>NC_084461.1:42335000-42960000 GCF_027409185.1 Cynocephalus volans | reverse complement strand
AGGTTGTGCTAAGAGTAGTCTCTACGTTCTTATTTCCTCTTTTTTTTTTTTTTCAGTAAGCCAAATCATAAAAGAAACTTTGCTATGGAGCTGATGCTTCAAATCTAAAATGGAATCTGTTCGTTAGCTCTACATTATTCAGGACTATAAAAAAGAGACATTTTAACAATCCCAGGCTCAATTAGGCATCAACTGCTATCCTGGCAGAAACCTGGCAGTGCATCTTGTTCTCAGGAAGTTTGGAAGGCATTATTTACAATTTGTTCCTCAGGGAGTGCCCCCCACCCCCACCCCCACCCCCCAAAAAAGTCTGGTTGCCATCATAACTTATGTGCTAACCTCATAATTCTTTACCTGACAGCTCAATTGTACATCCTTTACTTAATTAGATGGCAATACACTACTGCTGAAATGGCCGCCATTCACCACTCAGCCTTCAAGAAACAAGGGAAATAGTGTACATTTATGAAACTATGTTACCTAAGCATCAGCTTTTCTGAAGATTAGTCTTACCCAAAGGTGAGCATTGCAAAGGCAGAATGAGTAGTATAATTGCTACAAAAGTTTGATTTAAACTTGAAATTTTCTAAACTGCTCCGAGTACAGATAAATTCTATTGCAATTATTACACTGTTTTCTTATATTATTATCCATTATTTTGCTTGAATGCTTGAGGTTTTTCTTGGAATCTGTCCTTTTGTTTTCTGTAACAAGCCTGATGATCTGACCTGCCCTATGAGCCATATAAAATTTCTTCTTTTATGTGCTGTGTAAAATTGAACTCAAGAAGCTTTGAAATATTGCTAAAATGCAAAATAATAAAAAGAGAAAGTGCCAATTTTGTTGTACGAGTGATATTTTAGAAAACTGACTAGTAATGCATTTTATCAGATTTCACGGCACAGTTACCTACAGGGTTAAATTTTAGAAACTAGTTAAATTCTTTTTATTTGTGCAGATTTTACTTATTATTCCTTTTTCTTTCCATTTAGTCTTTCTTTAGTTCATTAGATGCAGTAATATCTCCCTTGTCTGTGACAATTTCCATTAATATCTCAAAGGCAGCTATTAAGTCTCATTACAAGAAAAGATTATAGAAGGATACTGCACACAATAACAGTGAAGATAAAGACAATAGTCACATTTTCATTTGTTTCTTTGTTCTTAAGATGCAAATCAAACTTGGAGCTCTTTTTAACCTGCTTTTCTCAGTTTATACTTTCAAAGCTTTTAGAAAAGGAAAAACCTCCACAGCTAAATAAATTCTAGTATTTGGATTATTCCTTTCTCAAAATGCAACAAAGAAGTGTACCTGCTGTCAGAAATTTGCCACACTTACTACTCTCAAAATCTCATTGTCAGGAAATTCAGAAAAACTACTAGAGTTTCATCATTTACATAAGTTATTCTCAAGAATTAACTGAGGGCTATAATGAAGCTAATTAGTGGTTGTTGCAGAGACACTTTATAAAGTATTCATTATTACCAAAAATAGTCCATCATTCCATCAAAATACTTAAAACATCAATTCTTGAACAAATATCTAAACATATCCCTGAAAAATTACATCTGAGTAAAACTCAGTCAAACCTTCAAGAAACAAACTATTCATAGGATTTTAACCTAAATAGATTCATTTAAAATAAATATATTGGTAGCTCTTAGAAGAGGTTTGAAATCCAAGCCCTGTGTTAAAATTTCTTCTATTTAAAAGATATTAAAATATTGATATTAATTATAAAATATCAACAACTAACAGAATTAATTTTCACTTACAGAACTAAAAAGTGGCTGAATGAGGAATTATTGAGAAAATATAGGAAAATGGTCAGGGCCCCTCAGACGTTCAGCATCTTGCCGAGCATTTGCTGTGGATAGGTTGTGTGTGTGGAGTTAGTGCACATGCGCGCCAATGTATGGTTTTAGTTTTGTTGCTATTCTTGTGTTCTTCAGAGTTTGTGAAGCAGGCTGGCTGACTAGTGCCTCGGTAGCCGCCCTGTACAGCCATGCTCTCCAACCTACGGCTTCCAAGGACCTGTTTGCCGGTTGCCCAGCTCATAGACCTGCGTGTGAGGGGTCTGGGGACCCAGCCTGGCTTGTGAGGGGTCTGGGGACCCAGCCTGGCGTGTGAGGGGGTCTGGGGACCCAGCCTGGCGTGTGAAGGGTTTGTGACCCAGTCTGTGAACGGGCTTGAGGGATCTGTGAGCTCCAGACCCAGCCCTAGCTTGACAATTGGCCCAGTCGGCAGAATTACGGGCAGGTAAAAAATAGCGTGACAACTGGCATCACGAACCGGATCACAAGCCGGACAATTGGCGACGTAAGCAGGATTCCGACATTAGCTCTAGCGTGACAGGAACACATACAGGTCAGAGACTTAACCCCTATTGCCTAAAGACAAAGCAGGGTTATCTTTCTGTATTTCTTAATTATCTAAAATATTTTTAATTTCCTTTTGAACTTCATCTTAGATTATCGATGTAATAAGTATAAAGATATAATTGGTCACTTTGTCTCTCACTGCTCAATAAACAAATGCTGAATTTAATTGCTAAAATTAATAAATGGTGAAAATAAAACTTTAAGTAAAATGTTATGCCTCATAATCGATATCAGTGATAAGAAATTCTGCAGTAGGTGCTATTTACCTGTAAAATTAAATGTGTATGAGTTTCTAGGCTAAGAACTTGCAGAAGGAAAGGAGACTATCCCAAGGCTCTCCAGCCTAGCTTCCTACATTCCTTTGGTCTCAGAAGAATGGCCCTCCTCCTCCTAGGCCTCACTTCTCTCTACAGTCTCCATCTCTGTCTCTTTTAATCTTTTCCTCGACTTCCCTGGTTTATTCTCCTACATTTCAATAATGCTTGCAACTCCCCTACCACTCTGCTATCGTCCCTCAGAAAGAGTTTCACTAAAGAGTAGATAGCATTTGCTGCTGTTTCTTTCTAACGACACGTTCTCTCACCTACTGATGTTGGAGGAGAGGGTCTAGGGAGGCCCGGTAGCTGGCCTCAACCCACCCCAACCTCTTACCAGGTTCTTGACTCTGCCACTGGAAAGAGTTCAAGAGCAGAGTCACAACAGAAAGTGAGAACGGACTTAATGCAACAGATAAGAAACACAGGTTCCACAGAGGGAGTGCGGCCTAGCTCCAGAGATTGAGCAGGGCCCACACCAAGTTTAATGCAAAAATAAAAATATACACTTAAAGTTTAGTACAGAGTGTAGGCTGGCCCAAGAGAATGAGTAGCCGCTTGCTGAAAGCAAGCTTGATACAAAAAGAAAGAAATACGCACCTCTGGCAACGTGCAGGATGGTCTCAGAGAGAATACACAACAGCCCTGCCTTCTGCAGGGATTTAACTTTTATAGTTTCACTATCTAATACATATTCATACTAACTAATAAATATTCAATTAAGAGAGTGATTTCCCTGTTATTGAACATGGTCTTGCACATGCTCAGTTGGTCTCCTTTTAGGGCATGTTCATTAGTTAAATGCTATAACATGCGCTGAACATATTCAAGAATATTCTGTGCTCTCTCTAGCACCCCTAGTCAAAAGTTATTCAAAGGATAAACTTCCTTCCACTCAGCGTGCTTGGTCATTGAGGTCATTCAAGCTAGTATAAATTCCTTTTACTGAACATGCTCAGCTACTGGATTTGCCTAAGCCCACCCCTTCTGGTCTCAATTTCTCCATGTTGGTGCCAAAAATAGGTCCAACAAGCTCCAGTAACTCTCCTCTAAGGGAGGGCCTAGAGGAGGGGCTTGAGACCTTGGGGAAAGGCTTGAAACCCAGAGGAGTGTCCTGAAACCCAAACCTAAGAAAACTGAGCACCTTCTATCTCACTACCATTTGCTGCCTGGGCTCTGTTTTCATCATTTGTCGACAGGTGCTCACATGTAGATCAGCATCAGCATTCTCATTACCTAAGTCAAGAGCATCAGTTCAGTATGTTCCCCTTTGACCTGCCGTGGCACATGATAGAGGTGAAACCACTGCACTCTTCTATTTCCAAGTCTTCAACATCTCTGACTATTCCTCTTGCCCCATGTATAAGTTTGCTTATAGTTTTGTTTTCAGGGTTTTCAATCTTTATACTTCCTTCCTTAATAATTCAGTCCATGTTCCCCACTGACTTCAAATATCCCCACACATATTTCCCAACTGCCTGCTAAATACATTTGTCTGAATACATCAAAATGTTGTTCATATAATCATTTTTTGTATAAGACATTAATAGATATTTTGAGATTATAGATATACATAATCCAGAGATTAATAAGTGGGTATACATATATAAATACATAGTATATATATCTATACCTAAAGATAGATAAATAATATAGATATATAATGTAGATATATAATACAGATATATAGATATACATTAATACAGACATAGAGATATATGTAGCAAATATGATTAAAATAATAGTTTTGTTGATTTTGATTTTGTAAGATCTCTGCTTATCCCCATTGTAAAGATATAATAGTGGGAAATAGTATTCATAATTTTACTTGACCAGAGACCAAGGGATAGGATAGATGTATATTTATATCATATATACACACATGCATATCTATATCTGTACATAGCTATAGATGTATATTATATATAGATACAGAGAAAGAGAGAAAGAGAAAGAGATATCATATCCCTTTGTCTGTGGTCAAGTAAAATTCTGCCTACTCTTTCCCACCCTTAGATCTTTACAATGAGGATGAACAGAGGTCTTACAAAATCAAAATCAACAAAACTGTTATTTTACTCATATTTTCTATAATTTATTTAATCATAGAATGACTTTTTTTTAGAGGGGGCATGACTTAACATCTTGTGGAACATAGTGTTCTACGGACCACAGTTTAAGATATGCATTGCTATAAATCCTTAACTGTTACCTACTCTTCATCCTTATTTATTTTTTTAAAATAACCTGTCCTGTAATCATTCCAAGACCTTTGTCTCATCTTTGATTCTATCTAGTTCCTGATTCCAAAGTCCAATCATTCAGTAAATATGGCCACTTCTACTTCTACAGCTTCACCCTGTCTCATTTTACCTTTTCTTTCTGTTTCTACAGCTTAGCTTGGGTCCTCATAATCTTCATTTGGATAAATGTTTTCAAAAATTTTTAAATCAAAAATTCTGAAATAATGTGTTTGATCACATAAAATGTTTTTAATTATTAATTTTATGCACTATTCAACTTACATAATAAGTACATCATAAAAACACATAAATAGCAATGTTTAACTATGAGATAAATACAGAATAAATAATATTTTTATAATTTATTAATTCTGATAAATTTATAATATCATTAGTGAATTTCCAAGTACAGTAGATATTGAGGCCAAGGTTTATCATCGACATTAATGGGGATAAATCTAATTTCAAGTTATCCCAATAATTTCATTTTTTCATGGATTTTTTTATCTTTCCAATTAGGTCTTAACTAAATTCATAATGTGGCTGAGTAGGAGGAGTGTAACTCTGCTATCTTTTGGATTTTGGTTTGTGCACTCATTGTTCTTAATATCTATAATCCACGGTTTTATTGCAAACATCTTTTCAAGTTCTTTGCATATGGTGCAATAGTTTAGTTAAAAATATGTAAAGTACTCTACACACACACTTAATTAGCTATCTGTACACTGTAGTACACTGCAGTCAGCTTTGTGCTAACAGTGAAGGTGACCCTCTCAAACCCTCCTAGTTTGTGGAAGCCCCAGTCTTCCCTAACCATAACCAGCATAACAAGTCATCATGTATACAGTTACACAGAGGACACCAGAGTCAATTAACGCATTACTAGAAAGGCTGAACTATTTCTTGTTTTAGATAAAAGTCAAGTATAGAGAGCCGTTCTGGTATTTCCTCCTGCATCCCAATTCATCACCTTCTTCATCTCCACCTAGAGGACCACCAATATATATTACAGTATATCCTAACTGATTTCTCTAATTCTTATCCTTCTCTAGTCTATTAAATTAAACGCTCCTTGAAGGCAGAAATGATGTCTTCTTCAATTTTGTTTTTGATGAGAATAGTGATATTTGGCACATAAAATTTCTCCATAAATGTTTGTTACATTATAAAGCAAATTAGATAAGCTGTCTATCACTATTGTTGAATCATGACTGTAATTATGTCTACACATCTTTAACACAGGTTTTTTTGTTTTTTGTTTTTTTTGATTTGTCACTGACTGGAGTGTGCTCTTTTGTTTCGTTTTTTAACTCATACTAATCCTATCTTTCTTTTTATCTTTGGCCAATTTCAAATACTAATTCCACTTTGACTTTCATTGAATTCCTCCCTAATTTGATCTTTTAGATTTAGATTATAAATTTACTGTATTATTCTTTATCTTGCAGTATCCAAATTATAAATTGTAAATAGAAGGAGCTCAACAAATACTGAATTGAAATTTTGCAACATTTTTACAGAACTTATTACACTTCACCTAACAATAACAGCGCTACTTTAAGTATTTAAGTATATGTAGTATATGCATTATTTACTCCTACTTGAACTCTTTCTTGAAAGCAGACATCAGGCATATTTATATTTGATCTTTGTGTTCCTCAGAAAACCCAGCAGAATTTCCTGTACCCAGATTCTCAAAAAAATGCTTGTTTAACTTAATTATTAGTGGAATGATTAAATAGTAAATTCATGCTAAATCACACTTCCCCAAAATATAGAGAGATATAGAGATATGATATGGAATTATTAGCTTATCAGATTGTGATTACTATTTTCTTCCCAAAACCATCGTGGTAGATAGCTTTTCTTAGTAGTACCACCCCCCCCCCCCACACACACACACATCAAATTTTGTAATAACTTATCCCTGTTATCTTTTAAGGAAATTATCCTATTAATATTAAATTTACTAAATACTGAATGCTGTGACATTAAGCTGACTGTGGTTTGATTTGCAGCACGCATATTCTCTGTCAGTTGAGACTTGACAACAGTCCTTTAATCCTGGCACTAACCTTCAGAGTATGGAAGCAGAGATTATGGTACAGTATAAGATCAAGGCTTCCACATACATGGATCTAAGAACAAAATTAACTTCTAAGAGCAAAGAGAGAAAATTTCCAATGCTTGAAGTTATAAAAATTTAATGAAATATTTCAAATAAAGTATTTCATACCAGAAATACAAATGATCAGTAGCTGTCGATTATCATCTTCTCTAAAGGGGAGGCTATAGGAATTTTGAGACATCTTCCTGAGGTGTAGTGACAAGAAAACAACACAACAGCTCATCAACATGAAATAGTTCTTTAATATAACATAATATAAAATAAATAAAATATAAAATAAAATGAAATTGCTCATTAGTTTAAACTGTTTTCCAAATGTTCGATACCTTTACTCAAGGTAGTTATTAAAAATTGCAATATTCAACTTTTCACATGTTAGTCTTCCAAAAATCTACTCACTACTCACTCATAGTCCCCCAAAATGTAGATCAGCCTCCTCTTGGAATACTTTCTTAAAAAATACCTATAGAAGTAATATTTGTGGTAGTGGATCCATTCATTTAAACATTTTTAAGCTGCATTTGTAGGCATCTTTCTTTTATGCAAATCTTTTAAATTCAAATTTCCATGGATTTGATTACCCAAAAGGACTTATCTTCACAAGAAATATTCAATCCTGATCCAAAGAAAAGATCTGAATTCCCTCATCTACAAATATATTTCTCACAATGATTAAAAAAAAAGTCTAAATATAGAATATACTTAATTTTAAAGTTTCTGTGACAATTGGCTAGGTAAAACATCAATGAATTAAATCAAGCTTACCTAAAACATTGTTTATTCTTATCTCTTTTTCTTTCTTATTCTTATTCTCCTACCTCCCTTACACAAATTTCTAAAAGCAGCTGAAGTAACTCCTCCTTCACTGATTCTTCTAGTAGAGGACTCTGGAAGAAAGAGAAATAGTGAACATTTACAAGCACATGGTTGGCATTATTGAGTGAAAAATAATGAAACTCTTATTAAACACCTGGAACTAAGACATCTTTTGCACAAAACCAAGATCACATTGCACAATATGACTTATCTCAGCATCCTCAAAAAGAACAACCTCTAACAAGAGCAGCTCAAGACCCAACATGGATTACTTCATGAATAGAGAGTCAGATGAATGGCCTAAGGATTAGTGCTTTCTGTAATATGATAAGAGCGTGACAGTATCAGAACTCGTTTAATATGGTGTGATCTTTCCATAGAAGAAAGCAAATAAAGATTTATTCCATTAAGGGGAATTACAAAGCTGTAAATTACATTGCATCACAGCCAGCAGTATTAAATATCACCTTTTTAGTTAGCATTTTATTTTATTTTATTTTATTTTTAATTTTTTTTTTTTTTTTTGTCTTTTTTGTGACCGGCACTCAGCCAGTGAGTGCACTGGCCATTCCTATATAGGATCCAAACCCTCGGCGGGAGCGTCGCTGCGCTCCCAGCGCCGCACTCTCACGAGTGCGCCAGGGCTCGGCCCTAGCATTTTATTTTTATTTTCTTATTAATTTATACTTTTACAACACTCAATACTACAAAGGGGCTTTTTGGTATAAATGTGTCTATTCAGACAAAGAAGAAAAAGTCTGTGCATTACAAATATAATTCATGATTTGGCAGTGAAGAGAAACTAAACTATCAGTAAGATAAAGTGATTTATATTTATATTGTACATTTTTTCAATGTATCACATTAAACTGAAAAGTAATAGCAATCTAAGATATTTCTGACCGAGAATTCTTTACAGAAATCTTGCAGGAGGCATTAAGAAAATACGATCCAACAATTATATTCTGAGAGCATGTGCCCACCTATACACACATCTCCAATCTCTTGCCTATCGTAATACTGGTGGGTTTCTTACATTCCTTTAAAATGGGAGAAATCAATTGGCTTGGAATCAGTTGTCTAACTCTCTTGGAATCAGCTTCACCACCTGATTGCCATTAGAATTTCATCTCTGATTTTTATGGTGCTGCAAAAGTGACATAATATCATCAATTTTCATCTTTGCAACTCATTAGCAGGACATACAAAGAGACAAATGGGAAACTGTATAAAAACCACCTAACATTACTTGAAACAGCTTTCAGGAGGGCAAAGAACATAGGCTTTGAATTTGACAACCTTGTATCTCTTATTAATTTTATTTTTTATTGGAACAATTAATTGTACATATCTGTGCAGTACTGTGTTGAATATAAAAACTTGTGGACAATATGTGATGCTCACATCAGGATTATCAGTATATTCAATACTACACAATGTAATCATTTTTTGTGGCACTTTACCAATTTCTTGCTGTCCCCCTCCCCTTTTCTCACGTCTGGTGACCTCAGTTCTGTTCTCTCTCTTGGAAAGGTCAATGAATTCTCGTGATTGTGTATCTTTCATTCTTTGGTTCTTTTACTGATTTTTTAAATTTTTTTTTTTTTTTTTGCTCTCACTTATGACTGAGAACATGTGGTATTTCTTTTTCTGTGCCTGGCTTATTTCACTTTACATAGTTTTCTCTAAGTTCATCCATGTTGCCGTGAATGGCAGAATTTAATTCTTTTTTAAGGCAGAGTAGTATTCCATTGAGTATATATACCACTTTTTCCTTATCCAGTCATCCGTTAATGGACATTTAGATTAGTTCCAACTCTTGAATATTGTAAATAGAGCTGCAGTGAACATGGCAGTGCAGGTATCCCTTCAAAATGATGATTTCCATTCTTTTGGGTATAAACCTAGAAGAGGAATTGCTGGATCACATGCTAATTCTATCTGTAGTTGTTTGAGGAACCTCCATACTATTTTCCATAATGGCTGCACTAATTTGTTGTCCCTCCAATGGTGTAGGAGGGTTCACCTTTTTTTGCATCCTCATCAGCATTTATTATTCTCTTTTTGGTAATAGCCAGTCTAAATGGTATGAAATGATATAGTTTTGATTTGCATTTACCTGATTCTGAGTGATGCTGGGCATTTTTTTTCATGTGTCTGTTGGCCATTTGTATATCTTCTTTTGAGAAATGCCTATTCAGCAACTTTGCCCATTTTTTAATTAGGTTCTTTGTTTTTTACTGTTAAGTTGTCTGAGTTCCTTGTATATCCTGGATATTCATCCTTTGTCAGATACATAGTTTGCAAATATATTTTCCCACAGTGTGGATTGTCTTTTTGATCTGTTAATTGTTACTTTTGCTGTGGAGATGCTTTTTAATTTGATATAATCCTATTTCCTTATTTTTTTCTTTTGTCACCTGTGCTTTTGGTCATATTCATAAAGTCTTTGCCCAGTCCTACTTCCTGAAGTGTTTCCCCTACATTTTCCTTTAGCAGTTTTATGGTTTCAGTCTTATATTTAAGTCTTTAAACCATTTTGAGTTGATTTGGGTATATGCTGTATATGCTGTAAATACCTGGGTTGATTTCTAGCGTTTCTATTCTGTTCCATCGGTCTGAGTGTCTGTTTTTATGCCAGTGCAACAACATTTTGGTTACAATAGCTTTGTAACATAATTTGAAGTCAGGTAGTGTTATGCCTCCACTTTGATTTTTTTTTTTTTTTTTTTTTTTTTTTGCTCAGGATTGCTTTAGCTATTCAGAGTCTTTTGTTGTTCCATATGAATGACAGAATTGTTTTTTTCTATTTCCATGAAGAATGTCATTGGTATTTTGATGGGGATTGTATTGAATTTGTCTATTGCTTTGGATAGTATGGACATTTTCACAACATTAATTCTTCCAATCCAAGAACATGGAATGTCTTTCCATCTTTCTGTGTCCTCTTTAATTTCCCCCAGCAGTGATTTGTAGTTCTCAATGTAGACATCTTTCACTCTTTGGTGAAATTTATTCCCAGGTATTTTATTATTTTGACAACTATTGCAAATGGGCTTGCTTTCTTGATTTCTCTTTCTGCTAGTTCGTTGTTGTAGTAAAAAACAAATGCTACTGATTTTTGCATGTTGATTTTGTATCCTGCAACTTTACTGAAATCATTTATCAGCTCTAAGAGTTTTTTGGTAGAGTCATTAGCTTTTTCTATATATGGGTCATGTCATGTGTGAACAGGAACAGTTTGACTTTGTCTTTTCCAATCTGGATGCACTTTCTTTCTTTCTTTTGCCTGATTGCTCTGGCTAGTACTTCCAATACTATGTGAAAAAGGAGAGGTGATAGTGGGCATCCTTGTCTTGTTCCTGTTCTTAAGGGAAAGGCTTTCAGCTTTTCCCCATTCAGGGTGATAATCAGGGTGGGTTTGTCATACATAGTTTTTATTGTGTTGAGATATTTTTCTTCTATACTTAATTTTCTGAGAGTCTTTATCATGAAGCAATGTTGGATTTTGTCAAATGCTTTTTCTGCATCTATTGGGATAATCATATGATTTTCGTCCTTTATTTTCATGTGGTGTACTACATTTATGGACTTGTGTATGTTGAACCATCTTAGCATCCCTGGGATGAATCCCATTTGGTCATAGTGTATAATTTTTCTGATGTGTTTCTGTACTCTGACTGCTAATACTTTGTGAGGATTTTTATGGTTATGTTTATCAGAGATATCGGCCTATAGTTTAATTAATTAATTGGTTAATTAATTAATTAATTATTTACTTTGTATCTTTGTATAGTTTTGGTATTAGGGTATTTCTGACCTCGTAGAATGAGTTTGGGAGCATGACCTCTGTTTCAATTTCTTGGAATAGTTTGAAGACAATTGGCATTAATTCCTCCTGAAAGGTTTGATAAAATTTAGCAATAAAGCCACCTGGTTCTGGGATTTTCTTTGTTGGGAGACTGCTGACTACTGCTTCAATCTTATGGCTTGTTATTGGTCTGCTCAGGCTTTCTATGTCTTCCTGGTTCAGTCTTGGTAGTTTGTATGAGTCTAGAGATTTATCCATTCCTGCCAGGTTTTCAAATTTGTTGGCATATAGTTGTTTATGTCTCTAATGATTTTTTATATTTCTGTGGTATCAGTTTTATTGTCTCCCTTTTCATTTCCGATTTTTGTTATTTGGGTCTTCTTTCATCTTTTTTTTTAGTTAGCTTAGCTAATGGTTCATCTATTTTGTTCATCTTCTCAAAAAACCAACTTTTTGTTTCATCAACCTTTTGTATTTTTTTTGTCTTTGTTTCATTTAGTTCTGTTCTGATCTCAGTTATTTATTTCCATTTACTAATTTGGGGATTGGATTATTCTTGTTTTTCTAGTTCTTTGAGATGTACCATTAGGTTATTTACTTGAGATCTTTCTGTTATTTCAATGTAAGCATGTATTGCAAGAAACTTCCTTCTTAATACTGCTTTTGCAATATCCTGCAGGTTTTGGTATAATGTGTCTTTATTTTCATTAGCGTCAAAAAATTTTTTGATTTTCTGTTTAATTTCTTCTTTGGCCCAAAGTTTGTTCAGGAGCATGTTGGTTAATTTCCATGCATTTGCATAATTTCTGGAGTTTTACTTGTCATTGATTTCTAGTTTTAATGAGTTGTGGTCTGAGAAGATATTTGAAATGATTTCCATTTTTTAAATTTGTTAAGATTTGATTTGTGATCTATATGTGGTCTATCCTGGAGAATGTTCCATGTGCTGATGAGAAGAATGTATATTTTGTGGTTGTTGGATGAAAAGTTCTATAGATATCTGCCAAGTCCAATAGGTCTAAAGTGTAGTTTAAATCCTCTGTTGGGCCGAGCCCATGGCGCACTCGGGAGAGTGCAACGCTGGGAGCGTGGCGACGCTCCCGCGGGTTCGGATCCTATATGGGAATGGCCGGTGCACTCACTGGCTGAGTGCCGGTCACGACAAAGACGAAAAAATCAATCAATCAATCAATCAATCAATCAATCAATCAATCCTCTGTTGACCTGGTTTTGAACTATATGTAAATAGTATATGTAGTATTCCTTTGTACATTCTTTTACACAACAATATTTTTATGGAATTCTCCCTTGTTGTGCATATAGCTCTAGTTCTCACATTTAACATGTGCTGCATAGCATTCCTTCCTGTGAATGTACCACAAATTATGCATCTCTTCTACTGTTGGTGAACATTTCAGTTTTTCTAGGTTGGGGCTATCATGAACGATGCTGCTATGAAAATTCTTGAGCAATGATGAAAGTCACTTCAGGGTATATAGCAAGGAGTAAAATTACTAAATATTACCAAACTGTTGCCCAAAGAAGCTTACCAGTGTACACTCCTACCAGCAGTTGAAGTTGCACCACATCATCATCAATACTTGCTACTATCATGTAGTAATTTATTTACTCTTTTGATAAGAGAAAGGACTTGTCATGGTATCCAATTGTGGCTTACATCTTTATTTCTATAATTATCAATGATGTTAAGTTCTTCAAATTTTCCTTTTATTTAAAGTGCTATAAGACTTTTTCCCTTTTATAAATTGGGATTTGTGCCTTTTTCTAAATGTGGCAATATGCATTGCTCTTTATATATGCCGAATATACATAATACAATCCTCTGTTATGTGTTCTGCAAGCAGCCTCTACTCTATAGATCATATTTTTAATTTCTGTATAGTAAGTCCTCATGAATAGAAGTTCTTAATTTATCAAGCTTTTTCATTATGTCTTAAGAAATTCTTTGCTATCATTTATTTAAAGACCTGTTCTCCCAAATTATTGCCTGAAGTCTGATGGCCTTGCCCTACGTGTTTGTTTTTAACCCAATAGTAATTGATTTTTTAGTATAACATGTGGTCAGGTTACAATTTCATTTTTTCTACATGAACATTTATTTATATGTTAGCCATTGTTGTATACAGTAATTTTATTTTAACACTTCAGTCAGTTATTATTTTATATTTTCGATTTTATTTAGGTGTGTACCCCTTATTTAGCTCTTTAATTCGTCCATATCACACTGTTATTGAGATTCATATTTCTTATGCCTGGAGCACATCCTTGAGAGTTTCCTTCAGATGGGCACTTTGGTGGATTGATTTTTATTTTGCCCTCGTTTTTAAAAGATATTTTTCATATTGCAGAACTTAAGGTTGGCATTTATTTTTAATTTTCAGTGGTAGAGAAGTCGGCTGTCTATCTAACTCACTCTTGCTTCTTTGATGTTAATTTCTTTTCTCTCATTGCTTTCAGCATCTCTTTATCGTTCATATTCTATAGCAGGCCTTTGAAATATGTAGGTGTAGATTGATTTTTGTATTTCTTGCTTTAGATGTTGGAATTTTTGCATTTTTATGATGTAGAACATTCTGAGTTATCTCTTCAGATATAACTGTCACATTCTCTTTCTTCTCTTTGAAATTTTGATCAGTTAAGCATTAGAATGTCTCATTCTGTTCTTATCTGGTAACCTCTCTTTCATATTTTCCATTTCTATTTTTCTATGCCTCATTATGATTGGTTTCTATTAACCTATCATTTAGGACACTCTGGCTATAGTTAATGGACTGTTAAACAGATCATCATTACATTTTTTATTTCAATTATCTCGTTATAATTTATAGTATTCTGCTGGACTATTTTTCAGATTTTTCAGTAACTTTAATTATAGTTTCCTGCTTCCTAGATGTATTTTCTGACTTGTCTTTTAGTTTTGTAATAGAGTGAGCATAGTTATTTTATAATCTGTGTCTGATAATTCACATATCTGAAATTGTTACAGATTTGCTTATGGTGTTTTTCTTCATACTAGATCTGAGTTTAGAGCTCTTTGTTGTTGTTGCTGTTCTTTCCTTTTCTTTAGAAGAGACTTGAGTTTGATTATGCCAGGCCCTTGGGGATACTGCCAACCAGGAATCCTTTGAAATGTGTAACTTGAGACATTTTTGCACCATCCAGGTAATAGAAGTTTCTGTTGCACATCCATGTAAGGACTTGCTGGTCATTACAACATATTGTGGAATTTCCTTCCTTCCTAATCTGCTCAGAATTAAATCAAATTTCCTGCATAAGGGGGAAGGAGAGGAGAGCTTTTCCTCTCATTTACGCTTCCACTGAGAAGATAGCCTTTGGGGTCCTGCCTTAAGCAGGGAAATGTAAGGCCCTACCTTGAGTGGACTCAGCTATTTGTGTTTGTTTTTATCTCCCCACAGGCCTTGGGAAATGGGTCCCAGTTTCTCCTGGTTCCACAAATACCCTTGGAACAGAGAAAGATGCAGTGTTCTTATCCATCTGAATTCATTCCTCCATGTAAATTTTGGTCTGATCATTTCTTACTCTTGTGTTTATTATGTGATACTTTCAAGAATATTTTCAAAAATATGTTTGCCAGCACATTTAATATTTCCACAGATAGAGTTTGTCTATATACTTTTGGAGTTAAAAACATAAACTTTAAAAAATGATATTGGAGACAAAATTAATTTTCGAAAGTGTGATCTAAAACCCAGATACCATAAAGAAAAAGCCTAATAAATCTGAATTCATATGAATTTAAAAACATCTGCATAACAGATTGTTAAAAAGAGGAATTAATTAACTCCTCTTCCTCTTTTAAGTGGTTTGTAATATAAAAGTTTTTAAATGTATATGTAGCCGAATAAATATGTACATATGTATGTATGTGTGTGTATATGTATATATATACACACACACACATACACGTATATACATCACATATATGAATGGTGCTTAGAAATTAATAAGGACCTATGGATAAAGAATATTATCTGGAGTTCCATAAAGGAAGGAAGGAAGGAAGGAAGGAAGGGAGGGAGGGAGGAAGGGAGGGAGGGAGGGAAGGAGGGAGGGAGGGACGGAGGGAAGGAGGGAGGAAGGAAAGAGCGAATGGCCAAATAAAATGTAAATAGTTAGCTTTGCTCATTATTAAAGCAGTACAATACTAAAAAGTAATATATTATATGAATCAGATGGAAAAAATGAAAAAGTAGGGAAATGGATACTCCCTTATCCTATTTCAGAGGTATATTGGTACAAAGTTTTAGAAATGAAATTTAAAATAACTATCAAACTGTTAGATACTCTCAAGTGTTTATCTAGCTCCTTATATTTTAGGGATTTATCTTACAGATATTTGTACCTGAGCAAAAAATATGTGCATTAGAAAATTTCGTACCACCATTTAATAGGAAAATAAACTGGGAAGAACTTAAAAGACTATCTGAGGGAAATAATTATACATATTATGGCATTGCTGTTCATAAAACAGAATATTATGAAAATATTATTAGAAATAAATTTTGTTTTTATATTCAAATGTGGAAAACCCCAAAGATAGATTGAGACATTTTGTTAAAAAAAAAAAAAAAAAAAGCAAGATACAATATATACAAAATGGCCTCATTTAGAAAATAGTTTGAAAGGATACATTGAAAACTGTTACTGGTAGAAATGTCTGCAAGCCAGATCAGGTATCTGGTGGGAAGAAAACACCGATTCACTTTAAACCCATCTATACTTTCTGAATTTTTTTTACAATGAACATGTATTGCATTTGCAATAAAAATACATTGGAAGAAAAGCCAGAAATGCATGCAATAATTTATGCACATAAATTCTTACTATAGTTGTAAAATAAAAACATTGAAAAAAGTAAATTATGATATTTCCCTTCTTGTAATATCATGCTGTTATTAGTAATCATCTTTTCAAATTATATTTAATAATGGGAAATGTTCATGATAAAATGTCAAAAAAAGCAGGACGTACACATATAATATGACTTAAATATTATAGAAATAAGAGAGTAAACACAGACGTATTCACCCTTATTGAAAAAATATCCCACAATGTTAACAATCTTTCTGGGTGGGAACACTTCATTTTTATTTCTACCCTTATAGTTTTCTCCATCTTCAAAGTTTTCTATAATGAAATATTCATATCTAAATAATCTGTAGAAAACAAATATGAGTGACTGTACTCATATGTAATGGTTTAGATCCATAATAGAATGCTCAGTAAAAAATCACTTCTCTTCCCCTAAAAAGATCATTTTTCTTTTTTAATCTTTATAAGAGCACGTAACAGTAGAACAGAAAGTAAAGTCATCTAATAGAAGAATTGCACAGTTAAAATTTCCAGTATGCAAATTCAACTTTGTCCAAAGGCCTGACCTAGGAAAAGTATGGAATTATGATTCACTTATTGCTGTTGTAACAAACACATCAGAACTTATTCAATGTTTGAAATGAACACACAAAAAGATATGGGTGAGAAACGAAAGTAAATGGAAGATAATTAGTAATAAGGGTCTGTTCAAAAAATGGTGTGTGTCTCTTTAAAAGAACAATATGTTCTGTTATGTATATTATAAATGTTTTCTGTGTGACCAAAAAGGGAATGACGAACTTGAAAACTACAAATTTAGCATTTTTTTTCCCTCCAGGTGTGTGATGTTCTTTTTTTCCCCTATTTCCTTTCAGATATTAAAAATAAATAAGGGAAAGGAAAGAAAGCAAATTAGAAAAAAAATAATTTTCTTTTGTTGTTCCTGACAAAGCAATCACAACTAAGGAAGAAGTTAAATGATTCTCTGATACAGCAAGTTAAAGGTTCATATGGTATATTCTCATTCTGTTTGTAAACATCTCAATTCTCCTGGTTTTTTGGTTTGTAATTGTGTAACATGTCTCTACAGAAGAAACACAGCCATGTGCCCACAAAGTATGTTTCAGTTCTCTCTCTCTCTCTCTCACTTCCTTGGTGAAAAAACAAAAAAACTCCTAAACAAAAATAAACATCTTCATTCATTATTTTTCATCACCAGGCCTAATAAGTACCCTCAGGCAAAATTACATTTGTTAACCACTATTCAACAAGTTATCCAAAATATCTTCTTTTAATCCATAACTATAATGTGCAATTTTTAAGTGTTCAAGAAAGAATGCTTTCTTCTTTAGTATTTTAAATTACATCTAGTTATTTTCCATGAATTTTCATATGAAATATCATTAATCATAGCTTTTTTGACAGCTCAACTGCTCTCATGCAGAGAAATTCTTTAAAGCTTAATGCTTATACTCACTGCCTGCTTCAGGGAAGTTCTGAGACAATAAACATGTATCCACCTGAGAAAAACAGGTCTACCTTCAGTATGAAGAGGGCTTGAGGAGTATTTGAGAGCAGGAGGTGCCTGAGACCAGCAAACCTGAAAGCTTCCCAACCCAGGTTAAGTCTTTAGTGTTTGGTTTCATTGCTCCCTAAGAAGAGAGTTTTGTACTGTCAGAAATGCCTGCACCCAAAATTCACATTTCACAGTTAAATACTAAAGCTTTATGTAATTTCCTTGACAACATAGAAATAGCTTCTATTTCTCATGAATTCCCCATTATATACATTGTAAAGGGTCCATAAAGTTTGAACAAATAACCTCCAGAATTAAATTAATTATTTAATCTGCCTTTTTGCATTATCTGATTTTTACTACTCTTAGGTATTTTGAAAGGCCTAAAGTTACGTATATTTATCTTTTATCCTATTTCATAGTCATATACATCAACACAGCTTCCTATTGCCTCATATATTCAATAAAAGTTTTGTAACAAATGAATTCATGAACAAAGCAAAGTTTGTGAGATAATTAATTAATTAATAATGAATGAGAACTTTGAGATAATAGAAGACATTGATATTACCCTCCACTCAGTGATTTTATTTATTTATTTGTGGAGAAAGGGGTTTTTATTAAAATTTTGCATAACTACCTTCAGGTTAATATTAGAAATAGAGGAGGAGAATATGTGGAATTTATCTAGTGAATAAAAATGAAAATTAGGTTGAATGTCCTTTAAATAGCATCTACCTTTTCTCAGTTTTACTCCTAAATCATTCATTCATTCATTCATTTATTACAAATATTCGTGACATACAAAGCTGATTGTCCCCCTCCTGCCCATGATGTGGGGGCCAGATTCATACTGGGGGCATACCCATTACCAGAAATTACTTTTGTACCCTTAGTCCCTTCCCAATTATCTCCCAACCTCCCTCCCCTTCCCCCTCTCCCCTCAACTCCAATTTGTAGCCCTAGGAATGTTCCCTCCCTCTGTTGGATCATGGCACTACTGTGGTCTTTCTTTCCTGCTTTCCTTCTCTCTTAGCTCCCACCTACAGTCAGTTACTTTAAAAATAAGAAAAATATAGTAGGGTATAGTTACTCTGTTTGAATATATATATATATTTTTTTTTCTAGATACTTGTGATTGAAAAGAGAAAACAAGATAATTAGGTTTATTGATATTTTTTTCCTGTAAGAGTAAACTTTTGCAAATGACTCACTATTTTATGTCTCTCTTGTGGGGAAATGACTTTCAGGAGAATTTTGAAAATGATTGGTGCATAAAAAGAAGCAGTCTTTATTAATGTCTACATAGCACTTAACCATTTAGCTAAGTGTTTTAAACTAAACTAGGAACTATTTTGTCATGGATATTTCTATATGATTCTCAAAAAAAGTTTACCTTTAGATGGGAGAAATGCAGGAAAGGCAAATATTTGTAAATTTAAATCTCTATAATTAGGTGTAAAGGAGGAGAGTATTCTTAGAAGAAAAGGAAATGCAATAAATTAAAATAATTTAAAGGAGTTTACAAATTGGTAAAGGGCCATGAAAAACGATTACATTGTATGATATTAAACGTACTAATTATCCTAATTTGAGCATCACATGCTGCACACAGGTATTGATATTCAACTCTGAACCCCACAGATACGTACAATCAACTATGTTTCAATTTTAAAAACAGATAACTTTTTTTTAAAAAGGAGTTTACTGAAAAAACTTATTTATGATTATAATTTTTGAATTTGTAAAGGTCTTCTAACCTTTCTCTATAAAGCAAATGCAATCAACCTCAAAGTTTAGGATTTTGTTTTAGGATTTAAAAACATTAGTATTTACAATTACTTTAGCCAGCTCAGTAGAAAAAGAAAAGAGTTAAGCTTAAGTGTTAATTTGATGCCAAAGCAGATTGATCTTTATTTCTGAAATTAGCTTCTTAGTCAATAGTTTTAAATTGTCACAGGTTTGGGGAATGGGCTTATTTGTTTTATCTTGGTGTCATTTGACTATTTTTCTTTTCAACATTCAACAAAATTTTCTCACAGAAATGAAAAGAAAAGAAAGTAAATAGCATTCTGCAGCAAGATCCAATGTTTTTCCACCTTTTCAAAGAAACCATACTGGGACCAAGATGGTCAAATGGTCACTCTGCACATTGTACCTATTTTCTCAGGTATCTAAAATATACTCACAGCATGTAATGTTAGACTTCTAGTATCATGATAAACTAAGAATGCTTCACATATGTGTAACCAATCCTTCAGAGAATATTAGGAAATAAAAGAAGCCAGTCCCTTATCAGGCATGGGGACTATTCAACATTTTTAGAAGTAAACAATTGATCAGGTTATAGAAGGCTCATTGTGCGTAAAATATTATTCTCATATGTTTCCGTCAGTGGTTTACTTTTAAGGGAAAATCAGAGAGAATGTGCAGTTTTATTGTGACTATTTTGGCTTTGTACAAGGCCCTTCCTATAAAATCACATTAAGATGGTTCTTTCTCTGACCTTTGAAAAAGAAGGCTATTTTCTCAAGCCAGTGAAAGATCGTGCTGATCAACTCATGCCCTATACGATAAAGGTAAACCTAGCTGGATTTCACTTTAGAATCTCTGTACAGGTGGGCCTTTGTTAATGTGACTTGCACCAACTGTTTTTAACTCTTGGGTGAAATGAGACAAAATCAGCCCTAAAGCCCCCAAAACCTCATGAGAATATATAAACTCACTAAAACTCAAAGGTACTTGGATTTGTAGAAAGAAAATAAAGATGCTTTCAGATAAGCAGATTGTGTTGTTTAAGCTTAGGCAATAATTTCTCCAGCATCGAGAAAAGAAAAGAAAAACAATTAACATTGAAAAGATGGTTGTTTAAAAATGGGAAAGGAAGAAAAACATGCAAAAGCATTTCTTCTGCAACAAAGATTTTACTGCAATTACAATTTTAATAGGAAACCCTAGGTTTTGCCCCCCAAACAATTTTTATCCATTTAATCATACTATGAATTAGTATTTAGTGATATAACTATGTGAGTTTGATATTGTGTGTAGTCATAGGGCTAAACTGAGTTAATCATCTTTTTGCAAGGGGCCTTAGCTCCTCAGGGCACTGTACTTAGCACACAGCACAAGCTTAAACCGTGGTTATTGTGACCCAGATATTAACTAGTGAAGCAAAGAGATACTTTTAGAGACTGAACCCAGACAATCCGGGTTAGTGGCTTCTGTTCTTGATATCTAAGTCACTCTCAAGTAATAAATGGGGCTAACGGCTAAGGCAAGAGAAGTAACATTACTCAATGCCAGAGATATTAAGTGTTACATAGTAGTTTCAGATGCTTTCAGAAAGTGACCTAGAACATAAGAAATAAACATCCTCTGGGTTTAAAACATAAGAAAATGGATATATTGACCGTTCTGATACAAGTAAACCAGGCTGAGATTTCCTTATAAAATTTCAATTAATTAGAATCAAATTTTCTAAATTTCAACAATTATCATTTTTATTCTAGCCCTGACTATACATACCAAAAGAAAAAGTAAACTCAGATCTCAACCACATCCCATCCACAGTTCTTGCCTAATAAAGAAATCTTGGAAATGATATAGTTTTTACTATACAAAGTTTAGGGGTTTGTTAAGTTCTTAAATTAAAGGGTTAATAGAAAGTTCTCTGATACAGAAAACTACTTTTAAGCCACCTCATTAAAAAACCTGAACTAACAGTCCCTGTTTCTATGCTAATCTGCATGCTGCCAACCCACTTCACTGCCTGCAGATAAACTAGATAATTTTGCCTAAATGTTAAGGCAAAGATAATTCCTTCTCATACAATGAACTATGAATTCTTCTGTAAATAAATAATAGCCATCCTTGCTACCTTTACATTTTGGCAAGAAGTGAAAATTTTAGTCTTACCTCAAATATTTGAGGTTTTGAAATTGAAATGCAATAATTCTTAATATATATTTCTTTCATTTTCATCATAGTCCTTTCTTTGGTTCATTAATCTAGATTGAAAATCTAGATAAATTAGTCCTCAATTTACTATTTTCTGTAATGCTTAAAATTCCCTTTCATCTGGCAAATATATTCTTTTTGTTTGTGCATTTAAGTATCAGGGAAAATGTTTCTGGTTATGAAATAACCAGAAAGGATTGTGCATTGTTTTTCTGGTATATTCTCAACTCAGTAAGTATGGGCATCTATTACTCTGTTAGGTAGTGGCTTTTGTGTTTATATTTTGCATCAGAGGTGACATATGTAACAGCACATGGAATCAATGCACAAATGGCTACACTTTCCGTGAAGGATGTTTCCAGAGTTGGAAAAGACGTGTTTCTTGGACCCAGCAGATGGTGGAGTTCACAGTTGGCAAGGCTTTCCTCATTATAATAAGAAACCTCCGTATAACAGGGTGTTTGTTTTCCTCGGGAAAGTCAAGACATTTGAAAAATACAACAAGATACTCGGAACTGATTTGACCCAAAATACTACATCATTTTTTAATTCTAAAGTTCTGCATAATCCTTCTCTAAATTTCAACTTAAATAGAGAGATTATTTTCTCGGTATAGAGGTATCACATTTATACTTCCATACCTAGAAAAAATGTCTTCCTTATGATTTATTATTCATCATATGTTAACGATTGAATTCACACCATGCAACTTATATTATAGTGAATTTAAAAATATGGTGAATTAGTAGTTGTAATCCTCTATATACTACAATCATCTGTGTTATCGATCAGTTCAAACTCTGAAGGATTATTTCAAATTGAAATATTATTGGGAATTCTGATCACTAATTCAAATCTATTTCAAGAATATTGATATTTCTATATAAAAATATTCATTGTCTATCAAATATTTTAAACAAAGTATTCAGGAATGTCAGTAACGTGAAAAGGCATGCAGATGACTGGTCACTTTTTACTACACATAGATATGTCAGTGTCTTAGGCTTTCTTAAATTTAACCTACAAATGCTAATGAGAAGAAAAATCTTATCCTACCTGAAAATTGTTGCTGTTGTTTTTAACTTACAAAATGGAAGTTAAAGATAATGAAGACTTTTAATAGGCTAAAGCTGGTTTTAAACTCATGTCTTTATGTACTGGTGTATTCCTCCCCAATACATTTCTTGCCATGTCCATGGAATCTTTGCATTTTTGTAATCCGGTACCATTCTTACCTTCCTTTTTCACACTGTTTTTGATGTCTTCGGTTTGGCACATAATTGGACACTGCCTGTATACCTGGAGAGGATATGATATTTCCAAAGTTTCTCGTCAGCCTAAATCAACATAGTTGATATGGACTACTGAAACCTAAGGACTTTGAATCTCTAAATATGCATCATCAAATTGCTCAGACATTTAATTGAATTATAGAGTTTTTAGATATATCAATGGCCAAGATTGGTCATATTTTATAAAAAGACTGTGGTGATAAGATAAAAAGATAGAAAAGTGAACTTGTATATCATAATGGTGTGTATTACAAACACATCTACAAATCACAATGACAGTGGTTTAAATCTCAATTGTATACCATCACAGTGGTAAATCTCAAACTGTACACAAACACATCAACTATATATCATGTATATATACACACATAATGTCACATTAAAAAATACTTATCCAAAAACTATTTATGATGTTGAGGAAGAAGATATTAAAATTCAGACCAACCTAGATTTATCAGTGGCTAGTTCTTTGATCTTGAATCCTTTACTTAAACTATCTCAGCTTCAATCTCATCTTTCTACAATGGGGCAATACTTGAGTTTGTTATAAGAATTGAATGATGAAATATATGTAAACACCAAACCGTGCACCTTCACATAGTAGGAGATCAATAAAAGGAGCTACTGTTATTATACATGCACATAACTTGTTTCAAGCAACACATAAAAATTATGATTAAAGATTATTGTTTCCTTGGCAATTAATACACCAGTGGCTATTGGACAGTCAGACATAACATTTAATATTAATACATAAAAAACACTTGAATATATTTGTAAGACAATAATTTTATTATTTGACACCCATACCCTTAATAAAATGTCTCAGACTTCAACTCTTAATAGACTGTGTCTGCCAGATTTTTTAAAATATCAATCAGCTTATCAAATTACAAATAAAGAACAGAGGGGAGAGAGTAAAGAAAATCAGTTAATACATTAAAGGGAAAAACCTCAAGTGGTCGGTATAGTTCTTTTATATTAAAATATAATAATTGTTTTGTTACTGAATTTTGCACTTTCTAACTCTGTTTTGTAGGACCTATCTTTGCATATAAAGATGGAGTCCTCTTCATAGAAGACACCCACAAAGCTTTTAAATGTAATGTCAGCAATTCATGGTAAAATGTATGCTCAGGAGGTTACAACTTTATCCCAGAACTTTATTCTATAATAGTAAAATTGCCTTTATAATTCATATCCTAAGATAATTTTTACTCTACTTTTGGCAAGGTTGTAAATTTAAAAAGAGTAAAAGAGGTAAATTAGGATAAAATGGCAGTAACGATAAGGGTATTATGTAAGCCTAATGTATCTGCATTATGCAGTGTAAATATATTTATGTTCTAAACTTAGAAAATGTTAATTGCAAAAAATAGTGCAGGCTACATAAATGATTGTTCACAAATATTACTTGTAGTTTGTACTTTTCTAAAATGTTGCTTTAGAACAGGTTAAATACAGTATTTAATTACTAACTGCAAAGCATTATGTTTATAAAATATGATACTTATTTTTTTCACTTGTACAGGCAAAGTGATTATCTAATTGTAAAATCACAGTGGTTGAGTTAGAATAGATTCACTAGTTCTGTTGAAAATCAACAAAAACCAAATAAAATAACTGAAAAAAATGTGGAAGCCTTCAAATAATACTGTGATTATTTGAAATCCTCTTTCTTATTCTCTTGAATATTGATATAAATATATTTTTCTCTTTAAAAATCATTTCCCTATCAATGGAAAAGGACACTTTCCTTTACTCAAGGCTATTCTAAATTTCTCAATAAAATGCTGACACAAACTGAAGTTTTTCTTTCTTTTTGTGATATACACTTGCAAGCTTTTCCCAAACATAAGTATTTGAAACCAGCCTTCTTTCATGCTGTGATTGGGGAAAGACAGTTGAGACAATGGCTAATAAGTAGTATCTGAAAAAAAAATGAATTTTGCTTTATAAAATGTCAGTAGACTATAATTGGAAATTAATAGATTTATATTTTGAGTGTTACAGGGAAACAATTTTCTTCACTGCATCTCAGCCCTGGTCTCAGGCAGCCACGGTTTGGCTGACTGGTCCACCTGTGATGATGAGCGTTAGCAAGTCGCCATTGCTTTATTTAGTTTTTAACAGGCAAACTCTTCTGGGAGGGAGACATTTCACAAATGTCTGTTTTCTATATCATGCACAATATTTTCTTTCTTAAAAACAACTGACTGCTTTGTAATAATCTGTTTTGACAGTAGTTACATATAAATATTGTGTTAAATATTTTTCGTCATGATAGAGTATGGACATATGGATACAATTGAGTGGTTCTTGTCTAATTATATGCACTATACAACCTGCTATTGTTGGAGACCATCTTCCATTAATTTAATAAGGCTTTTGCAAATTGGCAGATAACATTCAAGCTAAAATATACACAGGATATTTGCAATGAAAAAAGAAAAAAAAAAACCTCCTCTGCCTTTTCTCTTGTGTAGAGCAATTTGTCAACTAATTAGCCAACCTAATTAAATTTTTGTAGCACTAATCAAACGAATATGCTAAAATTTTCTTTGCACAGCCAGTTTGCTGTCTGCTTGCATTTAACTTGATGGTTTGAAAGGGGCCCTACTCTGTCTGCCACTCCACTTAATAACCTAATTTGCATTTTATATTGGTAAATCAAATTAAGCACCAGTGGCTTTTAGTATGATTGACTGTGGTCAGGCCTGTTCAGATGGGACTTTTTCACAGAAAATTAGGCACATTTTAATATGACTGAGGCTGTGCTTTCTGTGTTCAGCAAACTGCATTCACTCAGCTAATTAAAAGTGCTTGCCTCCCCCGTCCACCTCCCACATATGATAGATTTATCCAGCTGGTGTGTCCATTTTCTTTTGTACAATTTCATGATGGAAGTTTTTATTCTTAAATATAATAAGATTGTCTAAGCAACACTTCAAACCAATTTGCATGAAACAGATAAACAATACTTTGTTAGAAAATGATTACTTTGAACGGTGGGTGCTTCTGTGTGTACACACAGGTTCATGTGAGGGCTTGCAGGTTTTAGCTTATATATTGGGCAACCTCAAACTTAGAAAATTTTCACTGATTAGTGTATTAATAGTAACCAATGCTAGTGAATTATGCTATATTAAGGAAGACTTTCTATGTCATTTTCATTGTTTTAAGAAAATCATTCACATTTTTAATGAGAAAAAGATAAAATAAATACAAGCGCAAAAACCTCCTTCTTATCCAGTATAAGCAAAATTCATTTTTAGTCAGAAATAACAATATATTTCATCACAAATGGTTATTATTTCCAGTCTACAAGTGCAGAAAAGAATATATAGAGAGATTAAATGACTTGTCCATTGATATGAGTAGAATTGAGATTTGATTCTAATTTTCTTGACTTTCAATCTATGCTATTTCCAATATCCCACAGTCCCTTTGCATATACTCAAATACTAATCACTTGGTTTCCTAAATGATATTACAATGCCCCATTTAGAAAAATTACAAATTCCCCTAGAATTTTAGACTCTGAAATACTCAATAAAATTATTCTTTTCACCTGTTTCTCCCTACACAGTTTCTATGTGCAGTAGTAGGATTAGCAAGAGCTGGTTTTAAGACTTCTTTAATATACACTTGATCATACTTTTAACAACAGCAACAACAAAACTTCCCTACATACTAAACCTTCACTTGTCATAAGAGAACATGAAAAAAGTGATAAAACTAATGGTGTAAACACCGAACTAACCTCACTCTTCAGCAAGTAGGTTACAAACTTCCTTTACACATTTGTGGAGCAACACTCTTTAGCTTGGGACTTCTTTATAGTCAGTTATGTAGCCATAGGTAACTTTGGAAAGGTATGGAAGAATGTTGTACACAAGACATTCTGAGAGTAGACAACAAAATTATACTAGGGAAAATTTTAAAAAGGATGTGCTATCTTGTCTTACCGTTACCTTGTACTCTGACTTCCTAACAGAAGTTCTAAATGAGTACACTGACTAATACCATGCTTCAACTATCTTAAAACTGATCATTGAAATAAATCTTTAATTACAAAGGGAATTAAGATTACAATATAGATGAAGTCAAAACATGGTAATCGCCAGAGGCACACTTGGTTTTTCTGTTTTATTTTAATTAAGGTAATGATTCATATGTTGTGAAACCTCAGTTCAGTCCATTTCTAAAAGTCATCATTCTGAAAGAAAACTCAAGAGATTGTCTGATAGCAGTACCTGGCTTAAAGGAAGGACAAATTTCAAACTCCTAAGTCTCTCAGACCTCCAGAGGTGTCGACTTCAAAAGTTCTATATATAAAGATTGTTGTCACTGTTTTTCTTGATGAATACACTTGAGGACTCAACCTTATCTACCCTTCTTATGAACTACAGAGCTCCCACTCCTTTATTCCTTCTCATACATGGTGTTTTTATGTCTTTGAACATCTTTACATTTGTATGAATTGCCATCCCAGCATCTGCTTAAAACCTTCAGACAAAAATTGCATTTTAATACTCAAAATTTCTGAGCATGAAAAGATGAATGACAATCATATGTCATCTCAGATGCACATTAAGATGTTATATCATTAAATATGCTTAATAGTAATAAAATGGAAGTTTTTATATAATAATTATGGCTGCACAATTTCATGTTCTTTCCCTAAGAACTTATGGACATATATAAATATACTGAAACTTAACCAACTCTAGAATAAGCAACTATCCATGCTTAAGGATTACCACACATACATCACCACAGATTACCATACAACTCCATTCTTTCACTAGGTTGGTGACATAAAATTGTATTTTGCAAGCAAAACCAAAAATTACTCATTAGCCATATATATTTATTAAATCACATCATTTTTTCATCAAAGATTTCCATGTATGTGTAATTATAATTCATACATATTAAAGTTGTTTTTAGTTTAAAAAAGGTAATGAGATAATTTACTTTAACATAAAATAATATCTGCAATAAACATGTGGTAGAATTTTTTGTTTGTCATTTAAGAAGGTCTGGGCAATGAAGAATATTAGTTTGGAGAATAGCCAAACATCAGTGTAGGGAGACAGTTTCAACTGGATAATACTCTGATAAGAGAATATATCATCTCAGAAATTAACAAGGAAAATCAAGTCTATCGTATATCCCAGAGAAAACTTCTCCATTAATTTCTATTTTCCTAATTGCAGAGACACTTTTTGTTTTCTTTGTTTTCTGAACTACTAAAAATGCTCAGCATCTTGGTGTTCACCGAGCCCAGGTCATATGCTATATTCAATGCTTTTGCATGCATTGCTTTGATCCTACTTCCTAAAGTTGTCACCGGCCATCCCTATATAGGATTGATCCGAACCCGCGGCCTCGGTGCTACCAGCGCCACACTCTCCCGAGTGAGCCACGGGGCCGGCCCTGTCACTACATTTCTGAACACCCAAACATACGTAATCTGAGAAATTCTTGCTTTTCAATCATATTACTAGTGCACCAAACTTTAAATGAAAGAGTGCATTAAAGTCTATGATTTTTATTGTTAATTTTAAAATAATAATATTCACAGGCATTTGTAAAGATAGTATAAATGATCTCATGTACCCTTTGCTCAGTTTCTCCCAATGGTTAAATATTATTTAACAATATCAAATGGTTAAATATCAAATGGTTAAATCATTCACATTTTTAATGAGAAAAAGATAAAATAAATACAAGCTCGAAAACATCTTTCTTATCCAGAAGAAGCAAAATTCATTTTTAGTCAGAAATAACAATATATTTCATCACATCAGATAGAGTGACCCCTCCCATTTTATTTTGTTTTCCAATATTGTTTTACCTATTCTAGATACGTGGCTTTACAAATAATTTAGAAAAATCTTGTCCATTTTTACAAGAAATCTTGCTGGTATTGTGATAAGAATTGTGTTGAACCTTATATTAATTTGTGGAGAATTCACATATTTACTATGATGAACCTTCCAATTGACAGATACAGTAAGTCTTTCCACTTATGTAGAATTCTTTGATTTCTTTTATCAACATTTTGCATTTTTCTACATGTAACATATTTTGATAGACTTACCCCTAAATATTTTTGAGTGCTTACAAAGATATCATAATTTTAATTTTTGTTCGCACATGTTCATTGCTAGTATGTAGATGCAATGAGATCTTGCTAACCTCACTTATTAATTCTAGGAGTTTTCTATAAATTCCTTGAGTTTTTTTTATAGACCATTATGTTATATACAAATATGGGCAGTTTTATTTCTTCTCATTTGTTCTGTATACCTTTAGTTTTCTTGTCTTACCTTCCTGCACTCACTAGAACTTCCAGCATAATGTTGTATATCAGCAGTAAGAGTGAACATTTTTGCCTTTCTCCAAATTTTAGAGGGAAAGCATTTAGTGTTTTACTGTTAAACACAAGGTGTTCTCCATCAGGTTGAGGAAGATTCACTTTATTCTGAGTTTTTTTGAGAGATTTTTATCATAAATGGATATATAACTATTTAAATAACTGTTTCCACATCAATTGATATCATCATGTGATTTTTCTTATTTAGCCTGTTAATCTGATAGGCTACATTGATTGATTTTCAAATATTGAATCAGCTTTGCATCCCTGGGATAAAAACCAATGGATCATGATATATAATATTCTTTATACATAAGTTTAAGTGCTAATATTTTGTGATGGATTATTACTCTAAATTCTTTGAGATACTTATATGTACTTTTCATTTTTTTCTTTTTCTGTACTATTTTTGTCTGGTTTTGGTATCAGAGTAATATTGGCTTCATAAAATAAATTTGCAATGTTCCTTCCACTTCTGTATTCCCGAAAAGAATATGTAGGATTTATACTAATTCTTTATATGTTTCGTTCGTAGAACTCTCCAGTGAAACCATCTAGGCTTGAAGATTTCTTTATTCATGAGTTTTTAAACTATAAATTCAATAACCTTAGTAGTTATGGGGTTATTCAAATATAAATTACCTAACTTGTACTCAATCAGTTATAATACTTTTGTGAATTTTAAGGAATTGGCCCATGCCATTTAAATTGCAAAATTTACATGTGTAGAGTTGTTCACAGTATTTCCTTAGCATCCCTTTGATGTCAAAAAGTGTTCTAGCAATAGCCCTTGTTTCTTTCCTGGTATTGGTAATCTGTGCCTTCTTCTTTTCTCCTTATAAGTTTTGCTGGATGTATTAATCAGGGTTCTCCAGAGAAACAGAACCAACAGGATGTGTAAATACATACAGCTAAAGATTTATTTTAAAGGATTGATGCACACAATGGTGGAGGCTGGTAAGTCCAAAATCTCCAGGTCAGGTCAGCAGACTGGAGACCCAGGCAAGAGCTGACATTTTAGTCCCTAGTCCTATGGCAGTTTGGAGACAGAATTCTTACTTCCTTGGGGACCTCAGTGTTTTCTCTGAGGACCTTCAACTGGTTGTATGAGATCCAGCCATATTATAGCTTTCTTAAAGTCCATTGATTTTAGTGGTAGTTAACAACTAAAAAATACCTTCACAAGTATCTATCTAGTCTTGTGTTTAACCAAAAACTGGGTGTGATGGTTTAGCCAAGTTGACACATAAAAATAATCATCACTCTAAAAGTTGGTCAGTTTCATTGATTTTTAAAGAGCTAGTTGTGTTTTATTAATTTTCTCTACTGTTTTCAACTTCATTGATTTCTTTTTGTGTCTTAATTGTCTGTTTCCTTCTTGCTTTGGATTTATTTTGCTATTATTTTTCTACTTTCTTGAGATGGGATCTTAGCTTATTGATTTGAGAACTTTCTATTTTCTTATGTAAGTGTTTAGTACCTACATAAATTTTCCTCTCACTGTTTAATTTAGGTCCAAAAAATTTTGAAATATTGTCTTTTCATTGTCATTTAGTTCCGTGTAATTTTAAAATTTCCCTTTGACCCATGGATTATTTAGAAGTTTATCATTTACTTTCCAAGTGTTTGGAGATTTTCTTGTTATGTTTCTAATATTATTTCTGTTTCTTGTCTATTGTTATTACAGAACAAACTTTGTATAATTTCAATTCTTATACATTTGTTAAGGTTTTTTTAATGGACCAATATACAGTTTATCTTGATATATGTTCCGTGGGTACTTGAAAAGAGTGTGAATTGTTGGGTGAAACATTCTCTAAATGTTGATTAGATCCTGTCAGCTGATGGTGTTACTGAGTTCTTCTATATCCTCGCTGATTTTATTCTCTAGCTGTACTATCAATTATTGATAAAAGTATGTTGAAGTTTCCAGCTGTAATTATAAATTTGTCAGTTTCTCCTTTGAAGTTCTATCAGTTTTTGCTTCATACGTTTTGCAGCACTGTTGTTTCATTCATGCACATTTTGACAACTATGTTTTCTTGGTGGATTGACCCTTTTATTATTATTTTATTCTGTCTCTGCTGGTAATTTTCTTTGTTTTGAAGTCTACTTTAACTGCTATTAATATAACTGCTCCTGCTGCTTTAATTAATATTCACATTGTATTATCTTTTTTCCATCCTTTTATTTTCAATCTATCTATATCATTATATTTAAAGTGAGGTTCTTGTAGACAGGATAGAATTGAGTGATTTTTTTTCTATTTTATTAAATTCATTTTTTCTTAATTGACACATAATAATTGTATATATATATGAGGTACATTGTGATATTTGGGTACCTGCATACAATATGCAATGAGTAATCTATTTTTATCTAATCTGCAATAGTCTATTTTTCAATTTTCTGTATTTAAACTATTTTCATTTCATAAAATTATTGAAATGTTAGGGTTTAAGTCTGCTATTTCATTTTTTGTTTTCTGTTTTTTCTCTCTGTTTCATTTCTCTGTTACCTTTTTCCTGCCTTCATGTAAAATGCTTGAAAATTTGTTATAATTTAACTTTGACTTATCTATTATAGTTTTGAGTGTATCTCTTTGTATAGTTCATTGATGGTTCACATATATGTATATATGTGTGTGTCACACACACAAAAATCACACTCAAATATATATATATACAGACACACACAGACATATCTGTAAATATATATCACATTCTACTGCTGTCAACATTTTATCAGGTTTTAAAGTGTAAAAACTTTACTTCCCTGTATGTACTATACATTGAAAACCTCTACATACATTGAAAAACATGCCAGGCAGTGTCATTTTGCTTCAGCTATTCAAAATTATTGAGAAAACTAAGATATTTGCCCATATTTTCACTCTTTTCATTATTCTTTCTTTGTAACATTCCAATATTCCTTCTTTGATCATTTCCTTTCTATTTAATGAAACTCCTTGATCCACTCTTCTTGCCTAAATTTTACTTGCTGGCTGCAAGTTGTCTTAGTTTTATTTCATTTGAGATTGTTTGATTTCCCCTTAATTCCTAAAAGATATTTTTAATGTATATAAAAATCTGGGTTGACAGTTCTTTTCTTTCAGCACTTGAAAAATGTTCCATCATTTCTTTCTAGCCTTATTATTTCTGATGAGAAATCTTCTGTCGTTCAAATCGTACTCCCCTTTTAGGTAAGGAGTCATTTTACTCTCACCACTTTTGAAATATTTTGTATTTCTTTAGTTTTCAGAAGTTTAATTAAGATGTGTTGTGGCATAGATTTCTTCTTATCCCGTCTGATATTTGTTCAGCTTGTTAGATCTGTAGATTTGTGTCCATTGGCAAATTAGGGAAGTTTTTACCTATTATTTCTTTGAATACTTTTTAGCCCCACAATCTTCTCTTTTCCCTCAGGGACTCTGATTACAGGAATATTAGATGGTCTAGAATAGTTCCACTGATTGCTGAGGAACTGTCTTTGTTTCATTTTTTTTACATTATACTTTCTCTTTGTTATTTAGATTGAGTAATCTCTATTGTTCTATCTTTCAGTTCATTGGTTCTTTCCTCTGCCCCTTCCATTCTGTTTTTGAGCCCATATATTGAATTTTTATTTCATTTATTGTACTTTTCAGTTCTAAAATTTCCATTTGGTTCTTCTTCAGATGTTCTATTTCTTTGCTGGGACATTCTTTTTTTTTTTTTCCACTTATTTCAGGTACACGCGTAAATACTTAAAGAGTATTTTCATGAGGGCTGGTTTGAAACATTTGTCAGATAATTTTAACATTTGATTTGTCTCAGTGTGGACATCTATGGATTGCTTTTTTTTTCTCATTTCATTTGAAATTTTTCTTGTTCATGGTATAATGGGTGATTTTCGATTGAAACCTGGAAATTTGGAATATGCTATAAATCTCTGGATCTTATCTAAATATTTTGCTTTAGCAGACCTCCTGTGACAATACTGTGTTATGCGAAGTGAGAAGTGCCAATGAGTTATTTCCAAGTGGGTGTGAGAACCCAGGTTCCCCTCTCAGCCTCCATTGATACCCAGAGAAGGAAGGCTGCTAATTCTTGCTAAGCAGAAATTAGAGTCCTGGTTCCCCACTAGTCCTCCACTGATGCTACCTTGCCTGAAAAGAAAAAGGGTTCCTCGTTACTTCTTCCCACATGGCCTCCACTGACACCATGGGGGAGTGCCCTCATTACTGCTGGGTTGTGGTAAAAGTCCTGACTCTCCACTAGGCCTCATCTAACACTACACCAGGGAGGCAGCAGCATGGTGCCTTCTTACCTTCTGTTGGGAGTGGGAGTTCAGGATCAGTATGTGGTCTTTACTGACACCTTCTCCCCATGATCTTTTGAAGTTAAGGGAAAGATCTAGTCCTGAACTAAAGTATTTTTCATATTCCCATATGATAACAGCCAATCTTAAGCAAAAAATGTTTTTAAATTTTATCATTTTGCTCTGTCATATATTCCCTGACCCTCCTCCTTTTTTTTCTTAAGGCTTTTTGCTTTTAACAGAGGTATTCAAATGTGAGCTATATGACTAATTGTGGACGGAAAAGCTAAATCCCTTGTAAAGGAACTGTAGGTAACAGCAAGCACATGGAGGAAAATATTTTGAAAGGCAGAGAGTCCTCTTGAGTCCCCTGACATCATCCCCTGTGATAAGTAAACAATTACAGTAGTTGAACAAATTCGCTTAGATATAATCCATGAACAATAATGGACTTGCTATATATCATTGAATTAAAAGATTGTCTGCTTTTTTAAAACTTGAAACCCTTTTATGAGTATTCAAATGTTGCAAAATTACGAAAGAGTTACATTTTACATTAAGAGTTTACTATCTAACCAAGAAATAAGTGGACTTTAAAATGGCGCAATAAAACAAGAGACATTGAATCAATAAAGGCAGATAATACAAAGAAACAAGTTAAGGTGGATGAGGTAGAGCTTGAGCAAAGGAATGACGGAGCTAAGTGTAAATGTCATTAAGTGAACTGGTAAAGTGAGAATATTACAGAGAAGAAGGTAAGAGTCTCTTTGATCTCACTGACTGAAGGAAGAAGGCTTTATTTTTATTATTTTTTTGTTTGAACCACAGAAACAATCACCTTTGGTCTATGTGAGAGTCCTCTCTCATTTTATTATTTTTTTCTTTTGTATTACCAAAACCCACTCATGTTCTACATACATTTCATTCTCATTTATATAAGTACTTGGCAATATATGTATTATTAAATAATGTAATGCTGTTTTATATTTGGGATATATTTTGATTTCATATGTGATGTCAGACTATAAATGTTCTATTTCTTATTTTTGTCACCCAACACTTTAAGATCTATCCATTCTGCTATATGTATGTCTAGTTTGTTGATTGTATCTCCTTTGTGACATATTGCACCACTATTTCACTTATCTATTCCCATAGTGATAGACACCTAGTTTGTTTCTATACCCTTGCTACCTCAAAAAATGCAACAATTAGCTATGAAAAAAAATTTCTCTTAGGCAAATATCCATTAGTGGAATTTATCCCTACTAGAGTATAGATTGGATAATAGATTGTATGTATACTTAATTTTATCAAACCCGTAAAATATATCTTATGAAGAATCATATCAGTTTATATCACCTTAAGCAGTGCATAAGGAATCATCTTTTCCCATATACTGGCCAATATTGGTATTCACCTAATTTTTAATAACTGGGACTCATATAAATATTTATTGTGTTAATTTACATTTATATAATTAGCTGTGAGATTAATAATCTTTTCATTTATTTGTGAGCCATTTGAATTTTTCTTCCCTTTTCTTTGACAATTTTTCTGCTCATTTTCTAGTTTTTTTTTTTTTTCCTTTTTAATTTGTATGAGTCATTTTCAGGTATTAAATCTTTGTCAGTTTTAGAACAAGGCAAATGTATTCTTACAACCAGCTGGTCATATTCTCAATGCTGCTCTTTTTTTTTTTTTAATTTAATTGTACAATATTTGTGAGGTACAGTATGTTGTTTCAATATATGCATGTACTGTATAATGATTCAGTTAGGGTACATTGCATATCTGTCTCCTAAACGTTTATCTTTTCTTTGTGGTGATTGTCTCGAGTTCTTTTCTAGCTATTTAGAAATACACAGTATAGTATTATTAGCTCTAGTCAGCCTAGAAATCCAAAATTTATTCTTCCCATCTACCTGTAGCTTTATGTTCATTAATCCACCACTTTTTCCCCCTCCTCCTGTTCCCCTTATCATTTTTCTGGTAACCATTCTTCTACTTTCTAATTCTATGGGAACCATTTTATTTATTTATTTATTTATTTATTTATTTATTTTTACATTTCACATGTGAATGAGATAGTGTGGAATTTGTTTTTCTGTGTTGCCTGGCTTACTTCACTTTACATGTTCGTCTCCAGTTCCATCCACGTTGCTGAAAATGACAGGATTTCATCATTTTTTTATAGCTCAATAGTATTCAATTGTGTATATACATACCACGTTTTTTTAAAAATCCGTTCATCAGTTGTTGAGCTTTTAGGTTGATTCCAGTTCTTGGCTACTATGAATAATGTTTTAATGAACATGGGGGTGATGTTCTCTTCAATATATTGATTGAACCCATTTTATGGGTTAAAATATATTTAACCCATTTTGTGGGTTAAAACCCCAGTAGTGAGATTGCTGTGTCATGAGGTACTTCTATTTTTAATTCTCTGAGGAGCCTTTATACTGTTTTCCATAATGGCTGTACTAATTTACATTCACATTAACAGTGCATGAGCTTTCCCTTTTTCCTGCATCCTCACTAGCATTTGTTATTTTCTTTTTTGTAATAGCCATTCTATCTGGAGTGAGATGATATCTCACTGTGATTTTAATTTTCATTTATCTGAAGATTAGTGATATTGAGAAATTTCTTTTGAGAAATGTCTGTTCATGTCCTTTGTCCATTTTTAACTGGGTTATTTTGTTTTTTGATGTTGAGTTGTTTGAGTTCCTCATATATTCTGGATATTAGCCCCTTGCCAGATGTGTAGATTGCCAACACTTTCTCCCATTCTTTAGTCTGTTCACTTTATCGATAGTATCCCTTGCTGTACAGAAGCCTTTTAGTTTCAGGTAGTCCCATTTGTGTATTTTTGCTTTAGTTACCTGTGCCTTTGTAGTCTTGTGCAAAAAAATTGCTGCCCTCTTCCATCTTGGGAAGTATCTCCCTTGTGTTTTCTTCTATTAGTTTCATAGTTTGGGGTCTTAAATTTAGGTCTTTAATTTTGAGTTTATTTCTGAGTATAGTGAGAGATGGGGTCTGGTTTCAGTCTTCTGCATATGGATATTCATTTTCCCAGCACCATTTGTTGAAGAGGCTGCCCTTGCCCAATATATATATATTTTGCACCTTTGTTGCAAATCAATTGGCTGTAAATGCGTGGATTTAACTCTTGGCTCCCTTTTCTGTTATATTGATCTATTTGTTTCTATGCCAGTACCATGCTGGTTTTGTTGCTATAGCTGTGAGGTACATTTTGAAGTTTGGCAGTGTGATGACTACAGCTTTGTTCTTTTTGTTCAATATTTTAAGGTTTTTTTTTTTTTTACTTCCATGAAGAATGGCACTGGTATTTTGATAGAGATTGTGTTGAATCTGTAGGTTGCTTTTGTTAATGTGAGCATTTTAATGATATTAATTCTTCTGAAGCGTTAACATGGGATGTCTTTCCATTTCTTTGTGTCTTCAATTTCTTTCACCAATGGCTTATAGTTTTCATTTTAGAGATGTTTCACCTTCTTAGTTGAATTTACTCAGGTATTTCATTTTCTGGTAGCTATTGAGAATGAGATTAATTTCACAATTTCTTCTTGAGTTATTTGGTTATTTGTGTATAGAAATGCTATTGATTTTTTATGTTAGTTTTGTTATTCTTCCACTTTACTGAATTGACTTATTAGTTCTAGTCATTTTTTGGTGGAATCTTTAGGGTTTTCTATGTGTATGATCATGGCATCTACAAATAGAGATAGTTTGACTTCTTCCTTTGTAATTTTAATGCCCTTTAATACTTTCCCTTGCCCTGTTGCTCTGACTGGAGCTTTCAGTAGTATGTTAAATAGGAGTGGGAAAAGTGGGCATTGTTTTCTTGTTCAAGATCTCAGAGGAAAAGCTTCTAACTTTTGTACCATTTGTGTATATTAGCTGTGTGTTTATCATATATGGCCTTTACTGTGTTGAGATATATTACTTCTATACCTAATTTGTTGAATGTTTGTATCATGAAAGGATGGTGGATTTTATCAAATGCTTTTTCTATTAAAATGATCATGTGGCTTTTTTCCTTCATTTTTGTTGATATGAAGTATCACATTCGCTGATTCATATATGTTGTATATGTTGAACCATGATTGCATTCCTGGGATGAATCCCACTAGATTATAGTGTATGATCTTTTTAATGTGTTGTTGGATTTGGTTTGCTAGCATTGTGTTGAGGATTTTTGTATCTGTGCTCATTAGATATATTGGGGTTTTTTTGTTGTTGTATCTTTTTCCAGTTTTAGTATGAGGGTAATGCTGGCTGCATAAATGAGTTTGGAAGTATTCCCTCCTCTTCAAATGTTTGGAAGAATTTGAGAATAGTTGGTATTAGTTCTTTGTTAAATGTTTGGTAGAATTTGTCACTGAAGGCATCTGGTCCTGAGGTTTTCTTTGTTGGAAGACATTTTATTACTGCTTCAATCTCATTACGTGTTATCAGCCTCTTTAGATTTTCTAATTCTTCATAGTACAACCTTGGTAAGTTGTAAGTGCACAGGAATCTATCCATTTCTTCTAGGTTTTTAAGTTTGTTTGGATGTAGTTGTACATAATAGTCTCTTGTGATCCTTTGTTTTTCTGTGGTATCAGTTGTGATGTCTCCTTTTTCACTTCTTATGTTATTTATTTAAGACCTCTCTTTTTTCCTCATTACTATAACTAAAGGTTTATCAATTTTATCTTTTTGAAAAATCAACTCTGTTTCATTGATCTTTTGTATTATTATTTTAATCTCTAACTCATTTATTTCTGATCTAATCTTTGTTATTTTTTTCTACTAATTTTGGATTTGGTTTGTGCTTGTTTTTCTAGTTCCTTGAAGTGTAACATTAGTTTGTTTATTTGAAGTCTTTGTATTTCTTTGATGTAGGCATTTCTTACTATAAGCTTCCCTCTTAGAACTGCTTTCACTGTATCCCATATGTTCTATTATGTTTGTATCCATTTTCATTTGTCTCCAGGAATTTTTAATCTCCTTTTTAAAGTTTTTCTTTTGCCCATTTGTTGTTCAGAAACTTGTTCTTTAATTTCCATGTATTCATACATTTTCCAACATCCCTACTTTTCCTGATTTCTAGTTTTAGTCCCCCAGGGTGGGACAAGATAGTTGATAAGATTTCAGTTTTTTAAAATGTGTTGAGATTTATTTTGTGACCTAACATATGGACTACTCTAGAGAATGCTCCAAGTGCTGCTGAGAAGAATGTGTATGCTGCAGCTGTTGAGTGAAGTGTTCTATAAATGTCTGTTATGTTCAATTGGTCTAGAGTGGAGATTAACTCTGATATTTCTTTATTTTCTGTCTGTATGATCTGTCCTTTGCTGAAAGTGGAGTGTTAAAATCCCCAACTATTATAGTGTTGGACTCTATATCTCCTCTTAGGTCTAATAATATTTAATATTTGCTTATATATCAGGGTGCTCTGATGGTAGGTGTGTATATATTTAGAATTATTATATCCTAGTCTTTAACTAATCCATTTATCTTTATATAATGACTTTATTTTATTTATTTATTTTTTTACTTTCCCTGGCTTGAAGCTTGAAGTCTGTTTTATCTGATGCAAGTATAGCAACTCTTGCTTTTCTTTTTGGTTTCCATTTCCATAATGCATCTTCTTCCATTCCTTCACTTCCAGTCAATCTGTGCCTTTACAGGTGAAGTGATTTTCTTATAAGCAGCCTATTGTTAGTTCTTGTTTTATAATCCATTCGGCCACTCTGTCTTTTAATTGGGGGATTTAATTTATTTACATTTAGATTTATTATTAATATATAGGAATTTTTACTGATATTTTGTTATTTTTTTCTGATTGTTTTGTAGATCCTTATATATATATATATATATATATATATATATATATATATATATATATATATATATATATATATTTCTTCAGTCTCACTGTCTTCCTTTGTGATTAACTGATTTCCTCTAGTAGTAAGTTTTGATTTCTTGCTATTTGTTCTTAGTATGTCTATTATAGGTCTTTGTGTTATGATTACCATGAGGCTTACAAACAACATGTTATAGCAGATTATTTTAAACTAATAACCGCTTAACTTTGATCACTAAGAAAAAAGAAAAGAAAAGCCAAAGCCAACTCTATGCTTTTAAATTATTCTCCCCCATTTTATGATATTCTGTTGTTTCAAGTTATATATTTTAATATTGCCTATCTCTTATATAATTGTTGAATTTGTTAATATCTTATTAGATTTGTCCTTTAGACTTCATACTTAGGACAAAAGTGATTTATTTACCATCCTTATATCCCTGGAGTATTCTGAGTTCATCTATGCAATTATTTTAGTAGTGGATTTTGTACCTTCAAATATTTTCTTGTTACACCTTAGCATTGTGTACTTTCAGATTGAAGAACTCCCATTAACATTTTTTATAAGGCAGGTCTAGTGCTGATGAATTCCCTTAGCTTTTGTTTGTCTTAGAAAGACTTTATTTCTCATTCATACTTGAAGATTAGTTTTGCTGGATACAGAAATCTTGGTTGGCATTCTTTTTCCTTCAGAACTTAAATGTATCATCCCACTCTCTACTGGCCTGTAGGGTTTCAGCTGAGAAATCTGCTCAGAGCTGTACTGCAACTCTATTGAATTTTATGTGTTCTCTTCTTTCACTGCTTTCAGCATTACTTTATCTTGGGTTTATAATGATTTGATTATGATGTGCCTTGAGGTATTTCTCTTTTGATTGAATTTGTTTCATGGCCTCTGAGCTTCCTGTACCTGGATGCTGTCATTTTTCTCTATATTTGAAAGATTTTCAGCCATCATTTACCTTCTTTGGGTACACCATTATGCAGAGGCTATTTTGCTTGTAAGTGTCTCATAATTGTAATTCTCTTTTATTATTCTGAATTATTCTGAATGCTCTGTCAGACATTTCATAAATCCACTGTTCTTCTGGGTCCATTGCTGATGCTTTGTCAATGCTGCACCCCATGCACCCCTGGTGGATCAACCAGGCACTCCAAACATTTCCCTTGGCCTTTTCTGTATATGTTGCTATACCAGCCTTGAAGGTGGGGGATGGGGCCCTCCAAAGTGAATTTCTTTTTCAGTTAGCTGTGGCCCCTCCTATGATGCAGGCACAGGAAACATCACAAGTAACCATGCCAACCTAGGCATCCAAAGTAATATACATATTTTTTCTTTTGCTAGTGGTCATAGCACCCTTCTCCCCAGCAGGCTCCAAATAGCTTCAAGCAAAAAGAGCTGCGGTAGCTTTGCTGTCTCCAGGTAGCTTCTCCATGTGCTATACCACACCAGCACAGGGAGCTGCTAGGGCTGGGACTGATTCCTCCTCTCACTCAACAAGACCTTCCATGCCTTTGAGGACTCAGCTGCTCTCTCGCCCTTACTCCAAGTTCCAGTGGTTTCAGAAGGGAAGTTTTGTGTTTTAATTTCGTTAGTTAATCTTTTCTGGGGGGACCTTCTATTTCACCATATTGGTGATGTCACTCTCCTCAATACTACCCTTTTTTGAATAAAAGTTCATAATTTTGATGTGGTCAACCTCTCATTTTTGCCTTATGGTATGTCTCTTGGTGTCTTATTTAAAAAAATCTTTTACCACAAGTTTCTGATTTTTTATAGTTTTATTTATTCACATTTAAGCTTTTAATTTACCTTAAATATGCCTTTTCATATGACTAACACATTTATGTTTCCTATTTAATGAGCTAGCTGCCCCCCAATTATCACATCTGCAGCCTTAAATAAATATTTTAAAAGAGACAAATAAGGAGTATTTTAAAAGCAAAAGTGAAACTAACATATGAGGATAATTGCAGCTTGTGAAAGAGAAAAACTTAATTTTCTGAATTATTAGCAGATAATTTCTGTTCTAAGAAGTGAATTTGTGTCCCTTTTCTACTTTACACCATTATGGAAAAGATCATTGCATCTTGAAGTATTAGATGACAAAAATAAGTGTGCAAAGTAAGGGGCAAGTTTGAATGATTCAAGCAAAAAGTCTTGTTTAAAAAGAATTTTGTACATTTTGCATGTAAGACACGATTTAGGACTTCATTTATTGAGACAATAACTTTGGCTCTTCATTGTATTTTAGAGACCTAGTCTCTAAGGAAGAGACTTTAATGTGTTTATTTGTATAAACTTTCTAATACCTTAATTTCATCAACTGAAGCCTAATATTTTAATTCTAATTTAATTTCACAGACATATTTTAACCCCGCTAATGGAGTTATTTACCTACATAGAACAAGTCTCAAAAGTCATAAAGTTCATAAGTATCAGAAACTTTAAATAATATGATTTAACTATGTACATTATTAGAGAGGGACCTGGGATAATTCTACTTATAATCAGGTTTTAAAAGTAATGAAGAAAATATACAGTAATGAAGAAAAAGCCTTTTATTTCAATTATCTGAATAATTGGCTCCATTTTACACTTCACTTTGCTACTTTAGATTTGTCCTAACACAAGAGAATGAATTTATGATAATAGAAAAAATTTTGAGCAAAGAGTCAAGATTTAAGAGATTTGAGAGTGTGTCATTAATTAAAATACTGCAAACCCCAAAGAGCTCAATCTTCTCAGAGACTGAATTTTTTCTCTTTCTTATAACAAACAAATTTGTTATAAGCATAACAAATTTATTTTAGGTAATAGAAAATCCTTCCTAAATTTCAGAGTAAACCTAATTTACTACTTAAAATCTGGTGGAGAGTTGTCAATAAATGTAGTTCCTTCGTGGGACATTTAGGAGAAGTCATAATATAAAATTCACTCTAGCCACAGATAATTCACTTTCTTGACTTTAGAGTTCACTAGGTGATTAATAACAATGTAACTGTACTATGTAGCCCTGTCTTAAAATTGTGTTTTGTTTTTTTACTTTAGTGGTTTTATAGTGATAAAATTGAATTATTTTGATTTACAAAGTAGTATTTTGAAGTTGTTACAATAATATTTACTAAGAGAATAGTATGTGCAAAGCACAAAAAGGGGAAACAGTAGAAGAGGAAAAGGTTTCAGTGTCCTCTGAAATTTTTTAATGTAAGTGGTGGACACAGAAATAATAGAAAGGAATTAGCAAAGGTGATCAAGAAGGTAATTGCTAAAACTGAGTGTGGAATTTTCCAACTTGGAAGTTATAAACTGAAACATCTGAGTTACAGTATGACTAATAAATCTTACCACATCTGGGCTGTGAATGTTAGAAAATCTATCCTTGGTTAGGCAATGAAAGAACAAAATTGCACTAAAAAAGGCATCTTTAAATTTTGTTCCATCAGCAAAGTTCATGGTGGAGTACCCGACTGCATCTGGAAACAAAAAAGGGTTTAATGTATAAATTATCTATGCCAGGGGAAAATGGTCTACCCATTTTTGGAGGAAAGCTCAATAGAGATGACAAACATAGGCCTTAAGAAATGTCCACTACACAAGGAGGGAGTTATTTATAATTGATTCCTAGAAGAGAAAGTTGGGTTGGGTCTTGCTCATTTAACTCCTGGCAGCATTATGAGACTCAGCCATGAACTATGATTTCACTTGCAATCTCTCTAAATTCCAAGTCCTGTCCCTCACCCTCAATGGAAAACATATTATCACAATTGCACAATCTATTTAAGTTATAGATAAGGATGTATCTCTAAGTACAGACCATTTCCATACTAGGAACTACCAAAATGCAGTTTTTATCAAGCGATACATTTTAGACTCCACCCTAGTGATTCTAAATCTAAACAGACTGCAGTTCCATCCTATACCTTTGGAGATTGCTTGTTGAAACAAGATTTATTGCATAGAAGCCACCTTGTCAGGCTAATAAATGTGAACATAAGGGAGGAAATGAAACCAATAACTGTGGATTAAGGCACATGTAAGTGGAAACTTCCTAAGAAAACTCGGTCAGAACGCTATATAGATCACACCTGAATCTATGCTCACTACGTCTTTTGGATGTAATTTTTAATAATGACTGTAAATGCTTATCATAGGGCTCTTTGAGATTCCAAAATCATAGCATTTCTGCAAGTCTTGACATTCTCCAGAACATTTCTTCTACTGCACAGTAGGAGGTATTTCCTGAGGGTTTTCTAAAGCCACGTTGAACTGGATGCTGTATGCTCACATCTGACCTCCTCTGTTAAACTCCAGTAACAAACCACCTTCTTCAAGGCAAATCCTTTCCTGAAAGCGAGGTATGCAAACTGGCAGCCACAGTTCACATCTGGTATTCCTGGCCAGCAAGCCCAGATGGCAACAAGCTGCTGAGCTGAGTCATAGCTAACCCCTCTAGAGGTAACACCTGCCCACTGACTTTCCACTATCCCCACAGTTGTGGGTTGAATTGTGTCCCCAAGGAAGATATGTTCAAGTCCTAACTTCCAGTATTTGTAAATATGACCTTCTTTGGAAATAAGGTGTTCTCAGAGATAAGCAGCTAGGCAGTGAAAATACAAAAGAGAGGTACATGAGTTCACACTAAATTACAGTGGGCCTTAAATCCACTGACTAGTGTTTTTACAAGGAGAGAGAGATTTGAAGACACAGAGAGAGGGAAGATGGCCATATGATCACAAAGGCAGAGACTGAAGTGATGCAGCTGTAAGCCAAGGAACCCAAGGATTGCTGGCAATCACCAGAAGCTGTGAACTGGCAAGGAGTGTTTTCCCTAGAGCTTCCCAGGGGAGTGAAGCCCTGCTGACCCCTAGATTTGGACTTCCCATCTCCAATACTGTGGTAGTCCATTTCTGTTGTTTTAAGCCACCTGATTTGTGGTAATTTGTTATGGCAGCCCTAGGAATCTAACACATCCACCATGCTTCAGACATCTACTTTATTACCCTGACTTCTGTAAGTGTTAGAGTTTGGGAACTATGATTTAAAGCAACAAAAACAGAATTTAATCCTATTTATTAAGAACTGATTATTCCCTAACTCTAAAGCAACCCTAATCCCATAATTATTTCTTTCCTCTCTGTCCACTGGCACTTTTCATATTTCTCCTCACCGACTCCTTGACAAGTTACTTCCCTGTCTTTCAAGAAAACCTCCATCTAACCTTGTTCGCTCCTCTGCCCGTGATCCTGTTTCATTTGAAAGCTTTACAGTAAAAACATAACAGCAAAAGTTAGATCGGAATCTTGGTCTCATCTACTATTTTGGACAAATTAGTAATTTTTGACAAGTTAGTTACTTTCTAAACTAAATTATAGAAATATTTAAATTTATGTTTACCATTCTACTATTTCTTTTCTATTTCATTGATTTGCCTTATGTTCCCTTTTCTCTTCCTTATTTGGCTTTTTTGGGATAAATTGAACATATTTTAATGTGTTTAAACATATGTTTAAATGTTTAATATGTTAATACATATTACCCTCTATTAACTCATGATCCATGCATTCTTTTGATATCTTTTTAGTAGTTACCTTACAGATGACAGCTACGACTCTTGACTTATTATATTTGAATGTGGGCTGACCAGTTAGCTCACTTGGTTAAAGCATGGTTCTGATAACACCAAGGTCAAGGGTTTGGATATCCATACCAGCCAGCTGGAGAACAAACAAACAAACAAGAAACCAGAAAAAGTATTATATTTAAATATGAAGTATTAATTTTACATTTTCCTACACTTCCCCTTCTGTCATTTTTGCTATTCTTGTCATGAAGTTTAATCCCACATATATTTTGCAATCTATGGAACATTGTTGTTATTGGTTTATAGTCAAAATTAACTTATGTTTATTCCAATATTTATTGTTCTCCTGACTCTGTATCCCTGCTTTCATTTATGTTTTTATTCAGGAATATTTTACTTCTAATTGAGGAACTCTGCTTAGACATTGCAAGACTACTGATAATTAATGATCTCACGTTTTGTGTTAAAATGTCCTTATTTTTTTCATTTTCGAATTTTTTGTTGTTTATAAATTCTAAAATATCAGTTGCATATTTTCAAAACTTTAAAGATATCTTTCCATTGTCTCATAGTTTTAATTGTTTCTTTTAATAAGTCAGCTGTAAGTCTTACTGAGACCTAAAACTTGCAAGTAATGATATTCTCCTTCAGAGGGGATTTCTCTGCTAAGCAGATAAAGTGTGGAGCAAGAAGCAACCATTTTTGGTTTAACCAGGAACTGAGCTGAGTCAAGGCTAGATTGCAACTTCTGAAAGATCAGTTGACATCTGGCTCATCCTTGTTTCTAGAACAGAGCCCTCCGGGGGCCCAGTATGTCTTTCAAGACCCCAACACCTGATAGGTCTGAATGCCAAGCTTTGTCTTCTCAGCATGAAAAGTCTAGGAAAAATTCTGCTTTGCTTATCAGAGATTTATGAATTAATTTTTTTAGCCTTCCACACTATGATGTTTTAGAATTCAACAAGCTTCTTGAGAAACCCTCCATGTGCTTTAGGCCACTCAAATTTTCTTTTCTTTTTCTTTCTTTCTTTTTTTATTTTTGTCATCTCCTCCTCACAAGAGTAACTAAAGCTGTTTTCTGTACCCCTGGCAGGCTTCTTTGTCCCTCAAAGTGTTTCCCTGTTGAAATAGAGCCTGAATCCTCAGTCTCTTATCTATACCTTAAATAAGCAAAGGCCTTCAAAGAAAAAGCACTTGCAAATTGTCAGCTCATTTCTGATGTCTCTGCTAAATGGAATATGATCTCCCTAAATCCTGTTGCTTTAACAGCTCTCTTGTAATTTTAACTAGATTATTTTGGTATTTTATCTAGTTTTTCTAGTTATTCTTGGTGATGTTCATTTGAAGCAAACTACTCTAACCCATCTAGAAGTTTTTTACTCCTTTAATTTTGCATACCAACTTCTACAAATAACTCTCACATTTTTTATTTCAAGTCTTTAAGGTATTTTAGATATTTTGATAACTTTACTCGTTTATTAACTCATTCATAAAATACTTATCGAAAGTCTACTATATATGTGGGACTATGTTAGACGCTAAAATACATACCTGTATTTTCAATACTCAAGCTAATCGTGTTCGAAATGGAACTTATTTTCTTTTCCAAGAAAACTTTTTTGATTTTCTGTTTTAACAATAACACAATTTTTCTCCTAAATATCAAAACCTAATTTTTCATTTCAACTTCCAACTGTTCCTCAAGATACTAATCACAATCTCTCCATCCATGCAGTCACTAAGTACTGCAAATTAATCCTCTACAATATCTATGAATCCGTTTTCTTCCCCTCAGATATCATTCTTCCTGCTTCTACCTTAGATCTAATTCTTATTCTTTCCCCTTGATGGATCTCTATTAATTATCAGTTTTTCTATCTTCATTTTATACCATAAGACAACACAAATGTGACCACATCATTTGCTTGCAAGCACCATTCAGTGAATTAGATTTCACAGAATGAAATTTAAACTTATTATTCTGGTTTGTACAAGATTCCTCTATTTTCTAGCAACTCTCTTCTTTTGAGCTTTATCATTCAGCTTCTTCCTTTGTAACATCTAGTCTCTGATACCCTGACTGAATAATAAAAGAGAAAAGCATATTTTTCCTTTAAAATGCTAGGCTGTTTCAAGTTCTAGATTAGAGATGATATTTGAGTAAAGGTAAACGAAATGATCATGAAAAGCTGGGTATAAATCAGTGAATGTTTATACCATTAACCACTTGGTCCTGCCACTCTCTCTACTGGTCTTCTTCAACTCTTTACATTTTATATATTTATTAGTAAGAAAGACCAATATTCTTTCTTTTTTGAACATTCACTGATTTACACCCAGCCTCTCATGATCATTTTCTTTTTGAAACATCTATAATATTTCATTTACCTTTACTCAAATATTATCTCTAATCTAGAACTTGAAACAGCCTAGTATTTTTAAGGAAAAATATGCTTTTCTCCTTTATTAGGAAATCAAAAACTCAGGTAAATAATTATTTATTCTTCTCCCTCTACAGGACTGGAACTTTGCTCCTCACATGTGTTTCAGAACAAAATTAGCCCCTGCTCTCCAGGCAGCCACGTAGGTTATTTACAGTTGCATTTTAACAACCAATACATTTGATCTGAACATCTTAGATCCAATTTGTTTCAACTCAGGACAGCTAGGCAGTGTTCTCAACCCTTTTCTGATAAGGTTTCTGCTAAAATCCCAGTCAATTATACTCTTTGTGAAGCCGTCTGACATTCCTGCTAAATTTCTTATCCCATTGACTACAACCACATCATACACTCCTGTTTCTCCTTCCACCTGTCTATAGACTTTCAAAATGAGGCTCCTTCACCTGCATTGGTTTCCTTAACCAAAATGTTTTCTTTCATTCTCCAAAGCATCTTGTTTAAGACATTATTTCTACCCTGAAGCTATTCCCATGCCAAACTATTTGGCAACCATTTTGAAGTATCTTGTGAGAGACACATTGTATCATTTATGAGTGTCTCCAAAACCCATGACTTATATATATCATATTTTTTTATCTACTACAAAAAGAGGTACAAATATTAAAATAAGCTTGTGGAGTCTAAGGCCCAGAGGGAAGTGCACACAGCCCAGCAGCCACCAAGGTGAGCCAAGACCAGATCCTTATGGCACCAGGTCCAGTCTAAGGTGCAGAGGGAAGCTCACACAGCCCAGGAGCCATGGAGGTGAGCTGAGACCAGACCTTTGCAGCACTGGGACCCAATCTAAGGCCCAGAGTGAAGCACACACAGCCCAGCAGGCATGGAAGTGAGCTGAGACCTGCACAGCACCAGAGGCTCAGTCTACAGACATGGAAACCTAGATCTGGAGCCAAGGTGATGTAATATAGATACTGCCACACCTTCTGTCACCACCATGACAGTTCAGCACCACAGTAGTAGCCAGGGCCACTGTAAAGACAATCTGCTACTCACATGACTACATTGATATAAGAGTCACCAGTAGAGCCTACAAATAGAGGAGGAAGTCTTTATCCTCATAGCCAACCCCAGAGTAACAGAAGAAGCAAGTCCTCTACCAGATGACCAAAGATTAATGAAAAAATACTAGAACTACAAACAAGAAGATATGACACCACCAAAGGAATACAGTAATGCTCAAATTTAAGACCCCATAGAACAGGGAATCCTTGAAATGTCTGAAAAAGAATTTGGAGCAATGATCTTAAAAAAGCTTGAAGAAATGAAAAAATACTCAATTAGAGAACACAAAGAAACAAGAAAAAATATCCAGAATAGAAAGGAGGAAATTTACAAAGAGATCAATACCTTAAAAAAGAATGCAGCAGAACTCCTAGAAATGAAAGATTCACTTACCGAAATAAAAAACACAACAGAGAGCTTAAGCAGCAGGCTATACTGAGTAGAAGAAAGAATTTCAGTTCTCAAAGACAGTCTTTTTGAAATAACTCAGGCAGACAAAAAAAAAAAAAAAAAAAAGGAAAAATAATGAGGAAAATCTAAGAAAGACAGTGGACAACCTCAAATGCTCTAATGTGTGAATTGTGGGTATTCCAGAAGGGGAGGAGAAAGGAAAAGGTATTGAAAACCTATTCAAGGAAATAATAACAGAAAACTTCCCAGGGGAAGGGAGAGATGCAGACCTTCAGATCCGGGAAGTACAAGGGTCCCCAACAGATTCAATCAAAAAAGATCCTCCTCAAGACACATTATAGTCAAATTTGCAAATCTCAAAGACAAAGAGAGAATTCTAAAAGCAGCAAGAGACAAGTGTCAAGTCACCTATAAGGGAACCCCTATTGGACTAACAGCAGACTTCTCAACTGAAACACTACGTGCCAGAAGAAAGTGGAATTGATATACTCAAAATGCTAAAAGAAAAAAATTGCCAACCAAGAATTCATTACCCAGCAAGGCTCTCCTTAAGAAATAGGGAAGAAATAGTGTGTTTACCAGACAAACAAAAATTGTGGAAGTTCACCACCACATGATCAGCCTTGCAAGAAATTCTCAATGGAGTCCTTCATCTGGAATCTGAATAATGAATGTCACTACTACAGATACACAAGAAAGAGCAAAGCCTGCTGTTAAAACAAAAATGCCAGTGAGAAAGAGTAAGAAGTTAAATCATGCCACCTCAAATATCCAACTAACATTGAAGAAGAGAAACAAAAAGCAATTAAATGACAGGAATTAAACAATATCTGTCAATAACCACCCTATATTGAATGGATTAAACTCCCCATTCAAAAGGCACAGATTGACTGATTGGATTAAAAAGCTAGATCCAACTATATGCTGTCTTCAAGAGACCTATCTCACATACAGAGATGCACACAGACTAAAAGTGAAGGTATGGAAAAAGATATACCATGCAAATGGAAACCAAAAACGAGTAGTAGTAGCTATTCTTATACCAGATAAAATAGACTTTAAACCAAAAACATAAAAAGAGACAAAGAAGGCCACTATATAATGATAAAAGGATCAATCTAGCTAGAGAACTTAAAACAATCATAAATATGTATGCACCCAATACTGGAGCACCCAGATATATAAAGCAAATACTCTTAGACCTAAAGAAAGAAATAGGCCTTAATACATTAATAGTGTGTGACCTGAACACTCCTCTCTCAGTATAAGACAGATCCTCCAGACAACAAATCAGAGACAGAATTTAAACTACACGTTAGACCAACAGGACCTGGCAGATATATACAGAACATTTCACCCAACAATTAAAGAATATACTTTCTTTTTACCAGCTCATGGAACATTCTCCAGGAGAGACCACATATTAGGTCACAAATCTAGTCTCAGCAAATTTAAAAAATACGAAATCATTCCAAGTATTTTTTCAGACCACAATGGACTAAAATAGGAAACTAATAATAAGCAAAACTCTGGAAACTATACAAATACATGGAAATTAAATAATAGACTCCTGAATGACCTATGGATCCAAGAAGAAATTAAACAGGAAATCAAAAAATTTCTAGAAACTAATGAAAATAAAGATACATCATACCAAAACCTGTGGAATACTGCAAAAGCAGTACTAAGAGGCAGATTTATTGCAATAAATGCTTACATCAAAAGAATGGAAAGATTTCAAATAAATGACCTAACACTATGCCTCAAAGAACTTGAAAAACAACAACAACACAGACGTAAAGGTAATAGACAGAAAGAAATAATTAAGATCAGAGCAGAACTAAATGAAATAGAGACCCCAAAAACAATAGAAAAGATTAACAAAACATAAAGTTGGTTTTTTGAGTAGGTAAATAAAGTAGACCACCATTAGCTAGGTCAGAAAAAAAAAGAAAAAAAAAACAAGAGAATAGATCCCATTAACAAAAATCAAAAATGAAAAGGGAGATATTACAACCAATACCACAGAAATACAAAGAATCATTAGAGACTATTATAAATAACTGTATGATAAAAATATGGAAATCTGGAAGATATGGATAAGTTTCCAGACACATACAAACTACCAAGACTGAACCAAGAAGAGATTAAAAACCTAAACAGACCAATAACGAGCAAGTAGATTGAAGTGGTAATTAGCAATCTTCCAACAAAGAAAAGTCCCAGTCCATATGGCTTCATAGCTGAACTCTATCAAACTTTTCAAGAGAAGTTAATACCAATTCTCCCCAAACTATCCCAAACAATTGAATCAGAAGCTACTCTCCCACACACATTCGACAAGGCTAACATAACTTCGATGTGAAAACCAGATAAAGACACAACAAAAAAAGAAAATTACAGACCAATATCTTTTATGAACCTAGATGCAAAAATACTCAACAAAATATTAGCAATCAGAGTACAGCAACATATTAAAAAAATTATACACTATGATCAATTGGGATTCATCCCAGGGATGCAAGGATGGTTCAATATACAAAAATCAATAATTGTGATACATCTGAAACATCACATCAACAAAGTCGAGTACAAAGACCATATGATTATCTCCATAGATGTTGAAAAAGCATTTGACAAAATTCAGCATCCTTTCATGATAAAGACTCTCAACAAATTAGGTATAGAAGGAAAATATCTCAATGCAATAAAAGCCATTTATGACACACACACTGCCAGTATCATTCTGAATGGAGAAAAACTTAGGGCCTTTCCCTTAAGAACAGGAACAAAAAAAGGATGCCCACTCCCACCACTTCTGTTTAACATAGTATTGGAGGTACCAGCCAGAGTAACCAGGCAAGAGAAAGAAATAAAGGGAATCCAGATTGGAAAAGACTAAGTCAAACTTTCCCTATTTGCAGATGACATGATACTATATGTAGAAAAATCTAACAACTCTATCAAAAACTCCTAGTGGTAGTTTTTAACTTGATTAACATTGCAGGATACAAAATAAATGCCTCCACATGAGTTGCATTTATATACTCAAGTAATGAACTAACAGAAGGAGAAATAAAGAAAGTAAGCCCATTTACAATTGTCATGTTAAAAGTAAAATACCTAGGGATCAATTGAACCAAGAAGGTGAAAGACATCTACAAGTAGAACTACAAATCACTTCTGAAAGAAATTAAAGAAGGCACAAAAAGATGGAAAGATATTCTCTTCTCTTGGATTGGAAGAATTAACACTGTGAAAATGTCTACACTACCTAAAGTGATCTACAGATTCAATGCAATTCCCATCAAAATACCAATGGCATTCTTCACAGAAATAGAAAAAACAATCTTGCCCTTCATATAGAATAACAAAAGACCCCAAATAGCCAAAACAATTCTGAGAACAAAAAATAAAGCCAGAGGCATAACACTACCTGACTTCAAATTATACTACAAAGCTATTATAATCGAAACAGCATGGTACTGGTATAAAAATAGGCATTCAGACAAGTGGAGTAGAATTGAGAATGCAGAAATCATCCCTCAAGCTTGCAACCATCTGATATTGGACACTGGGGAAAAGACTGCCTCTTCAACAAGAAGTGCTGGGAAAATTGGATATCCATATGCAGAAGAATGAAACTAGATATGCACTTCTCACCATACAATAAAATCAACTCAAAATGGATTAAAGACTTAAGTATAAGTCCTGAAACTGCTACATTACTAAGGGAAAATATAAGTGAAACACTTTAGCAGCTAGGTCTTGGCACAAAGTTTATGAACATGAGCCCCAAAACAGAAGCAGTAAAAGAAAAAAATAAACAAATGGGACTATATCAAACTAAAAAGCTTCTGCACAGCAAAGAAAATAATCAACAGAGTGAAATGACAACCTACAGAGTGGGAGAAAATTTTTGCTAGCTATTCATCCAACAAGGGATTAATATCCATAATATAAAAGAAACTCAAGCAATTATACAGTAAAAAAAACCTAATAACCCAATTAAAAAATGGGCAAAGGAGATGAATAGACATTTTTCAAAGGAAGGCATAAAAATGGCCAACAGGTACATGAAAAAATGCTCAACATCAATAGTCATCAGGGAAATGCAAATTAAAACTACATAGAGATACCACCTCATCCCAGTTAGACTGGCTATAATCAAAAAGATGGTGAATAACAAATGCAAGTGAGGGTGTGGAGAGAAGGGAACAGTCCTACACTGTTGGTGGGACTGTAAATTAATACAGCCACTATGAAACAGTATGGAGGTTTCTCAAACAACTACAGATAGATCTTGCATAAGATCCAGCAATCTCACTTCTGGGTATATACACAGAGGAATGGAAATCATCATGCTGAAGAGATACCTGCACTCCCAGATTCATCGCAGCTCTGTTTACAATAGCCAAGACATGGAACCAACCTAAATGTCCATCGATGGATGATTCAGCACCGCACTCTACCGAGTGAGCCACGGGCTGGCCCATCGATGGATGATTGAATAAGGAAAGTGTGGTACATATACACCATGGAATAGTATTCTGCCATAAAAAGTATGAAATTCTCCCATTTGCAACAACATGGATGAACCTGGAGAAACTTATGTTGAGTGAAATAAGCAAAGCACAGAAGGATAAATACCACATGTGCTCACTCATATGTGGGAGCTAAGAGAGAAAGAAGGAAGGAAGGAAAGAAAGAGCACAGTAGTGCAGACTTGAAGAGAGAGAGAATATTCCTTGGGCTACAAAGTGGAGTGGAGGGAAAAGGGGGAGGGAGAGGGAGGTTGGGGATAATTGGGTGGGGGACACGGAGTACAATTGCAATATGTGGTAATGGGCATGCTGCCAGTATGAATCTGGCCCTCACATGATGGGCATGAGGGGTGACAATCAGCTTTGTATCTCATGAATATTCATAACCAATAAAAAAAATAAAATAAATAAAGCAAGCTTGTGTTTTGGGAAGGATGATATTCACATATCCAGTGTTCAGAATAGATACCAGAGTTAAAAAAGAGATATCTTCTAATTTTATGATTATTCAAGGTAATGAGCTTATTAATTATTTTAACTTGACTAAGAAAGAATAAATGCTTAGCTTTTAGAGAATCATTACTTTGCATTTCTCTGCTTCTATTTGTCCTTTGAATGTGGATTCTATTTTTAGAAATATGTGAAGAGAATTGGGAGTTAGTATGTAGATTAAGGCAAATTTAATCTCTATATTTTTTCGTGTATGCACATATTTGTATATTAAAATATACTGAGTTATTACTAAATGTCAGGTACTGTATTAAGCAAGATGAAAATGGTGCCGACTCCATCTTCCAGGTGCTCACTGTATGTTTTAAGAAAGATGTATAAATATTATGTACCTGCAAAGACAAACATACAGATGATTTTGGAAACACATGGGACAAACACCAAACAGCTCGTGGGGATAGCACTGGAGGGCACCAGAATGGGGTCTCAGACAAAACGGTCATCTGAGCCAAATATAAATATATATATTTATAGTTGTACAAAGATATTTATTATAAAGAATTGGCTCATGTAATTTTGGAGGCTAAGAAATCACAAGATCTGCAGTCAGCAAGCTGTAGACATGAACCAATGGTATGGTTCCAGTCTGAGTCCAAAGTCCTAAGAAGCAGGGGAGATTATGTTGTAAGTTCCAGTCTGTGTCCAAGTTCAAAGGCAGAAGAAGACTGGTGTCCTAGCCTGAAGACAATCAAAGAGAGAGGAAATTCTGCCTTACTCAGACTTTTCGTTCTATTGCGATCTTCAATAAATTGGATGAGGACTACTTCTATTGTGGAGGTGCCTCTGCTAGACTCAGTCTACTGATGCAATGTTAATCTCATCCAGAAGCACCCTCACATACACACACTCAGAATAATCTTTAACCAAATATCTGGGCATCCCATGTCCTAATCAAGTTGACACAAAATTAACCATCATATCCAATTTTTCCAAAGATCTCATTTCCAGCAATGACTTTATAAACTTCTTAGAAATCAAGTCAATATAACCTGCTACTGACAGAGAACTTAAAATGTCCTTGACTTTTGCTATGTTAATTACTACTGTAACAATAGGAATTTTACAACAGATAAACTTTATTTCTTTAACATTCATAATACACACACTAAAAGTAAAAGTACAGAAAAGTAAGTAGGCGTCAGGAATAGAAAAGTACAGAAAAATAAGTAGGCATCAGGAATAGAAACTTCCTCTATTTTCCTTTCAAGGAAAAAATATATTATCCAGTGAAAAACAACCATAGGTACATTTTTAACTACATGTTTTTTGCCTGTTGTTTTTATTCATGTTTTACAACCTCCTAAAGATTTGTTATTTTGATAAATATTTGGTAACAAGGTCAAATACTACTAAAAATTTAGCAACTATTTATAATTCTGATGGCTATTGATAAACTTTATTTTACATGTATAGTACATAATATTTTTTATGATAATCAGAAATAAATACAAAATACTATTAAATACTATTCATTTATCCAAAATTATGTTTGTCCCACAGAATTTTTTTTTTAAGGGAGAAAAAGTTTTTACCAACCATCAATTGCAATATATTTTGTCATCTTGAAAAACTTCAAAAAATACGCTCTTTAGAGGTGTTCAGAGTAATGGGCACCAAGTCAATGATAATGATCTACTATTTGTTAAGAACTATACCACATGCAATGAGGATAATTTATAAATTGAAGACAGTCCTTTCTCAATAAATTATATTTCAATTAGAAATATAAGATTATAAACCAAAAAAAAGAGAATCTAAATAACAATTACGCTTAACAAATGATAAAATGTAAAATGTAGAGGGAATGATAGATGGCTAAATGAATTACACAAATAACCATCACAGCTAAGCTGCTTTCTGCTTGGTGGTCAAGGAAAGAGTCACTTTTGAAACTTTGGTAGAGAAAGTGGTTCCTGAAGAAATAAATCAGGGGCAGTTTAGTAACAACGGAATGGGATATATAAATACAATGTGCTGGGAAGGCTCAAAGTGTCTTTAAACTCTGAAGAACCAACAAGCTTAGTTACAGTAGCAGATATCTATGAATGTTAGAAATCAGAAATAACTTTTTCTAAATCAGGATGAGAATGGCATTAATGCTACTGAAGATTTATCAGCAATGGAGTGGTAGCATCTCTAGAAGATACTGTCGTGTGGCTTGTAGAATGCATACACAGAGAATTTGTAAGTAAGGAGGAGGATGGACTAGAATAGGGATCTGCAAACTATGGACCACGGCCAAATTCAGTCTGCAGCTGGGTTTCAGAAATAAAGTTTTATTGGAACCCAACCACAATCACTCATTTATGTATTGTCTTGGCTGCTTTCAAACTACAGTGGTACAATTGAGTAATTAATACAGAGACCATATGGGTCACAAAGCCTAAAATATTTACTTCCTGGACCTCTAAAGAAAAGTATCCCAAGCCCTGTACTAAAGAGAAGACAACCAGATAGGATATAGATTGTTGAATAGACGGATGGATAAACAAATGAACATATAGGAGATATTGTATGATGATATGGCATGGTATTGCTTAAATGCAGTTACTGGGGGAAAATTATAAATTTAAGTCTAAGTGATGCTGAGCATTTTTTCATATGTCTGTTGGCCATTTGTATATCTTCCTTAGAGAAATGCCTACTTAGCTCTTTGGCCCATTTTTCAATTGGGTTGCTTGTTTTTTTCTCGTAAAGTTGTTTGAGTTCCTTATATATTCTGGATATTAATCCTTTGTCAGATCACATCACTCAGCATCTGGGAAATGCAAATCAAAATCACATTGAGATACCATCTAACCCCAGTTAGGATGGCTAAAATCCAAAAGACTCTGAACGATAAATGCTGGCGAGGTTGCGGAGAAAAAAGGAACTCTCATACATTGTTGGTGGGACTGCAAAATGGTGCAGCCTCTATGGAAAATGGTATGGAGGTTCCTCAAACAATTGCAGATAGATCTACCATATGACCCAGCTATCCCACTGCTGGGAATACACCCAGAGGAATGGAAATCATCAAGTCAAAGGTATACCTGTTCCCCAATGTTCATCGCAGCACTCTTTACAATAGCCAAGAGTTAGAACCAGCCCAAATGTCCATCATCAGATGAGTGGATACGGAAAATGTGGTACATCTGCACAATGGAATACTACTCAGCTATAAAAACGAATGAAATACTGCCATTTGCAACAACATGGATGGACCTTGAGAGAATTATATTAAGTGAAACGAGTCAGGCACAGAAAGAGAAATACCACATGTTCTCACTTATTGGTGGGAGCTAAAAATTAATATATAAATTCACACACACACACACACACACAAAAAAAAAAAAAAACAGGGGGGGGGGAAGAAGATATAACAACCACAATTCCTTGAAGTTGATACGACAAGCAAACAGAAAGGACATTGTTAGGGGGGAGGGAGGAGAGGGAGGAGGGAGGGAGGTTTTGGTAAGGGGCAACAATAATCAACCACAATGTATATGGACAAAATAAAAGTTAAAAAATAAATAAATAAATAAATAAATTTGAGTCTAATTAAACTGAGGTTTTTAGATAAGAAACTAACACCACAAAATTACATAATGTATTTCTTAAGCATTGCTCAGCACAGTCCTTGGTCCTTGTGAAACACATATAAAAAAATAACACACAGTGCTTTCCTTAGAGGAACTTTATTTCAAATGAGAAACACATCTTGCCTTAATTAAAAAGAGAAGTACATAATAAAATGTAATAAAATTCTAAATATTTGCCACAAACTCCAAGTACTGCCAAACTTTTGAAAGAGTATGCTATGAGGACTTAGGTTGTTGAAGAAAACAAAAATAGGAAGTCAGGAAAATTAATTGCTTAAAAATATTTCAGCCTCTGCTCCAACATGCCATGCAACCTAAAATGCTTGCTTGAATCTATTAGTATAATGTGAACTGCTTTTAAGTAGAGTAGCAAAGTCTAAATAACTTTTGAGAAAACTGCTCCAGGTGGAATATTTTGTTTCTTAAATTCATATCATCAACATTTCTTAGTCTTTTATGTGTCTACAGGGAAACAAGACTTCTAGATACAGTAGTTTGCAAGCCTACATTGTTTAGTGCTTTGCTTAATGCTTCTTTTAATAAGACCAGTTTCTTCCTGTTCTGGTTTTTGTGTAGTCATTATGACCAATGGATAAAATTATGAACTTCATTCAGAATTTCCCATAAATTGTCAACTCTATTCTATTTTCTTAAAATGAATTTTGCCTTACCACCTTTATTGTGTGGTTGGTCACTAAAGGGGAACTTATAAATGCATTTTTAAAAATTATACAATGGAGGTCACAGAACTCTGTAAAAATTACCTCATAAATGATGACATAATTAAGTTTAGCTCTAAAGCTATGCTATAAATAGCCTTCCTTTACCATGCAGTTCATTACTGAAATTCTCATTTTAAAATGGATTTTCACAAGGCAGACTGAGAAGTTGCATGTGTCATTGTGTTCAATTGCTTGAACATTACAACAGTGTAAACAAACCACTCAATGTGATAAGGGGAGTAAAAACCATGATAAACATTAACTAATCAGTTATGATTATTAGTAGTCATAAAATGAAGTTTTATACTGCAGCTTTACCTCACATTGTATACTATGGATTTAGGAATCAAAAGTAAAAAGATGATGTATATTTTAGCACGTGTGCTTTATGATTATAAAAGCAATCTGTACTAATAACAGATAATATGAAAATCATTTTAATTTGTAAAGAAAAATACCAGAATATTATCACCCATAACATGACCATTCATAGACAAACACTGTTAACATTAAGATAAATTTCTTTATGCTATTTTCTTATTAAAATATATAAATTTAAAGCTAGATTCAGAAACATGCAGAAAAAGAGAGAGATACAATATGTTTTATAAAACTCAAATTATACTGTGCATCTAATTTTACTGTGATTTTTCACTTAACTTGTAATATATTTGGAAAGTAATTTTTTTTTTTTTTTTAATTTTATTTTGTCGATATACATTGTAGCTGATTAATGCTCCCCATCACCAAAACCTCCCTCCCTTCTCCCTCCCCCCCTCCCCCCCAACAATGTCCTTTCTGTTTGCTTGTTGTATCAACTTCAAATAATTGTGGTTGTTATATCTTCTTCCCCCCCCCCCCGGTTTGTGTGTGTATGTGTGTATGTGTGTGTGTGAATTTATATATTAATTTTTAGCTCCCACCAATAAGTGAGAACATGTGGTATTTCTCTTTCTGTGCCTGACTTGTTTCACTTAATATAATTCTCTCGAGGTCCATCCATGTTGTTGCAAATGGCAGTATTTCATTCGTTTTTATAGCTGAGTAGTATTCCATTGTGTAGATGTACCACATTTTCCGTATCCACTCATCTGATGATGGGCATTTGGGCTGGTTCCAACTCTTGGCTATTGTAAAGAGTGCTGCGATGAACATTGGGGAACAGGTATACCTTCGACTTGATGATTTCCATTCCTCTGGGTATATTCCCAACAGTGGGATGGCTGGGTCGTATGGTAGATCTATTTGCAATCGTTTAAGGAACCTCCATACCATTTTCCATAGAGGCTGCACCATTTTGCAGTCCCACCAACAATGTATGAGAGTTCCTTTTTCTCCGCAGCCTCGCCAGCATTTATCGTTCATAGTCGTTTGGATTTTAGCCATCCTAACTGGGGTTAGATGGTATCTCAATGTGGTTTTGATTTGCATTTCCCGGATGCTGAGTGATGTTGAGCATTTTTTCATATGTCTGTTGGCCATTTGGATATCTTCCTTAGAGAAATGCCTACTTAGCTCTTTTGCCCATTTTTTAATTGGGTTGCTAGTTTTCTTCTTGTAAAGTTGTTTGAGTTCCTTATATATTCTGGATATTAATCCTTTGTCAGATGTATATTTTGCAAATATTTTCTCCCACTCTGTTGGTTGTCTTTTAACTCTTTTAATTGTTTCTTTTGCTGTGCAGAAGCTTTTTAGTTTGATATAATCCCATTTGTTTATTTTTCCTTTGGTTGCCCGTGCTTTTGGGGTCGTATTCATGAAGTCTGTGCCCAGTCCTATTTCCTGAAGTGTTTCCCCTATGTTTTCTTTAAGAAGTTTTATTGTCTCAGGGTGTATATTTAAATCCTTAATCCATTTTGAGTTGATTTTAGTATACGGTGAGAGGTATGGATCTAGTTTCATTCTCCTGCATATCGATATCCAGTTATCCCAGCACCACTTGCTGAAGAGGCAGTCCCTTCCCCAGTGAATAGGCTTGGTGCCTTTGTCAAAGATCAGATGGCAGTAAGTGTGAGGGTTGATTTCTGGATTCTCTATTCTATTCCATTGGTCAGTGTGTCTGTTTTTATGCCAGTACCATACTGTTTTGGTTATTATAGCTTTGTAGTATAGCTTAAAGTCAGGTAGTGTTATGCCTCCAGCTTTATTTTTTTTGCTGAGCATTGCTTTGGCTATTCGTGGTCTTTTATTGTTCCATATAAATGTCTGAATAGTTTTTTCCATTTCTGAGAAAAATGTCTTTGGAATTTTGATGGGGATTGCATTGAATTTGTATATCACTTTGGGTAGTATGGACATTTTCACTATGTTGATTCTTCCAATCCAAGAGCATGGAATATCTTTCCATCTTCTTGTATCCTCTCTAATTTCTCTCAGCAGTGGTTTGTAGTTCTCATTATAGAGATTTTTCACCTCCTTGGTTAACTCAATTCCTAAGTATTTTATTTTTTTGGTGGCTATTGTAAATGGGCAGGCTTTCTTGATTTCTCCTTCTGCATGTTCACTATTGGAGAAAAGAAATGCTACTGATTTTTGTGTGTTGATTTTGTATCCTGCTACTGTGCTGAAATCATTTATCAATTCCAACAGTTTTTTTGTAGAGGTTTTAGGCTGTTCGATATATAGGATCATGTCATCTGCAAACAGGGACAGTTTGACTTCATCTTTTCCAATCTGGATGCCCTTTATTTCCTTCTCTTCTCTGATTGCTCTGGCTAGTACTTCCAACACTATGTTGAATAGGAGTGGTGAGAGTGGGCATCCTTGTCTAGTGCCTGTTCTTAAAGGAAAAGCTTTCAGCTTTTCCCCATTCAGGATGATATTGGCTGTGGGTTTGGCATATATGGCTTTAATTATGTTGAGATACTTTCCCTCTATACCTAACTTATAGAGGGTCTTTGTCATGAATGAGTGCTGAACTTTATCAAATGCTTTTTCAGCATCTATAGAGATGATCATATGGTCCTTGTGTTTGAGTTTATTAATATGGTGTATCACATTTATTGATTTGCGTATGTTGAACCAACCTTGCATCCCTGGGATGAATCCCACTTGATCGTGATGAATAATTTTTCGTATGTGTTGCTGTATTCTGTTTGCTAGTATTTTAGTGAGGATTTTTGCATCTATATTCATCAAGGATATCGGCCTGTAGTTTTCTTTTTTGGTTATATCTTTACCTGGTTTTGGTATCAGGATGATGTTTGCTTCATAGAATGAGTTTGGGAGATTTGCATCCATTTCAATCTTTTGGAATAGTTTGTAAAGAATCGGTGTCATTTCCTCTTTGAATGTTTGGTAAAATTCTGCTGTGAATCCATCTGGTCCTGGGCTTTTCTTTGTTGGGAGCCTTCTGATAACAGCTTCAATCTCCTTTATTGTTATTGGTCTGTTCAAATTTTCTACGTCTTCACGGTTCAGTTTTGGGAGCTTGTGTGTGTCCAGAAATTTATCCATTTCCTCCAGATTTTCAAATTTGTTGGCGTATAGTTGTTTATAGTAGTCTCGAATGATTCCTTGTATTTCAGATGAATCAGTTGTAATATCGCCTTTTTCATTTCTAATTTTTGTTATTTGAGTCTTCTCTCTTCTTTTTTTTGTTAGCCATGCTAATGGTTTGTCAATTTTATTTATCTTTTCAAAAAACCAACTTTTTGATTCGTTGATCTTTTGAATTGTTTTTTGGTTTTCAATTTCATTCAGTTCTGCTCTGATCTTAATGATTTCTTTCCGTCTGCTAACTTTAGGATTGGATTGTTCTTGTTTTTCTAGTTCTTTAAGGTGAAGTGTTAGGTTGTTCACTTGCCATCTTTCCATTCTTCTGAAGTGAGCATTTAATGCAATAAATTTTCCCCTCAATACTGCTTTTGCAGTATCCCACAGGTTTTGGTATGATGTATCATTGTTTTCATTAGTTTCAATAAACTTTTTGATTTCCTGCTTGATTTCTTCTTGGACCCATATGTCATTAAGTAGAATGCTGTTTAATTTCCATGTGTTTGTATAGTTTCCAGAGTTTTGTTTGTTATTAATTTCTAGTTTTAATCCATTGTGGTCTGAGAAGATACATGGGATAATTCCAATTTTTTTGAATTTATTGAGACTTGATTTGTGACCTAATATGTGATCTATCCTGGAGAATGATCCATGTGCTGATGAGAAGAATGAATATTCTGAGGTTGTTGGGTGGAATGTTCTGTAGATATCTGCCAATTCCAATTGGTCTAGAGTCTTGTTTAGATCTTGTGTTTCTCTACTGATTCTTTGCCTAGATGATCTGTCTAATATTGACAGTGGAGTGTTCAGGTCCCCTGCTATTATGGTATTAGTGTCTATTTCCTTCTTTAGGTCTAATAGAGTTTGTTTTATAAATCTGGCTGCTCCAACATTGGGTGCGTACATATTTATGATTGTTATGTCTTCTTGATGGATCAGTCCTTTTATCATTAAGTAGTGTCCCTCATTGTCTCTTTTTATGGTTTTTAGTTTAAAGTCTATTTTGTCAGATATAAGAATAGCCACTCCAGCTCGTTTTTCTTTTCTGTTTGCTTGGTAAATCTTTTTCCATCCTTTCACTCTTAGTCTGTGTGAATCTTTATGGGTGAGGTGGGTCTCTTGTAGGCAGCATATAGTTGGGTCCTGCTTTTTGATCCAGTCAGCCAGTCTGTGTCTTTTAATTGGGGAATTTAAGCCTTTAACATTAAGAGTTCTTATTGAAAGGTGTTGATTTATTCTTAGCATTTTATTGGTTGTTTGGTTGTCTTAGGTGTCTTTTGTTCCTTGCTTTCTGATTTACTGTTTGGTTTCTTTGTTTGTTGGTTCCTTAGGTTGTAGATAGTGTTTTTGTTAGCTTGTTTTCTCTTCATGAATGCCATTTTTATTGTACTAGCGGGTTTAGATTTTTCTTAGGTTTTTATGGCAGTGGTAGTTATTTTTCAGGAACCAAACCCAGTACTCCCTTGAGGATTTCTTGTAAGGGTGGTCTTGTGGTAGTGAACTCCCGCAGTTTTTGTTTGTCTGAGAAATATACTATTTGCCCCTCATTTCGGAAGGATAGCCTTGCAGGGTAGAGTATTCTTGGCTGGCAATCTTTGTCTTTTAGTATTTTGAAAATATCATCCCATTCCTTTCTAGCTTTTAGGGTTTGTGATGAAAAGTCTGATGTTAACCTGATTGGGGCTCCCTTATAGGTGATTTGACGCTTCTCTCTTGCAGCTTTTAAGATTCTCTCTTTGTCTCTGAGTTTTGCCAATTTGACTATGACATGTCTTGGAGAAGGCCTTTTTGGGTTGAATACGTTTGGAGATCGTTGAGCTTCCTGGATCTGAAGATCTGTGATTTTTCCTATACCTGGGAAGTTTTCTGCCACTATTTTGTTGAATATGTTTTCAATGGAATCTCCATTTTCCTCCCCTTCTGGAATACCCATGACTCGGATATTTGAGCGCTTGAGGTTGTCTGATATCTCTCTCAGATTTTCTTCCATGTCCTTGATTCTTTTTTCTTTCTTTTTGTCTGCTTGTGTTATTTCAAACAGCCCATCTTCAAGTTCAGAGGTTCTCTCTTCAACTTCGACAAGCCTGCTGGTTAAACTCTCCGTTGTGTTTTTTATTTCGCTGAATAACTTCTTCAGTTCAGCAAGTTCTGCTACATTTTTTTTCAGGACATTGATTTCCTTGTATATTTCCTCTTTCAGATCCTGTATACTTTTCCTCATTTCATCATGATGTCTAGCTGAGTTTTCTTGTATCTCATTCAGTTTCCTTAGAATTATCACTCGAAATTCCTTGTCAGTTATTTCAAGGGCTTCTTGTTCTATAGGATCTAGAGTATGAGATTTATTGACTTTTGGTGGTGTACTTTCTTGATTTTTTGTATTTCTGGTGTCCTTTTTTTGGTGTTTATTCATTGTGGCAGGGGGTTTCACAGTCCACCGGTTTAAGACTAATGACTAACTAGGATGTTGCTGTGGTTGCCAATTTGGTATGGCTCCCGCCGTGACTGCTCAGTTGGCCTCTAGTGTCTTGTGTGTGTGGTTGCCCCGGGTCTTGGGCTTCTCCGGGGATCCACCTTTCTGGTCAGCTTGTACTCTGCTGGGCTGGTGGATCACGTACCACAGGGTGTGTGATCTCTGTTGAGCTTTCACTTTCTGTACAGGACTTCTCCCCGTTCCGTGTGCTCTGGCCCAGGCTGTTAGATCGTGCAGTGGCGACCCCACCGGGTGTATGGTTTCTGTCGAGTCTCCGCCTCCCTGGCCGCACGTCTCCCCCCTCTGTGCACACTGTGCTTGGTTGGGGCGTGTCTTCTGCACCCCTCGTCTATCAGCTGGGCCTTCAAGACCCTGCTCAGCACCGCCTCGCCCAGGAAGTCAACCAGGTTTCTGCTAGGCACAGACGACCGGTCTCTCTGGGTGCCTTTGTAGCACTGTGTAGATCTTTCTCGGGTCTTGTTCACCTTTGTATCCCCCCGGTATAAACCGAGTCTAGTGCCCACCTGCAGCCTGCTCTCCGGCAGGTTCAAGCAGACCTGGGAACTCTCCTACCACACTATTCCCAACCAGAAATTCGTTAGGCTTTTTTCCAAACTGGTGGTCGCAGAGATGGTATCTGCCTCCCAGTAACAGGAAGTTTACCGGGGCCGGAGTCCAGGGTGTGGTGGAGTGACAGTCGGCCCGCCTGTACTTCCTAGCCCTCCCAAAACTGGTCGGGACGCCCCACACCCCCAGCCCTGCCAGAGAACCGTGGAGGGAGTGGGAGAGGAGGTCGGCCCGCAGGGTCCGGAAAGCCCCGCGCCAGGCCAAGCAGATGGGCTCATTGATGGCCGAGCAGGGCGGAGCTGCCCGCACCTGGGAAAATGGAGGCAGCACCGGGGCAGTGAGTGGCCTGGTGGTGCAGGCGGGGAGCCGCGTGGGCATCCACCCCCCGAACAGAGCTGTGCCAGGGATCACTCACAGTGCTGTGCCAGGTCGGGCACTCGCTCTGTCTCTGGTTTGTTGCCTTCCGTGTTCTCGGCGCTGCCGCCTCGGGCTGTTCAGTCGCGGCGCCGCTCGGGCGCTCCCAGGAGTCTTCTTTAATGCCGGCTTGAAACCTCGAATCCTGGATAGGGCAGCTGGCCGCCTTCAGTGCGGCCCCAGCCTCCGGGATCCTGGCTGCATCCACAGCAGCCCTGGCGCCGTGTTCCCTGTTTCAAGACTCACTTTTGCAGCTAAGAATCAGTTCTTTTCCTGCTCCACACTTCAAAGCTGTTGCCTGTAAATGAGGCAGCCTCTCCTGCCGGGGGCAAAGTGGCGTTGAGCCCCCACGACCAGCCAGCAGCAGCAGTCCTCCCTTAAGAGATGGCCAGAGGAAGGACCACAAGTTTCCCGGCTGCCTGAGGCCCAGTGGCCACCTTTTCCACCTCAGCTACTCCGCGCCAGCCGCCGCAGCTGCCGCCATCTTGAAACTCACCTGGAAAGTAATTTTTTATAACTGCATAAAACTTTCTAGTGTGGATATAACATAATTTCGAGTATTTAAATTTTTTCCACAACTACACATAATGTTCTAAAAAAAATTCTGGGAGTGATGCCACTAAGATGGTGGAGTAGACAATCCCCAGAGTCACTCCCTCAGACAAGAAATCAACCAGCAATGATTGAAGCACAAGATTGCCATTCTGAAATCACCAGAAGTTGAAAGAAGAGGCAGAGAGGCCCACTAAGCCCACAAAGGTATGGAAAGCAACACAGGAGGGAAGAAAGATCACTTTCAACAGCCTAATTTGCTCCCCACAGTTGAAGTAGCACAGTGCACAAAGAAGCTCCCCAGATATGACAAATCTGGTGTTGTGTTGTTCACCAGAACCTACTCTAAGCTTGCAGAGGAGGAAAATGCCTCAGCCATTGGGAGAAAAGATCACTTCAGAATGCTTCATCTCATGCCCCTAGCCGGCATAACTGCTCATGAAGATTTTCTGCATCTGCATGGGTGAAAGGGGCTGTAACCAATGAGAGGAAAGGATCACTTCCAATTCCTCCATGCCCTCCCCTAAGACAGCATAGCACCATTCACTGAGAAGGTCCCTGGACCTGTGGTCTCAGAGGTAAGAAGAGAGAGTAGAAAGTGGTTGTTCAATTTTCCCAGTGGTCTGTGAGTCTTTGTAGGAGACACACCTGAGGTCTGCTCCATGGGAAACATTTGTAGTGCCAAGGGGCTAAGCCATGAAGGGTGCATTGAGGTGCAATATTGGCAGCTAATATGCATCCCAACAGCACAGTCATCACACAGTGGACATGGGCCAGCATCACAGTAATTGTAGTTGATACAATTCATGGGAAAGAACTCAGCCTTGGGCTGGTAGTTACTCCTGTGGAATCATCCCATGACCTAGCAGTGACTAAAAGGCCAATAGTCAAATTCTGGCCTATGCAAACAGTCTTCCCCAGACTGCAAAACAATGGCAAAGAGCAACTTAGCTCAAACAACATTCAAGTTTCAGTCCCCGCAAGGTCTTCCCCAGCTTAGGAATCAATGACAGGACAGCAAGTTAGTTCTGATGCAGTGTTTAGGTAGGAGTGGTTTTTATAGATCCAGCACAAAATGAAAAACTGCAGGCCAAAGATGAAGTTCTGATATTGAACAGTGATGGTCTAACAACACCAAAGAACATTTGCAAAAGCTAAAAGAGGTAGCCATCTCCTCAAATGTGCAGGTATCAATGTAAAAACACAAAGATAAATCAAGAAAGAACTAAGAAATAGACCACCACCAAAAGAAACCAACAAAGCTCCACCAACAGACCCAGAAGAACAGCAGATTTATGAAATGACTGACAGAAAATTCTGAATAATCCTCTTAAAGAAGTTCAGGTAGGCACAAGGAAATACAGATAGAAATTAAATGATATTTGAAAAACAGTCCAGTAGTAGAAAGAGAAACTAGATAAAGAAATTAAATCAATTTATAAAACCAAATAGAAATTCTAGAAACAAAAAAAATGTCATTTGAACTGAAAAACTAGATAGAAAGTTCCAGTAGCAGACTTGATGAGACAAAGAAAAGAATGGTGAGTTTGAAGACAGAGCATAGGTAAGTACCCAATTAGAAAAGACAAAAAGAAAAAAGAGTAAGAAAAAATTTAACAGATCCACAGGACTTATTGGAAACCATCAAGCAAAATAACCTACAAATAACTGGAGCACCTGAAAGAGATGAGAGAGGAAAAAACCTAGAAAGTATATTTATGGAAATAATGGCTGAAAATTTCCCAAGTATAAAGAAAAATGACAGCATCCAGGTACAGAAAGCTCAGAGGTCACCAATAAAATTCAACCCAAAGAAATATACTACAAGGCACATCATAATCAAATTATCAAAAACCAAAGACAAAGAAAGAATGCTGAAAACAGCAAGAGAAAAGAAACATAACATTTAATGGAGGACCAATACAGCTTTCAGTGGATTTCTTGGCAGAAACCCTACAGGCCAGAAGAAAATAGAATAATATATTCAAAGTCTGAAGGAAAAAACACTATCAACCAAGAATTCTGTACCCAGCAAAACTAACCTGCAAATATGGAGGAGAAATAATGACTTTCTAATACAAATAAAAGTTAAGGGACTTTATCAATGTTCTATGTGCTCTACAAGAAATGCTAAAGGAAGTTCTTCAAGCTGCAAGTACAAGATGCTAAAGACCTATGTCTTCAAACAGTGGCTGGGCTCAACTTGGAAACCTACCCCAAAATTCCACCCAAGGAAGAAGACAACCACCACAGCACCTTTTGGCAAAGTGCAGGGACTAAACTTACACCACCCATGTATCAAACAGTTGTTCACCTCAGCCTCAAATATCACCCCAGGCAGGAGGAAAATCTTTACTGTGCATTTCTACCAAGCATAACAGCTGGTTCCAACCATCTTGAGCAGTGACTTCATCTACCTAGGGACTGAATCTGCAGCCCTATTCAACTGCAGAACTCTGATCATGGTGCCACACAGTCAAAGAATATATCATGTGTCTCTGCCAGATCAGAAGCAATTTCAGTACCTAGCCAAAAGTTCCACATGATTGCAGAGCTCAGTCAGTGATCTCACTAGATGGAGGAACCCAACTAGTGGCCCTATTCTATCTCAGAGCAAATGCAGCACCCCAAAAAGCTAGAGAATCTGACAGCAAGCGCTACCTGCCCAGTGTCATTGGCAGCTGGCACATCTTGAATAACAGGTTAGACTTAATACTGTAGACCCATATCTCCAAAGAATACCTGTAAAGACTACAAGAGGTAGCTGTCCCTTCTAATGCACAGGCACCAATATAAGAACACAAGAATTATGAAGAATCAGGAAATATGAAACCTGGAAAAAAAATAAAGTTCTAAGAGTGGACTATTTAAAAAATAAAGATTTATAAAATGACTGGCAAAGAATTCAGAAGATCCTCTTAAAGAAGTTAAGTGAAATACAAGAATATGTTGATAGAAAGTTAAATAATATTTGGAAAATAATACACAAACAAAACTAGAAGTTTTACAAAAAATAAAAACAATTAAAAAATAGAATTCCAGAGGTGAAGAACAGAATGAATGTACTGAGAAACTCAATAGAAAATTTCAATAGCATGTTTGATTGAGCAGAAGAATCAGTGAACTCAAAAAGAGAACGTTTAAAACTTTCTTGCCAGAGAAGAAAAAATAAATAAATAAAAACAAAAACCTGAAAGAAAATGAAGAAAGCCTACAGAAATGTGGGATACCATCAAGAAACTTAACATTTGCCTAAAAGGAGCTTACTAAGGAGAAGAGAAATTGGTTAGAAAGTATATTTTAATAAATAATGGCTGAAAACTTTCCTAATCTGGGGAAAGATACCAATATTCAGAAAGAGAAAGAATGAAGATCTCCAACCAAAATCAACCTTGACACAAGTTTAGCAAGACACAAATTTTCAAATTACCAAAAATCATAAACAAAAAATTCTAAAAGCAAGAAGAGATAAGATATATATTGCGTATAAGAGAGTCTCAATACAGTTACCAGCAGATTTTACAGCAGAAACCTTGAAAGCCTGGAGAGAGTGGGATGATATATTCAAAATGCTGAAGGAAAAGGCAAACAAACAAAAAAACCCTGCTAACCAAGAATATTTTATGCAACAAAGCCATTCTTCAGAAATGAGAAAGAAATAAAAACTTTTCTAGACAAACAAAAGCTAAGGAAGTTCATCACCACTAGGCTTGCCTTACAGAAATTACTAAAATGAGCTCTTTAACCCAAAACAAAAGTCCAGTAATTAATAACATAAAACATACAAAATTACAAAACTCAATGGTATAAGTAACACAGAGTCATATTCTGAATATTTTAAGACTATAATAGTAGTGTGGAAAAGAATTTTATCTCTAATATGATGGTTAAAGAAAAAACTATTAAAAACTATAACTAAAATAAATTATCAAAGGTTATGAATTGCAAAATGATATAAATTTTGACATACAGAAACATAAAATGAGGGAGAGTAAAGTGTACAATAGTATGTGATCAAAGTTAAGGTGTTATCTGCTTGAAATAGCCTTTTGTAAGTATAAGATGTTTTATGTGAGCCTTGTGGTAACCAAAAAGCAAAAATCTACAGCAGAGGTACAAAACATAAATAGAAATAATTCAGAGCATGCCATTACAAAATAACATCAAACCAGAAAGGAACATGGCAAGAGGGGAAGAAAAAAAACAAAGTATATCCCAAATAATCAGAAAACAGATTAAAAATGGCAGTAGTAATTCCTTACCAATCAATAATTATGTTGAATGTAAATGGATAAGTTCTCCAATAAAAAGATGTAGAGTTACTGAATAAATTAAAAAAACAAGACTTGAGACTACAAGAGACTCGTGTCATCTTTAAAGATGCAAATAGACTGAAAGTGAAGGGATGAAAAAAATATATTCCATGAAAATGAAAACCAAAGGAGAGCAAGAATAGCTATACTTATATCAGTGGAAAAAATAGACTTTATTTTAAAAACTATAAAATAACACAAAGAAGTTCATATATAATGATAACAGTGTCAATTCTTCTAGAGAATATAGCAATTGTAGATATATATGCATTCAACATCAAAGCACTAAATATACAAAGCAAATATTATTAGATTGAAGGGGAGAGATGAACTGTAATGCTATAATAGTAGAGAAATTCAACACTCCACTTTAAATAATGGACAGATCATTCAGACAGAAAATCAGTAAGAAAACATTGAACTTGAATGGACTTAACAGACAAATTAAAAACATCCCATCCAATAGTAACATAATATACATTCTTCTCAAACACATAAAACTTAATCCAGATAGATAATAGGTTAGACAACAAAATAAATGTCTGAACAAACTTAAGAGGATTGAAATCATATCAAGTATCTTTTCTGATCACAATGGTATAAAACCAGAAATCAAAAACAGTAGACTGTTGGAAAAATCACAAATATGTGGAAATTAAACCACCAATGGGTCAAAGAAGAAATCAAAAGAGAAATAAAAAAAATATATTGAGACAAACGAACATGGAAACACAGCATACCAAGACCCATGTTATCCTGGAGGAAAAGATTTCAACTTTCATTGTTGGCTCTACTGTTAGCTGTGGGCTATCATACATGTCCTTTATTGTGTTCAGGTACATTCCCTCTTTACCAAATTTGTTAAGATTTTTGTCATGCAACCTAAAGAATGGAAGAAAATATTTGCAAACTATACACCTGATGAGGGATTAATATCCAGAATGCATAAAGAACTCAAACAACTATACAGTAAAAAAACAAATAATCCAATTAAAAACTGGGCAAAGGAGATAAATAGACAGTTTTCAAAGGAAAACATAGAAATGGCCCACAGGTACATGAAAAAAATGCTCAGTACCACTAATCATCAGGGAAATGCAAATCAAAACCACATCGAGATATCATCTCACCCCAATTAGACTGGCCATTATTAAAAACACCAAGAATAACAAATGCTGGTGAGGATGCAGGGAAAGGGAAACTCTTCTACAGTTTTGGTGGGACTGTAAATTAGAACAACCATTATGGAAAACAGTATGGAGGTTCCTCAAACAACTACAGATATAACTACCATATGATCCAGCAATACCACTACTGGGTATATACCCAAAGGAATGGAAATCATTATGTCAAAGGGATACCTGCACTCCCATTTTTATCACAGCTCTATTTACAGTAGCCAAAATATAGAACCAGCCTGAATGTCCATTGACAGATGCTGGGTAAGGAAAATGTGGTATATATACACAATGAAATAGTACTCAGCCATAAAAAGGAATGAAATTCTGCCATTCACAGCAATGTGGATAAACTTATGGAAAATTGTGTTAAGTGAAATAAGCCAGACAAGGAAAGAGAAATACAGCATGTTCTCACTCATAACTGGGTGCTAGGAAGGAAGGAAGGAAAGAGAAAGAAAGAAAATACTACAACAATATGTTGAACTTTAAGAGGGAAAGAACAAACCTAAGGATAACAGACATGGAGGGGAGGATAATAGGGATAATATGGAGGGGGGTTGGGGAGTGATATGTAGGGTAAAGGACACAAAGAAAAATTACAGTTTGTAATAATGAATGTGATAATAAAAATAAAAATTAAAAAAAGAAAAGAACAAGGAAAAAAAGATTGATTTGTCTTGAAAGCATATTATATTTTGTCAAATGAATTTTCTGCCACTGATGAGATGTTCATGTGGTTTTTGTCCCTCATTCTGTTAATGTGGTGTATGACATTTATAGATTTGCATATGTTGAGTTATCCTTGTATCCCTTGGATAAGTCCCAGTTTACCTTGGTAAATGATTTTTTTAAAAATACTGTTCAATTTTGTTGAGCAAAAGCAGTCCTAAGAAGAACATTTATAGTGTTCATCATGAATAAATAAAGAAAATGTGGTATATGTACATTATATACTGTTCAGCCTTTTAAAAAAAGAAAATTGTGTCACTTGGGACAAGATGGATCAACCTGGAGGTCTTTATGTTAAGTAAAATAAACCAAGCACAAAAAGACAAAAGCCACATATCGTCACTTGTCTGTGGAATCTAAAACAATTGAACTCCTAGATGCAGAGAGTAGAGAGGTGGTTCAATTTCGGTAAGATATAAAAACAAAGCTCCTATAAAGCTCTGTTCCCTTTTTCCCCTTTTTGTGGTATTACTGTCATACACAGCACATGTTTTAATGTCACAAACCCAATATTACATTGTTATAATTTTACTTTATATTAGTCATTGTTTTTTAAAAAAAATTTAAACAGTTTATTCAGCAATTTATGAATCATGAAGCAGCAAAGGAAGTTTAGTGCTTTGATGACGAAGTGATAGAGACACGTACTTGTACTGTGACTAAGGAAGCAAAATACATACAATATTTTATTGGTTGCAGTTATAAAATCACCTTTTTTATTCACTTTGTTGGAGAGTTCGTAGTCACATAGTCATAAGTTAGTTGGCTGCTAATGACTGGCTACGGTTGTTTTGTTAATGTCTAACCCAAGGACTTAACAGAAATGACCCACATTAAGTTTCACTGATTTTTGCTGTTTAAGCAAGGTTAAAGATATTTTTTAAGCTGCCTAGTTTTTTCCCCCTCAAAAATATTTTAGGCCTTATCTTCTTTTAATTTTGCCTTAACGTTTCTTTTTTGTTGTTTGTTTTAACTTCTCAATATACATTATTGTCAATTTTCATGACCCTTTACCCATTCCTCTTCCCCTCTCCCTCACTCCCCTCCCCCACTACATCATATGCGTTCACTTGTCTTAAAAAGTTCAAGCAATTGTTGTGATTGTTGTGTCTTCTTCCCCCACTCCCATCTTTTGTTTGTTTGTGTGTTTATTTCTTTTTTAGCTCCCACAAATAAGTGGGAACGGGATATTTCTCTTTCTGTTTCTGACTTGTTTCACTTAATATAATTTTCTCTAAGACCATCCATGTTGTTGCAAATGGTAGCATTTCATTTTTCTTTTTGGCAGAGTAGTATTCCATTGTGCAGATATACCACATTTTCCTTATCCACTCATCTGATGATGGACATTTGGGCTGGTTCCAACTCTTGGCTATTGTAAATAGTGCTGCAATAAACATGAGAGTACAGGTATTCCTTCAGCATGATGATTTCCATTCCTCTGGGTATATTCCCAGCAGTGGAATAGCTGGGTCATATGGTAGATCTATCTGTAATTGTTTGAGGAGCCTCCATTCCATTTTCCATAAAGGTTGCACCATTTTGCAGCCCCACCAACAGTTAATGAGAGTTCCTTGTTCTACACAACCAATCCAGCATTTATCATTCTCAGTCTTTTGCACATTAGCCATCCTGACTGGAGTGACATGGTATCTTAAAGTCATCTTGACTTGCATTTCCCAGATACTGAGTTATTTTGAGCATTTTTTTTTTCATGTGGCTGATAGCCATTCGTATATCTTCCTTTGAGAAATGCCTGTACAGCTCCTTTGTCCAATTTTTAATTGGGTTTTTTTTTTCTTGTAAAGTTGTTTGAGTTCCATGTATATTCTGGGTATTAATTCTTTGTCTGATGTGTATTTTGCAAATATTTTCTCCCACTCTGTTGGTTATTTTTTCACTCTGTTGATTGTTTCTTTTGCTGTGCAGAAGCTTTTTAGTTTGATATAATCCCATTTGTTTAGTTTATCTTTAGTTGCCTGTGCTTTTGGGATCATATTCATGAAGTCCATGCCCACTCCAACTACCTGGAGTGTTTCCCTTATGTTTTCTTTAAGGAGTTTTATTGTTTCAGGATGTATATTTAATCTTTAATCCATTTTGAGTTGATTTTGGTATATGTTGAGAGGTATGGGTCTAGTTTCATTTGCATATGAATATCCAGTTTTCCCAGCACCATTTGTTGAAGAGACAATCTCATCCCCAGTGTGTGGACTTGCTGCCTTTGTCAAAGATCAGATGGCTGTAGGGGTATGGGTTGATTTCTGGGTTCTCTATTTTATTCCATTGATCCATGTGTCTGTTTTTATGCCAGTACCATGCTGTTTTGGTTATTATAGCTTTGTAATATAGTTTGAAGTCAGGTAGTGTTGTGCCTCCAGCTTTATTGTTTTGCTCAGGATTGCTTTGGCTATGCATGGTCTTTTGTTATTCCATATAAATGTCTGGATAGTTTTTTCCATTTCTGAGAAAAATGTCATTGGAATTTTGTTGGGGATTGCATTGAATCTGTAGATTACTTTGGGTAATATGGACATTTTCACAATGTTGATTCTTCCAATCCAAGAGCATGGAATATCTTTCCATCTTCTGGTGTTCTCTTGAATTTCTCTCAACAGCAGTTTGTAGTTCTCTTCATAGAGATTTTCACATTCTTGGTTAACTCAATTCCTAAGTATTTTATATTTTTGGTGGCTAGTGTAAATGGCCTAGCTTTCCTGATTTCATTTCTGCATGTTCACTGTTGGAGTACAGAAATGCTACTGATTTTTGTGTGTTAATGTTGTATTCTGCAACTTTGCTGAAATCATTTATCAACTCTAGGAGTTTTTTTGTAGAGGCTTTAGGCTGTGCAATATATAGGATCATATCTTCCACAAACAGGGACAGTTTGACTTCATCTTTTCCAATCTGCATGCCCTTTATTTCCTTCTCTTCTCTGATTGCTCTGGCTAGTACTTCCAACACTGTGTTGAATAGGAGTGGTGAGAGTGGGCATCCTTGTCTAGTTCCTGTTCTTAAGGGAAAAGCTTTTAGCTTTTCCCCATTCAGAATATTGGCAGTGGGCTTATCATATATGGCTTTAATTGTGTTGAGATACTTTCCATCTACACCTAACTTGTAAAGAGTCTTTATCATGAATGAGTGTTGAATTTTGTCAAATGATATTTCAGCGTCTATAGAGATAATCATATGGTTTCTGTCTTTGCTTTTATTGATGTGGTGTATCACATTTTTTGATTTGCATATGTTGAACCAATCTTGCATCCCTGGGATGAATCCTACTTGATCATGGCGTATAATTTTGCATATGTGTTTCTGTACTCTGTTAGCTAGTATTTTATTGAGGATTTTTGCATCTATATTCATCAGGGATATTGGCCTGTAGTTTTCTATTTTTGATTTATCTTTGTCTGGTTTTGGTATCAGGGTGATGTTTGCCTCATAGAATGAGTTTGGGAGAATGGCCTCTGTTTCAATCTTTTGGAAGAGTTTGTAGAGAATTAGTATTAGTTCTTCTTTGAAGGTTTGGTAGAACTCTGCAGTGAATCCATCCGGTCTTGGGCTTTTCTTTGTTGGGAGCCTTCTGATAACAGCTTCAATCTCTTTAATTTTTATTGGTCTGTTCCGATTTTCTGTATCATCATGGCTCAGTTTTGGTAGTTTGTATGTTTCCAGAAATGTATCCATTTCCTCCAGATTTTCAAATTTGTTGGCATATAGTTTTTTATAATAGTCTCTAATGATTTCTTGTATTTTTGAGGTGTCAGTTGTAATTTCACCTTTTTTGTTTGTAATTTTTGTTATTTGGGTCTTCCCTCTTTTTTTCTTAGTTAGCCTTGCTAAAGGTTTGTCTATTTTATTTATCTTTTCAAAAAACCAAGTTTCTGTTTCATTGATATTTTGTATTGTTTTTTGGTTTTCTATTTCATTTAGTTCTGCTCTGATCTTAATTATTTCTTTCCATCAACAAACTTTGGGTTTGGATTGGTCTTGTTTTTCTAGATCTTTAAGGTGCAGCGTTAGGTTGTTTATTTGCCATCTTTCCATTCTTCTGAAGTAGGCATTTAATGCGATACATTTCCCCCTTAGTACTGCTTTGGCAGTATCCCACAGGTTTTGGTATGATGTGTCATTATTTTCATTAGTTTCAAAAATTTTTTTGATTTCTTTGTACATTTCTTCTTTCAGATCCTGTATATTTTTTCTCATTTCATTGTGCTGTCTAACTGAGTTTTCTTGTATCTCATTTAGTTTCCTTAGAATTGTTGCTCTAAATTCCTTGTGAGTCATTTCAAGGATTTCCTATTCTATTGGATCTAGGGCTTGAGAATTTTTCTTTTCCTTTGATGGTGATGTACTTTCTTGATTTTTCATATTTCTGTTATCTTTCCTTTGGCATTTTGTCACTGTGGCAGGAGCTATCACAGTCCACTCACTTCACCCTGATGTCTGGCTTGGATTCTGAAGGCACTGCCAATACTGGGCAGCAGGAACTAGCCTGCACTGGGAGTCCCACAATGCCTGCACAGCAGTCTCAAGGCATAGGGGCCCCTAGGCTCTTAAGTCTCTGTAAGCAGCGGGGACCAACCTGGGCTGAAGCTTCCACAGCACCTGCCTTTTCTGCCATGGCTGTCTCAGAGCGTGTGGGCCCCAAGGCTCTTAAGTCTTTCTAAGCAGTGGGTACGGACCTAGGCTGAAGGTCCTGAAGCACTTGTGTTTTCTGGCATGGCTGTCTCTGGGCATGTGGGCCCTAAGGGTCTCAGGCCTCTCTGGGTGGTGGACACTAGCCTGCACTGGGGTCTCATGGCATGCGGCTCTTGCCTGTTCTGGAGCAGATCTCACATCTCCTGTTGTTGCTTTTTAATAGTTGCTAATTGGTTGTTTTGTGAGAGCAAGTGACACTAGGAACCATCTACTCTGCCATCTTGACCGGAACCGATATTTGTCATTGTTTCTGTTAGCCTTACACAGCTTTGCTCCCATTTACCTCTTTTGCATTGTTTTTGACAAATATATTGTAAATATGTCACATTTATATACATTATTGATTCAGTGGTACATTATATGCGTATTATTTTATACAAATGCTTTGTAATAAGTTAAAAGAAGAAGGTAAATATTCATTTCTACTTTGTTTCTATTACTGAATTACTTTACTGGTGCTTTTTATTTTGTGTATGTGTCAATTTGAATTACTTCCGGGGTCATTTGCTTTTAGCATAAAGAACTTTCTTAGCATTTCTTTTAAGGTGTTTCTGCTGGAAATAAGTTCTATAAGTTTTGCTTATCACGGAATATTTATTTTGCTATGACTTTTGAAAGATAGCTTCAATGTGTAGAGAATTCTTAGTTGATAGCTTTTTTTTTCCTTGAGCACTTTGAATGTATTATCCCACTGACTTCTGAACTCCATTGTTTCTGCAGAGAAGTTAGCTCACTTTCTTACTTGAATTCCCTTGAGTTAATTTTCTCTTGCTGCTTTTAAGATTTACTCTTTGTCTTTCATGTTTCACACTTCTACTATGATGTGTTTGTTTGTGTATCTCTTTGCATTTACCTTCTTGGCGTGTGTTGAGGAGGTATATGTTAATGTTTTTTAATAAATAGGGAAGATTTCAGCCATAAATTTTAAAAATATTTTTGCACTTCTTTTATTTTCTCCTCTTCTGATAATCACATGACACATTGTTAGTGTGCTTAATGGTATCCCATATTTCTCTGAGGCTCTGTTCATTTGTCATTATTGATTTTTTTCTCTTTGTTATTCAGATTGAATAATCTCTAACAATCTATCTTTGATTTTAATTCTTTTTTCTGCAAATTCAAATCTACTGTCAAGCCTCTCTCATAAACTTTTCATTTTAATTTTTGCACATTTCAGATTCAGAATTTCCATTTGGCTCTTTATTATATTTTATATCTCATTATTGATATTTTTCTATTTGATGTGATATTGTCATCATACCTTCTTTTACTTTTTAAATCAGGATTTTCCTTATTCTTTGCACATATATAATAGTTATTTTGAATGCTTTCTCTGTTAAATTATGACATCTGGTTGTTCACAGAAACAGTTTCTGTTGCCTACTATTATTCCAGTATATGGGTCATACTTTTCTGTTTCTTTACATATCTCATAAATTTCTGTTGCAGAATGGATATTTGAAACAATACATTGTAATAATTCTGGGTACTGCTAACCAACTGCTTCCTTTCCTTCCCATGAACTCATTATGGTTATTTTTTTATTTATTTGCTTAGTAAATGACTGAATTATTTTAGAGGGGTCTATTTTATTCCTGAAGTAGTAATCTTCTGATGTTCCTCAGAGGCTGCAGCCAGGTATGCCCACAGTCACCCTCAATGAAAGTGATTTTATCATGTCTCTCCTGGAAGGTCTCTTTCCCTGCCTACATCTAGCTGTTAATATTCACTAATTACTGGCTGGTTTCTCTATCATTTCTAACTATGTTTTGGGCATAAATTGCCTCACAAACTAAGCCAATAAAATTTAAATTCAATGTTAGTATTTGTGATTTGATCTGACCCTAGGCAGAGTCACTCACCAATTTTCTTAAACAAACTAGCCAGACTACAGTTTAGCCTATATGTCCAATTAATCCTATATGTACAATTAAATGTCCTAATTTCCTTCCAATTGCCTTCCACCACAGAGTACCCTTAGTCTTGAACTTCACACTGTTTCAAATGAAATCACTTCCTTTGGGGAGTGACTTGGAGCTTTCTGTTCTGTAACGTGCTTCTTACTCCACACAAAATCTCTGAGCCATGGCTCTAGTGTTGAGGTAGAAATGATGGCAGTCTTCTCTCTGAGATATATGTCTACTTTAGGAACTGAGTGCTAAAGTGGGGATGGGAGGAAAGCTGACTCAGATCTTCTTTCTTATCTCTCCCAATGTAAAATCACTGCCTTAATTAGTCTTATTAGCCATGGCAAAGGCAAATGGCTTGGAATACTCTCAGTGGTGCTGTGTCCAAGATAGAGCCTCTGTCTCATGAGTGAGGGGCAGGTGGAAGAAGGGGGCCTTCACCTCTTGACCACACTTCCCTAGAACTTAGCCTCAGCAGTGGGTAGCTGGGGACAGGATAAGAAGAGTTGACACAGCATAATTGACATCCTGAATAGTTATTTTTATTCTTACTTTTATTTTTTATATTTATTTATTATTTTAACTTCACAATATACATTGTAGTCGATTTTTGTGACCCTTTACCTGTTCCTCTTTCCCCTCTCCCTTTTTCCCCTCCCCCACCACTACATCATATCTGTTCACTTGTCTTAAAAAGTTTAATTGTTGTGATTGTTGTGCCTTCTTCCCCCCCACCCTTTATTTGTCTGTGTGTTTATTTATTTATTTATTTTTAGCTCCCATAAATAAGTGAGAACATGTGGTATTTCTCTTTCTGTGCCTGACTTGTTTCACTTAATATAATTTTCTCTAAGTCCATCCATGTTGTGTCAAATGGTAGTATTTCATTCATTTTTATAGCGGTGTAGAATTCCATTGTGTAGATATACCACAGTTTTCTTATCCGCTCATCTGATGATGGACATTTGGGCTGGTTCCAGCTCTTGGCTATTGTAAATAGAGCTGCAATAAACATTGGAATACAGGTATCCCTTCAGCATGATGATTTCCATTCACCTGGGTATATTCCCAGCAATGGGATGGCTGGGTCATATGGTAGATCTATGGTAGGTTGTTTGAGGAACCTCCATATCATTTTCCATAAAGGTTTCACCATTTTTTAGTCCCACCAACAGTGTATGAGAGTTCCTTTTTATCTGTAACCTCTCCAGCACTTATCATTCTCAGTCTTTTGGATATTAGCCATCCTAACTGGAATGACATGGTATCTCAAAGTGGTCTTTATTTGCATTTCCCGGATGCTGAGTGATATTGAGCATTTTTTCATGTGTCTGTTGGCCATTCGTATATCTTCCTTTGAGAAGTGCCTACTCAGCTCCTTTGCCCAGTTCTTAATTGGGTTTTTTTTTTTTTCTGCTGTAAAGTTGTTTGAGTTCCTTATGCATTCTGGATATTAATCCTTTGTCAGATGTATATTTTATAAATATTTTCTCCCACTCTGTTGGTTGTCTTTTCACTGTATTGATTGTTTCTTTTGCTGTGCAGAACTTTTCAGTTTGATATAATCCCATTTGTTTATTTTTACCTTTAATTGCCTGTGCTTTTGGGGTCATATTCATGAGGTCTGTACCCACTACAACTTCCTGGAGTGTTTCCCCTATGTTTTCTTTAAGGAGTTTTATTGTTTCAGGATGTATATTTAATTATTTAATCCATTTTGAGTCAATTTTGGTATATGGTGGGAGGTATGGGTCTAGTTTCACTTGACCACACTTCCCTAGAACTTAGCCTCAGCAATGGGTAGCTGGGGACTGGATAAGGAGTGCTGACATCAGCATAATTGATATCCTGAATAGTTTATTTTTAAAACATCTGTGAATCTTAGTCTTATAGTTGGGAGATTATTCCATTCATAATTAGTCACAATAAACATGTTTGTTTTTATTTCCATATTTGGGAATAAATATTCCCTTAAAATATATTAAATGCTGCTGCATGCCAGAATATATTCGGAAGATACAAAAGCAAGTAGGACATAGTTGGTGTCTTCAAAAATATTAAGTTGACTATAATAGTTCTTAAACAATAGGAGGCAAAATCATGCCTTAGGTAGCTTGTTTAGATGCTCAGATCCCAGAAACGCCAGGTCTGACACTGTAGGACAAATTAGGCAGTCTGAAGTTTTTATAAGTACACCTGTATGGTTCTGACGTATGGTATCCTAAGACCACCCTACTAGAAACACTGATGTCAGGGAAGAGAGATTGAAAACTAGTAAAAAGGCAGTTAGAAAGCATGTAGCAAGTTAAAATTATAACACAGACAGGGCCTCAGAGTTGTGTAACATTCACATGTATTCTAGGTAAATGGCTTCCCAAGGCGTAATTTGAACAGACAAAAATATGAACTGTGACCTTGGAGTTGAGTAGCTAAGTAGTACTGGGTATAGTTTTCTATAGGGTGCTGTGGGGGAATTGGGGGGCATCAAGAGCAGGGAAGGGATGATTTCACAAAAGAGGTGATATTGGAGAGACTTAAGGAATTATTTACCCAAGGAAAAAGAAGGAAAGTTATTACAAAAGAATCACTTACAAAGGTCAAGAATAAGAGATGATCTGACAGGGAACCAAGAATTCTACTTGGCTATCAAACAGAATGGAGATCATGAGAAAAAAAAATTTAAATGAAACCATAGATTTAGTCAGGAGACAATCGTAATACAACGTGTACATGATATGTTAAGGAGTTTACACTTCATAGTGAGGGCAGAGGGGATAACCGAATCATTTTTGAGAGGAAGGATATGAGTCTCAGATTTTTGTTTTAAGGGGGTTGTCATTTGGAAAACAGATTGGAAAGGCATAAACTTAGAGAGAGTTTTGCAACTATGATATGATGGATCTTTTAAGCCTTCTTAAATTTTTCTAGGAAGAAAAGAATTTTTATCTTGGGTGCCACTTAAAATTCTTTCCTGTCCAGAAATTCGTTAGTTTATTTCATGTGTCATCCTTTCAATAAACCCTACACAGGGAGAAGCTATCATTATTTGTGGCATTTGAGGCTTACTGAGACTTTGATAATTACTCATTTTGCTCCCTCTTATGATGATGTGTGTTACTCAATAGGATAAAAGAATATTTGTTAATAACGAGAAAAAAATTAGGTGCTGCGTTGGTTACATATAGTGAACAGTATCATCACAATCACTTCCAGAGTGTCTGCAGGCACTCTGAAGGCTTCTCATTGGGGATGCAAAACCCCAGAAGATACGGATCCTTCCTTTCAGGATTTAAATCCTGATTGCAAATTTAGGGCAAACACTAAATAAAGATAAATAATTCATGTTAGCACATGCTAATATCAAATGACTGGTACCACATAATCGTGAAAAACAAGATAAGAGGATGAATACTTTGATAAGTCTCACCTGAACCTTGAAAAGAAGGCAAAGAAAAGAAGAAGGGGCTTTTATTTGGGATGATGGTAAGGAGAGGCACTGGAGGCAAAGACTAGTGACACCTTTAAAATTGTTTTGATTCAAAACTACTGAGTGTACCGTTTATGCCATTTTCTTCTCCATCTCTCCACTCCCTACAGCAAATGATGAGTGTTTTAAAGAACAGTTCTGTGACTCCACCAATCATTTTAGCATGATATAGCTGAACTAGAAAGGAGCAGCACAGTTCAACAAGATTTGTTCTTTCTGAATGCTGTCTTTGTTTTATTCATTTATGTAGCAAAAGGTTAGAATAGAGCCCAGAACATAGTGGATAGTTACTAGAATGCCCACTGAATAAACAGATGAATCAAAAAGTTATTTACAAGAATTTCTCTAATGAAAATTACTATAAATTTAAATCCAAATTTTAATTGTTTGAGGAAAATAACTGAGAATAAGACTTTACTGCTTTAAAAAAATAATTTAAATCCAAATGCCTAAAGAATGATTATCCCATTATTTTAAGAGTCTAAAGTATTTTGATATAGACTTGGAGATTGGTTATATTAAACACACACACACACACACACACACACACACACACACACAGAGAGAGAGAATTAAGAAAGAACATTAAAAGGTTACAGCAAAAATAACCAAGAGAAAAGTGATCATAGGTGCCTATCAATTAACAAATAACATAATGCAAGTAAGTAATTACTGAAACCTTACTTTAGAGCAGAACATATTGTTCTTTGGCAGGTCAAATTCTCTTACACAGACCCAGCTCCCTCTGATAAAATCATCCCCCTTCCCCCCCCCCCACCATCCTACCCCCAACTCTACCCCACTATAACTTCACTAGAAGCCAGGGCCTCATTGTAACCAAAATCCCAATTTGCTCACACTGGAATGTACTGAAGTAATTCAGGTCTTTCATCTTATTTAACTACTGAGCTTGGGTTTATATAAATTCATAATTGTGATTCCACACTTCATGAAAAACATAAACAAAATTAGAAACTCTGGAAAGCAAAGATAATAAATGTTCAAATGGTGCCCTACAGATAAATCATATAGATACAGGATTTCAAACATCAGCCAGTGTGTGGTTCCAAGTCCTTTGAAAAGAAATAGTTTCTCTGTGACAAGCTGATGTTAACATTTTAATTAATGGGGAAAAGCCAAATAAAAAACTATTATTCTCTATTACATTTTTCTAAATTAAGCCACACTACTCTTATGTTTAAATTATATTTTCCATTAATAAATTTACTTTAAGCTATATATGTAGCTTTCAAAATGTTGATATTTACATCACTCACTACAGTATACTCTGAAAATGGCACTTTCTCTAAAGTGCAGACTGCTGTAAGCTTTATGTTAACTGAAATACTTAACTACCACTTCAAGGTCATGAAGTCGATTCTCATAATAGAGAAAGTCCTTTTGTTAATTTTTACTTACAAATTTAGTAGAGCAATACCCATAAAGTGTACTGGTTCATTCCATGAGTATCCCAGTGGCAAGAAGTAACTCTTGCTTGCTGTATCTTTATTGTTTCTCTGCCACTGTTATGGCTACTAAAAGGTCAGCCAGAGCTTATGGCACCAAAAGGTCATTTTTGTTATTCTAAACAGAGTAGTTTTGACATACGATATATTATGAAGGGAACAGAGACACGAGCTGATGTACTGTAATTCTAATCATCCATGTCTTTTAATTTATTAAAAGAAGAGGGAAAATACTTTTGTATTTTATCTGAAAATACTTTTTAAAACATTCAAAATATAAAAGGAATGAGTTACATTCCCTGTGGTCCACTTAACAAAATTTATAATTTTGGTGAACGTAAATTAGTGATCTAAGTTAATGCATTTCAGCTTATTTGCATTCCTCACTTAGCTTTTGCTTATCCATGATATGCGTGCTTCTGATTTTATGAGTATCAGACTATAGCTTGAGGAAAGAATTTTTGAAAAATTCTTTATTGCTAGAAGAAGAGCCAGTCGTAATGTTCCACTTTCACTGCCATCTTCTCCATTTTAAGAAAAGGGACAATACATACATCTGAACTTGGATCTCTAAATAGCCAGTTTAGTGGCCATAAGAATGTTCTTTATCAACAACAAAACAATAAGCCTATGTGTTGAGTTCTTAAATCTTATAGTAGGGGTGATTAACTATATAGCTGAGAAAGACAATTCCCAGGCTTATTTTATTGAAGAACTAGTTGCATTACCACAATCTCTAAAGATCACATTTGAGGCAAGGATCTTAACCTGGAGTCTCTGGATAGACTAGACCCTAAAGGAAACTGTGGACAGAGCAGAAAAATACAGAAGTCTCCAAGAGTGGGAATGGGTCCATAGCTTTCATCAGATTCTCAGATGGGACTGTGTCAAAATACCAGTTAAGAAATTTTAGCAGCTGAGCTGTGATATCAAGGCCAAAAGTGCCAGAGTTGTCCGGTGTGCTCCTGATGAATCCTTTCTCATTCATTCACAAGGACAGCACCTCCTGAAGTAAGAATAATAGAATTTATAGCATGATTATTTCGAGTTAGACACTGTGCTAAGTGCTTCAATATTGCTTCATAAATTATCTGTAAACATTTCGCATATTATCTTTAATTCTTACGACAACCCTAGAAATTAGCTAGTGTAATCACCATATTTTAGACAAGGAAATTAAAGTTGTGCCTCTTACACTAATACTCGAATAGGACATCCAGATACTTCTTCCAAAACACTTTTAGCAGGTGAACCTTTTTAACCTAATGAAAATTAACATAGAATCACAAACAGTAAATAGTAAAGTGCTAATTCATTTGTATGCATTTATTTTTTAAGTGTTGATATATAATATTTACTTAAAAGGCAATCAGTGAGAACACAAAGGTTATTTTCAAATCAAAAAATTCTAAGTAAATATCATAAAGGAGAGTTAGCATTTTATGTCTCCTTCAACATCCAAGTTATTTCTGTTTTATTTTGGGTTGCATCATATAAAAACAATTTTGCATTACATAGAACAATTACAAATGATAATAGTTTTTTAACAGCTCATCCTGCAATTTCATGATGCTCTTCAATTTAATTCACCTAGAAGACCAAAGGAGAAGTAGCAGAAAATTGTTTCAAGGTTGAATTACTAACATTATCTAACACCTGCTCTCAAACTTTAATTGTTGAATTTTCAAGTTGGAATTGATTGATGAACCGTTCCTCATCCATTTTAAATTATCATTCTTTGAAAAATAGTTTTCAGATGTATCGTTCATCTATGCTGTGTTCAACAATGTCAGTTTCTAAAATTAACCAAATAACCCTATCTCCATCAAAGTTTCAAAACAGTAAATATATGTAACTTGCATTTCAAATCAAAACTTTAAAGCTCTGTTTTGATTGCTGACACTTTATCTGCACTTTTAAGTAAGTAAAATGACATTGTGATAGTACATTACTAAAGAGAGCTTCTGTGACTTGCTCCAAACATTAACAAGATATGGATGGCAGAGAAGCCATTTTATATCTGTGGTAATTTCAGTTAAAAAGCTTTTTTTATTAGAAAACAGGAGGATTTCCTGTCTCACTTGAAATATTTGTACTAACACCTTGCCATGGAACAATTAGTAAACTCTACCATAAAAACAATGGAAATTTTAAAACTCATTGCTGGATTACTTCAAATAGCTCCAAAAACCTGTTTCTGTAAGATCAGATCTTAATAAAATATATGATTTGTACGACATTTATCTGACACTTATGAAAGGTGATGCATCTTAAGAACTGCTATATTTATTGGCATCATACAATGATACAAAATCTGAACATACCTTTCTGCAACAGCTTTTAGAAAAACCACTACTCCTACTATTTTTGCCATTATTCTCAATCACTACAGCCATCACTAGATCTTGGCCAACTAATTTAATGATGTGATAAAAACTTTAAATATTGATTTTATATCTTATATTTTCCAATGTTTTACAAGTAATAGGCCTTCTTTATATTGCTCTGTGTAATGTATTATACAAAATAATATGGGAATAGCTGCAACACCCCTCCTTTTGTCTAGGTGGATGGTTAAGACTTCATATGACATTAGACATTAATTCAATAATATTTTGGCTGTGCACTCTTGGGTTATCGGTAGATCACATCATGAGGCAGTAGTGCTAATCATATTTTCATCACATCCACTGCCTGTCCACTTCACATACTTGTTGCAGTGTCTAAAGAGGAAGGCTTAATATGCATTTTTTCTAATAGTGTGTGATTCTTCCTCACATCTGATGCATTTAGTTCTTTTTTAAAATGTGATGAATGCATTTCAATTGACATATGTAAACTTTATTGCATACTTTTTTTACACTATGTTGTTCAATTTATGCAAAAATAAATTGAGAAACTCATTTTTATGCCTTTTTGCGTGTGTGCTTCAAAATGATTTGGCAAGAAACAGAACATTTTCATAAAATTTTATTATGTAAGACTCATTGAGAACCTGGGTGATTTTTATCCTCTAGAAAGTGCGCCCAGATGATGAATGGCTTTTGCACCTTCACCTCATTTTGTAGAAGTCTTCAGAATTTGGCTTTCATTGGATGCATGCTTATCAGTATGGATGATAATAGCTACATAATTAGTTGTGAGTGTAAATATAGTTGCATCAGTCACTTCATTTTGAGCCTGAACGGGCTCATCAATTCCACCATTATATATATTCTTTTAAATTTCCCTTTTTCAGCACAGAATTTGAAGCAATAGTGTTTCACTCCACCTTGAACTCATGTAAAATTTATGAATTTAAAAGTAGCACAGGAGCACTATGAACTTAACTCAATCATAAACATAGAAACAAGACAAGAAATAATTAAAACTAAACTTTGTGCTATTGCTTACTGAGCTTATTGGGATTAAATGTCCTCGTATGTATAAAGGATATTAGCCAATTTGCCATTATCTTCACTGATAAAAATCAATATTTATTGAGCATCTATCATGCTCCAGATCTATGCTTCATTATTGGAAATACAACAGGGAACCAAAAAAGAACAGTTCAGGCTCTCATCATGATAATGTTAACTTAAATCAAACCTTTGTTTTACCTCTGAACTATCTCCACAGGAATTTTCAAGCCTTTCTTTAAGAGCACAGCCCTTTCTTCAAAGAATATGTTATTGATGCCAATACATAAATTAGATCCTCTACTTGATATCTCTTCCCCTTTTACCTCTTTCATTTTGAGACAACATTTTAAAACCCTCTAGGAATCTACGGAACACAATTTGGAAATCACTGTTTTGGATACCTCCTCTTCCCTACAGTTAATTTGGACTCTCTCATCTACTTTAGAAATAAGTATATCAAACAACATTCCAACAAAGACAGTGAATGCCTCTTTTAAATAAATGCCTCTGTGGCATAAATGTATTTATTCATTTGTTTATTCAAAAATTATTTATTGCACACTTGCTATGGGGCAGGTACTGGGCTAAGCAAAGGTAAATAAGCAATAATCTCTGACTTCAAGTTGCTTAGAAGACCCAGAGAGGAAATGGTACTAATGTGAAATAATAAAGACAAAATGGAAATGTATTATTTCATGCTGAATTGGATAAATTGTTTCAGTGTCCTTTTATGGAATGATAGGAAGATTGCAAGAGTTTGGTTCTTTAAAAAAGATAGAATCCCAAGAATCAAATGTGGTTAGAAGAAGCAGTAACAGTAGGAGGTGCTGAGTTACTAGGGAAACACATAACTTGATAAGTAATATATTTCATTCAAGTTGGAGCTACACATTTGCCTCAACTTCATAAGATGCAGTGCAAATTTTATGCTCCACAGGCCTCCATTTTCAGCATCACTGTTAAGGAACATAATTGGGGCTCTGGCTACTCTTGAACCACAATCAGTCAAATATAGTAATATTAATCCTGTTCTGTTGAAGAGACAATACTTCTAAGGTAGTATCAGAGATCATTTTAATTTTATTAATCCATTATCGGTAAGTAATTTTTTTTTTTTTGCAAAACATTTGCATTTTGAGCCACTAGTAAAATTGACATATTCATTTTATGCGTTACTTACAAATGTTCATTTCATAGAATATCTTAATTTGGAAAGTTACATATAACATTAATTTTTTTTCTGACCACATGAGATTTAATTTTTAAGCTTCCTTAAGTAACATATTGCTCTTAAACAGCAAGTCTTTGATTAACGTTTGTCAAATCAGGAGATAATTTAAAATAAAAATTAGAACTTTTAACCTATACATATTAGATAATAATTATTTGTAAATGACAAATGATAATGGAATATCAATGCCTTTACATATTGCTCATATTTACATTGATCATTGACAGATAATATCCTAATGAATTTTTTGAGAATTGTATCAGAAAATGGACCCTTAAAATCATTGTTGGAATACTGAACACTAAAAAATAAAATATTTAATTATTCAACAATATATAATTAGTCAAGATTTTATAATAGCTGCAGAATACGATAGTTCTAGTAGAATATAATTCATATGTTAAAAGACTAAAAAGGAGAATAAAAATATATAAATCAATGCTATTAATACAAAACAAGCTCTGTGTACTAGTATTTTCCAAGCATATAGAATAGAGCAGAGACAGAGGTATATTTACTTCCATGTTAATACTTTTCTTCTTCTCAGTATAGGTAATTAGAGGTTTTTCTTAAACATGAAAGTGGCTTCCTTCTCTGCATCAAAATGATGTTGAGAAAAAGAAGTCATAGTAGTCAGAATGATAAGAGGATAGTAGAGATGATTAAACAATGAACTTGCGGAGACTTGACTGTACCACTGATTTAATCTGTACTTAATACAGTAATCAGGTAAATACACAAATTTGAAATCATCCAAAAACAAAAGTTCTCTAACTAACATATTAAGTTTTGCTGATCCTAAAAGGACAACAGGTTTCATTCAAGTGTTCATTTTAGGTTTGTTCTGAAGGAGAGAGGTGGCCAGACCTGTCAGGGGGGGACTTGTTTGGTCTCTTTGTGTGGTATTTATAGCCTGGTCTGGTTAATGTCAATCTTCACTTTATTGGTATTCTCTTAAATCTTGAAATTTTACCCAGACTTTTCCTTATAAGCCCAATCTTCTCATAGAAAACTCTACGTATATTTTCAGCAATATAAAAGTTCTCTGCTTTTTCCTCACAAAATACTTTTTCCTACTTGTTCCCATATTGTGATGCTTAGTGTAAATTTCACCTAAGACCTCAAGTTCAGCTTGAGTGTTTGCTGTTTATATACATGGGTGCTTTTCCCCCCACTCTTTAGTAACAAAAACAAACACAAATCCTTTTTCAAAGCCCCGAAGACTGATTTTTTTTCAAACAGCTATTGTTAGCAATGGAAGTGGAAAACCCAATCAATCAATTACTAAAGAGATGAGAGCTTGTGAGCAACAGCTTCTATATTAAAGAAAGTTATTCCAATCTCTTTTAAGATGTATAAAAATCAAATAATTAAAATAAGATACAACATGGAAAATAAAATAACATACAACATAGAAAATAAAATCACATTTTCTGTTTTACCTATGCTTCTTGAGTTAAAAAAATGAACCTTCAACATTAAAAAAAAATATATATATATAGAATACTCTTAATATATAATGGGTTCCTTAATTGTTATTCCACAGTACTTTATCTTTCTGCTGTAATGGTCTTAGTTTGGATTGCAATAGAATAAATGGAATAAATGGCAAGAAAGTACAATAGAGATTGTATGAAACTATAAATATTAGTAGGAGAAAATGCAAATGTGCAATTTAACATAGAAACAGAGGTTCTATAGTCATCTCTGTCATTTATTTAATGCCAACAATAAACTGATATCTTTCTCTCAAAAAACAAGAGGGACAGAGATTTTTCAGTAATATAGTAGATAGAAACTGAGGGTGATTTCTTCAAGTAACACTGCCTCAACCACCAGAAATGAACTTACATTAAAGGAAACAGTTCTGTGGAGTTGCTTTGTTTTGATTGTCATCTGCAAAAACAACAATACAAAATATTTGTTTTTGAATTTGCTGAGCAAGTGGTGGATGGAGGTTAAGGAAAATGTTAATTTTATAATGTATCTTCATTTAGTTCGCTATTGTAATGAATAATAATAAGATGCTTAAAGTTAGTTCTGTTTCAACTCTTGAGCATCCAAGAATTGTAATGACATTAAAAAAATAAATAAATAAAACTAACACCAGTGAGAAGGTCTTCATATTCTGAGCATAAATATGACACAGTATTGGTTTTTGTATAGCATGTTACGTACCTTCTTTATTTTCCTTTTCCCTAGGCTTTAAAATTGATCTGTTAATTCTTAGTGTCTGTGGCTGTTTTGATAGCTACTTTGATAGCTATTCATGTTTTTACCGATAAAACAAATCAAGTTATTTTTTTCTAGAATAATTTTGAACGGTTAAAGTTTTATACTTCATATCACTTAATTTTTAAGACATAAATTATTATGCAATGTCAATGAGTTAGCTGAAGGAGCTTCCAGTCAGTAGATTTATAGCCTTTCATGGATTTTAGGACAAACATTTTGTTATTTCAATGTGTATCATTTGTGTTTATACATTGGATAGTATGGATAATTTTTACTGTAAATTTCTCCAGTGCCCTAAAAATAGTTATCTTCCTACTTAATAATTTTAACATTGAACCCTACATACCTCCTCTTAAGTGAATCAGATGTACGAAAGCAATATTTGCCTAAACTTTTTCATCCACCTTTTTAAATTGTCAATATATTTCATAATCTACTTTCTTCTGATTGAACCAGCCCTACTTCTGACCCCAATCCTTCTTTACCCCAAATACCAGGTTGCAGGGCTTTTTTCAAATGGGCTACTTGTAAGTGTGGTAAAAATATCTAAATTGGCATTTAATTTTTGATCACGTTATCCTAAATCTAATTCTTTATTTTCCAAAGATTTTACAATTAAGTTAACTAATAATAAACTCTCTTGTTTCATTTAAACATAAATTGCTTTATAAAACCACTTTTGAGAAATTTGCAAATGGAACCATATCCATAGTTGAACATTCCAAAGCATAAGATTAAATGGAAAAAAGCCAAAAAGAAAATTCTAGGGAACGAAGAGCAGTGTAGTTTTTCCCACATTATGGACCTCAGAGCTATCACAAGAAGTCCAAAACTATGAGCAATGCTTGAATAAACTATACTTTTAACATGTATGAATCAAATTCAAAAGACTGCAAATACTCTCATGATTAATAAAAACAAAATTTATTTAAGGTATGATACATTCTTAATAGTTTTGGCTTATATATACCTTCTCAATTAATGTGGATTGAGAGCTTCTAAGGATCAAATAGGATTTTTTTTTTTAATTTTAAAAAGAGGTCTTTTTATTTGGAAAATATCAGAACCACTGATTTAAAGTCATAATATTAAAACTGCTAATGTACCCGAAAATAGATTTCAACTGATGAGCAAAGCTATTGCTAATCTTCAAATTCAAAGACGCTGCTGCAGGAACTCATACTCTGTTCTCAGAGTGTGGCTGGCTGCAGAGAGCTGTCAGGTCCAGCTGTGTATTTCATACAATCCCTAGCACGAAGTCTGGACCTACAAGCTCTGGTTACAGAACCTGGTGTGTTTGGTCAATGACTTTTCACTTCCAGTCTGACAGACTCTTGAGTTATTTTCCAGTCTCTCTCTCTCTCCGTGATTGCAGCTTGTCTGTCTCAAGACTGCCCTGTCGTCTGTTGTGGCTGTCTGCATGTCCAAGCTCTGCCCTAGCGTTTGAAGTGGTGTCTTGGTGTGTTGATGAGCAGAACACTCTATAAAAAACAAATATGTTTGTGAGAGATATTTTTAAAAAATCTTTCAGAGCACTTCAAAGAATCCTTCAGTTTTCCAAAACTTTTTGAACTAGCAACATTACAGAATAAGAATGAATTTCACATTCTTAAAATTTCATATAAGGCAGGCAAAAAATACACACTTTAATAACATACTCAAATGTCTGCTGAAATATTTTGTAATGTAAATCTTGTATCTCGTAACATCTAAGTACTTATGAGTTTTTATTAAGTGGAGAGCTGAATCACTGTATTGGAAAACTATAAGGAAAACAATACAAAGATCATATATAATACAACATATTACAAAAAAAACACATATAAGGGAAATAGTCTGAAATCTTAATTTTGCATATGTTGAATCATACTGTGAGTATCATTGATTTTGATAATAAAAGAACTTCAAAATATCAGGTGTCACATTTTTGGATTAAGTGCAAACTTTAGAAAAACAGTGTGACAAAAATCTGTCATAATTAATTGTATTTTATAATTGTATCCAAGTCTGGCTTTCTTTAAAATTAACCTTCCCACATATAATTGTCTACATAAAAGCCTCTTATAAAATATTTCTTAATATAATTGGAAGTCTACCATCATTCTTTTGACCTGAGAATGCTTACCCTGCATCTCTTTGCCCTAGGTCCATTTTTCCCTAAGGGCCAGCTACTACCTTCAAATCTTTATAACATCTCTCTATCAGTGAAACTACAAACTTCATGCACCTATCTAAATCCAGGCTCTGGATCATCTCTAAATTATGGACAACTATGATCTCTGTTTCTGCTAACTCCCCAGATTTAAGGGAAGAAATTATTAAATATCAGGGTTAAAAAAAAAAAAGGAGGGGTGCGTAGCAGAGAGTAAAATTTAGCCTGGAATTTGATTTTAGCTAAAAAATTATTCTTGATATTTTCCAATCATTTTGTCCATTGAAAACATTTACTTTTTTCTAACTTTAATAGACACTAAACTTCTTTTCTTTCTAAGCAATATGACCTGATACTGTTTCAATTCCATAATATTTCCTGGAACTTCCCCATCGCTCCTGTAAACCTCTGTCATTCATTCTGTCTCTCACAGGCTGGATGCATTTTAATTTTTAAAAGGTCTTCAAAAATTGATTTATGTTTTCATTATGGAAATATTTCTTGTGGTTTGAATGGAAAATATAATAACAGTGATATGAAGAAAAGGGATAAGAGGGTCTAAGAAGAGGGAATAAAAATTACTTTAATGTAACATCTTTCTTCTCTACCATGATTCCTTTTGTAATGTATGCTATTTGCATCTATTTCCCAGAAAACAAGGCTATCATCCTCTCCTGCTTTTATTTGGTTCTTAATTGCTATGGCCACCTGAGGTAAGGGTGAGAAATGAGGTTCCCAGTGGAGAGAGGAGCAATAAATCTAAAATTACTTTCTAAAAAATATTTTATCATCATTGTCTAGCTATAGTTCTTGGAATCCAAATTTGTATTGCATAAATCCTATTAATATCTGAGATAAGAATAAAAACTTCTTTTGGAATCCAAAGGTAAAAGTCCCTATATAAATATAACACTTTCGGCAACACTTAGAAGTGTTTAAGACTTTCTCTGTATGATGTTTATGATGACCAGATGGATCATAAACAGATTTCTGGTCATTCATCCATATTACTGCTTGAAGTTTTAACTGAAGTGAAGGTAATAACTGAAGCTTTGACGTTTTGTTGATAAAGACTAAGACCCATCTCAAAGATCTACCTGAAACTCTAACGGAGCAAAATGGATAAACATGACTTCTTATATATTGCTTTTCAGTAGATGAGGATGAAAACTGCAAGTTGAATCATATTATCACCATGCTTAGAATATGAAAAGCAACTGCTATATAATCCAAACTCTACATCTTACACTTGATGAAAAAATGAACATTACAGAACTATTTAGATAGTCTCACTGAACAGAACAGTGATTTTCTTCACCACAAAGCTGTATTTTAGGCATTTAACCATTTCTCTAGATTATTGAAGTAGTTTCTTGGCTGGTTGGCCTTTCCCTGGTCTCTCCCTTCCATACTTCATTTTACACGTGACTTTCAGATTAATAGGCCTAAACATTAATTTGATCATGACACTCTCTTACCCCACATCTTTCAATGATACTCTAGTGTCAAAGAAAAATCCTTCCTTCCTGGTAAGATGATCTGTCTCAAAGACTGGTTCACATCCCCCTCCTTCTGTGCTGCCTTCCTTCACCTCAACAGCTCACACTGACGTGGCCTTAGGACTTATTGCTCAAGCCAATCTCTTAAAAATTCATTATACAATCTCCTCAAACAAACTGAAATTCAGTAATGGATGAAAAAATGTTTTTATAAACTATAATATACTTTATATGTTATTGCAATTATCATTTTCCTTGATGTTCTCCACCATGTATAAAAAGGCATGCATAGTAAGTAGTCATTAAATATATATGATATATATTAAACACACACAGTCCTTGGTACTGAGTAGACTGTCCTGATAACATCATGATTATGATGATGATGAAAAGATGGAGGAAAAAACACATAACAAATATGAATTAGCTGTTAAATATAATACCAACATAATTGGAAAATTGTTTTGGTCATCCCGCACTTTTTTATTATTTATTTATTTATTTATTTTTTCGTGGTTCTTCCCATTTTCCTTAGTTACTCCATGGCCTTATTCAATTTTAGGGGCTCCTACAAGTTAGCTCTGCAAACTCCCAACTAGACTCATATGAAAAGCATGGCTTCGTGTTCTCATGGCCCATAATCCCTGTGAAAATCTACTCAACCTTGTTCCAGTTTCTGGCAGTGAGAGTTAATTGCTATCTGTGTTTTTCCCTGCTTACCTGTGAGAAATCTGATGAAAAAAGTTCTGGATATATTACCTAACCCAATTTCCCAGACTTTTAGGTGTAATCACTAAAATGCTATCCCAAAGAAGAGTTTCCCATGCTCAGTTCTTTCACTTATCTTCTGGGTATCTATGATCATTGATTTTTGTCCAAAAGCACTAGCTAAAGTAAAACAAAAACAAGAGGGGGGAAAAAAACTGGAAACACTGTTGAAGAATTACCTTTCAAAGAAACTTTTGGCAAAATAGCTTCAAAGGAAATTCTTTCCAGATTTCTGTAATTGAGCATATTTTATGCCATAATACTAATTCTAGAGCACACACATACACACAAACATGATTTATGCTTTCAAATTAATTTAATGGTAATTATATATCCAAAATAGGACACAGATAAAAAAATAATGAATACTACAGAGCACTCTAACTTATTGCTTATATGTACATGTACAAAAATTTCTAAAGTACGTGTCAGAGTAAATTTTTATAATAACTCAGAATCACTAAATAGAATTTGTAAAAATAATGGAAGAAACTCTATTCATGTAAAATCAATAAGCTAAATTGGAAAAACTCAATAGAAGTTAAAAGAAAAAAACTTTAACTTATCACAAATTTCTGCCCAAGATCCAAGCAAAACAAAGGAATTTTTAGTAACCTTGGGAAAAATAGCAATTTCCTTATCATGATCAATAATGATAACAGCCAACTTTGTGTTTAATGACAAAAGATCAAAGCTTTTAAAAATAAATTTAGGAATAAAATTACGTATTACAGGTTTAGATATTTTAGTCAATTAGTAGATGAAAAGCATAAAGAAGGAATGTAGCTACTGGAAAGAAGAAACAAAAATCACAATAACTGCTGATACAAAAATAGAAAATACTACAAATTGAACTGAAAACCTGTTAGAACTAACAGACACAAAATAAATATAGACAGAAGCCTTTCTTGTAGAGTAACAATAAATAGTTAAGTGTACTAAAAATTCTATTCATAAGAGCTATAATTATATAAAATATAAGGCAAAATTTCAGCCAGAAGCATAGGAAACCTAATGAAGACAATTTGTTAAAAATTTACTAAGAGGTATAAATGGCAATGTTAATAAAAAAGAAACTTTCCAAGTTCCTGGATGAGTATAATGAGTAATGTAAAGGTGCCAGAGCTTTTGGAAATTATTTCATTTTTAATACAAATTTCAGAACTAGCAGTTTAGTATATGTGGAAGTTATGAGTGACTTTAAATTATACTTGGTGAAAAAAATGGTTATGAAGAGGCCAGGAATATTTTTTAAAAAAAGAAAGATTGAAGAAGGAAATATATGTCATATCAGAATTAAAATGTACTATAATTATATAATATCAGCTATTTATATGAATATCAGTCAGATCAGTGGAAGAAATGTTATCCAGAAGCAGATTTTATTTCTTAAAACAATTTAGAAAAATCCTTAGAAATAAATTGAGAAAGAAAGGCATGGTAAGAAAATGATGCTGGAAAATTGGTTAAACATGTCATTAAAAAAATTAGATGTTGGGCCGAACCCGTGGCTCACTCGGGAGAGTGCGGCACTGGGAGCGCCGAGGCCACGGGTTCGGACCCTATATAGGGATGGCAGGTGTGGGCGACACCACACCAAGGGTTGCAATCCCCTTACCGGTCACCAAAAAAAAAAAAAAAATATTTATGTTACTATAATATATACTCCTCCACGGAGGGAATTTTGTCTGTTTTAGTCAAAGCTCTATCCTCAGCAAAGTAGTGCCTGGTATTACAGAGTTGATGCATGAGTAAATAGATTTATTAGATTCCCCATACCACATGATATATGAAAATAAATTTCAAATATATTAAATATGCAATATTTATAATGTATTAAAAGAGTGTTACAACTAGAAAAATATAAATATTATGTTTATAACCTTAATTTCTGATATGGCATATATTCTTTTTCTCAATCTTTCTTTTTTAAACATTTTCCTGGCCAGCTATAAGAAATATATATTGTGTTTTACATTAGAGACCTTCTAAACATAAAGCAATGGAAAAATTACAAAGACAAAAATCTATTTGAACGTGCTGTGATTTTAAAGTTTGTGTGTCAAAAAAACCCACAAATCACTGTGAACAAAAACAAAATCAAAACACAAACTCAGTTTTAATATTGCTATAAATGTGACAAAGGTTTAATTCCCTAAAAGTATACAGAGGTCTTGTAAGTGCATTTAAAAACAAACAAACAAACAAAAAACAGCTATCAATTCTGTAGAAAAATTAGCAAAGACACAAAAAATTTGAACAATTTACAGAAGTAGCTATTAAGTGTACATGAAAAAGATAGTAAACTAATAATAATTGTTTTATTTGTATTTTAAGAAGTCAAAGACTAAATTGGTAATACTAAATTTTGGTAAAAGTGAGATAAACTGGATAGTTTCATACACTTTGAGGGTGTGTTAACTGTAGCAAACTTTCTGGGAAAGAATTGGGAAACAGAGATCAAGACACATAATACAGTCACATTGCTTCATCCAATAACACATTTCTAGAAATTTTTCCCAAGAACATTGCCAAAGATTTCATCAAGAATTTATGTTCAAGAATGTTCATTTTTGTATAGAGCTATTTATATCAGTAAAATAATGAAAACAACCTTAATGTCCATGAATAGTAGAAAAAACAAAATCATCCAAAAGTGGAAATATTATGGATCCATTAAAAATTATGTTTAAACAAATATTTTATTAGACAATGTTTCTAACAATGCTATATATAAATTATGAATCCAATCATAAATGAGTAATATATAACATTTACGCTTATACATACACATATTTTTTAATAGTGGGAAGGAATAGGCTAAACTATTAACAGATCTTTTTGGGTGATGAATTTGCAAGCATTCTCAAATTCTTTATGTTTTTCTTTGCTTTTCCATTTCTTTAATATAATTAATCCATATTACTGTTTTTGTAAAACTATAAGTAAAAGATAAGTTAAACCCCCAAATGCCATTATTTTAAGTGAATCCTCTATCTTTACTATAACTATTTATACTGGCTGAAGCTTATTATGCCTGGCTTTAATACAAGTACATTTATGGAAGCAGTAATTCCACAAGAAAGCATTGACTATTATAAATTAAGAATATGAAAATTTTGAAATGTTATTAACCAAATTTAAATATACTCAAAAATGTAATCAGCATTTGATCTTTCCCAGCAAAAAATATCCCCTTTACCAATTTCACTAATATCATTAAATTTATTTTTAATGAACAATTAGTGTATTTTTCTCTCTCTTTGTTATTGTCTAGTTCAAGAATTTAATAAGAATTTGGTAACAATTCCAATTATATAACTTCTACAGTTATAACTAAGTTCACCTATAACAAGTTTATCAATATGTTCTCATTTGGTGTAATCTTACGTCTTATCTATGGAATTATTTACTTACATTTCAGGACTCCTTTTCTCTGGACAGCTTATTCTGATTCTACTACTTTTTACTCTCTGTTGGGGCCAGTGATGGCAGTGGAAATGAAAGTTATTTGCCTACTTCACTAGATTACAACCATTGATACAGCAGTTACAAATATTAACTCTTTGCACTATAGTTCCATAGGACAGAATGAGCTGGTAAAATGTTTATGTGGCCTAGTAAATATCCCTTATAGTGTTCCTGCTTCAATCACAGAATTCTCTGTGGTCAAGTATTATGTTTTCTAGTGGTTCTGGATAGTACCTCATATAAAGAGAGCATTTATTAATGATAATGGTATTTTCATACACACAAAATTTGAAATACCCATAAAGACAGATACCACTTTTGCATGTCATTACCCTTGTCATTTCCTAAACAGCATAGAAAAATAAAATGACAGAATTTTTTTTAAAAAAGAAACCAAATGATTTACCTTGTACTCTCTAGGTCTGAGTAGTAAAATCAAAACTATGCAACATATGCTGCATGAACCACAAGGATGTAATCCCATGCCATAACAAGTTTTAAATGTTCACTATTTGAACTTGCTTTCAGTATTAAGGCTATATTCATAAAAAAAGTTACACTCTTTATGTTGATATTTTGCAGACTTATTCATAAAAAATAAAACTGTATCCAAAATGAATTACTGTTGCTGACTGTTTTTCCATTCAACCGTCTTTTTAAAATTATCTTTTCATTGCTCATTGAAGGACTTTGCCTATAAAGCTTCAAGAAGTTAGATTTAGAAAAGGTACGTACACTAGAAGTAGCTTCTTAAATAGGATTTAATGTAACTATCAGCAGAATAATCTGTAGTAATAAAAAGTACACTTCTTACTGCAGAGAACCATATTTGTATCATTTCATATCCTGTAGATGCTTTGTGTAAAATTTACTTACAAGAACCATAGGAGTCAATTCTTTCTTAGATAAATTAAGAATTACATTACAATTAAAATATTATTCCAAATTTTCAGCAATATTTTTAAATATCTATATGTAGTACACATTATTATGTTACTGAAAAATCTATTTTTTGTTAGAAAATATATGAATACCAATAAGCAAATATATATTCAGAATTATAATGAGTTAACATATTTTGAGATGAGAATATAGAATTGATATTGTGTTTGTTATTAATTAGCCAGATATCAAAGAATAGTACATGATACTATAGAATGCTAATAAATTCAAAACATAACAAGGTAGACACATTTGGCCATACGGGGTTTTTGTAACAAAACCTTTCTCCATATCTATATTGTTTTGGTTTTAAGGCATGCATCTAAATATGTCTTTATAAAGACATTTTTTTTAATGTGCAAATAAGTGTGTTTAATTTGCAACCCAAACCAAAAGCCAGATGTGTATGTATTCAATTTTTTTTATTCACATTCACATGCATGAAGCTAACTGGCAGCACATAGAAGTATATTTCTTCTCCATCAAAGAATTTTAGTACCAAATTCTGCCACCTTTGTCTGTACAACAAATGAGAGATTTGACCTTTCAGGCTAGTTTCTTTCCTTTCTAAACTTTCTCTGAGCTTTTATTGACTCCTGATATGCCTCTTATATTTTCCTTCTTTTAGCTCCTTCCAACTTCACAATGCTGCCCTTCACCCTTTGAGCATTTAGGCTCTCTGCTCTTTTTATCTCACAAGTCTCTAGAAAACCAGATCAAAATACACTACTAGAAATTCAACACTTGTTTATGTAACCCAGTTTTTTCCTTTTGAGAACATATATAAGTTCAAAAATTGAGGGACCAGTTTGAATAGCTGGAAAGAATTGACCAGAACAATAAATAAATTGACCAGAAGCTGCTAACTCAAATGCCCAGAGAGAGCAAGAAAGTAATAAAAATGAACAAAGCAGACTCTGTGTAGAGCATTAGGGAGTGGTAGGGTCTGTGGCTAACTGGAGAGCACATGTTCTATACAGAATGCTGCTTCTGTCCCTCAATTGTAAGCAATTGATTTTAGCAACAACAATTCCAAATAACTATATTTGTGGTCCTTAAATACTGCAACTAATTTAATTAAAAGAAAAAAAACTGTGCAAGCAATACAAAATCTCTGAATCAGAAACATTTTATATTTTAAAAAAATCATAGACCAGTCAATGATCTTATGAGTCTATGGATACTACTTGAAAATTTCAAATTAATTAATATTCCTTGATAGGCATGATAGGTACTAATGACTTTAATCAGGTAAGAAGACCATTCTTGAAACCAGTAATTAAATTTGACATCTCAAATATAAACAGAACACTAATGATAGCATTTTTTAATTAAATCGGACACTCAAAGTTGCATGAGCTCTTACAGGTCGTCTAGTTAATTCTCACTCCATGCAAAATCTGCTAACATCCCTAAAGGGAGAATATCCTTCCTTAATTTGAATATTTTCAGGAATGGAGTACTGATTAGCCAATCCCACTACAGGCAACACAAGATAATCTTCCATACTCTGCTCTGGGATCCATCTTCCACTGGTCCCAAAAATTCCTCTAGACCTACACAGAATAACAATAGTACTCTGTTTGTGCTGGACATTGTGCTTAGCCTTGTACATATCGTCTCACTTAATTTTTAAAATAACTTTCTGAGTTAGATATTACTATCCACATTTTCCAGGTAAAAAATTAAAGTTCAGAGAAGTTAAGAAACAAACCCAAGGATTAACAGCTAAATTAAAGCACAAGTTGTTTTTATTCCAATCTTAGCACTTTAAAAGTATGGAGTCCAAACCACTATGCTCTTGATGCTGAATTTCTATCTAACTGTGTGCATAGCAAGGATAGACACCCAAAACAAAATTTGTGAAAACAGATTGGAAGCAAAATTAATTTTTGCTAAAACTGTACACTGTGTATACTGGTGAGGTTTGTTAGCTGGAATATTGAATTCAGTAAAGTCATAAAGTGCAGTAAAGTGTGTGGTAAAATTTACTGAAAGTGAAAGTATAAGCCAGCATTGCATTATGTGCATAATAAAGAAGAACTATGTATTTACCAAAACTAGAGAAAATGTTTCTTCTTGATAATAAAAAAGATCAAAATCAGGGCCACTTGCTAGCTCTCTAACTTATGCAAAATTTCTTAATTTTACTTCCAGTTTCCAGCCCAGCATATGAAGAGCTTGGAAGTCATCCCTCTGATGCTCACAACAATAAAAACAAAACTGAACAAACTCAAAATCAACAACTTTTTCTAGATTCATCAGAAAATCGAGGTCATGGGGTAAACCATTGCTCACAAAATTAGTGCGACAGGTGGATACAGAGAATCACAACTTACTGAAGAAGAAGTCCAGAAGCAGAAACTTCTGCTGCAGCCAGTGTGGGGGCAGGGTGGAAACTTAAACAGTAATTTGCAAGTGCTGGAAGCTCAGTGAAGGTAAGATTGAAAGTCTGAAATTCTGGTGGGAGCATGGAAAAGATGGGAAGAGGGGGTTCAATTTTAGTAGGTGCTATGATTTGAATGTTTTTCTCCTCTAAAATTCATGTTGAAACTTAGTCCCCAGTGAAGCACTATTGGGAGGTGTGGCCTGTCAGAGATGATTTAGTCATGAGGGCTCCACTCTTGCGAATGGGATTAGGTGCCCTTATGAAAAGTCTTGAAAGAGGGAGTTTGTCCCTTGTGCCCTTCAGCCTTCTTCCACATGAGTGTTCCACAGTGTTCCTCCCCTCTGGACACAGTGCACACCAGGCAACCGAACCTGCTGGTGCCTTGATTTTGGACTTCCCAGTCTCTAGAACTGTGAGAGAATAAATTTCTGTTTTTTATAAATTACCCAGTCTCGCTTATTTTGTTATAGCAGCACAAAATGGACTAAGATGGGGCGTGGAGAGAGATGCACCACACTTCCATGAGTGTCATCTCCAGGAGCCCTACTAGGTTCCCACAGTGAAGATCAGAGAAAAATCTCAAGCTTCTGTCAGAGAGAGGAGAAAAGTAACCATTTTGAAATATGCTGAAGTCCTCAAGGGAAACTATTTTTCCAGAGCCTGAGTGACGGATTTTACCAGGGTCCCACCAACCTGAGGGAAGAGGCATACTCCAGCCCCCACTAACTTTCCTGTCTCACATAAGGAAGAACAAAATAGCTGGCACAAAATATCTGCTTTCATAAGGTGTAAAGATCAATATACTACCATGGATTTGGACACACCTGGAAAGCTGAAAAGAGTAGGGAAATTATTATATATTAGCATCATTAATGCTGTCACATGATTCAGGTGTATTTGCTGAGGCCTGATGAGTATGTTTTAATGGGAGAATCAGTTCTGTCCTATCACACGTTCTGCCAAAAATCCTCCTTCGAATCAGTGTTCACTTCTCCGTGAGGAGCATTTAGAACTAAATCAAAACCTCATGGCTGACTGTTTATGCTTCCCACTTTTTTACATCAGTATAAAAATAAAAGAACTATAGACAATAAAATGTGTAGAGCAAAATACATAAGATACTTTAGAAATATTATTGCCAAATCTTGCATATGATGAAAAGTATATTTTTAATTGTTAGTTTAGGAAATGAAAGATGATTTTACTAGTCCCTACATAGTTAATTGCAATTGCAAAGCTGATTGACAACCTACTGATCACAGGCACAAATAATGTAGTCACTTTAAAGCCAAGCACTCTTAAATTGATTTTAACAATGAACTTGGAATTGACTCTGAGTTTACCTGCTATATCTTTCTGTTTTACTTTTCCCTGAGTCTGCTAACTTCCCATGCATCATTCAAATTTCCTTTTCCCCCAACTTTTATTAACTTTGTCTTTTTCCTGTGTCTTGGCTTCTTATACCTTGAAATGAGAAAAAAAAATTTTTTTTGGTTATCTAATCCTTAGAACTGCAAAACTGAAGCACCATAAAGAATGCTGAACAAAGGAAAAGAAATCGTTGAATACAAATAAAGAGGTCCTACTGCTCGTGAGGAAAAAATTAGGAAGAAACACTGTGGTTTATCTCCACAACATCCATTCTATGCCTTCCCCATGGGACAATAGCCATGCATTTTATGACGGACTGATCTTTTCTTCTGCTACGGTGATTGTTTCAGAGATGGCCCATTCAGAGCAAAGCTTAGTTCTCTTCTCAGGTGATTGACTGAAGTGGTTATCCGTCTCTTCCCCATGACATGGGCCAGGGTGAATATATTTTCAGTGCTGGTAAATATCTTGCAAAACCAGTTGGTCTTTCATTTGAATTAAAATTTAAAGTAAATTAATTTGCTAAGCTGACTTAGCATCTGAGCAACACTTCACACATATGAAAGTAGAAAAATGGAATTTGAACACCTGTCTGTGTGACTCCAAAATCTATGCTCTTACTCTCAACATCAGAGACCATTGCAATGTTTATTTGCTTGTCATTTTTCTTTCACTACGCTATAAACTCCAAGGAGATTAAGAATACAGTTTTATTAATTTTGGTTCCTGGTCTAAGAATAGGCCATAAACAGAGTAGATGCCTAATAAATGCTTGTTGAATTAATGAATTAAAGGAGTATTTAACTACAACTTAGACAACCAAAATCAAGATTAGAATGGGAGCCACAAGTCTGGGATTCAATTCTACCTGATACCAGTTTATGACCATAGGCAGGTCCTTTCATTGCCAATCTTTAGTTCCTTGATCAGTAAAAGAGAGACAATAATAATAATAATATATAGATTATAGGGCTTCTGTTATTATTGATGAATGTATACATGAAAATAACTTGATAAATATATGAAGAGTCAAACAAATACTATTATTAGCATTACACTTCATGAAGGCCCAGAAACACCTGCACCATGGAGACAGTGTCTAAAAAGCAGAAAGAATTCTCCACTGAGACAATTGATTTATACAGCACATTAATGCTGCTGTGTGAAAACGAAATGCTGACATCATCAACTCTCTGCTGCTTGAACCCTAAATAGATGTTAGTGGGTGCAATAAACTCTCTTGATTTAAATGTCAGCTCATACTCTCAAAAATACAAGGTAGATTTCATGGCCATTGGAGAATGTGGGACATTTAGGAAAGTGAGAGGGGGAATCTTTAATTATACTTATACTATGGACTTCGAATCTCTCATCTTCAAAAGGATTAACAATTAATTAATTGTTCTGGTTCTAGAACAGAAATTTAGACAGCCAGCAAGACACACTGCTCCTACACTTTCAACAAGAAAGGAGTTACACAGACTGCACATTAATGACTTTTCTTGAGACCACTAGAAAATTAAGGCTGCAAAGTAAGAATGTAACCCCAAATCTGAGGAGAAACAGGTAGGTATCTACAGAGAGAAATAGAATCCAAGTATGTCCATTCCTGAGGAAGATGCCAATTGATGCCATATGAGGTAAGAAGATATAGCTAAAATTTTCAAGGAAAATATGAAATACCAAGTGTGAGCTACTGATAGAGTATACAGCCCTGAAAACCACATTAGGTAGTTCACACCCTTGGCAGACTTTCCTCCGTACACTTCATCAGGCACCCATGGGGGAGATCTGGAAGAATCTTGAAAAATATATTTTCTGGGTACTGACCAGAAACCACTGCAGAAACTGGAACTAGATCCATATTCCTGATCTCCCTTATGAAAGAAAAGCTTTAAGGTATAGGAGAAAGAACAAAACTGTTGCCTTAGAACACTAGAAGCAGCCAGAGAAGGAAAGAGGAGAAAAGACATTATCCACATGGGAGAGGTAAGAATATATCATAGGCATAGTAGCTGGAGGAATGGCCAGAGCACTTGTAACGGCCATATTCTGTACCAGGGCACAGTGTCTACCTAAGATTGAGACTTAAACAGGACATCTAAGAATACCTTTCCTCCCTGCCTTCCATCACAAGCATCATGTAAAAATACTAGTGAGATATATCTGGGAGACCTATGAAAGACAGATTCCCTCTGGGGAGCAGCACAAAAGGAACACCCAAAGAATAGGAGGGAGGTGACAATGAGAAAACAGCATCTGATAAGCCAGTCCACACCTTAAACACACATTATCACTAGAGAAATATTAAGTAAGTGATACACTAAGGTAGACCACAGCAACAGCAAATATCAAAGTCATATCAAGATTAATAAAACTCATACACTAGTTCCTGGCAGGAAAAAAAAAGTTGTGGTCATCTTTAAGCATAAAAAAATATTTACCTCAGTATCTACTATTTTCTCCCAGCTTACAACAATAAAAGTACAGGGTATAGAAAAAAGCAAGGGAAAAGAACTCTAAAGAGAAAATGCAATCATTAGAATCAGACTCAGATATATGGCACAGGTGGCAGGGAACTTAAAATAATTATGACTAACATGGTGAAAGTTCTAATGGGAAGGACAGAAGCATTAAAAATCAACACTTAGGCATATCATATTTAAACTGCTGAAAACCAAAGACAAGAGAATATCTTTAAGGTAGCCAGAGAAAAAAGACACATTACCTCCAGAGGAAAAAGAATGCAAATGACAGCAGATTCCTTGTAAGAAACCATAGAAGACAATTGAATATCTTTAAAGTGTTAAAAAACAAGGGTGAAAAAAATTTGTTGATCCAGAACTCTGTATCTAGGAAAAAATAACATTAAAAAATTAACAAAATCTTTTTCACACTATGAAAAATGGGGGTGGAGGGACTTTCTTGCTAGCAGACCTACTTCACAAGAAACAGTAAAGTAAGTTTTTTGGTTAGAGCAGTATGATATCAATCGGAAAGCTGGATCTACCCAAAGAAATAAAGTACATCAGAAATGAAATAAAGATAATATAAAATTTATTTCTTCTGTTAAATTACTCTAAAATGTAACTGACCTCCTAAAGCAAAAATAGGAACAACGTACTAATAGCAAATAGAATGGGAGGTAAGAATTGGAAATATACTGTTATAGGGTCTGTACATCACACTTGATGCAGTATAATTTTGTTAAATGTAGACTCAGATTAAATAAAACTTATATTTTAAACCCTAGAAATCAATAATTTTTTAAAGAAGTATAAACATATGTCAACAGAGAAGATAAAATGGGCTTATAAAATATGCTCAATTAATCCAAAAGAAGACAGAAAAATAAAATGGAAGCAAGATGGTAGAATTCGATACATTCATACCAATGATAACTTTAAATGTGAATGGTCCAAACACACCAGTTAAAAGAAAGAGATTGTAAGATTATATAAAAAAGCAAGACCCAACCACATGCTGTCTTCAAGAAACCTGATTTAATATAAAGGTATAGTAAAGTAAAAGAATGACAAATGATGTATCATGCAAACACTAAACAAAAGAAAGTTGAGTTATCTATCTCGATACCAAACAATGCAGATTTCAGAACAAGGAATATTTGGGGGAATAAAAAGATATGTCACACATCGATAAGGAGGTTAATTTTCCCAGAATACAAAAAACTCCTAAATGTAAATTCACCTAAAACAAATATTTAAAATATACAAGACAATAACAGATAGAACTGAAGAGAAATAAAAAAATAAGTATCTAAAGTAATAAACAGACACATAAGGAATAAATAACACCAATTATATATGATCTCTTCCAAAAAATAGAAGAGGAGGGAACAATTCCCAACTTTTATGAGAGCAGCACTACCTATATACCAAAGTCATACAAAGCCATTATAAAACAGCTACAGAACAATACACCTCATGAACATAACAAAAAATCTGCAACAGAATATTATCCAATCCAATTCAGCAACATATCAAAAGAAAAATATGCCATGATCAATTGAGGGTTTTCTCAGGAAATGTAAGTTTAACTAACATCAAAAAGCAATCAATGTAACTCATGATAATAACAGACTAAAGAAGAAAAATCATATAAGCCCCTCCAGAGTTGCAGAAAATGTGTTTGAAAATTTAACATCCATTCATGATAAAAACTCTTACCAAATTTAGAATTAAAAGGAACTTCCTTAACCAAATAAAAGGAATCTACAAAAAAAAAATCGACAATGAATATTACACTTAATGATGAGAGGCTGTGGTGTTCTTATTAAAAATACAAAACTTCATTGGAAAACACCAGACAAATCCAAATTGGGAACATTATACAATCTACCCAACTAGCACTCTTCAAAAGTGTCAAGGTCATGAGACAAGGAAAGACTGAGGAACTTTCACAGATTGGAAGAGACCAGGAAGACATGACAACTAAATACACTGTGGAACTGTGGATTGAATCCTGAAACAGAAAAGGACATTAGTGGAAAAACTGGAGAAATCTATAATCTATAATTTACAGTATTGTATCAATGATTATTTCTTAGTTTTGATAAATGTTCCATGGTACAAAAGATATTAACATCAGAGGAAGCTGAGTAAAGATAAAGACACAGGATATATTAAATAAATGAGGTCAGGATATTGGATGCTTTCTTATTTGTGTGAAATATACAAAATCAGACCGACTGAAATTCCTCTTGAAGGCAGTGATAACACCTTGTTAATTCAAACAAAATAAATGAAATGAAATTGTAAATATTCACACAACTTTACATTTTCTGAGCAATTTTAAACATTTTTGACATATGAAATGAAATTAATCAAATGAAAAAATTTATGAATCCATAAGTATAATTATAGTAGTCATGTTTTTAAAATGTGCTGATTTTAACAAATCAAAATAAAGTTCACAAGAAACATTTTTTATTAATTACATAGATTGTCAGAAAGAGCTTTTTCTTTGCAAAATAAACCAAAATATGAATTTGCTTAAAGCAATTTTAATGCACACCTCAAAAAAAGAATGTTTCCCTAAATTTTATTTTTCCAATTCTAGTAGGTAGAAATGTAATTAGTGACTGAAGCTGTAGACACTCTTCAGATGGAAGAAATCTTCAACAGGAAGAGGGGTTAAGAAGTTAAACCACAGTAACAATGATGCATCAGAGAAAGGCATGTTCCTTTTCATTTGTATGGTTTAAACTAGAAAACCTGTCATTTGAAAGAATAGATGTTCTTTGAGTCATGGGTGGCAACGTAAGTCACAAGCTTATCCTGACTTTTTAGCCTGAAGCTGAAGTTCTTGATTCTCATTCTGACAATTCCCCGGCAGCACTCTGACGTGCTCCAGTTATGCATGCCAGGGGATTATCAGGCAGCAATTACAAACTTTTGTCTGTGTAGGTTTCTGATTTTTAAGTCGACTGACTTGTAGTTTTAACTTTTTCCTATTGCTATCTCTAATCTCAGTTAAGATGGAATTCACAATAGTCAAAATTAAAAACAAAACAAGATAGTTTGGAAATGAATTTGAAAAGCATCTGGGCTGATGTTAGACACAGTATTCTGGAGACTGTGAGGATGAACAAGCATGCAGGCAAACGCCCAGAAGTTCTCACATCCTGCTTTGCTTTTCCACAGCATCTGCAATGTAGCAGTTAGTAGAGAAAAACATAATGGAAGACTTCTTCCAGGAGAACGGAGTTAAAGTGAAGAGTTTTGGTTTGAGTGTAAATCTACTTGAACTCTACCTGAGTACCTGGAGACCCAGAGCAATGGGGACATGATGTGACCCATTATATGGCCAAATAAAAATGTTACAGCATGAGAGCACTAAGTCGAGCTCTTAACTCAGTGTGGAGTTACCAGCTGACATCAGCCTACATCCTGGAATTTACTCTTGTCTTCCCAGGACATTTCTGAGAGCTGAAGTGTGCCTCAGAGGAAAAGTTCTTTGGGATTGGGGCCCTGTGCCTTCTGCTCAGGCCACCTGCCAAGCACAGTGCTTCGACCTCCTCTTCTAGTTCTGGGCATTCCCCGGTGCCTAGCAGTCCCCCAGTCCAGGACCAAATGGGGTCTCTGCTCCACCTCCAAACAGCTTGCTTAACTCTGCCTTGGAAATCAAACTTCCTGAACTCCACCAGGCCATAGCCTCAGTGGCCTCTGCATGACTCACAGGCGTTGCTTGGATCCCCCGACTCTAGCTTTTGCTCATGGCTCAGGCAAGCCTGTTTATCTATCTGTTTCCACAACCAGGCAGTAAGCTCCTTGCTGTGTCCCCTCCTCTAGCTGTGTTCCCAGAAAGAACAGTAAACAAATTGTGGTGACTGGCTAGGCAGTGCCTGTCAGAAACAAACAAACAATCAGATAGTGATAGGTGTCCGATAATTATGGAGATAATTAATGTACATTAATGTAATAAGAAGAGACTAGGTTTCTATCTAGATGGTGTGGGAAAGAAATCTTTTAGAAAAACTTTTTAACTGACAGCTTAAGAAAGGTACTGCCTGGAGGAGCATTCCAGGCAGAGGGGACAGCTAGTACAAAGGCCTGTAGTGAAAATCAGTGGTATGTTCAAGGAACACAAACAAGTCCAGAGTGTCTGGAGGATAGTGGCAGGGGATAGCGTGCTAAGGGACATAGCTGCAAAGATGGACAGGAACAGGATCTCATAAGACTTAGTATGCCAGAGTAAGAGGTTCTAAGTGCAAGAGAAAGCCACTGGAGTTTTCACATGGCCATGACGTAATCTTATGTTTCTTTTTCAAAAGATCACTCTGGATTTTAGGGGACAGGACACAGGAGCCTAGAAAACACATCTAGAAAGGGAGATGAGGTGAGTACTGTCCAGAGAGGTAAAATTTGCCTCTGGTATTCTCCCTTTTCTAACTTCACACCATTAACCAAGCCCCCTTTTGACTGATATATTAATTCTTTCTTTAGATATATTCATGTCTCTAGTCAGATTAAAGTCAAGTCTTGCTTTAGGTGCTTTTGAAAATACCTGCTTTGATTTATTATATCTTGATTTGTGGTTTAATTCTGTGAGCAAATGTATTTTCTAATTCTCGGAAGGCAGTTCTCTGTTACACCCTCCACATGTACTGCCTACCTGCTTAACTCCAAATATGAACAAACTTGCTTAAACTTTGTTTTCAAAGAATAATTCCTTTTGAGTATTTGTGGAACTAGGTTAAGTTAGGAGTATTGAAAAAACAAACAAAAAAACCTTTTTAGGTTCTTTCCACCTAGTTCTACAAAATATAATTAATAACATTTAATTATAACATCCCAAAAGCTATGGGAGACATTAGAACTATTAGCATTACTAATAACATCTCAAATGTGTGTAAAAACTTTCCTAAGACCTAGAGCCTTGAAGTCACTTGATCATCATTTCCTACTTCACCCAACCCTCTCCCATCTACAATATTTTATTAAGTTCTCATGTACCTCATATCACTTCAGAAAGGTGGGAGAGAGGAAATTACATAAGAAACAGTCCCTGGCCTCAGGAAGTCAGTCTGCTGTGGAAGGCTGACCTGTATCCAGTCGCAGTACGTTTGGATAGACCTCTATTGATCCAAACAATGCTTTTGTGCTAATTGAAAAAAATGCACCCCTTTGTCAAAATACTTTACTTCCATCTGTCAGAATACTGTTGTAATATATGGATTTGGGGGAAACAAAACACTTACCTGCCACCTGCCTGAGGTTTGTTTGAATCAATATTCAGCGTGAGTGGCGCCCCCTGCAGTACACGCATCACGCATAACCCTATGCAATCATGCTGGACGGCACTTCCTTCGTAGAAAGATCGCACGAGGTGAAGGAAGCGGGGACAGGAGAGTGAGAGGAGAAACTCTGCTTGAGAGGTCAAGGAATACTTCCGCGACGTGCAGAGCTGTCTGAAGTTTGATCACAGCAGCAAATGTCTTCAAACGGTCCTTAAGGTCACACACGTTCACAGCACTTCGTGGTAGGTAAAAGCACAAAAGGATTCTGCAGAGAGGAACACTGGACTTGGAGAAGTCCACTGGTTTGTGTCATATCACAAAATCAAAGCCAGAATCCAGATACTCTGAACTCCATCGCTTACGTTCCTACCAGCCTGTTCTGTTTTCTAGCTTTCTCATTCCTTTACAGTCTCAGAATTAATGCTTTTCAATGAGAAATTGGTTAACGGACGCAAAGAATGATTACGTATTGTAGTGATGAATAAGCTACCCATCCTGGTCTAACTATCACACATTGTTCACAACTATTGTTAGTCAACTTTGCACCCCACAGATATGCATAACCAATTATGTTTCAATAAAAAATAAATTGGGAAAAAAAATAACACACCAATTATTCCAAGACAGGCCAATCTTAATACTTAAGATTGTGTCGTTTTATAGTATGAAAATCCAAGTACTGAGTATCTTTTAATCCATCAAGGCCTGTACCTTTTCTACCTCTCATAGTAACTTAGGACTCCTCATGTGACTCAACTGCTGCTCCCTCTAGCCACTGTCCTGGTGCCTGAAGTCTCCTTTATGAGGAAGATAAAGTGGGGGGGAGGGGGGCTTCAAATACTTTTAGGTAAGGAGTTAAACATAAACGGCTCTCAGAAGTTCAATGCTAGCTTTCCAGAATAACAGCAGCAAAATAACAGCAGAAAAGAATAAAAAGAAGAAAACATCAATAGTATCTACTGCTATTTAATAATGAACCAAAATTTACTGGCTACTCCACTTTTCAATATACTTGAAGCAGACAGATTCCCATCTGGTCATAAGACTGCCAGGATTTACAAGCTCTTATGAAGGGGGATAACTCTAGGGTTAAATGGATACGACCAAAAAGAGATTCAGATCCCAGAAGATAAACTAAAGGACGATCGACCGTCTGTTTGCTTGTTTATCCATTTTCTGGTTTGTTTCACTTTGCCTATCATTCTGGATAATCTCAATTCAAAGACAACTAAATGTTTAAAACCAGTATTCCTCAGTAAACAGCTCTCATTTACACACCTGTTTAAAATTGGGATTCGATCACATTTTAGTTTCATCGGCTTTGTACCCTATTATTCTAAATATCTTTGTCAAAACTTTTTTTCTAAGTTTTGGAAATATAAAGGTAGTGGTTATACAGCATGGTGAATACAATTAATTCCACACAATTGTATGCTTAAAAATGCTTAAAATGGAAATTTTTATGTATGTTTTACCACAATAAAAATAAATTTTAAAAATGTTACAAACAAAGACCTGGGGACAGATGGTTGCCCCTAGGAAGTGAATGAAAGGAGGAACCCCGAGTGCATGGTGCTCCCCACCGATGACTCTCTCGAGGCCTCTGTGCAGTGGGCGCTGGGCAAGGCCCAGCTCAGGGACCACGAAGGGGGCTCTTCTACCTCCCACTCCCCAGCCACGTTCCTTACTCCTTGCTGTCATCTGTGACTCTGTGAAGAAAAAAATCACCTGAAATTTGGAGAAAGACAGAGGGAAATCAGCATGAGCTTTGAATGGCATTTTGGAACTTTGTTCAACAGGCCCAACCATGATTATTGAGTTATATAGGGATGTACCTCTGTTGAGCTGGTCTTTGTTTTGTTTTGTTTTTATTAAAGGCCAGATTCTAAAAGCAAACAAACAAACAAACAAAAAAAAAACTACCATAACTTTTTACAGGTATAATCAGCCACTCATTTTCTTTTCATCTTATCTGTCTTCTGGTTATAACTGTTACTTTAAAAAAAAAAAAAAAAAAGAGCCACTTGCTATTTTGTGCTCCCCCAGCATTTACTCTCTTCTCTGTCCCTTCCTCTTTCTCTCTCACACACTTACAAAAACGACACACATTTAGCTGAATATCACAATTCAAGGAGAGAAATTTTCCTACAAAGTTTCAACACAGAAATTGTACCTTGTACCAGTCCCAGCTCCTGTGTTCATTTTCCATAGTCTTCTGTAAACTAACGTGCCCATGTCTTTTTCCTTTTCTACCCTTCTCTACAGAACTTGCCCTTCACTTTCTCATTTTTTACTGGAAATTCCTATTCTCTAATATTGGGGGGGGTTTGGCAAATATGATGTCACTCAAAATAACTCTTCTCTTCTTTTATTTGATTCTTTTGGATTATTAATTTTACACCTAATGCTAAAAACTTTTCATGAAGCTTATTAGTAAGGAATTTTTTTGTTAATTTAAAAAAAAAAATATTGCATACCTGATAAGTTCAAGAACTCTATACTACATCTGGCTTATCCCCATAGTTTTTACATTTTCCAGAGAGACAAGATTATTTTCTGTCATGAGACTAGGAGTGGAGGCTATGATGACTTGATTTTGTCCATTTTAGTCCATTTGCTGCATTGTACTGTTAACAAACAGTATGTTTTCAAATGAATTGTAAAAAATTGGGGATAACGTTGTACATCAAAATGTAAACAAATCTCATGTTTGTTGGTTGGTTTGTTGATTTGCCAGCGAGAGGCAGAACGTTGGCTTTGTCATAGACTACTGGCTCCTCTCATGGATACATTTCTTTTGAAGGGGTGTGTGCAATGTTAAGAGTACTTAAACTATATTATGCAAGTCAACAATCTTGGCTGTGGCAGGTTAGAAAGTGAAATAATTTCATAACTTATTTTATAATTACTAAGCCTGAAGATGTATCTTATTTGGGCTTTAAATCAAGAGTATTAACTTGTCATGATCGGATTATTCAAATGCAATATATATATGCTACAGTAGAGATTGCTTTTTGAAGATAAACACACATGCATACACACCCAAGAACACAAAAAAATTGAACTTTAAAGTCTTGAGAAGTTTGACTAAGGTTAGAAAAAATGTGAAATGTCAAAGAGGCTACATGAGAAGGTACTTTAAAAATTCTTCATAATGAGAATGATTGGATTATGTTTAAATATGAATATAAAGGTGTCTCAATTAAAAGAATTTGTTGATACACAACAGTATTTTAATACCAAATACTTTTCATGTGTTTCGCTTTTTTAACTTTTAAAAGCAATTTCACATCTATTATATTAGTTTATATGTAATTTTATTCAACATAAAATTGCCATTGTAGTGATTGTTGAACTGTGAATAATTTAAAGAAACAATTTGTATAGGTGCAAATAGCACTTATTTCAAATAGCACTTTTAAACTTCTTTCATATGTGCAATACCAAAATGTTTGTATTAAAACCAATATCTGAGAAATTTGTGTAAACCACACACAGACACACAGAAAAATATTATAATTTAGACTCTACGTGAGCAAGGTGAAGAACTGAAGAAATGATCTGGGTAAAAAGTAGAAAAAAAATTCTTTAAAACCTACAGCAATTACCCCAAAATTTGCAATGAATTAACTAGTAAATTGGAGTTAAGTAGACCAAAAAATGGTTGGCATGTTTTACTTTCTGAATGATGTAGTCAGGTGATTCCAATGAAGGCTGAGGACTATGATGTAATATGATAACAATATTCATATTATTTATTTTAGTGTACAGCTATCATAGTTACAGAATAATATGCATTTATTAAAATTGTATTCAAAATAGATATTCTATCTAAAAATTCCATATTTTTAAAAAATCTGAAGCATAACTCGTGTAAAAATATAACATATGCAATTTGGTGACTGGATTATATTTTGTCATGCAGAATGAAATTGAGATATGCTGTAGTACAATAAAAATATAAGGCTTATACCCTCCCAGGCTTAACTTAATAGATCCTAGACTATTGAGGATTATCAAAGAAGTAATGTCCCACAAAACAAAATAAAACAGCTGAATATACAAATGACCAAAAATGCTGAAGCTTGGAAAAAAAAAAAAAAAAAAAGCAAAATTAATTTACACACATGTCTTAAATTTTCTAATATATTTTTTACTGTTATTTAGTAGAAACAGTCTCTGCAGTAAAAAAAATCTCATATCTGTTTTCAATTATCTCGATTTTGAACTTTAAAACATAATAGTAACATTAGTGATTCTACACTTCTGTTTAAAATGAGCACCTCATGTCTGGTATTCCTCATCCTCATTTTTGACCTGAGTCATATATTTAATTCTGTCCTTTACCCAGAGTTATAAACTCTAAAAGAACATTGTGTTACTGTCAGTCATTGGGTCAGCAAAAACAGGACCCCAATGATTTTTGGCTTCCTGAGATCCTGACCTCAGCATCTCCGTGAGCCAGACTGGCTTCTCCTATATTCCAGGAGTGACTGCCAACACCTGGGAGTTTCACTATCTGCCAGACTTTTAACAGCAGCACCAGATTATGGTCCAGAAACTGCTAACTAGAACATTAATTTTTAGAGCTATTGTGTCCTAGGCACGGATGTATATTTTTTATTATGAACTATATGAAAAATGACATTTAATCATATTTTCATTTACTTTCTAGCTTGGCTTCCAGGAAGAAGTTCCCCCCTGCTTTCATGATATTTTGAATATAATTGATTATTGACTATTATCAATATAAATTGTGGCTAAAGGAAGTCTATCAGATGCATCTAATAAAGTTAAATGCATGAAAACATGGATGTCCCAGATGGCTGAATCCTTGAACAGCTAATTAAGGTACACTCTTGTTTCATTTTTCATAAGAATAATCTGTTCTGGACATCAGCCAGAAAACAAGGTAAGAGAGATTTTCCCCTATGGCTAGGAGAGTAGACTGTGTTTATTCACTGTATTAGCCAAACAATTTATATGATTGCTCCCATAAATATAATCATTCCTAAATATTAATGAGGACTTTACATCTAGTCCAACAGAAGAGGTAGGATCATCTTTATGAAGTGTCTCCTATATTAGGAACAATAGGTAAACATTCAAATAGCACATCGCACAAATGCTAAACTGGAAAAATTCCTTTATGAGTTGAATCTGCTCTATTTTGTACAGACAGTTTTATATATATTTCTGAAAGAAATGTTTCATATTAAAGCCAAAAATAAATTAAATGGAATAAAAGAAAATTAACAATGAATTTTTTTTTACAGATAATTGGAAGATTCTTACAAATAAATTTAAAATTCTAAAAAATAAACTTTATCGCAGACAACATGAACAACCAACCATTTATACTTCATACCCAGGGGTAGGAGAAATCTTCAGGTCCAGTTACAAGCTGATTAACTGAAACAGTTTAAAGAAAAAAAAAAAAAAAAAAAAACCCTAGTGACAAATACGGGTGTATCCTAATTGAATTGTCCACTTCATTTTGCTCATTCTGTAGGGTAAGCAATAGGGTAAATCCTGTTTTTAGCTATGCAGGATAAAAGTCTATTTGAAGTTGTAGTCTATAGCTGGCTTTTCACAGTAAATTGACCTTGTTCAGCTCAGCCAAAGTCATAATGCTTTGCTTTATCTAGGCTGAGAGAGAAAATCGCAAATTGCTTCTGCATGATTAGTTCTGCCACTTCAAACGTGTTTCTTCCGAGTTGGCTTCCACACTTACTGCTAAAGATATGTGCCACTGGGAAATGCTGATCCCACTCTGAACTTCTACAATTAAATAACCCTTTAATTGCCAGATCGTGAAGATGGGTTTGGCAAAGCAGAAAGGAGCCTATCTTTTATTCAATGTAACTTAAAAGCATTTTTCATATGTTAGAAACATAAGAAAGAACTTTTAGAAAATAAGCTGCATCTTATACAATATATCACAATCCAATTTAACACAATATTAAATGAAGTTATGAAGAGAATTGAAAGTTGAATTTGAGAAGTTGGCAAATATATTTAATCACTAGAACAAGGTATACAGGTTTTCTTTTCTTCCTTAGAATATGTGGACTGCTCTAAAAACTGCCATATTATAATACACTAGAAATTTATTACCCTTTACATATAAAAGTTTGCACTCTGTTTTAGAAACTATTAAATTTGGGTTTGAAATCGTATGAGTACAATTTACTTTTTACCTAGTCAAGAAAACAAACCACTGAATAATCTGTTGTTATAAAAATACGAAGAAGCAATAATTCCCAAATGTGTAATAGACTATTTTAGCAAAACACAGAAAACAAAGAACAAACGATTTACATACCCAATTCAAATATCAGAGACAATTCTCCAAATAAACAGTATGCCAATAAAATACAGTCCAAAGTGTGTTTTGTCCCCACTCTGACTTCTTATACCACTCAGTACAGAATTCTAAAACCAGTGATATGTTAACCTTTTACCTCATCAAAATATAAATATAGTGATTCTGATAATGAAAGGAGTTGCATTAACTATCAGAAATCCAGAAAACTGTTAGACTTGAACTCACTGACAATACTCCAAAGAAAGTATCTAAAAAAATTACTCTTATCTAAGTTCATGAATTTATCTTCTTCTAACAAATGTAAACAATCAGAAACACCTTCAAGACAATGAAAATATGGCAAGTGAGACTATTGCAATTAGTTTTTTAAAAACTGTGTTTTTTGTGTTTGGGGTTTGCTTGTTTGTTTTATTTGTCACATGTTGAAGTGCTAAACTATCCTGGGGTCAGATACCTGCATAGAATTGAAAGCTTTTGGTAACATGTCTTTGGTGAGTCAATTTTAAAAATTTTAGATATCATATCACGTATTTAAATTGAAATAACAAGTACGTACTGAACTAAAAGAATTATACAAATAGTTGAGGCAAACTCCCCAAATGTTCAAGTTGATGGCTAGAACCTATATTATCTGTGCCCTCTTTCACCCCATTTTTGCTTGCTCCTTCACCCCATGCTTGCTGCAGAGAGAAGTCTAATAGGTGTTTTAAAAATAAGAGTTGTTGAATATTTTTAAGAAAGGGTAATAAATGAGGGATGAAAAATTCATGGGTCTGGGCCGAGCCCATGGCGCACTTGGTAGAGTGCTGCGCTGGGAGCACGGCGACGCTCCCGCCGCGGGTTCGGATCCTATATAGGACTGACCGGTGCACTCCCTGGCTGAGTGCCGGTCACGAAAAAACGACAAAAAAAAAAAAAAAAAAAAAAAAAAAAAAAAATTCAATTAAAAATTCATGGGTCTAACTGTGCTAACGCTGTACCATCAGATTCAGGTAGGAATGACCCAAAATAGATAGACCTACTTAAAGGTGAAGAGAGAACTAGAAAAGTGTTACCTGACAAATAATTTTGCATATCAAAAGATTATGCTAACCAGCCTGACACATAAATGGCGCATGTTGTCAACTTCTATTAATCTCTTTACAAATGATGACAGCACCGTGAAACTTGCTTTTTCCTTCAGCCTCAAATGTTTTTACAAAGTTTTAACCATTCTTCTGGGTCAGAAATGCATATATTTCTAAGTATGAAAAACTTGTGATTTCTTTCTTTACAACCTAATTTGAGAATGTGAAAGTATTAAGCAAAAGGTTGTTTTATTATGTGATATTGTGTTAATTTTTTATGAGAAACAGTTTAAATCATAGGCATTCTATAAGTTGGAAGATTCTGGAACTCAAATATGTTGTACTTGTTGGTAATCAGGTTGAGTTATTAAATAAAATTATAATTATTAAAAAGGGTATTTTTAAAATAAATGTGAATTCTGAATTGGATTTGTTAAATTATTAGAAAAATACATACTAATGTATGTTGCAGGTTTAAAAATGATTTTTCTCCTAAACTGGAGAAGAGACTACATAAATACAGAAGTGCTGCCAGTACAATAAAACACAGTTAACACCAGTCGGTTCTCTGTTTTGCAAAAAGATCTTACATGGAAAAGTTGATAACATCTGCGTGAATGAATTAATAATCACAAAAGTAACTTAAATAAAATATAAATATAATTGCTTCTATTTGTCCAGGAGATTTTAATTATTTTATTTTATCACACTTGATAAAATCCCTATGGATGCACCAAAGCAAATAATTTAATATTTTTTGTGTTCCCCCAAAAATCTATTAGCATAGAAATACCAAAATAATCAAGATTGCAAATCATGTTTGCTCTGTGCATTGCCAGCCTCTGAACTGTGAATTCCACGTTCCCATTCACTGCCTTTGCCCATTTTCCTTAAAACCACAAAGTAAGGTATGCAAAGGTCAGGGGTAGGATTAAATCTCTACATGCTTGAACACCTTAAAATTACCTTAGAATCCTGGACTCAGGCCACCAAAGTAGCATTATGCCCTCAAGAAAGAACTATTCGCAGCCTGGTATTATGAAGAGCTGTACTGAATATCAACCGGGTGGGTTATTTTCAACTGAAGAGCATCTTCCAAGCTAGCTACTCATTACATTTGGTTCATGCTCAATTACCCTTTTTCATCCTTCTATTCTACCCACTTTCTATCTACCTATGAACATAGTAGGGACTCCCTTTCCCATCCCACCCCCATCAAATGAAAGCAAAAAAAAAAAAAAAAAAAAAAAAAAAAAACAGGGAAAAGAAAGAAATAATGGGAGTTAAAATTAAATAAAATTATTTTGACTTTACTACTCCTTGAGTTACTGTCTAATATTTCTCCTTTCATTTTCTGCCAAATTTCTTGAAATGTGATTTATGTTTCTCCTGAATCACCCATTGCCTAACTCCTGCCCCTATCATTCAACTGTAATTTTGTTCTACGTGATCACTAAATCACACGGGGCAATCAATTGGTAGTGTGGTTTTTTCCACCTCATTCAGGTTGAGCTTTAATTTCTCTCAATGTGATTGATCACCTCATTACAAAAGTCCTTTTTGTTGGACCTTCTACACAACAGTGAGGAGAGGACACCACTATTATTCTTCAGATTAGTCAAATCAAACAGACCGTTATTCTATCAACTTTGATTTTTGCAAAAGGACACTATTCCACTTCAGCAGTTATCTCTTTAGCTTCTCACTGGTTGCCTAAATTAATCTGCAGGGGCTTTTCCATTTGGATATTCAACTTTGACCCCAAACACAGTATATCTAAAACTCTCCTGGATGTCTCTGTGTCTATAATAGTACCAAGACAATGCATCGACCATTCTTACAAGCTTTGAGTTGTTTCTCCTTTTCCATTTCCTTGCATCCAAGTACTAAAGGTGCTTTCACCTTCATCTCTTCAGTGAGTTTTCTAAGATTTCTTTGTCAAGTCCAGAGCAGTATTTCCAAATACAACTAGAATCTCTCTACCTGCAAGCTTCACCAATACATTAAACTTAGAAATAATAAAAGCTAATCATGAGTTTATGTTTCCTCCTTCCCTGACACATGACCTTTCTCCCCATTACCAAGGTTCAAACCTTCATACTATCTATGATTTCTAGTATGTTGTTAATAGTTCCTAATCTGTTTCCTCATCTTCATGCATTCGTTTATAAACATCATTAAGTCTACAATATGCTAGGCAGAGTTCAATCAAAAATGAAAGGAGCAATGTATCTGGTTTTAAGTAACTCATTACCTAACTGGGGATCCAAATAAATAAACTATGTGGCTGCATTCCAGATAATATCATGTCACTAATTTGGGGACTGAATAGATAAGACAATTAGCCAAGAAAGGCAATTCAAGAGGAAAAACAGATTTTAAAAAAGAGGAAATGAACATATTTTTTAAGACAATGAAGAGACTACAGGAGGCAACAACTGGTCTTGAAGTTGGCAGATGAAACTGGGCTACTGATATCAATCTGAACATTAAAAGGTAAGGTAAAATATGGGTGTGGATGATATTTTGAAAGAGAAAATGTAGTAGTGTTGGAGAAGAAGAGGGGTGAAAAGATAACTGGAAAATGGTGACATTTAAGTTGCTAGAAGAGAAGATAAATTAGTGGAAGTGTATGAAAGAAAAAATGTGAAAAACCTTTCTAAACTGAGAAAATATTTTTTTTATTCTCTTTGTACTGCCATATCCCCTTCAAATGTTTTTATGTTCTATTAAAACACTTGCCCATTCTATTTTAAGAGTTGATTTTTTTTGTCTTCCTCCTTCATCAGACCTTCAGTTTCTTTAGGAGAAGTGTGTTTGGTTCATCTCTTTATCCCTAGGGCCTAGTATATTGCCGCTGAAATAAAACATGCTCAAAATATTTACCTACTTAATTGATAAATGACAGTATTATCAAAAAACTCAGAAAAGAGAAATGTTGGAGAAGGGTGATCTGACCACATAAAAGGAAGGGGGGGGTGAAATGAAAGCATCTGATTTGGAAACTTAACTTGAAGGTCATTGATTATGTTAGCAGTAGTAGTGTCAGTAGAGTGGAGAGAATAAAGCCATATTGCAAGAGGTTGAGACGATCAAAAACAGTTTAAGAGCAAGCATACATGTAGACCCCTCTTAGGATGGATTTGAGAGTCAAATTAAGAAAGAAGAAAAGGTGGCAGACAGTGAAAGAAGAATTATTTGCATTCCAGTCATAGAGCTAGAGGATCCTCCAGCAGGGAGTGTACTTTCAATAGTGTCTAGTATTTAGCAAAAAACAGCTTAGATTAAAGTAGAGGCAATATTGAGCTCATAAGATCAAGAACAAGGTGAGGCTGCAGATGACAAATAAAACATGTCATGAGGGTTAGGAAATACCTGGAGAAGTTGAGGAAACATTTTGCAAGAAGATGTAAGACACACAAGTAGTTCAGGAATAAATTGCCACTTTATAGCATTGAGGTAGAGACGGCCACTTTAAGACTTCTACGAAGTATTCATAGAACCCAGATTAAGGGTATATCTGTTTTTTCTTCTTAGGAAGGAGAGGTTGAAGCTTTGAGCATGTTTTTAATCAGCAAGAAGAGATTCAATAAAGAATGAGTGGAAGATTGATGATTCAAAAGAGAAAAGGTAATTTAATTCTCAAAGTCCCAGGCCAGGATAAAACTTTAGGAGAGGGGTTAATTTTGGAGGAGAAGACAGAGAAGGAAGCAATTTGTTTTTTTCTGAATAGGATGCGATACCATTAGATTGGAAGAAGAAGTGAACAAGCATAGCAGTAAGACTGAGAGAATGCAAAGTTTTAATTTTTCATTGAATTAGGAATTGAGAATGAAAAGGATGGAAAAAGGATTGGCTGTTTGAAAACAGAAGATAAAGTTTCAAACAACTTCTGCAGGTATTTGAAAACTTGAATAAAAATTAAATAAATGAATTAAATAAGCTTAATTCTGGAAATAAAATTATGATATACTGTCAAGGGTCTGACTTAGCTTGGAAATCATACATTTACATTGAAGTTAACATAGTTTACAATTTTCTCCAGCTCTAGCCAAATTGCCTGAGAGCGAAAATAGAGAAAATTGACAGTTTGGTTGAACAAGGATTGAAGATTCGCTTGCAAACTGAAACAAATGTGCCCATAGGGTTCAGAAATTGAAAATGATAAGGCAAGTAGAGATGAAATATCTGAGCATGGCATCCATCATGGTTGGCGTATGAAGAGAAACAAGAAAGGGACTTGTAAAATCAAACAGGATTGAGGAACTGATGTCAATGTGAGGTCAAAGGCAATGGTTAGTAGACATGGGAGAAAGAGAATGGTGACAACTTATGGTATCAAGAAAGAATTTCAAAATATAAGGTTACAGATGTGGAGCACTTTAGGATGATAACCAAGTCCATAAATTAAGCAGGAGCACGGGATAATGAAAAGGAATTTATAGAATAATCTCTTTAAGATATCAGTGGGGATCCAGGAGGATTCCCATCCTGCCTCCTCTCTCCAAGTACAGAACAGAGGTTAAACATTCATATTCTGGAGCCAGACAGAGCTAGGTTCAATTCTTGACTTTTTCTTCTTATGTGGGTAACCATGGGCAAGTTAGTCTTCTGTGCCTCACTTCTCTTATGTGTAAAATGGAAATGTACCTACTTTCCAAGATTGTTGGAAATATTACATGAGATAAAAGAGTTCAGTACAGTGTAAGCAGACAACGGTGGCTTAAAGCATGGATTCTGGGGCAACACTGCTTGGGTTTGAAACTCAACTCTCCCACATACAGGTTTTACAGTCTTAGGCAAATTAATCTCTCTGTCCCTCAGTTTCCTTGCATGAAAATGGGAATAATAATACTAACTAATGTATACATTGCTGTGAGGGTTAAGTGAACCATGTGAAATTGCAACTCCTTAATCATTTTTTACCTGTAAGAAGAGCAATTTCATATAGTTCAACCTAATACATGCAAATTGTTTAAGATAGTCTATGCCTCATAGTAAGCAATCAAAAATTGTTATCAAATGATAGTTACTACTACTATTACTACTTTTAGTGGTATAACTAATAAAAGATGAATTCTCAAAGTGAGAGAGTCATGAAAGATTCAGGGTTAACAATGTGAAGAAAGACCTCAATTAAGGCAAAGGCAGTGGAGGGTACATAATAAAAACAACTAAACACATTAAGTTCAAATTCTGTGCCAATAGAATAGGGTTCTAAAAGTCATGCCCTCTGACATTTCCTCTAGTTCAAACCTACTTCCTTCCTGCCTGGGTAACTGTAATTTTCCCCCTGTTTAATTCTTGACTTCAGTTTGTCTCCTCTAATCCCTTTAACATAATGCTCTCAAATTAATCTTTCCAAACAGCTGGTTTTCATGTCCTTTTCCATTCCTTAAAAAACTGAAGAAAATCCATGCTCCTCAAACTTATCTTCAAGAGCTGAATCAATTTGGCCCAAATGTATCCCCAAAGCCTCTATTCCACATATGCCCTACCCAAGCCGACTGCTTTAATTAAACCAGGCTACTCCTAGCTTTGCAAATATGATGTACACATTTCCCCCTTGCCTCCATCTGGCTAAAATACATTTCCAGGCTCTTGGTTAGTGCCTACTCATATGTCAAGGTCCATTTCAATTCCACTTTGACTCTTAGACTATTACAACTTCAGCTTCCCCATTTCACTCATATCTCTCTCACATCTGAGCTGCTGAAGAACAAAGATCCTTAACACTCTTTTATTTTAATGTGTGCGTGTGTGTGTGTGTGTGTGTGTGTGTGTGTGTTCTATTTTCTCATGAGTCTGCAGACACCTTAAAGGCAGGAAGCATGTTTGAAATCTCTTTGTATTACTCACTGAATTACCACAGTTGCCTTGCATAAAATTATTATAAAATTTATAGATTTTTACAATATTTTTGGAGTGACAAATATTGAGAGAATTGAAAAAAAATGTAAATTTTTGATAAACTCATAAGTAAAATAAATATTCTCAATTCAGATATGAAAAGTTTTTGTGTGGTAAAATTTAGAAGAAAAGAATGAGAAGTTTAATTCCTGTCTTTCTTAGATCTATACTTGTGTAAAGTCTCTTGGACTGGCCTTTCAGATAAAGAGAGGAGAATGCAAACAGGATGGCAAAGGAAAAAGACTTGCTTAATAACTATTGGGCATCTTGTTATTCAGCCTTCTAAATAATAAAGTATAAGGTTACATGTTTATGGTTGACTGTAGAGGGAACACCCTAAGCGAGCATGTAGTTTTTTTCTAATGAGCCCTGTAGTTAAGTTCGGAAATACTTTAGCTATGTTCAGATCATTTGGGAGCTACCTCACCGGAATTCTTAAAAATTTATATGACTATAATATTAAGAGGCATTCATGAAATTTCAAAGATAAATAAAATAAATTTTAGACCTGAAATCTTCAGTTTTGAAACTAAGGCCCAAAAAGATTAATTCACAAGTTCAAAGTTAAGGCATTGGCTTTCAACTCTTTATCCTATAGTAGTCGCTTAAGTCTGAAAAGGGGTGAATCATTACATAAGTATTATGTGTTCACATGTGGACATATAAGAATTTTTTTAAATGGGACCATTTAGATAGTTGTCATCTTCTTTTAATTCAATTCATAAGAATGTAATTGCATGTATATACTACGTATTCAACTGTGTGTACTAGTAGAGGATACGGACTAGTTAGCGTACAAGTTAAGCTGCTATGGGGGGCTGGCCAGTTGGTTAGAAGACAGCCTTGTAATACCTTGTAATACCTGTAATCAAGACCACCAGTTCGGATCCTCCGTACCGGCCAGGTGCCAAAAAAAAAAGTTAAGCTGCTATAACAAAGACTACCAAGTAAGATAATTTATATGAAATATATGTTTACTTCTCTGTCTCATTCTGGTTTGGGTGGTCCAAACTCAAAAACTGATTGCATAGGAATACAATGGCGAAAAAGGGAGGCATTTTAAAAATATAATTACTATAAAATAAATCAACTGTGGGATGGTTTTGCTGTTTATTATAAAAGGTTAATGTGTTCTCTACTCAGAAAAGTTTACTCCTGTAATACTAACCAAAATTAGAATGCATCTGATGACAGCAGCTTTCTTATTTTATCTAACAGTTCTTCACACTTTGAGATTCCTAAACTTTTTTTTAGTCAACTCAATTGAGGTATAATTTACTCACAATAAAATTCACCTATTTTAAGTGTTAGATGAGTTTTGACAAATGTGCATATCCCTGTAACCACCACTGTAATCACTTTCAGTTTATCTTAACTCATATCTGGACTGTTTAATTGAAGGGTACACAGTAATGACTATGGAACAGATCGGCACTTAGACATCAGAACTGCCTCCTAACGTGCTAAGTAGAGTCATTATGCAAAGTGAATAACTCTAAGGGTGAGGATATCCTCAACAACCTCACTCCTACTTACGGGTTGAAAATTAGGCATAAGAAGGCCAATTGCCAGATAATGCTGTTGCTCTGAGGCTTGTGTACAAACTGAAAGGTTGAAGTGCACCCTTTCAGCACCAGGATTCGTTGCCAGTGGGCTACTCTCCTCTCCATGGCTCACACCCACCAGAGCAGCATTGCTACAACCTCTTAGCAATCTTCTTCACGCTCACCCTGTAGACAAGCATATTGTCCCGTCTGGAGAGTCCTCTTCACCAACACATTCCAAGCTGCTTTGGCTCGGGAGAATCTAAACTTGGGCCTGATGACAGATAACCGAAATCTTTTAAGAGAACTCCAAAAAGAAAAAAAAAAAAAAAAAAAAGATAGAAAGGAACTAGAGCTGCATGTCAACTCACACTGTGTTGTCAGCTACTTTAGCTGACTGAGAAATACAATGCTTTGGAATGGAAGAAGTTTCAATGATAACCTTGTTGGGAAATGATATCAAAGGACAAAGGTGTCACTTTTAAATGTGTAACTTAGTGCTATCAGCACTGTTAATTTCTCTGGCCACTTTTAACTCTTAAAACTACTGCAGTGTGGGTATCACTTATGCACAGACCAGTTTATCAGTGAGATACAAGATTATTTACACGCAGAATGAGTACAGTGCCTTGGTAGAAAATATGTAATATATTGTTTAGGCTTCAGCAAAGTTAGGTAAAAGTACTTATTAAACCAAAAAGATGTACTAGCTTAGTTGCCTTAAATTGGATATTACTCTTTGCTCCTCTTGTGTCAACCATGTTCATTTGAGGTGCTCAGTTTGTATTTGGAGGTTATTATCATTTACAAGATATTTACTAGCAGTTCTAAAATGAATGGGTGGTTTTAATTTAATAACTGTTTGTGTCACAACTAGCAGCCTTGGTGGAAGGTTAAAATAGTCTGTAGAAGCTAATGTTTATGATCAGGTAAAAAAAAAAAAAATGATGATTAATGCCTAACATATCTAGATAATTTGTCAAAGGCATGCACGTGTCTCTGTGTTTATGTGTGTGTAGATTTTTACCCATCCACTTGTTAGCTTGTTTTCTCTGTTTTTCTCTATGTACTCAAAATACTTCTTTCTACTCCTTGATAGTATTTCTTAAATTTATGAAAATTGAAATGAAAAAAATTAACCAAATCATAGTTCAAAATATTCTTAATGCCTGATTTAGATTTAAAGATTTGTATCCTCAAACCTTCCATCATGAATGACAGACATTTACCCCACCTATTCACTGCTTGTAATTTTGAAATATAAAGGTCTCGAATTTTTTATAAAAAGAAACTTCAGTTTTAAGTTCAATATATGAGGACTAATATTATTTTATGAGCATATAATTTTTAAAAAATAAGGTTCACTCTAGTAATTTTATTTTAAAAATTATTCTAACTAGAGAGACAAAACATGTCAGTACTTTACCTCATCTCCTTTCATTAATGAATTAAAATATGCTAAAACTCAATTAAAATTATTAAGAAAGCATATAAGCATCACTTACTTTTTCTGTATCAGCCACTTTTATAAAATAGGAATATTCATTAAAATGATGTTCATTAAAAAAAGGTGATTTGACTCTATTAATGGTTCTCAAATTGAACTACAGTTTAACACAGGTACCCTTTTTGCTATTTTAAGTTAACTTTAGCAGCAAGTGTTAATATTTTATGAGCAAATTTATGAATGCATCAGCAACTCACAGTGAAAGGATAGGTGGGGATTCTGAAGATTAACCCTCTACCAGAGTAAAAATAATCTGGAGTCCTGACATTCTTCTAAATTATCTACTCTCATTCAACATTCATTCAAGAGATATTTTTCAAGAGACATCTGTCTAAAATATTAACAATGGCCAAGAAAAAGTAGAGAGAAAGAAAGTCAAGCCAGAGTTCTTAGATTCCCAGGCACTGTTTTTTATTCCTTTTTGTAGTAATATATCCTTCTGAGTTGGAGGTAAACCTTCTTTCTGCTTGCCCAGGAGCGAAGGGAAGAATCCACCAATACATGCCCCACAAACACACTCACTTTAAAACACAAAGTGTTTCCCCTGTGAACTTATGAAAGCCACATCTCTATACTAAATCTGATATGCAGGATGGTGATTCCTTTTTCATTAAAAATATCTAATATAGTCTAGTCACAAAATTTTTCTTTCAGGTTGGAAGGATCTCATGTTTGTCTCCAGTGATGAATAATTGCACCCTACAAAAAGCATCACTATATGTTGATATGACATCACAGGACAGCATCAGCAAAATAACATTTTATTGCATTTTCTCAGAAAGAACTGGGTACAAAAAATGCAATTTCGCCAATGTTAACTGAATAATTGACTCCTTAAAACTAACTGTAAGCCATTGGAAGAGTAGATCTGGCATCATATTCCTTATTACCAACTGAAGGGAAGTCTTTTCATTTTTAACCTTAACTATGTTACTGTCATAATTCTTAAATACATGCTATAGTTTTTCTGTCTCTAATGAACACCCTAGCCAAATTTGTATTTGATATTTCCATTATCTCTTATATCATTTTAGAATGTCATATGGACATACTGAATAAATGTATAAAGTGATTTCTCAGAGTATTAGTTTTCCATATTCTTTTTCTAATCTTCACATACAATAACCAAACTTAGCGTGAGCATAGCTTATGCATTAGAATTAGCTTTAATAGCTGAATTACGTTTTCTAAAAACCAAATTTTTTACTGTATTAAATACTTGTTTTGCATCTCATAAAACCTGGCATAGCGTTTCAGTCAGCTTCTTCAAAGATTAAATAAACTATAAATAGTCAAGAGCAACTTTGAACCCCCAAGTGTCTTATTCTAATGTCCATGAAGATGCATGACTTTTATTCCACTTCTAAAAATGTAACTTTAGTTACTAATACGACTTCATTTTAGATTGAGTGTAGAAGTAGAACCAAAAAAGTCAAAAAAAAAAAAATTTAACATAATGAAAATATTTAAGAGTTTACTATCATTGTGACAATGGTACATATAATACTAAATCATTTTTATTATCACAAAGAAAAACTTACCTCATTTCCTCAGAAATCTAATGTAGTGGATTGAATTATATCCCCCCAAAACTCATTGAAGCTTGAATTATGTCCCCCATGTTTTATGTATTAGAAACTTAGCCCCCACTGTGACTCTTAAGAGGGTGGGAAATCTTATTATGGTCATTGAAAGGTGGAGCTTTGAAGACGTGATTGGATTGTAGGACCATGCAGTAGCGAATAGATTAAAAATGGTGGTCGGGGCGTGGTTCTGAGGGCTTTAAAAGAAGAGAGTCTGTATTTCTCTCTCTCTCTCTCTCTGCTCTCTGCTTCCACCATCTTTCAAAGTGAAACCCCTGGGCTGCTGTTGCCACCACCAGATGAACTTTGGACTTCCCAGCCTCAGAAACTGTAAGCAATAAATGTCGTTTGCCTTTATAAATCACCCAGTTTCAGGTATTTTGTTATAAGCAACACAAATGGACTAATACACCTAACATTAAGGAATCACATCAAACTCTTACAATTTTTGCTGAAATTTAAATTTTATAAAAATTCTCAAAGTTAGTAAATGATGAGTAAAACCAGCTATTTATCATAGCATGACGGCTAATAAGAATTTAAGATCAGTTTATAATTTTATTCATTTACATAAAAGGTAAATACATAAAGATCTTAGAGAATAAAAAGGTATTTGGTGTAGAAATCAATATGGAAAAAAATAGTTTTGTTTATCTCCAGGCAAATATTGCAATTTTTCCATAGACAGGTACTCTATGTCTAGCTAAATACCTGGTTTTTAAAAACACATTGCAATATAGCTAGCATATGGATATGTCAACTTTAAAATCATTCATTCCTTTTTTATCATTCATGCATTTTTAGGAATTAAAAAGTAAAAACTAAACACTGCTGCTTGCCTAGTTATTTCAGTTATTTCAGGCATTTTGAGGAGCATGAATTTGTTCAGACTACTATGATGATCGCGTAATTAAAAATGAATAAAAAGGATGATCAGACACTGATTAAATAACTGCAGTGCTCATTAAATAACCACAGTGCTCATGAGTTAACCAACTGCCTAAAAGTGCGTATCCTATAAGTAGTCAATACTTAATATGGCCAGCATTAAACCTCATGTAATCAGTGTAAAAATCCAGTTACATAGACATCACTATCCCTGTTTTGCAGATGGGGAAATTGGGGCTCAGTGAAGATAGCTTGTTCAAGATCACTTCACTACTAAGTACCTCCACAGGGCTGAAACATATTTTTAGATAATAAAAAAAAAAAAAAAAACCTACGTATCATGGATAGCATCAATAATGTTGCATATAATATCCTGGTTAATATAAAGAGCTAAATTGAATATTTCACAGCTATATCACTTGTGTATAAATGCTTCATCTTTTTCAAAATTCCTTTATTAAAAAATATAAAATATTTTCTTCCAAATCTTGTAACATTAGGAAGGGCTTTTATTAATGTTGTTGGACACAGAAAGAAGACTGACAAACTGATACACAAAGAAATTAAGTAGTCCAGGTAAAGTCATGTATAGACAGCTTAAGGGGAAGATAAGACTGACACTCCCTGTTGACTTCCACTTAACGTAGTATCTAACATTTTTATAGACAACACAGTAGCTGTAAATAATGTTAAATATAATGGAATCTTAATATTATTCACAAAAGCAATGTTCATTAAGAACAATAAAATTTCATAAATCTTAAAAAATACTGAACCAATGACATTACCCAAAATATTTGATTTTTGTGGTTAGAGTTCAGGATGCTGGTGGGACTTATAAGCAATGGAATGTTGGCTTAGAGAAATTCCTACTTGTACAAATTCTTACCCTGGGACTTATCAGCTACCATCTAGACAAAATATCTGAATAATGAGGGAATGAATAAAAATTTTAAGCAATATCAGTCTGCTAACTGTTGGCTACAAAAATAAATGAAAGGAAAAAAGTCACACCTCTGTCTGAATTTAACCTTGCTTCCTTGCTTAAAACCTTTGTAAGGATTTTTTTCAATTGAAAACTGAAAGAGAGAAGTCTAAATGGAAAAATCTATTTCAGCAAAGCTTGCTTCCATTATTTCTCTAAGAACAAAAGCTGAGACTCCTTGACCTCTATAACTCATCACTGTCCATGTAAATGGTAACTGCCCCAGGGCTTCAGAGAGTAGGTAACTTTTCTTGTTTTTAAATCTTTCTCTCTTCAAAAACTTCAGTGCCTAATTAGTATCTATCTCAGATCCTCTGGTGTAGGTCAGTGTTGTACCTGTGGGAATATATGCTGTAGGTCTGTTGTAAAATAAAACCTCTACTTTAAAAAGTATCACCTTGCATGACACGGAGGTGAGGTATTGCGTTCTCCCTTCCTTCAAGGTTTTCTTAGAAAGGAATAAGCGCTCTTCTACAACTTACTCCAAGCACCCACCAAGAGAAGAGAGCAAAGGTGGGGAAGGGATCCATTTTTCTACCTGGTTTACAAACTTTAGACTAAGAAAGGTTCTGTCTTAATATCTGATATGTTTAAATAATCTTCATACTTATCTGTAAGTGTTTATATGGATTTTTCATATGGAAAACATCATCATCTACTTAGTAAAAATATAATGGCATTTTATTTACTGCTTATTTCACTAATAATGAAATGAGAAGTAACAAAAGAGATTGCCCCTCCACGAAACCTTTCCACTGCTCAGAGACATCCACTTTTCCTGGTCTGTCTGCTACTATTTTATGGTAAACTTTTAGTTTCTCAAAGGTTCACCCAGCACCTCTCCTGCACATTGAAAAAGCAACATTCCCAGTGTTAACAGCATTAACATCACTGAGCTATAGTATTACACCATATGACCTCAGACTTTATGCCTCTAACTTGAACTATATTATTTAATGCTTTTCAATATAATAATCTATGTCATTTACATATATAGTTTCCTTTACCCCTGTTCAGATATAAAGACTTGGTGGGCAGAGTTCCTGCTGTCCATATCACAAGCATCCCTTCCAAACACCTAGAAGTATAATGTTTTGCACAAAGTGGGAGAAAAAATAAATGAATTTTGTTTATATGTTTGCTTTCTGATTACTGACCAAATTCTCATTATGTCTTAGTCAAATTGGACAAATTACTTAATATCTTTGGCCCAGTTTTGTCACCTATAAAATGAAGATAATAATAGCGGGCTCGTGGAACTGCTGTAAAAGTTAAATGTGCAACTGTTGAAGTGCTATACATGTTAATTACTTTGTGATTAAGCTATCTTCAGGAGTGGAAAAGGCTTTCGAAAGGAAATGGCTTTTGTTCTTTTTCTAATTATTTTTATAGAAAATGTACCTATTTTAGGATTTTAAAAATAACAGAACTCAAGTGAGACATGGATAGAAACACCTTTGGACACATTTATTATGCACAAGTGATTGTCTGAACAACCAGAGTCTATGTCCTGTCATTTGGACAACACAGTTTCCTGCAAGTGTCCAGCACAACCTCCTGTCCCCTCTCCCATCCTGACCCCTCTCCCATCCAGGCAGAGCACGTGGATTAAGGTTCTGATCTGTCAACAGTGGGTGAAAGTAGCACTTTGCAGCTCATTAATTTTGAAAGACTACATCTTTGGCCAATCTACCAGGTTTTATAATACATTGACACTAGAAACTAGATTTTATTTACCTTTTATTCTCTCTCAAAGCTAAGCATAAGATCTTGAACATTTTAAGAAGTTAATAATATTTATTAAAGAATCCAATTCAAAGTAATTGTCAATGTTCATTTCATGTTTCATGGTTAGGTCAAAGTAAATAGTTAGGATTACAGTTCCAAATAAATTGCATGCATATATACAAAATGTGCATTTCCCCATATACTAAAGAACAATTTAGGGTTTCAAACCAAGTAATCAGCCTAGTGACTTGAAAAATTTATGCACCTTCCTAAGTATCAATTTATACAACAACACCTATAAAGGAACATTTGTAACCTGTTAGGTTATTTATGTTTTAGAACTGCATACTTCCTCATATTTTCAAGTGCATATTTTAAAAGTTAAGTGAAATTTGTATAATTACATTTCAAAATAGACTTCATGAAGAGATAGGAGAGTAATAAAATGTACATCTATTTTTTTGAGTTCTAGTTTAATGAATATTTGGCTCCATGAAAGTAAGAACTATGTCTGGTTTGTGCTGACCACTTTTGTCTGTACCTAGAATGATGCCAGGTATATGTTAGGCCTCAGCAATATTCATGAGTTTAATACATAAGTGAATCTATTAGGTATATATAGGACACAATACTAAGTGCTACAGAACATGCAAGGGTTCTGGTGAATGCCTGTGTATCACACTGAGAGCCATTGCCTAAAACTTGCTGCTGTGACTGGAGAAAGTGCAGTCTTTGCTTGGGATCCCTTCAGGAGTCCTTAGCCGGCCAAGTGGGGGCAGTGAGGAAGGGCATCTCTGAGAGGCTCCCTCTGCTCGGGTTCTTGCACGTGTCCTATCCTTCTGTGTCACTGACCTCCACACTCTGTTGCCAGCATGTCTCTGCCCAAGCTGCTCTCCATTCTGCTGCTGGCCAGAGTGAACCATGCAGGGGCCCTCAACAGAGTGCAGGCTGCAACTAAGCTGAGCACTTTTGTCTCTGCACCTGACTCACCCTCAAAGGGTGGCATCCACAGCAAAGCCTTTAGGTCCCTAGTGGTGCAATTCTTGCTACTTACACAGCAGTCTCCTTCCCAGGACATAGCAAGGAAAGCCAGGCACAGTCTCCTGGTGCAACAGCAGCCACTGCTCCTTCTCACATGTCAACACTACCACTCAGTCAGGCTTCTTTCAACGAACTGGGGATTTTCTCTTGGGGAGCTGTGATCTCTTCTTCCAGTTGAGTCTCTTTGGGGGAATCCACAGTCCTTCAATCAGGTCTGCATCTGCCTCAACCCCAGCCATGATCTGAGTTCATGTCCTCTCACACAGGGCTCCTTGGGACAATGCAAACTATGGATCTAAGTCAGGCAGCTGCTTCAAAGGTCCCTGCTTTCCAGGACAAGTAAGGAGTTCCCATCACTCTATGCCATCTAGAGGCTGCTCTGCCCAGAGCAGGCACCATAGACACGTAGGAGGCTGTGCTGCTAATGCCACTTGCTAGTCTTGCAGAGTCTGACCCCCAGTCCAGGCCGATGCCATTCGTACACAGAGTGTGATAAATTCCATAAAGAAAGCATACTAAAGGCATGATAGGAATGCAGAGGTGAAGCTGAATTTGAAGTTCTGTTGCAAAAAGGGCCTATCGATTGAGTCTTGTAAGGTGAACACGATTTTCAGAAAGCCAGATAAAGAAGGGAAAGGCTTTCCATTTGGACAGAGCAGAACAAAAATAAAGCATGGAGGGTGGAGATTAAAGAGCCAAAACAGAAGACCTCAGTATAATAGGAGGCGGAGAAAGAGGAAAACTGGAAACAAAACGAAAATTGTCTGAATAAATTCTACATCCACACAGTGCAGATAGTTAACAGATAGAATTATATTAATAAGAATTGAGTGTAATCTTTCCAGTGAATTTTAAACACTTGTGATATACGCCAAGTTAAAATAGTTAAAAACTGCTGTGTACATTATGATCTCACTTGTGTGAAAATATGAAAACATTTGGATATAAAAAAGTTGAAAGCAGATGTTAAGAATTGCTGTCTGAGTGCTAGAAATATAATGAAATTTTATTCTTTTTTTTTCTTATTTTTATTCTTCTTGTTTATGTGGATCTTGTGATAGTATCACAACAACCATGTAGTAATAATGGACTTAAAATAATGCTAGCAGGAATACACCAAAAGGAGGTAGGAGGGTTTCCAGGTATAGGTTTTTTGAACCTGGAGATCATCTTTAATTTTTACAAGAATATGTCAGTAATGCATATTAAAAACAATATTTCAATATATGTCTATATTTCATTGCTTTATGATGAGTATTTATTGGCATGAAAATTTGGCTCATTTTTCTTTCATACAAAGTATGTACTGAAAATGATAAATATGAAAAAATAGTCAACATAGAAAATTGTAATACATTTCTCCAAGTTTAAATTCTGATGTATTTGTATAAATTCTGGATCAAAAAGATGGGACTAATCTCAAATATAGTACATTTTTATCATTATTGAGAGATTCTGAGGAAGATTCCCTAATGTAAAATCTCTCTCCCTTTCATCTGTACTGTTTGCTGAGAAAAATCCTTACTATTTATCCCACTTTTGAGGGCAAGCGTTAAAATGTAAACGTTGAGGTGAGCAACCCTTTAAAAGATTATCCGCTACTTTGCAGTGAGGGGACTGAATGGGAAAGTAGAAAGCTTGGGTCTGATCGGGGAAGAAGTTGCGAGACAGCGTGGCAGCTACACTGTTTCTTTTCTGGAATAATCCCTGGTCACCAGGCTAACCTCCTTGAGAGCAGGACCTATATTGTATTTACCTCTTCTTCAGTCCCCAGCCCCTAGGACAGTGTCTGGTGCATTGTGAGAGCAGGAGGAAGGAAGGAAGGAGAAAGTGGGGGAAAAACAAAGAGGAACTGCCCAGGAAAGTTGCTGAGGACCTAGAAATATCCAGAGGCCGCTGAGCACCTGGGAAGAGGAGGTCTTGGCCACATCTTCCCAGGAGCAGGTAGAAGAGGATACAGAGAAGAGCACTGAAGATACTTGGTTACACGACTGGCAGATTTAAAGACAAACAAAAATGAGAAGAAAGGAAGGGAGAAAGAAAGAAAAACCTTCCATTCATTCCCACCAAAACAATTAAAAAATCAATACTACTTTCAAGGATAATAATACATTTCAGTAATGTTTAGTGGAATCTAGTTACTGAAATACTGTGAAAATTCTTACTGTTTAGGTTTCCCTTTTTTCTTACAGGAAAACAACATACTAATGTAAGGTGGGTTGAAATAGGGATTAAGATCCTGAAGATATTTTCTCAGCTTTCTGAAGTTTTATGGCAAGAAATAATGGCAATAACGGCCCATGTATGCAGTGTATTTGTCAGTTTAATGGGTAGGCTCCATATTCAAACGCCACTAATTTCCATAACTAGTCAAGTATAGAGATTTGTTCTCTTGTATTAACTCAAAAATACCTACTACTATGGGATCAGAAGTTCAGAGATTAGTAAGCCTCTCAAATTTAGTCAGTTAAGACTCTTTATCCAGTTTCAACATCTGACTTTTTTTCAGCATGCAGTCATGCCCCCTATAAAGAACATTCGATACCAAAAAAGCATCTTAGAACTGACAAATTAAAGAGATCTTATCCACCTAAAAGAAGAGTTACCTTAGACTAAAAACAGTTTATATACCACAGTTTAAATGATTCGTTTCCACAAAAATTCAAGCTTAGTATGAATGTTATAAAAGACTTTGTGTTGGTGAGTTGCATCCGTATAATTATATAAACAAATACATTTTCATTACTGTCAATATGATTTCTCCTCTTAAAATCTAAAATCACTGTTTTGTATTTAAGAAGAGTAGATAGGTAGGGGGATAGATAGATAGGTAGGTAGATAAAGAAAGTAAGTATAACAGAACCGACATTAAATTATTATTTCCATAGTAACATGAAGAGTCAACAGTGTTTTTCTGCCACAACAAATATAACACATAAATGTAAAGACATCTATTAGGTCAGACTTCTTATCCAAAGGATAGAAAAAAAGGAAGCCACTTTGACTTTTCATAGATGCTTTGGCAGAATTAAAGAATAAGTTGTTATGAGTCAAAAAAAAAAAAGCACATCGGGCACCTAGCTTCTTAGGTTCATAAAGAAACTACAAACATTTATGCTTGCTTCAATAGTTTAAAACACTACACAATCCATAGAACAATTTAACTTAGATATAAAAGAATAGTTGCTGCTCAAAAAAAAAAAAAAACTAAATGATTTATGCATTGTTTCAACATGATAATTTTCTTTTCTGTTGTCGTTTGATTATTTCAAATTTAAGTCCTTCTTGAAACTATAAAACTGGGGATGTATGAAGTTTGCTTGTGTCTGGTTTCAAAGATGGCCTTTTTTTTTTTTTTTTTCTTTTCTTTTCTTTTTTATGCACAAAATGTCTGCCAAGCCTGAAAATGATGCAGATCATGTTTCTATGTGTGTTTGGTGGCGCTTACCAAGCAGTCTGGCTCTGGCCCGGGATTTTTCTCCTGCTCACTGTGGTGGAATTACAGTAAGGGGCGAGGAGTGGAGTTAGGGGGAGGGAGTCTTTGTCCCTGCTGCATTTAAAATTACATCTAATCTTATCAAGGCTCTCCTCATTGTTTCTGGCGGCCAGGAGCAGGTACAGTACTGCTTTTGTTCAAGTCAATAGCTTTGCTGAATAAAGTTGAGGGAAAAGCCAAGACTAAATAATATTCCTTCAGAACCTCATGTGCTGATTGAAAAAATGCTTTTAAAGAGAATGAGAGAAAGGTGGGGGTGGAAGAGAGTCAGGTAAAGTCACAATAGAATAGGATGAATGTAGTAAGAAAAAAAGCATAGACTTAAAGATTGGGGGGAAACAACAACTACAGAAAAAATGTGCTCAAAAATACTTTATTTCTTATCCACTAAAATGCACTGGTTCGTTTTCTTTGGTGTAATATAAATATAAAACTGAGGGAGTATATTCAGTCTATTTCTTCTATTTGAGAAAATTGAAGCCTAACGTAAGACTACTTTTTTAAATGGCACGCAGACACAAAGCATATTTTCTCTTACACAAATAAATATTCCTAAACCTTATTTGTACAGAGAGTCTCCATGGATGTTCCTGTCCTTTTAATATGTTAAACTATAAGTTGAAAAGTCTCTGTCGCAACTCTCAAGGTTGTGGTAGACCTAAAATGAGTTCAGTGGTAATAAATCCAAGTCCAAAAACCTTTCCCTGACCAGCTTTGAACAAAGCAGTGACACTATAATTCTAACAACCAGAACAATATAATTATCAGCAAGAAAAAAAAACCCCACTTTTCCATATGTCAATAGAGATTTCAAGTTAATTCAGACAGAAATAACTAGCATTAAGATTTATTAGAGATTCCATTATTGTAATTTGAAAATTAACATGAAAAGTAGCTTGTTCAAACATGCTTAGCTTAAAAATATGGTAAGGTACATTAACAAAAGTTACTCACAGATATACTCTGGAAAATAAAGTTTCTACCCAAAATTACTAGTTTAGATTTTTATCACTTAAAATTAAATTAGATTAAATTGGATTTAACAGATTTTCTGAAGCTCAAAAAATATTTTTCAGGGTGTGCTTTCAGCAGATTAAAAACCAAAATGATCCAACCTCTTGATCAATAACAATCCTGTGGGAACTTTATTGTTTATGTTTCCAGTCCTTTTTAGCTTCAGTGTAGAATAACTATATTTAATTTTAGTACTATGATCAAGGAAGTACCTCAAGGCATGTGTTATGAAGGGGTGGAAATATAAATTCTGATTAAATACATTTTAGTGATATGCTCTTTCTATACATTATACTTACTACTAAACAGACAATTATTTTAACAATATTCAAAATAGGGTGAGGAGAGGATGTAGACACAAAAACTACCATTCAAGAAATTTTAAAATTGCAAAGGCACATTTTATGATTTGCTAGACCACTATAAATAATATGCAACTAAAATTCACATTCATATTCTTTTTGAGAGATTAAAATAAATTGTATAAACTAGTTGATATATTTTAAAGTTATACTTCAAATTCTTTAACTCTCACAGTTTAGTCTTATATCCAATTGTTATATAGATCATTACAGAATCATTTGACTCATAGATACCTTGTAATCATTGTGCTTAGTTACTAAAATAAATTCTAGCCATGGTTTTTATAATAGTTTTTTTTAAGGCAAATATATTCAGATATCCTTCTATATACATTTTCTCATGTGATTATAGTTCAAGTCATCTATTACAAATAGTAAAATGTCATCTAGTTAAATAGATAGTTCTTTAGTATAAAATCTTGTGTAAACTACCTTTATACATTTGCATTCATGTCAATTTTTCAGTTAGAAAACTTTGTCACATGTGCTATCACTTCTAAAACTCATTTGCTGCTGTTGATATTATCTTTTATAATTTGATTATAGAAATCAAGAAACAAGAACACATGTCATATTTAGAAAAGCCAAATTCATTAAATATTCAGTTAATAAATTTCAAAATTGGGTTTTAAAACTTATTTAGAGTTCCCTTAAAAATCTCCTTTTCCTGTCTGAACTTGATTCTAGATATCTTTTTCTTCTGCTCCTAAAAATTCTTACATATCCCTGCAATACTGGAATATTGTTTCAATATTCAACAGTACTGTTGCAATCCACAGGAGATATGAAATCATTATTCTCACTGCTAGTCACACAAAAGACTTCCTCGCTGTAAATGTTTTTATAGAAATGGGAAAGGAGTTGGATATTAGTTTTTATTTGCTGGCCAAATTCCAAATTATGTAATTACTTTTACCTTCCTTAAATCGTTTCTGTACTATTTATTCAATAAGTTAGGTTTCACTTTTCCTGTTCTCCAAACTGATCATATATTTAGTGTTGATAAGCTAGAGCTTGAGAGAGAAGGAAGAAATGGGGGAAGAGGAGTAGAAGGTGCTCTAAAATATAAGGATTGGGAGAGAAAACTGTTTCCTCTGGATGTCATTAATTCTGCTCACTCACCAATTTGAAGCATCCCCTTCTTTGTTCCTAAGATGTCCTCTCTGCTCCTCAATTATATATCATAAAGCTAGAGTCAGCACAGGGTTCAAGTGTGCTGGCGATTTATTACAAGCAAGGAAAAATCAGGAAAAACATTTCATTTCATTTTTTTTTCACCTCTAGCTCTACCTACAGTTGTTCATGTATCTTCAGCTATGTATTATAATGCTATTTACAGACATTCAGAAACAGTTAAATCTGACCATCATAATCAATGCTAAAATAAGAAAACTGATATGGAAAAATGAACTGCTTTTACCAGGAGTTGAAGAACATCAGTAACATTCTTCTGAGTGCTAAAGTAAAACTCAGGTTTTAAAAGATATACTAATTATTTGAATAACTTGCAGTTTGGAAAATAAACTTACCATTTTAAAAAATTCTTTTTTTTCCCCTTCAAAATACTTCAATTATTTGTTTGAAAGAGTAACAATTTTTTTTTGTCTTCCTATTTAATGTTCTCATTAAACTTTCATCTCCTTGAATAGGGGGCCATACTTGCAGTGACTAATGGGGTCTCTATGTCACACCCAGTGCCTCAGATGGTGACACTAGAGCAAATCTGTCCTGTACATACATACAACTCCCCCCATTGACTATAGTGAAAATATGCTGAAAGGAGTTTCAAAATTATAGGTGACTTCTTAAGACTTTTTGACTTGGTTCAGGAAAAGCTTGGGCTTTTTTAAGATTTAATTCATTAATAGTCAATGACAAAGTTTTCCTGTCACAAGCTACAAGCTATTATAGAACTGCTGATTTTCTTATGCCCAGTTTCCTTCACCAGTGCCTCTCTACAAGCTCCTTCACCATTTCTCTACTGTTGTTTCTCACATTCTGCCTCCCTCAAATTCAAGGAGTTCAAAAATAAGAAAGTGAAATTTTGGAGATAGAACTCAAGGCCCAAGCTAAGGGCCCTGGAGCTCTACAGGTTTGGCCATTTGGCTTGATTAATATTATTTCAGTTACAATTGATGAAGTGGTTGCATAATATTTAGGAGATCGCTGTTCTAGGAAATTAGCTTCTTCATCTCTTCCCTCCATAGAAAAATATAGTCTGAATTCCTACCAAACAATATAGAATTTTGGGGTTTTTTTTACCAACCCCATTTATTTTCCTTTTGTTATATTCCAAGGAAAATAACAAAAATTTCAAATTAAAAATGCAGTACTAATGTTTAGGCACGTTATTCACGGGGTAGATTACAATCCAAACAACCGACAACAAATTCAAAATAGCAAATAATAGCTAAATCCCTGTAAAGGGTGTTTTCAGACAAAAACAATCATTCTGGTATGAGCGGATAAAAGAGAAAAGGCAAAAACTCAAAACCTGACAGTCTGTGACTTTAGATGGGAAGGGAAACAATCTTGCATTCTTCATTAACATCAGCTTTATCCAACTGGGAAATTTCCTAATATGAAATATGGCCAACAAAAGTGCCAGATAAATGAAGCATCACCAAACAGCCAATATTCAGTGATTGGCAACTATCTAAGGCAACTTTTTTTTTCAGAAGATGCCTACTTGTAGATCTAATATTTTATTTATTTTTAAGATTTTTCTTGCTGCAATAGACTTCTCGTTACATTTCTCTAGAATGAGTTTATTTCACATTTTTTACAAATTTTCAAAACTAGGCCTCTATTTTCCAAGGAAACCAGCTCCCAAAATGATTTATCACATTTAATGATAATTTTAATTTTTGGTGAGTTTAAAATATAAGCTATATGTTTCTTGTCTTTTCTGCAGACTTAGTGCTTTATCAGATCCTCTTCACACAGCTTCTGCTCATTTTCACTATATCAGCATTACCAAAGCAAATATAAGCTATCTGCTTAAAAAAGCACTGAAAGTCAAATTATGACCCCATTATTACAACATGGCAGTTCCATACAGAAAAGCCTGTGAGAATGAGGCACCACGGCAAGCTGGTTTGACCCCGCAAAATGTGATGAAAGGCGATGGGCCATTCTGACATGGCTCAAGGAGAAGACAGCAGGACGAGGTCTCATAGGCAGATGGAAGACCTGACCACAAAGGTGCTACTGCTTCAAAGCTTGGACCTCTGGGCATAATCAACTCTAAATTCTATTTGCAGCCTTAGAACAACTAAAGGAGAAAGATGTATTATTTAGTTGGAGGGAGGTGAACTGAAAGTCATGGGCTTATTTTGGTATCTGCATGTTAATTTCTAGCAGCCTGATTTGAGGGGGGAAAGATGATAACAGATACAAGATATATTTTTTAGAGGGATTTATTTGCCTTTGCATTTCTTATATAAAAATCAATTTTGTATTGGTTCACTTTTATTCCTGTTTTCCTCTGGATTGCTTCCCATACCATTTTACAAAATCTTTCATCTCACTGATCTTAAGTTGCTGATATATGTTGGAAAGAAATTTTGTTTCTGAGAGATCCAGCCATGAGGCTTTTGCTCTTGAGCCAGATTTTGGGTTCCTGCCCACACTCCAAATGCATGCAGAAGGCCTGTGATGAGTTAAAGTAGCGTGTTTGACGCTTTGGTTTTTACACTGCAGCAAGCAGCCCAGCCTCCTTGACTCCTCTCACAAACAATCTTTGCAGAAGCTAAAGTAGAGACCTTGCTAGTGAAGCTTCCCCATGACCAGAAGTTGTTATTGACTACTTTTCAAATCTCCTAATTTTGTGTAACTTAGACCCTTTCTGAAGAAAATAAATACTCCTTTTCTTAAAACTTAACCCTCAAGTTTATAACAAAATGTTTAATTTTCAGGCCCCCAAAATGTGTGTGAATGTTCAAGGTCATCTAAACATTACCAGAATTATATTCTGCAAAATAACTAGTTGACTGGCCAGAAATCCAAAATGCTATTCCTTCTGTCTCCACACTAACATTCTTCACAGTATTTAACACTCCTTCAGTTTGAAGTTGGTGAAGCATTCTGGAATTTAGTGTAAGTGCTTGAAGAGTCTTAAGCAAAAAAATAATAGAGGTACATTTCAATTGTTATGATTTGGTAGAATATATCTTTTCTCCCCAGAGGGCTTAATGAAGGCTGCAACTTTTTCCCTGATTTTTAAGAATGCATTGACAGCTTTCCTGCCATTCCTTAATCAGCTTTAATTTCTTAGTGATTTCAGTTGATAGGGTCACTGTATTTAGAAAAGATAAAAAGGATCATTTAGGAGGTTTTTTCCTCCTTTCATTCCATCTTAAAAATATAAGGCATAGTGAGTGATAATGTACTAAGTTCCAATAGCTTTTGATAGTCCCCCACCAAATTGTTCACTAGAGAGAAATACCAAAAAGGAAATAATAAAAAGCCTGGTTTTTATCATATTAAAACTTTATGATTTATTCTGTTTTGTTATATAGGTGGTAATGAAGGAAGTGTTTTTTCTTTTCAAGCTAGCCGCAGTATAGGGAAAATACAGCCAAAAAGTCAAGTTAAGAAACAAGGGGAACAGAGTCAAACAGGATATCTGTGGTTATGCACCTGGGCCCCGGCCCGAGGCAAAGGGCGGATAGTTCCCAGAAATAGACAAGTCAGTTAAAGTTTCAAGAGTGCCCCTCAGCTGTTTCAAGGACTCCCAACAGTTTCAAGAGTGCCCCTCAGCTGTTTCAAAGACTCCCAACAGTTTCCAGGGTGCCCCTCAGCTGCTTCAAGGACTCCCACCAGTTTCCAGGGTGCCCCTCAGCTGTTTCAAGGACTCCCACCAGTTTCCAGGGTGCCCCTCAGCTGTTTCAAGGACTCCCACATAACCGAAGCTCACCCCAGGCCTTATTTGAACTGACCAATTAAACTCGCTTCTCGCTTCTGTACCCGCGCTTATTTGAACTGACCAATTAAACTCGCTTCTCGCTTCTGTACCCGCGCTTTTTGCTATAAAAAGGACCCAGGAGCTCCACTCGGCGCGCCAGTCTTCCAAAAGACTGTGTCGCCCGGGTACCCGTGTGTTCAAATAAACCTCTTGCTGTTTGCATCCGTCTTCGTGGTCTCGCTGTTCCTTGGGAGGGTCTCCCTGAACTGACTGACTACCCACTTTGGGAGTCTTTCATTTGGGGGCTCGTCCGGGATCGGAGACCCCCACCCAGGGACCACCGACCCACCAACGGGAGGTAAGCTGGCCAGCAGTCGTTCTGTGTCTCGTTTCTGTGTCTCGTTTCTGTGTCTAATCCTGTGACTCTGACTGTCTTTCTGAGTGCGCGCATTTTGGTTTCAGTTTGTTCCGGGTTAGTCGCTCTGGGAGCGAAGTGCGGGTAGCGAACAGACGTGTTCGGGGGCTCGCCACCCGGCAATCCTGGGAGACGTCCCAGGATCAGGGGAGGACCAGGGACGCCTGGTGGACCCCTTGGCAGAGGATTATTGTGTTTTGGTCTCACCGCGTCTCGGGAGGCGCGCTCTGCCATCGGACTCTTTCTTCTATTTCTACGGCACTCGGTCTCGTCGCCGTTTCTGGTTTCTTTTTGTCTTAGTTGTGATAGGTCTTTGCGTCGTCGTTCCCCTATTGGAAATTTTCGAGATGGGGCAAGGTGCCCTTACGCCTCTCTCCCTTACTCTAGATCATTGGAAAGATGTCAAAGCCAGGGCTCACAATCTGTCCATGGAGATCAAAAAAGGAAAATGGCAGACTTTCTGTTCGTCTGAGTGGCCCACATTCGGCGTAGGTTGGCCGCCAGAGGGAACCTTTGACCTTTCTGTCATTTTTGCAGTTAAAAAGATTGTTTTTCAGGAGACCGGAGGACACCCGGACCAGGTTGCCTATGTCGTGGTATGGCAAGACCTCGCCCAGAATCCCCCTCCCTGGGTGCCACCCTCCAGCAAAGTCGCTGTTGTTTCGGGATCAGAAAATACTCAAAGGCCACCTACAAGGAAGCCTTCCGCCCCTCCCCAACCCCCCGTCCTCCCGACACCAGATGACCTATTTTCTCTCTCTGAACCCCCACCTTACCCGGCGGCTCCGCTGCCCCCTCTGGCCCCTCAGGGAAACAGATCGGCACCAGGCCGAGCGCCCGGTGATCCTAGCCCTGAGGGACCGGCTGCGGGGACTAGGAGCCGCCAACCTCGCAGTCCGAGAGACGGCTCCGGTCCTGACTCCACCGTAGCTTTGCCCCTCCGAGCCATAGGGCCCCCAGCTGAGCCTAATGGCTTGGTCCCTCTACAATATTGGCCTTTTTCCTCAGCAGATCTTTATAATTGGAAATCTAACCATCCTTCTTTTTCTGAAAATCCAGCAGGACTCACGGGACTCCTTGAGTCTCTTATGTTTTCTCATCAGCCCACTTGGGACGATTGCCAACAGCTCCTACAGATTCTTTTCACCACTGAGGAGCGAGAAAGGATTCTCCTAGAGGCCCGCAAAAATGTCCTTGGGGACAACGGGGCCCCCACTCAACTCGAGAACCTCATTAATGACGCCTTTCCCCTCAACCGACCTCAGTGGGATTACAACACAGCTGCAGGTAGGGAGCGTCTCCTGGTCTACCGCCGGACTCTAGTGGCAGGTCTCAAAGGGGCAGCCCGGCGCCCCACCAATTTGGCCAAGGTAAGAGAGGTCTTGCAGGGACCGGCAGAACCCCCTTCGGTTTTCTTAGAACGCCTAATGGAGGCCTATAGAAGGTACACTCCGTTTGAACCCTCTTCTGAGGGGCAGCAGGCTGCGGTCACAATGGCCTTCATCGGCCAGTCAGCCCCAGACATTAAAAAAAGGTTACAAAGACTAGAGGGGCTCCAAGACCTTTCCTTACAAGACTTAGTAAAGGAGGCAGAAAAGGTGTACCACAAGAGAGAAACAGAAGAAGAAAGACAGGAAAGAGAAAAAAAAGAGACAGAAGAGAGAGAGAGGCGGCGTGATAAACGCCAAGAAAAAAATTTAACTAGGATTTTGGCCGCAGTGGTAGGTGAAAGAGGGTCTAGAGATAGGCAGACAGGGAACCTGAGCAACCGGGCAAAGAAAACACCTAGGGATGGAAGACCCCCTCTAGACAAAGACCAATGCGCGTACTGTAAAGAGAAGGGTCACTGGGCAAGAGAATGTCCCCGGAAAAAGAACATCAGAGAAGCCAAGGTTCTATCCCTAGATGACTAGGGGAGTCGGGGTTCGGACCCCCTCCCCGAACCTAGGGTAACATTGACAGTGGAGGGGACCCCCATCGAGTTTCTGGTCGATACCGGGGCTGAACATTCGGTGCTGACCCAACCCATGGGGAAGGTAGGGTCCAGGCGGACAGTCGTAGTAGGAGCGACCGGCAGCAAAGTCTACCCCTGGACCACTCAGAGACTTTTAAGGGTCGGACATAGGCAAGTGACCCATTCCTTTTTGGTCATACCTGAGTGCCCTGCTCCTCTGTTGGGCCGGGACATCCTGACCAAACTAAAGGCTCAAATCCAGTTTTCCACAGAGGGCCCACAAGTAACATGGGGAGATCACTCTACCATGTGCCTGGTCCTAAACCTAGAAGAAGAATACCGGCTGTATGAAAAGCCGGCCTCTCCCTCCATCGACCCATCCTGGCTCCAACTTTTTCCCACCGTATGGGCAGAAAAGACAGGTATGGGACTGGCCAATAACGTCCCACCAGTAGTAGTAGAGCTGAAATCAGGTGCCTCACCGGTGGCCGTCCGACAGTATCCAATGACTAAAGAAGCCCGGGAAGGCATCAGACCCCACATCCAAAGGTTCTTAGACCTAGGGGTCTTAGTGCCCTGCCAATCGCCCTGGAACACCCCTCTGCTACCAGTAAAAAAGCCAGGGACCAATGACTATCGGCCAGTCCAAGACTTGAGAGAAATTAACAAAAGGGTGCAAGACATTCATCCCACGGTCCCAAATCCATACAGCCTCCTGAGTTCCCTTCCGCCTAGTCACACTTGGTACTCAGTCCTGGATCTCAAGGATGCCTTTTTTTGCCTCAGACTACACCCCAACAGCCAGCCACTGTTCGCGTTCGAGTGGAGAGACCCAGAAAAAGGTAACACAGGTCAGCTGACCTGGACACGGCTGCCACAGGGGTTCAAAAATTCTCCCACTCTCTTCGACGAGGCCCTCCACCGAGATTTAGCTCCTTTTAGGGCTCTCAACCCCCAGGTCATATTACTCCAATATGTGGACGACCTCCTAGTGGCAGCTCCCACATATGAAGGCTGCAAAAGAGGGACACAAAAGCTCTTGCAGGAACTGAGTAAGTTGGGGTACCGGGTATCAGCTAAAAAGGCCCAGTTATGCCAGAAAGAGGTCACCTATTTGGGGTACCTGCTCAAAGGGGGAAAAAGATGGCTGACCCCGGCCCGGAAAGCTACAGTTATGAAGATCCCTACTCCCACAACCCCCAGGCAGGTCCGCGAATTTCTGGGTACTGCCGGATTCTGCAGGCTCTGGATTCCTGGGTTTGCTTCCCTGGCTGCACCCTTGTACCCCCTGACAAGGGAAAACATTCCTTTTACCTGGACTGAGGAGCATCAAAAGGCTTTTGACCACATAAAAAAAGCCTTGCTGTCTGCCCCCGCCTTGGCTCTCCCAGACCTCACCAAATCATTTACTCTGTACGTAGATGAAAGAGCCGGTGTAGCCCGAGGAGTGCTTACTCAGACCCTAGGACCATGGCGACGGCCAGTAGCTTATCTATCAAAAAAACTGGATCTAGTGGCCAGTGGGTGGCCAACCTGCCTAAAAGCGGTTGCTGCAGTGGCACTCCTCCTCAAAGACGCTGATAAGTTAACCTTGGGGCAAAATGTGACTGTGATTGCTTCCCACAGCCTCGAAAGTATCGTGCGGCAGCCCCCCAATCGGTGGATGACCAATGCCAGAATGACTCATTACCAGAGTTTGCTGCTAAACGAAAGAATATCTTTCGCGCCCCCTGCTGTCCTGAACCCAGCTACCCTACTACCAGTCGAGTCAGAATCCACCCCAGTACACCAATGCTCAGAAATCCTTGCTGAAGAAGCTGGGACTCGACGGGACCTGAAGGACCAGCCATTGCCCGGAGTGCCTGCCTGGTATACAGACGGTAGCAGCTTCATTGCGGAAGGTAAATGGAGAGCAGGGGCCGCCATCGTAGATGGCAAACGGACGGTATGGGCAAGCAGCCTGCCAGAAGGGACATCAGCCCAGAAGGCCGAGCTAATAGCCTTGACGCAGGCATTACGCCTAGCCGAAGGAAAAAACATCAACATCTACACGGACAGCAGGTATGCTTTTGCCACTGCTCACATTCATGGGGCAATATATAAACAGAGGGGACTGCTCACTTCTGCTGGAAAAGACATTAAAAATAAACAAGAAATTCTGGCTCTGCTAGAGGCCATTCACCTCCCTAAGCAGGTCGCCATTATCCACTGCCCTGGCCACCAGAGAGGAAATAACCCTGTGGCGGCCGGGAACCGGAGGGCCGACGAGGCTGCAAAACAAGCCGCCCTGTCGGTCAGGGTGCTAGCAGAAACCACAAAGCTTCAAGAGCCAATCGAGCCTGCTCAAGCTAAGACCAGGCCAGGAGAGCTCACTCCTGACCAGGGAAAAGAATTCATTCAGCGGCTACACCAGCTGACACACTTAGGACCAGAAAAGCTCCTTCAACTGACAAGCCGCACCAGCCTCTCCATCCCGAACCTCCGGTCCACTGTTCAAGAAGTCGCCAATCGGTGTCCAGCTTGCGCCATGACTAATGCGGCTACCACCTACCGAGAGACCGGAAAAAGACAACGGGGAGATCGACCCGGCGTATACTGGGAAGTAGACTTTACAGAGGTAAAGCCTGGCCGGTATAGAAACAAGTATCTGCTAGTATTTGTAGATACTTTCTCTGGATGGGTAGAAGCTTTTCCTACCAAAACGGAAACGGCCCTGACTGTATGTAAAAAGATACTAGAAGAAATCCTGCCCCGTTTCGGGATCCCTAAGGTGATCGGGTCAGATAATGGCCCAGCCTTTGTTGCTCAGGTAAGCCAGGGACTGGCCACACAACTGGGGATAAATTGGAAATTACATTGTGCGTATAGGCCCCAGAGCTCAGGTCAAGTAGAGAGAATGAATAGAACCATCAAAGAGACCTTAACTAAATTGGCCTTAGAGACCGGTGGAAAAGACTGGGTGGCCCTCCTTCCCTTAGCGCTGTTCAGAGCCAGGAATACCCCTGGCCAGTACGGTCTAACTCCCTATGAAATCCTCTACGGGGGACCCCCCCCCATACTTGAGTTGGGAGAAACACTGGGTCCCGATGATAATTTTCTCCCTGTCTTATTTACCCATTTAAAGGCTCTAGAAGTTGTGAAGACCCAGATTTGGGACCAGATCAAAGAGGCATATCAGCCCGGTACCATAGCTGTCCCCCACCCGTTCCAGGTCGGAGACCGAGTGCTGGTCAGACGCCATCGACCCAGCAACCTTGAGCCTCGGTGGAAAGGCCCGTATCTGGTATTGCTGACCACCCCGACCGCAGTAAAAGTTGATGGCATCGCTGCCTGGGTCCATGCTTCCCATCTCAAGCCTGCACCACCCCCGGCACCAAACGAGACCTGGGAGCTGGAAAGGACTGATCATCCTCTTAAGCTGCGTATTCGGCGGCGGAAAAATGAGTCCACCGGGTAAGAACCCCCACCGGCCTGTGATCCTCACCTGGAAGGTACTGTCCCAAACTGGAGAAGTTGTCTGGACCAAACAGGCTACCCAGCCGCCTTGGACTTGGTGGCCCGATCTTAAACCTGATGTATGTGCCCTGGCGGCGGGTATTGAGACCTGGGATATCCCGGGATACATAGCATCGGGCTAGGCCCAGATCAGACCCCCTGATTCAGACTACACAAAAGCTTATAATCAGATCACCTGGGGGGTCCCAGGGTGCAGCTATCCCCGAGCTAGAAACAGGCTTGCCGCTTCCCCCTTCTACGTGTGCCCCCGGGATGGCCGGACCCTTTCAGAAGCTAGAAGGTGCGGAGGGCTGGAATCCCTATATTGCAAAGAATGGGGTTGTGAAACCACGGGGACAGTCTACTGGGGACCTAGTTCCTCATGGGACCTCATAACTGTAGAACGTAACGATAGCAGTAAAAACTGTGACAACACCGGCTGGTGTAACCCCCTTAAAATAAAATTCACAGAGAAAGGAAAAAATTCCAGAGATTGGGCACAAGGAAGAACCTGGGGACTAAGGTTCTATTTGACGGGAAACGATCCAGGTGTACAGTTTACCATTCGCCTAGAGATCACCAATATGCCAACTGTGGCAGTGGGCCCCGACCCCGTCCTTGCAGAACAAGGACCTCCTAGCAACAAGCTGATCCCAATGGCTAGCAGGCAACCCCCCGCGGTACAAGGGAGCACTGTTGTACTGAGTTTTCCATCACCAGGCACTCTACCCCCCACCACGGGTGACAGGCTCTTTGGCCTTGTACAGGGGGCCTTCCTAGCTCTAAATGCCACCAACCCAAACGCCACAGAACATTGCTGGCTCTGTCTGGCCATAAGCCCCCCCTACTATGAAGGAATAGCCTTTATGGGAGAAGCAAATTATACCAGCGCCGAGAGTTGCCGTTGGGGGACCCAGGGAAAGCTTACTCTCACAGAGGTCACAGGACAAGGGTTATGTATAGGAACAATACCTTCTACCCATCAACATCTTTGCAACCAGACCCTATCCATCAATTCCTCCGGGGACCATAATTACCTTCACCCCTCCAACCATAGCTGGTGGGCTTGCAGCACCGGTCTCACCCCTTGCGTTTCCCTCTCAGTTTTTAATCAGTCTAAAGATTTCTGTGTCCAGGTTCAGCTGATTCCTCGCATCTATTACCATCCTGAAGAAACTTTGTTGCAGGCCTATGACAACCCTCATCCCAGGTTTAAGAGAGAACCTCTCACACTTACCCTAGCTGTCCTACTGGGAATTGTGGCAGGTATAGGTACCGGCTCGGCCGCCCTGATTAAAGGACCTATAGACCTCCAGCGGGGCCTAACCGATCTCCAGACTGCCATGGACGCTGACCTCCGGGCCCTCCAAGATTCAGTCAGTAAGTTGGAGGACTCATTGACTTCTCTATCTGAGGTAGTACTCCAAAATAGGCGAGGCCTTGACTTACTGTTTTTAAGAGAAGGAGGCCTCTGCGCGGCCCTCAGAGAAGAGTGCTGTTTTTATGTAGACCATTCAGGTGTGATACGAGACACCATGGCCAAACTCAAACAAAGACTAGATAAAAGACAGTTAGAGCGCCAAAAGAATCAAAACTGGTTTGAAGGATGGTTCAATAGCTCCCCTTGGTTCACTACCCTACTATCAACCATCATCGGGCCCCTATTACTCCTCCTTCTGTTGTTCACCCTTGGGCCCTGCGTCATCAATAGACTAGTCCAATTCATCAATGATAGGGTAAGTGCAGTTAAAATTCTGGTCCTTAGACAAAAATACCAAACCTTAGATGACGAAGATAACCTTTAATTCCGCTCTAAGATTAGAGCGATCCACAAGAAAAAAAAATGGGGGAATGAAGGAAGTGTTTTTTCTTTTCAAGCTAGCCGCAGTATAGGGAAAATACAGCCAAAAAGTCAAGTTAAGAAACAAGGGGAACAGAGTCAAACAGGATATCTGTGGTTATGCACCTGGGCCCCGGCCCGAGGCAAAGGGCGGATAGTTCCCAGAAATAGACAAGTCAGTTAAAGTTTCAAGAGTGCCCCTCAGCTGTTTCAAGGACTCCCAACAGTTTCAAGAGTGCCCCTCAGCTGTTTCAAAGACTCCCAACAGTTTCCAGGGTGCCCCTCAGCTGCTTCAAGGACTCCCACCAGTTTCCAGGGTGCCCCTCAGCTGTTTCAAGGACTCCCACCAGTTTCCAGGGTGCCCCTCAGCTGTTTCAAGGACTCCCACATAACCGAAGCTCACCCCAGGCCTTATTTGAACTGACCAATTAAACTCGCTTCTCGCTTCTGTACCCGCGCTTATTTGAACTGACCAATTAAACTCGCTTCTCGCTTCTGTACCCGCGCTTTTTGCTATAAAAAGGACCCAGGAGCTCCACTCGGCGCGCCAGTCTTCCAAAAGACTGTGTCGCCCGGGTACCCGTGTGTTCAAATAAACCTCTTGCTGTTTGCATCCGTCTTCGTGGTCTCGCTGTTCCTTGGGAGGGTCTCCCTGAACTGACTGACTACCCACTTTGGGAGTCTTTCAGTAACAGGAACTTTCAGCATGCGGAGTGGCAAGCTGAGGCCCTGAATACTCTTTCCTATGGCATTTGCTCCAGGAATCCCAGGATATTGCAGTCTCCTTGTACAAGTGGCTGAAACAGACAAAACTCTGTCTATTTCACCTAAGGAAATGACCTTCAAATGAGACTAGGCTTGCTTTGGGTTGAGAAACAGTGAACAACTGGGGATCTGATACAAGGTGTCTGGTGCATAGGCATCCATCCTTGCTCTTCCCAGCTGCTCTGACCATTTCTGAACAATGTGTCATGGAAACACATGTAACAGATTTTAATGGCAAATGAGAAATGTGCCATCCTCCTGTTTGAAGAAGTTAAAGGGATCCAATAAATTTGTTTATGATGTGTTTCCTTCCAGATGGTAACTAAGACATCACAGCATAATGGATCCATAGTCAGGAAAATTTTTTCAAGTTTAACTAAATTTGGCCAAACTATATCTGATTTCAGGTGACTTCTAGGCAGATTTCTAGAAGAAAAAACAAAAAACAAGACAAAAAAAAAAACCTCAAGTAGTATCTGCTTCAGGACCAAAGGACTACTGCATAGTATCAACAATCTCATGTTTGAATTCTGGTCATTAATTTACTGATCAAATACTTATTGAAATCCTACTACTGTACCTTCCAGGCACTGTAGTTAACACTTGATATTCAACAGTAATTGTCCTTGTCCTGTGGGCTTTAGAGTCTATTAAAAGAGCTAGACAAACAAACAGGCAATTATAATTCAGAATGTTAAAAACCATGTCAGAGAAGTAAAGAATATGGACGTCCCTGGGAAGAACACTGTATTATAATTTCTGCTGCTGTAACAAATTGCCATAATTTAGTGGCTTAAAACAACACAAATTTATTATATTACAGTCTAGAGGTCAAAAGTCTGAAATGAGTCTCACTGGGCTAAATCAAGGTGTCAGCAGGGCTTCGTTCCTTCTGGAGTCTCTAAGGGAGAATCTGTTTCCTTGTCTTTTCCAGCTTCTACAGCCTGCCTGCATTCCTTACCTTGTGGCCCTTCCCATCTTCAAAGTCATCACTGGCCAGTAGAGTCTTTCTCATGCTGCATCTCTCTGACACTGACTCTCCTGCCCTCCTATTTCATTCATAAGGACCATTGTGATTAGATTGGGTCCACCTAGATAATTCAGAATAGTCTCTTCCTGGCAAGGTCATCTGATAGCAACCTTAATTCCCCCTTGTCATGGAACTGATGCTGGAGGAAGGGTTTGTGGAGCCCAATAGTTGGCTTCAAGCCACCCTGTCCTCGTACCAGGTTCTTGACTCCAGTACAGGGAAAATTCATGAGCAGAGTCACAGTAGAAAGTGAAAACAGGTTCAATGTAATGAAAAGAGATACAGATTTCACAGAGAAGGTGCAGTCTAGCTCCAGAGACTGAGCAGGGCCCACACCAAGTTTAATACAAAAGTAAGAAGTACATACTTAAAGTTCAGTACAGAATGCAGGATAGCTAAAGAGAGTGAGCAGCTGCTTGCTGAAAGTAAATTTGATACCAAAAAAAGCATACACAATTCAGGCAGCAAAGTGCAAGCTGGCCCTAGGAAAGTAAGCAACAACCCTGCCTTCTGCTGGGATTTGGCTTTTATAGTTTCTCTATCTGATGAATATTCAGTTAAGGGAGTGGTTCCCAGTTATGTAACACAGCCTTGCTCATGCTCAGTTGGTCTCCTTTTTAGAGCAGGTTCATTGGTCAAATCCTATAGCAAGCACCAGACATATTCAAGAACTGTCGGTGCTCTTTAGCACCCCTAGTAAAAGGTCATTCAGCTCCAAGGTTATATACGCTTTCTCTACTGAGCATGCCCAGCCACTTGATTTGCATAAGCCAACCCCCTGAGTTCTCAATTTCCTTGTGTTGGTGCCAAAAATAAGTCTAACTAGCAACGGTAACTTTCCACCTCTAGAGGAGGAAACTGAAACTTTTGGGGAATGGCTTGTCACCTAGAGGTGTGTCCTGTGACCCCAGCCCAGGGAAATTGAGCACCTCCTATCTCAGAACCTAACACGTTCACAGGTTCCAGGGATTAGGATGTAGACATCTTTGAGGGCCATTATTCTGCCTACCTTAAGCACCTACCTAGAGCGGGGCTGGAGAAGATATAGAATGAGGGCAAGCTTCCCAGAGGAGTTGAAACGGAAGATAAGGCTTGAAGGATAAATAGGATTTGGGCAGACAAAGGGATGACTTAGCAGGCTGGGGGGGGGGGGGGATTGCTCCTTTCTGATTGTAGATACAGCATGTGTGAGGGCCCCAGGGTGAAAGAGAACATGGCCTGTGGGAAGATGTAAGAAAAAAATTGAGTACAGCTGGAGAAGAGATGGTGAGGGTAAGGGAACGGTGGCGAGAGAAAAATCCCAATGACTAAGCAGTTATGCCAGACATTAGAAAAAACGGTCAGAGTTTAGGAATATATTATTAGAATCCAACCTGGTGGGAACAGCACTAAAGTCTAGAGAGGAGATGAAGAGCGGATGACAGACTTGAGAAATGTGGTGAATCACCCTGAGCCGCTGGTCAGTGGAGGGGAGCCACTGCTACCCCTAAGTTTGGAGGAGCAATGGGGGAGGGGCAGTTAACAGAATAGTGAAGACAAATTTATTTGTAGAAGACTTAAGCACAGTGACACAGACGATCTGTAGCAACCACCCCCCATGGAGTTGCCACAGCAACCTGACAGATGCCCTGCTTTCAAAATGAGTGAATTCCAGTGTTGATGAGTGCTACCAAAGAGAAGTACAGAGTGCCACGAGACACACACAGGAGCGCCAAACTTAGCTGTGGCCCAGGGAAAACTTAAGAAGAAACATTTAAGCCGAGATCTGAAGGATGAGTAAGAAATACTCGATGAAGGGGGAGGGGCTGTCAGGCAGAGAAAACAACAAAGGCATAGGGCCCATGGGGAGAAGGACGTGCTCAGTTCCAGAAGCCAAGAGGCCATAGCTCGAGAGAGAAGCCAGCGAGAAAGGACAGGAATACAAGTGAGGCTGGGAGGCACCAGGCAGGTGTGGGGTGGGGAGATCACGAGCTCCGCAAGATCTGTTCTGGATTTGAATCTTCATCCTGAGAGCAGGGAGATGCTCATTGTTTCACCTAATAAAGAACGGCACACTCAACTTATCCCTTCATAAAAATCATCTGGCTGCAGCATGGAGAATGTATTAAAGGAGATAAAGTAGTCTACCTGTGAGACCGCATGGTGGCTTGGTTGGACAGAGATACCCATATACGTCAGAAAAAAGGCAACTGCTACTGGAAGCAAAAACTGACTGACCTTCATTCTGCCTTCCAGAGAAGCGGCACAATTCGTCCCTGAAGAGATGGCTCTGTTTTTGAGAAAAACACCTTAATGGTATATGCTGTTTCCTTCAATTGAGAAGGGTCAGGTCCCTCAGCAGGACTGGATGGGAAGTGTGAGATACAGACAAAGCTGAACTGTTACTCTGGGGAATGAAGTGAGAAGAATTTGGCTTTGCTGCAGGTAGCCTAGGAGAGGGGCCTGGAAATGAGGAGAAAGGGGAGTTGCAAGGAAGATCAAGGGGAAAGAGGGCACTAGCACATGGCTGGAGGCTGGAGCTCACAAGGGCACAGGGCCATGAAAAACAGGTTTGTTTTGGAGGGGGATGGCTGACAAATTACGTGGAACCTTATCTGTACCTGATGTTGAAGTATTTTCTAATCTGTAACTACTTTCTGCACTTCACACATCAGTAGTAAAAGGCTGCCACTCATGAGCCTCCGTTTGTCGTGGTTAGCTTGCAGGAAGGAACCCACACCGCGCCAGCATGAATGGCTGTCGTCAGACGTGAGCAACACCACGCAGAAGGCCACAATTGTGGGTCTGCACAGACGCACATGCACTGCAAAAAAACCCCAGGTAATAGGGAGGGTTCTGGGCTTCCCACAGTAGAGTTCAAGGCATTTGACTTAGGTATTAATGTTATCTTAGGAAATTTGTAGATACGAAAGTAAGAAACACCTCGATTGTAGTTGTTTGTATTTGGGGTTAAACCCAACATTGTACTTTTTCATGGTTACTGTTTAATGTTCACTCTGAATCAAGCAAGGTCTTAACAATGTTTTTTTAGAAATTTGCCATTGGGGCTATTTTTGCAGACATAACTAATAGCTTACTGAGTAAAGAAATATTCGAAAGTTTCAAATGTTACATAAGATACAAAAATGGAATCCAAATATTCTCTTTAGCAGAAGTACTCAGCTGTCAAAAATGCATCCATGTGCCGTGAAGAGGCATGTTGTGACATCATCCCTGCTGCTTTTATTGCAAATTCTGGCTAAAATGACAAAATAAAAAATCTGAAAAAAAAGTCTGACCTTTATTTACTAAGATTGCCACAGAAATGACAACCAGAGTACTCCTATAACCAAGAAATGAGCTTTATATCATGTGGTCTTTATTAAAATACCAAAACACAGGAAAACTTTTAACAAAATATTTCTAATACTGGGGACCTGCCTAAGCATATTTTTTAAAATTTCTAGTTCATTTGCATTTACAAGGATTTCATCTGCTTTTGCAGAGTCACTGCTTATGATGAGGATGTCAGGAGGCTAGCTGCTTCCCAAGAAGTTTCATGAGCATCTGCTATAAAATATGCACATATAAAAGCAAAATTAAAATTCATAATGTTTTGTATGGGACATTTTAATAAAACTATGTAGTCACAGTTATCCAGATAAATCATAGTAAAAACTTTAAATTTGTGTTTAATTTATCTAGATAATTGTGAGATAGGTAAAATCTCCCATTGCTTCCTCCGTTGTGTTAGGTATGGCTTTCTGAGAAGTCTATATTCATGAAAAATGTCAACTCTTAATTTCATTATGTTTTCTGTTTCCTGTGATTATTTAGGAACTTTTACACTCAGTATTAAGCTCAATGTCAAAGAAATGTAAATAGTCTTTTTCTGCAAGCACCATCTTCTTTTATTTTCCTTTGGTTATTTATATTTCAAAATGCTCATCTCAATAATGATGGAAGTTTCCATAAGAAAGCAGGTTTCCATGACATCAGTTCTATGATAGCACAAATAAATTATTTCACGTGGTAATGTTAAGTTTGCCTTTGCCATTCACCTAATCATTTCTATCTGATCCAGACCTAGGAAGAGTCAGCCAGCAGCTGACTCTGATAAACCAGGTGGGCATGGCCCAGTTATATGTCATGTGCCCACACATTCATGAAGAAACAAAAGACAAGAAACAGTGTAGTAGGTGCCCTCATTCTATAATTTAACTTCACATTTTGCTGGGGTTTTGGCAAGAATTTATTCTACTATAAGATTTGTAACACCAAAAACTCTTATCATTTTCTATGTACTAACATGTGAAAGGAAGTGTTAGTATTAAAGGGATTCTGTTTTCCAAGAAATTATTCTCAGTCTCATCATTGAGAGTTAATTTTCTTAATCCTTATGTTTTACCAATTTAGTTTAAAAAGATTAGCATTACCTATCCACTCTTCATTTCCTTCACATTAGTTTGGTTACAGAATTCTTGCAAGACTATTTTACATAGTCATCTTTTTAAAAAATCTAATTTAAGCCAACTTACTTCAACCTCCCTTTTTTTTTTTTTTTTGGCAGCTGGCCGGTAGGGGGATATGAACCCTTGACCTTAGCGTTATAACACTGCGCTGTAAACGACTGAGCTAACTGGCCAGCCCACCAACCTTTATTATAATAGTTACTAGGTGTTTAGCATTGCTGAGGCATTAAATATCAGGCTAAGTACTGTCAATTCATTGTCTCATTCATTCTCAAAAGAATTCAAAGTGGTTAAGAACCATTATCTATAGTTCAATGGTTCTCAGACTTTAGAGTGCATCAGAATCACCTAGAGAGCTTGTTAAAACACTTGCTGCTTCCCGCCCCAACGTTTCTGATTATTCAGTAGGTCAAGGATAAGGCCTAAGAATGTGCATTTTGAAGAAGTTCTCAGGTGCTGCTGGTGCTGTTGGCACCACTTTGAAGACAACTGTTTTAAATCAGGTTTTAGGAAACTATGGTCCACAGGCGGCCAAATCCAGCCAACTGCCTTTTCCTTCTTTGGCCCACACTGATTGGTTTTTACTTTTAAATAGTGGAAAAAATTCAAAAGAATATGTGACACATAAAAATTACATGTCACAAATTTCAGTATCCATAAATAAAATTTTATTGGAACATGGCATGCTTACTCATTTACTTATTGTCTATGGCTGCTTTTACAGTACAATGGCAGACGTGAGAGTTGCAAAAGAGACAGGATGGCCCAAAAAACCTAAAGTATTTACAATATGGCCCTTCAAAGAAAAAATTAGTTAACCTCTGTCATAGATGGAACCAAGACCTAAGATATTATAGCTAGCAGGTGGTAGTGTTGGGGTTCATATTCACATCAAACTTCAGAGTCCATATTCTTTGCCATTTTCATAAGATGTTAAAAGTACAGTATTTCTAAAATAACTTGTTTGAGTTGGTGATGTGAACAGTCTCTGGCACTCTTTCATTAGTTCAGTAAGTGTTTAATTTAAAAAAAAAATGTCTTTTCATTCCCACCAAACTCCATCTTTCTTGTCCACTGTATTTTCACTCTTGCACCATTAGCATTACATCCCCTGTCTTTATTATCCAAGGGATTATTTGCATTTAGAGAAGCTATTTGATTCACCTGGGGTTGATTTAGATTTGATAAGATCTATTGCCCAGAAAATGAGTTTGTTGCTTCGACTGCATACTGAAGATGAACAGCAGAGGATACATTTCATAAAAGGTTATTTCTATATTTCAGAGTAATAACTTGTGATGGGAAAAACAGAAAGCCTTCTGAAGTTCAGCCTGGATTATGTAGGAATAAAAAGTGAAGTAATAATGATGACCTCATAGGTTCAGGCAAGAGGGGCCAACAGATGTGGTTCAGTTCTCTGCAGGCAGACCAGGGTGATGTATCGATTTCACAGGGGTATCATCATCCCCAAGAGCAAGGGTGGTGTCAGCCACCAAAGCTCCTGCACTCTCACCCAGCCATCAACACCAACCTATTCAAATCTGCATCATTCAGCTTGAGAGAGAAAGTTCTTCTGCCTTTTTCTAGTACTCCATTACAGGTTTCTTTGTTTTGAGAGGATGGGGAGAGAAAAAAAAAAAAAAAAGATAACTCAAAGCATTACTTAACATGCATAAACAATGATTTGGGAAAAACTTAAAGTAGATTTGTAGAAAGTGTTCCAGAATTTCAGTATAGAAAATGTCCGTATGCCTAAAGTATATAGCTTTTTAAGAGCATAATCAAATTTCTCCACTTTTTGTCAACATTATTTGACCGGCTCTGTTAAATCCGTTATCGTAAATAAAGCATTTTACCCATAGATACATTAAAATGAGATGGAGTTAGACAAGAGAATCTATAAGTAAACAGACATTTGGGGCTATTTATATTTCTATGAACTAGTAAAGACTTAATAGAAATGGGGAATTTCTCTTTGCCAAGTAATTCATTGAAGGTCTTAATCAATTTCAAATAAAAACCTCACAGTTTAAGTCTAATTATATCACTTTCAGTTTCAAGCACAGTAATTATCAGCTCCTTTCTTAATTAATATTTTCAAGATTGCTACACTAATTATCTACAGATTTTTAAGGTGGTATTTAAGAATATAAGTCCAGAAGAGACGATGTATCCCCACTGGTATTTAGGCTAGTTGCCAAGTTGTCTCCCTTCTGACAATGCTGGCTTTGAACCAGGAATAGAGAAAAGAACAGCTGACATTTGGAAAACAAAACTTCATACTCCACCAACATTTTAAATAATAGCTACAAAAAGCAGAAATGGAAACTAATTTTTTTAAATTTAATATAGCATATCTGATTAGTATACTACAATTAATAGTCTATTTTTAAAAATGAACTCAGCAAAAATCTAGTTCTTTACAAACTAAGGAATCGAAACAGCATTTTTAAAAACAGCACATGATGACCTTTCCTCTTAATATCTAGTATCATTATTATGAAAACATAAACATAAATGGCAAAATGTTGATGGTTTTTTAAGCCAGGTGATGGATACATGGGGGTTTATTATGCTTTCTACTTTTGGTTATGTTTGTAAAGTTTCATAATAAAAAGTTTTTTTAAAGAAAAATCCATAAACATTAGAGCTCATGTTTCTATACTGATGGAGCTATTAAAGAGATTCAAATAATTTTAAGTTCAATAAATCTTTTGAAGACCAAACTAATGACATAGCTCAAGCGTTTACTTCTGAAGTTCTTATTCTGCAAATGTTAATAAAAGAATTACTGAGGTCCAGGCCCAGAGTATAGTTAGTCAAGTTAAAATAGAGCTTAGACAAACATATCATAATTTTTGAAAAACTGAAAGCTCTGATTCAGTGCTAGTCTGTTTTGGATAAGTCATAATACCAAAGAAGATTGAAATCTAATGAGAGAGGGGGAAAAAAAATTACCTGGCCAAATTTTACTGCTGCACTAACAGCTTCCTTTTTAAAGTCTTCTAACCCTTGCTGCTGTTTTCCATTGTGAATGTTCTCTTTTAAAAATGTGAGCTGTAAAAGTAAATATTAAGGCTCCATCTGAGCTACACAGTGAGTCTATGCCTTACCCATTAAAATAAGCCCTGGGAATTTTCAGAAGGGTTAGAGCTTTAAAGTCTTTTACTTGTGCTAAATTTGCTGCAAGTTTCCAATGTCAAAATTATAGATAGGCCCCCAAACCAATGTCAGCAAATGTTTTAAACTTCCTCCTCACACCAAACTAAACTGGCCAACTATCAAAATTGATTAATTTGAGTAACAGCTAATAGAGCTGTCAATGAGCAATAAAATGGCAAGGATGTAAAGGTACCAACTGGGGAGAAGAGAACCAAAGAGCCTAAATACTGCTCAACCTATGTACAATAGCAATCGGTGGTGAAAAATGAGGGTTGCCAAGAGAATTTTTTTAAATGCCAATAACACTAAGGCTATAATTCTTTAGAAAGCTGTCAATAGTATCATCTACAAGTATATCAACTGTTTATCAAAGCCATCTTTTGATTTCCAACAGACAAGGCATTTCTCTAGTATAGTAGTAAACTTTTCAAATGGCTCTACAAATTGGGAGATTGAATTGGTCAAAGCAGGCAAAGGGGATACACAAGAGAGAGAAGAAGAGGGCTCATGTGCATTAATCAGAAGAATCCCAGTGGTTGAGCAAGTTTAAATACTGACCTATGATGTATTTTGTAAAGGAGCTGACTTGTTAACTGAGTTTTGCCTTCCTTCTGATCCTTCACCAAAGCATCTTCTTCATGTACCCCAAGGTTTTCTTGGTTTCATGGACCTACCAGCAGTTCAAAAGACTAAGGATCAGTGACTACACAAGCCCACAAGCAAACAAATAAAAAGGTAGCTGTGTATATTTTCCAGTTGTTTCCGATTTTATCAAATGTGTGTAGGTTCACTTGTTTATTGTTCATTCATTATTTGGGGAAAAAGTGCTAAGCACAAATGCAAGTTAAAAATAGTACATAGATATATAATGGTGTATATCAAAACATACAATCTTAAATATATACAATAAAAAAATTAGGAAAAAAGAAAAACATAAAAATAATATATAAAAATGGCATTTTGCTGAGATAATTCCTACCATTAATGAGAAGAGAAGAAAGGTAGATGGAATGATGTGACAGAACCTTATCATCACTCTGTTCCGGGAGACTTTTCCCTCTGCAAACTTGTAATTCCAGACAATGTGCTTCTTATGGAAAAAAAAGGGGGATTCCACAGAAACAGAAATTTTTGCCTGTTTTTCTTTAGTAATGTATTCTTAAAAGCTAACACATAATAGGTGCTTAACAAGTATCTGTTGAATGAATGTATGAATGTTCTTAATATCACTGAGATAACAGAGTGAAAACAGTGTGAGATTCCATACCATTTTAACCTCCTGAAGTTTGGGATTCCGCCCTATATCCCATCATCCTTTGAAAGTTGGGCTTCCCATTTCGATTTGTTTCCAGAAATCTGTGACTTAAAGAATAATTTGAGGAAATAAAATACTTATAAAGAACAAGAAAACCATTTACCTTTTGTGACTATAAAATGTAACCAGAAAATAGCAGAGGTAACTATCCTAAATTACAGTTCATTTGGATAGTCCATGAGCACCTAACTATGAATGTTATTTTCTTCCTGCATATCCCCACTTGGTTTTCTCAAACCAGACTCCTCCTCTCTGCTAGCTGGCATTCTTTTTTGGCAAGATAGGGATGGAAAGGAGTCATGAAGGGGTTAAATTTTTGGAAATACTTTTTTTCCAAGAACTTCTACTTAGTAGCACAATTATTTCAAATTGTTACATTCTTCCAGGATAACTTCCCAAGTGACTGATATTCTTCTTTATGGATTATTAACTTGTCCTCAACATAATTTTGGAATTCCTTTGATGGTCCATGTTTAGCTGAAGCTGCTACCTAACAGATGCCTGAATATTTAGAATCCCCAAGGAGTACAATATCCTGTGGTTTCAAATTCCTGAGCAGTTGATCCAGCAATTCTTATTTTATTCTTCCTTTCCTACCATCCTAAGAGCCAGTAGCAGATGCTCATTATAGTTTTTTTTTCATTCTCATACTGTTAATCCAAGTGGGACTGGAGAACAACAGCTTTTCTTTTTTCTCTCCCTGGTTTGACATCCCTTGTACTTTTTTTCCATACCTAAATGTTTTTCGTCTGTCTTTAAATATTTGAATTTGTTTGAAGACTTTTTTATTTTATCATTACACAATACAAACAACAAAAAAAGACACATTCAATAAATTTTAAATTTAAAATAAAATATAAAATGTGAATTCATAGTTTCATTAACTGCATTTATATATGGGTCCACTTGCTAATTTAGTCTGATACAAATGTGAAAACAAGATGGATAAGAGCAGTGTTGCATGAACAGTCGCATTCTCTACTGACTACAGTATTTGCATGGGGCTCATAGATGCAGAGTATCTAGTGCCTAGAATTAAACATCTGAAAAGAACTCTTGAGTATCAAATTTTAAAAATATTTGGGTTTACAATATATCTGAATTCAGTTTGGCAAGCAAGGTGGCTTAAGCTTTGAAACTAGGTTCAAAATTAAAGTTCTGTTAAATTTTCTTAAAACTTTGAAGCTATTAAAAGTTCATTTAAATAAATTTTGGTATTATAAAGAAATATAAAACCCATTTTTGGACTCCAATACTCTGAATGAAGGTGAATTTCAACCCTGTATAGAAGATTATATAGTCAATGGAATCCATTTATACATTTTTCAGTAACACTAGCAAGAAAAACCAAAAACTCAAATGACTAAAATTAATCACTCACTTTAAAATGTGAACAGATGAAACTGGGGAGGGGCAGGTGGAGGGAGGTGTTATCTAAAGAACAAAAACTGGCTTATGCCTACAGCAGGTAAAAATAATCAGTGGTATAATTAATTGTATTTCTAATTAATAAAGCTATTTATTTAGGGGGAAGGTTCTATTTAGTTTATTTCCTTTAATATGAGGTGGTTGAACTAGCTGGTCTCTTAGATCCTTGCATTTCTCTGACTCTAAGATAAAGTATTGATGGTAACTGCAGGTGTGCAAATAACACACAATCCTGTAGTTACAAGTCTTTTCCCTTTCTAATGAAGTCTTGGTTAACCGATATTTCCAAACAGTAACAACTCTAATCAAGATGTAACACCTTTTTTGAAAATAAAAACACTAACAAAGTTACAAATAATAATTAATAGACCATTTCTATTAATGTATGCATTAGTGAGTAATTGATCTTTAACTGCAATAACAATACAACTCCACTAACAATTTATTCAGCCCTTACAATGTGCTAGCCACTAGGTTTACAGCAATACGCAGGAAAACTAAACTTTGACTGAAAGGAGTTTAATTCTAATGGTAGGGGTAGGGGAAACAGGTAAATAAATAAAGATGTAACTAAATAATTTCAGGTCTTGGTAAGCGCGCTATACAAATAAAATAGAATAGCATGGTAGAGGTCAAGATGGAGAGTTGCTTTCATTAGGGTACTTAGGGAAGACTTCTCTGAGAAATCAACCTTTGGATTTAACACCTGAATGGATAAGAGGAAGGCAGTCATAACAGATCTGCAGACAAGTTTCTAAGTATGTGGGGAACACTCCTGGAAAGGAACAAACTTGGCATGTTTGAGAGAAAAACAAAGATCAGAGTGCTGAAGCAGAATAAAAAAAGAACAGACACAGGAAGATGAGGTCTTCAGATAGGCAGGGGCTAGATCTTGAGAAGCCTTGTGAGCAGTTTGGGTATAAATCTCATTATAATGGTAAACCACTCTATGGCTTTAAGCAGTGCATAGCATGACATTTAATGCTTTAAGATCACTCTAACTGCTAGGTGGAAAATGGACTGCAATTGGACAAGTGCGTAGAGAAAGGGACAAGTAGAAGATTATGGTAATTGTATAGGAAAGTGACAAGGGCGCTTTGGACTGGGATTGTAGCAGCAGATTTGATGAGAAGTGGATACATCAAAAATATATTTTGGAGGTGAAGCTAATTAAATTTATACAAGTATGGGGTGTGAGAAAAAGAAGGAATTAACAATGACTCCTGGGATTTTGGTCTGAGCAACTGGGTGGATGATTTACCGAGATGAAAATGGCTTATAGGGATTATCAATAGTTGTCCTTTAGTCATGTGAAGACTGTGGTGTCCATTAGACATCCAGATGTGAGGTAAGGAGTTAGATACTGTATATGATTCTGGAATGTAAGAAAAACATCTGGGCTCATGATAGAAAACTGAGTCTTAGCACATGGCTGAACTTGAGCTGGTATTTGATTCTCCTAGAACCAGAGTTGGCTACAGAAGTAGCCAGAGAGATAGCAGGAAAACCAAAACCAACTTCAGGGTATCACAGAACCTAAGGAGGAAAAATTACTTCAAGAAGTAAGGAGTGGTCAGTTACACCAGACACTGCTGAAGTATTGAGAAAAGAAAGGACCATTGGCTTAGGCAAGTTTTAGGTCACTGATGACCTTGATTGAAGTATTATTCCTCATAAAAGCCTGATGAAATATGAATTATTATTTCTCATTTCACCAATGACAAAACTTAGCCTTGGGGAGATTAAAATGCTTGGCTAATTTCCCATGATTTTGCTGTTCTTAAAAACCATGTTTTTGGTTGGTGAGAAACTAGTTAAGGGTCACAAAGATTGATTATGTTTTGTAAACATGAGTATACTATTTTGATTTGATCACCATATGTTGCACATGTATTGATATTTGATTCTGTACCCAAAAAATATATATAATCAATGAAAAAATTAAAAATAATGCTCTGCTTTACCTAATAAATAAATAAATATTACAATTCTAAAAAAAATGTTTTAACTGCTATGTTACCTGCCTCAAGTCATTTTTAGAAGCAAGTAGAATTAAATAGTATTTTAAATAGTATTTAAATAGTAATTCTAATCTAGCCTATACATGTTATAGACTTGAGTTTTTTAATTAGTAATTGGGATATATCATTGAGAAACTATTTGCCATTGTATTCATTGGGAAAGTATTTGCCAATAAGTATTGAATTCTTTAATCAGTAACCACAGGCATTAAGAGAGAATAATGTAATTATCACAGGTCTCTATTCTCTGAAAGAAGATAGAGCTCTAAGTATACTTGAAAAACATCAGCTGAGGGTCTCAAAAGTCTAAAGAAAATCTCCAGACATTTAAAATAAAAAACTTTAGATGGAGGTCTTCAAAAATACAAAATCCATTGTATTTCTTTAAAAAAGAAAAGGGTACTTTCTTTACCCCCTGATTGCTTTGTACATAGAGTAATACTGCTGAACTCAAAAGAATTCATCTGGAAGAGCATCTTTAAAGTATTCATTTTTATCCCACTGTTCACAGAGATATGTACTTAGCAGTAGGAGGCTTGTTCATGCCTGGTGCACTCTTAGAGTAAAAAGGGGAATTTGTTTCACTTTTACATTTCCATGCTCATCTCTTTCCTAAAATCTCAAAAGCTAGTACAAAACTAATAGAATAGAGTTGTGAAAGTTGGCTTTTTTCCTATGGGGATCCAAACCCTTGACCTTGGTGTTCCCACACCGTGCTCTAACCAACTGGGCTTACTGGCCAGTCCCTGGTTGAAAAATCTTTACTGAATTTAAATGGATGTAGTATTATTACTAATCTGAATATGTGAACCCTAATATGAGCTTTTATGTCTATTTAAGAATTAGGAAACAGAATGTTTCAGTATATTTCAAGATATTTTAATCACATTGTAAAAAAATAAAGAACCTAAAAACAGAAGCCACTACTTCCTAGTGTTGTGAAAGGCCTATTTGATTCTCCCTTGATCTTAACCTACAGCTTTATGGGGACCTCACTCCTTTTGTTGAACCAAAAGCCTCCCCTCAGCCTGCTGCTGGGAGCTAGAGGAGTGTGCCTTAGTTCACATGGGGGAAGCAGAGGGCAGATGCCAGAGGGGACAGGGGCTCTCAGAGAGCAGACTGTGTGGCAGCTTTCTGCATCAGCTTCACAAAAGGAGAGAGTAGGAGCATCATAGATGTGAGTGGCATTTTCCAGGTAATGATCTGGTTCTGTATTACAGAGAACTCAATTAGGGGCCCTGAGTCAAAGTACATTAGATGGGTAGCTCTTCTTTTCTGCAGTGAGGGAAGGGGAGGGGAGAGAGGTTTTCCCTGGACACCTCACCCAGGATTCCCAGCAGTTGCCCTCCTGCCTCTCTGCTCACTCTGTAGCCTCCACACACAGTGCCCGTCCCCAGCTCAACCTTTGGAAATTCCATCCATGCTTCAAAGACCAGGTTAATACCTAAATCCTCTAAGGTCAAGCACTGGAAGAAGAATTCTGTTCCACTGAGTGGCACCCTCTTGGGATTCTCTCACTGCCCTCACCACAGAGTACTTCAAAAAATTCATGGATGAATAGAATTAAAAGATAATACGATCTTTCCATGAACTTTTTGAGGACCTCTCCTATCAATCTCCCTTTACAGGTCTTTTCCAAGTGTGGACAAAACGCTTCTTTCAACTATTACTAACACACTGGCTGACATTTTTATAAGCATTTTACTAAATATTAGGAAAAAACAAAGTAGAAGTAAAAATTTTAAAAAGCATTAAAGCTGCTTACAAAAATGTAAAATATCTTCACTGAGCATCAAAAAGCTGGCACAAATTCGCAGTCACCCTAGACATTTCTCATATTTCCCAACTCTTTGTCTGCCGACTCTCTGTATGGCTGGTGCCCTCTTTACTCTGATAACCAGGAAACTGCCCTGTAGGATATGTTAGCTTACATTAGGGCATTAGAAACATTCCAGTTCCTTTTTGTCTAGAATTCACCTTGGGATTGCTGCCAGTTGCGTCCTCTAGACTTATGTATTTCACTGGTAATTGACGCCTGAAATGACTCTGTCAATCCGTGAGACATTAATTACATAAGAGTTGTCCCCCGCACAGGTCTAATAGTATAATATGATAGCATATTAGTCAGGGTAGGCTAAGCCAGGCTGTGATGACAAAAACCAAAATCTCTGTGGTTTAATGCATAAGATCTTATTTTAATTCTCATTTACTTCAAAGTCCCCTGTGGGTCTGGGAGTTCTCCACAGGAGCTTCCACGCAGGAGCTGATCTTCAAGGATCCAACACACTTCCACTATGTCCTCACATTCTTGACACATGGCTTCCAGGAAAAAAGACTAAGAAGATTATGCCTGGGGTTTGCCCTGTCTCATCACAGAAGTGTCACACGTGTGCAGATGGTCTGTTAGCCAAAACGAGTCACACAGCCCAGCTGCAGGGGTTGCAAGAGTACAGTGGAGAGCAGAAAATAGCTCTGCTACAGATAGACAAGGTGTTCCAAACTCAGCACCTTTCAGAGGCCAGGGAGGTAGTGTAAATGTATGGGGCTGCCTTGTATGATAAAAGGCACAAAGTTCTACTCCCTAGTATGAGTTCAGTTATTTTCAATGAACATTTTATTATCTTCATAAAATTCTAAGTTTAACGAACTTCTCCAAAAGATAGGCAGGAAATTCTGGGACAAGAATAACATATAATAACTCAGCCACCTCCTCTTCCAACTCCAGCTCCAGCCTCATCATTCAAGCTAAGCAGTTGTTGGGATGGGGAGGTAGGCAATGCATGGGGTTAGGAGGCCACAAGGTTAGAGACCACGGTGGTGTTCCCCACTCGCTGGGCCCCCTGTGAGCTAAGGAACAGAGAATAAAGTCCTCAGGAAGAATCTAAAGAGAGCAGTGCCTGGGAAGAGCTTGTCAATCTAAAAGATATAAAGTGATAACTCATTGCTATTTAATTTTAACTTATTTATCTTAGCATTTTAAAAAATATGTTTGCGAGGTATTTGAATATGTTATTTTCCTGTGCCCATTTTTCTGCTATCTTGCTTTGCTTTGTTTTGTCATATGGCCAAAGCCAAAAATGAAAAATAAGAGAATTTTTCAGAAAAGTATATTCTTATACATTGATGAAATGTGCATTCTTGCCTCCTCTGTGGAAAGTAATCTTGCAAATCCTATTAAAATTAAAAATGCAAATGCCCTTCTACCCAACAATCCTACTACTGGAAATATGTCCCAAAGGAATTATAATACCAGTATGTAAAGACATATATGGAAAAAGCTACTTAAAAATGCATTGTTCAGAGTTGCAATGAACTAGAAACTAGATCTGGAAACCAAATGAATGTCTTATAGTCAGATTTATTATGGCTGAATAAATTATGGTGTATATATCATAGAATAGTATACAACCCTAAAAAGAGCAAATTAGAGCTGCTCCAGTTGATATGGGAGCATTTCCACAAGATATTAATTTACAAAAACAGTAAGAAAAGTATGTATGTTGTTGTGTCATTTGGGGAGAGCCATGACCAAAAACCCTACATACACATATTGGTAGTGCAACATAAAAAATGTTGACTCTTTATGTTTAAGAGTGTACTTTATAACCAATGATGCCTCTTCCTAGTATTTGTGAAACAAAGTATATTATTGGTGAGATGATGATATTAAAGATTACCATTCATATGTCAGCACTGTGATGAACTCTTACACTTTAAAAACTTAAATTTTTACAATAATCCAAGGTATAAATTTATAATCAAGGTATAAATTATCATCTACATTTTATGGGAAAATTCAGGGCTTAGAGAGGTTAAGTAACTTGCCCAAAACCATGATACAGAACTGAGAGTCAAAGAAACTCTGCATTCTCTGCTATGTATGAATCCTCCTACATAAATAAATATGTACATTAGCATTAAGTAATTAAATAGCCCTAAGATATAACTGTAAGACATACATAGGTAAATATACAAAATAGATTACCAAAAAAGTGGTTTAAAACTTGGAGTCTGGAGTTAGATAGATGTAAATTCAAACTCCGGCACCATCCCTCACTAACTGTGTGACTTTGGCAAAGATATTTAATTTCTGAAGCTTCAGTTTTCTTATTTATAGAATGGTAATATTGGAACGTACTTTACTTCATAGGGTTGTGGAGAGAATAAAATGAGAAATATATATACAAGTACAATGCTCAGTATAGGAACTGGAATCTACACATTCAAAAAATATTAGATATTATCTTTATTATTTTTTCCCCAAAATACAGATATATTAGGAGGTGTTATATCTGATTAAAATATTTTTATTATCAAAGTAACTGATGTTAAGATCTTTCATTTCTTACAAACATAGTTATGAGATATTCAGATAAATGTTAATGTTATTCTTAGTTCTTCCCTGTCTTGGTGTTAATACATCCAATTCTATCCCCTTCTTTTTTCTTTTATCACCAGATTTTAAGAAAAAATTCTTCTGCCATCACTCTCTCTTCTAGATCACCCAGAAAAATATTTTGATTTCTTTTTCATGGTGACCTATTTCAGATAACCACAATAGGTAGAGTTTATTCAATAAGTCACCTTTAAAAAATAATGCTTCAGTGAATTATTACTCCTCTTTTATAATTTTCAATGGAAATATTCCTAAAAATGGGTCAAATACTACAAAACTCTTTTAAAACTCTTGAATATATTGCCAAAATGCTTTCCAGAAGAGTGAGAGCAACACTATGCCAATATTATCTTAGAAGTGAAAATTGTTTTTAGCTTGATAGGTGAAAAATGACATCCTGTTATTTTAAGTTATATTTTTTCAATATTAGTAAAGTGAATTTGTTAAATTTCTTTTTGGTTATCTGAATTTATTTGTGAATTATGTAATCAAGTTCTTTTGCACCTTTCTGTTTGGATTTTAGTGATTTTACACTGAGAATTCTAAGAGTGCTTTACATATTACACGTATTTTTCTTTAACAGGTAGGTATTTTAAAAGCAGTCAAGTGTGTAGCATTGTGGTTGCTGTACTAAAAGCTTGAATAAATAAAAGTTAGAAGTATCTATGCCAATGCACATAAATTTATTGGTAGTTTACTACCAGAAAGTCACTATTTATGGCATATGAAGTATAAAACACATTCTTTGCTCTCAAGAAGCATGTGATTTGGTTGAAGATCAAAACACAGAATAAAGAGTTGTAATATGAAAAATGCTAAATGCATGGTCACATAATTAAGGGGAGGGAGTGACCATTGCAAGTTTGTGTGGTCAGGTAGGCCTTACTCTGCAGGTAGGTGAAACTTAGGTAGTTTTTAATGAAATGAAATGAGAGTAAAGCAAATAAGAGGGTGTGTCATTTTGAGGAAGTCACAAGAGAGGAAGAAGCAGAGGTCAAAATCCATATTGCTTTTATTTTAGGAAACTGTGGATAGACCACCATATAGTGAAAGAGAAAGCCTTTAGTGTCTGTTTAAAGAGTTTGAATTTTAATAAGCTTTCATCATAGGTGCAAATATGAGGCCTGGTTTTAGCACCAACCCTATATCACCTATCATAAAGGTTTCTCTGAAGAATGTTAGAAAATAAAATCTATTTTATTGTTTCACTGCTCTTCAGATCTCATTCTTAGATGAAAGCTCTCCTGTCAATTCAGTGGGACATTTGGGGTTTAAATGTAAAGCTGACTTCTATCACTGTATCCAGTGGTAACTGTATCCATTTATTTACATCTACAAAGAAAAGAAAACCTACTGCAGAGTGGCTTGCATAAGTAGGGACACATTTTCCTCACAGGAAAAAAGTCTGGAGGTAGGAGGCTGTTGGCAGTAGTTCAGAGTCCCAGCTATGTCAGAGCCAGTGAGTCTCTGATTCTCAAGTGAGTCACCTCATTGTCACAATTTGCTGTTGCAACTCCCACCTTACATTTGCTTTCAAGACAGGAAAAAGACAAGGTGAGTCCAGCTATGTCTCCCTTTTTTATAAGAAAAGTAAAAACTTTGCAGAAAACTCACAATAGAATTTCACTAATTTCTAATTATCCAGAACTAGATATCAAGGAAGCTAGGAAAGCAAGTAGTTTCATGAAATGAAAAAAATGAAAGATGGGGGAAGTTGGAAAAAGGGAAAGGTGGGGGAAGCAGCCAGTCTCAGGGTCTGCCATATGAGGGTACTTCAAAAAGTATGTGGAAAAATAGAATTGAAAGATAATGCTAATCTTTCCACGAACTTTTCGAAGTACCCTCATAGTAACAGTGCATAAAGAAAAGACCAAGAAATTATTTTAGGACATACAAGCTTCAGATTTATCACTGCAAGATCACAGAAATGAATACGGGTAAGAATGCTCAGTAACTCATATTAACAACGTTCAAATTGGGGTTAAATAAAAGTTTAGAATTCAGAGTATTCTTGTAATTTAGTTAAATAGAATGAAAGTTCTAACGTACCAAAGCATCAAGTATTTCAAGTCCAAGTTACCAAAGACCAAAGAGGTTTCTTGAAAGAATTTTATTCTCTGCATTTGTTAGTGAGTTCAGGGTTGGCAGAACCCCATCACTGCCTACATTATTGATGGGGATATCTGCGAAGAAGCAGATGTTTTGCCAAGAAAGGGAATATGAATCATTGTATCTAATAAGATGAGAATCTTAGGAAACAGTCTACACAGCTCATGAGTGAAACTAGCAATTAATCTTGACATGTTTTATAAAAGGTTTCGTTGCTTAACATTTCTCCCACGTAATTATTTTTAAGTTTGCTGTAGGCAGGAAGGTAAAAAGACTGACAATGCAGGAAACTGAACTCTTCTTTCCTCCAAAGGCCAACTGTGCCAGCTGTCTATTGAAATATGAGGTGCATCGTGATAGGAGATTAGTCAAGGGCATTCACCAATGTGCCCTCATTTCCAGCTTGCTAAAGGAAGCGATGAAGTGGCGCCATTGAAGACAAGGAGTCGTGACCAATTTATTGCTCCATTCTAAATGTTGCATATGTATGCAAAGTTTTATTTATAAAGATAATTTATGTGGCAGTTGGGTTATGTGGTAATCAGCAAGACATAGTGTCTAAAACTACACCATGTCAAGCTAGCATGTAGACAGAAATTCTCTTGTATTGATTTACATATGAAAGCTTCCCAAGAGATATGCTGCAACAAAATGCATCTTTTGATTCTCCGTTTGCTTCTTGGAGGAAGAGAAGATGAAAACCTGATATCTCTAGAATTCATTGATGTTGCCATCCCCATTTGAGTCTACATTTTGCTAGAAATAAATTACGTTAATCTTAGGTGAGTTACTCATTATGGCTTTCTTTTTTTCCTTTAATTTTAAGCTTGCAGTTTATCTTAAAATGTTATATCATTATTTAATATCTGTTCAATTCACGTTTAACAGAAATTCAAATAGAATAAGCTCAGTGTTGATCAGTAACTTGGGTGAGATAAAGTCAGAGTCACACTGTTTATATCTGATCTCAGAGCTAATATATATATATATTTATTAGTGAATTTTCAATGAACATTTAAATGGAAATTTACATTTCAAAGAGAAGTAGAAAAAACTGCAACTTTTTGAAACCCAGAAGTGTGTTCTCTTTCTCTTATATCCGGTTATATCCTTATCATATATAACAGGTATTGTTTAATTGCTTCAATCATATTGAAATACACACACACACACACACACACACACACACACACACACACACACACACACACACACACACCACTTTCTTATACTTCTACATTCATTCATAATCAGCAAAGCACAAACCTAGAGACCATCACTGGATTTTCCAAGACAACAAAGGGAAAACAAAAGACAATCTGAGAACTAGAATTCCATAGATATCTTCACTATTACGTTTTTTTTTTTTTTTTTTTCCACCATTGCCCTATCTTTTTGCTCTCCTCTGGACTTCACTCTCATTTAACCCCCCATGATTTCCATCTGTTGCCTCTCAGTAACACATTTCACAGACATAGACATTAAGCCATTAAGCGTTACATAAAATTCAAAGAGATAAAAAGAACATTTTACAACATCTTTAGTCATCAGGCACATGCAAATTCAAAACCATAATGAAATACCCTGACACACCCATTAAGGAAAAAACACTGACTACCCAGTGCTGGTGAAGCTATGGATCTGTGGATCATTGAAGAAAACTAGATTATGAAATATTTACAGTGATAGGTTACAGTTTATATTTTTCATATTCTCATAATCATGGTTAATACATATTATTGTTCATTACCCTTGTAGCAAAAGACAGATTGAATGAAAACTGGGAATTTTTTTCTGATCACCCAAGTGTTTATTCTGCTTTCGATTTCACTTAGTTCTACAGAGTCTGTTTACTTCTCTATTCTTAAAAAAAAGAAAAAAGTTGACGTAATTGTATACAATTGTTTATGTGTACACCCCAAATAAAATAAAGTAATAACACATTTGCTCATTCAACATTTAAGTACCTACCTATGTTGTGCCAGGAAATGTGCTGCTCGTTGAAGACAAAACAATATACTATATAGGCATCTTCTCTAGCCTCATGGAACTCACATGATTGAAGCAAACAGGAAAAAATACATTATAATAAGTGCTATGAAGGAAATAAGCAATGGTCTGAGGAAGGAGGGTAATCGGAGAAAGCCTTCTAGAGGTGGCACAACTTAATCAGAAATCCCTAAAAAGGGAAGGAACTATTCAGGTGATAAGGCATTGGGATGGATTTTCCAGGCAGAGGTAAGAGATCTGCAAAAGCTCTGGGGAGAAAAGGCTGAGGTCATTTGAAGAAGTAAACGAATTAGTGGGGCTGGAGCCTGGCAAAAGAGGAAGGGAGTGGTGTTTGGCAAAAGTCACATCACATAGAGATTTCTAGGCCTCTGAAGAGTTTTCAGTTTCATTCTAAGTGAGGTGGGGAATCATCGAAGGGCCTTTACAAGGAAAGTGATGGTGGTCCTATAAACATGATGAGATCACTTTTCCTGCTGAGTGTAAGTTGGGTTAGAAGAGAGCAAAAGCTGGTGAAGACACCTAATATCAGAAGATGTTGCAGTCATTCAAGACAGAAATAATGGTCACCTAGGTAAGGTGATGGTGGTGCGACTAGAGTAGAGAGAATGGGTCCATACCTATTTTGTAGACAGTATGAGCAAGATGGCTGATAATTTGAGAGGGGCATAGGAAAAGAAAGAAATCAGTGTTCACTTCTGGGATCTGGTTTCAGCCACAAAGTACATGATGGTAACATTTACTGAGTCAGAAATGACAGGGAGAAGTATATGGGCATGGTAAAGATGAGGAATCAAAATATCAATGTTGAGCATAGGAAGTGTGCATGTAATGGAGAAAAGCAAGCTGAACACTCATTCTGGAATGGGGCCGATATTTATGAGCGTGGCAAAGGAGAAACCAGTCAAGGACACTGCTAGAGAAAGGTCAGTTATAGGGAAGGGTTGGTTATGCAGAAAGAAAACCAGGGAAGAGGTGTGTCCTCTAAGCCAGCGGAAGATAATATTTCAAGAAAGAAAAGTACTAAATTGAGGACAAAGAGTTGGCTAGATAGGGCATGCGCAAGTTATTAGTGACCTTGACAAGAGCAGTTGCAATGGAGTAGTGAAGCTACAACTGCCACAAGTGAGTGAGAGGGATGAAGATGAAGACGTGTAGACGGTTCTCTTGAGAAGTTTACTCAGACTGGGAAGGAGATGTTAAGGTTTTTTTTAAGATGAGAAATATCACATGATTGAATGCTAGTGGTAATAATCCACAAGGAAGTGAAAGAAAATGATGCAAGAAAAAGTGTCATCAAAGGAATGAGGAACCTGAGAAGGAAGCTGGAGATAGGATTTGACCCTCAGTGGGAAGAGAAACACGTTCTCCACTGTGTTAGAAGGAAGGAAGGAGACCTCGGATCCTAGCACAGGCTAGTTTGGGGTCTGAAGAAGGAAGATTAGAAATCAGTGTCTAATAATTTTCTTCTATATTTTCAGTCCAATTCTTCCAAAAACTTTCAGAGTTAATATTAACCCATTCTGACTTAGAAAGTTGGCTAAAGGAACAGAGAAAACAACCCTCAAATGTAGCATTTGTCCTCTACTGTGGTCATTCTTTGGGAGATTGTCTCTGAGTACAAAGGAACCATTATTTTTTATAGAAAATTAATATATATGGGTCAAATCCAATATACTGAAAACACCTGAATTTTTTCTAAAGAAAATTATAGACCTAATAGTACACAACATAATCCTTCTCTATGTACAGACACTTAACAGCATGTTAAGGCACAAACATACACTCTAGTTGTCTGTCTCATATATCAATTAAAGGAAGAACACATTTTTATTACTATTTAGTTAAATCCATCTAGATGACACAATACTACAAATATCTGTGGTGTTAGGAGCGTGGGTAAGAGGTCATGTCAAAACAAATCACATGTTTCATGCACAGGCATGGAACGATCAAGGGCTGACCCAACCCACTTTTGAAAAAGGCTTTCACTCGGTAATTCATTGCTGTATAAAACAAGGACCACTCCCCAAAGCCTAGGAACCCGGGAAACCAAAGAGTAAGTCCTAAATCCAGAAAAATTATAGACCTACCATTGGATAAAACGAAAATGAACTTTCAAGTCATCTAATTCCATGATTTTCATAATTTTTCCCCCAATACATTTTATTTTCAGTGAAATCTCATGTCCAGCAGACGAGCATGGTGTTCAGACCCTGATGTTAGGCCTCCCTGACATACTCCTGGTAGCTCCCAATGAACCTCCAAGGAACCAAAGAGCACCAATGAAAATAATTTTAAAACAACTGATTAGGGGCTGGCAGGTTAGCTCGGTTGGTTAGAGCACAGTGCTGATAACACCAAGGTCCAGGGTTCGCTCCCCGTACCAGCCAGCCGCCAAAATAAATAAATAAGTAGTAAAACTTCTGATTAGTCCAATGCCGCTTTGCCATGTTTTCAAAAAAGAAAAAGGGGCATGGGTGTGTGAGAGAGAATGAGAGAAAGAGAGAGAGCAGATCTCGTTAATGACAATGGCATTTGGGTTTGTATCAGATTTCAACTATCCAGAGTCTCAAGCTGACAGATCTATGAAGGGACGTGAGTCAGCTTGAGAGACTCTAAATATTTATATTGGCTCTGGGACTTTGACACCAAGAACAAAACTATGGTGTCTGGGACGTCTCCAGCTCAGAGTATGTCTCCCATTGACCACTTGATGTGTTCCTGTTGTGCTGTCCCATCTAGAAAATCCTCCAAGTGTGGGAAACCTGAAGCAGCTCTGGCTGCAGAGACGGAGCCACCACCCACATACCACACAGCACTGTGCTTTGGCACCAGGCAGAGTGACGCTGGTGGGACATTATTTTTGCACCCTTCATAGAAAGCGGAAAGTACAATAAATGGTAAGAAAATAACAGTGTTTATTTTATGTGGTATATATGTTAAAATATATGAAAATTTAAATATTTAAATAATATACCACATATTGTAAACAGTCTTTAAATCTGTTCCCATCTAGAATATAAAGCTCACTTTCAATCTATAGCATTAGGCAGAAGTACTGAGTTTTTAATATTGCTTTTCCTGTCAAAAGATGATAGTTGAGAGAACTGACTCTCCCATTTGAGTCTGCCAAAAATATATCTAATGCAAGGATTATAGCCATTTTTTTAAAGATTAATGTAAATTTTGACATATTCTGTGGCTGTATGGTCTAGAGTCTCTCCCTCTCTCTCTCTCTCTCTCTCACACACACACATTCATTCATACACATACACACATACGCCTACACAACACAGACTCGATAATATTTTTCTTCAGTTTGAAGGTGGTTTGTTTGCTGTCCTTCTTCCTAGCAACCAGGGACTCTATATATAGTCGAAGTGTGCTTCAAAACGTCGGCCTTACCGTCTCACAGAGATGCAGCCCACTGCTGCCCTGCTCAGCGCTCTTGCGTTGAGAATAAGTGTACGTTTTACAGCAACTGTCATTATCCAGCATCATAATAATTATAATAATATATAATAATAATAACATTGAGGAAGTCTACATAATCATACAACATGTTGGAAAAAGAAAGAGAATATTAAACGCACATATGTCTTATTGAATCATAATTAAGTCACACACTGTGATATTGTGAAAATATATATTTGGTCTTCATGCCTGGTTCCTGGCACATAACTCCTGAAATCGTTAGAAACTCCGAAGTGATATGAGTCTTTTCGTATGCTAATGAGTTGGCTGATGGATGACAGCCCCCAGGTAGGTGCAGGCTGGAGGCTGGTCACCATCACCAAAGAGATCAAGCCAGGACTAGAAGGTTGGGACTTTCAGTCCCACCCCCAACCCTCCTGGGAGTTGATGACCAGTGGCCAATGATTTAATCAATCATGCCTATGTAATGAAGCCTCTATAAAAACCCAAGAGGCCTGGGCTCAAAGAGCTTCTAGAAAGCTGAACACGTTGGGGTTCCTGGAGGGTGGTGCAACCAGAGAGGGCATGGGAGCTCCACACCCCTTAACCCATACCTCACCCTATGCATCTCTTCTGTATTCTTTGTAATACCCTTTATAATAAGTGGGCAAATATAAGTAAGTGTTTCTCTGAGTTCTGTGAGCCTCTCAGCAAATCAGTCGAACCCAAGGAGGGGTTGTGGGAACACCAACTGATAGCCAGTCAGTCAGAAGCACAGGCAAAACAACCCGTAGCTTGCGACTGGCATCAGAAATTGGGGCAGGGTCAGACTTGGGGACTGAGCTCTCAATGTCAGTGGAATCTGACATTATCACTGGGCAGATAGTGTTGGAATTGAAATGGAAGACACCCAGCTGGTGTCTACAGCAGAACTGGTTACTTGCTTGCTGGTAGGGAGAAATCTCCACACATTTGATCACACAAGGCAGTCTTCTGTGCTGATAAGAGTGCTGTGAGAAAAATAGAAAAAACAGTGTGTTTTTTCCTCATTAGACATGCCAAAATAGAGAAGATATCACTTTTAAAAAAATTTTTCATCGGGATATAGTTGATTATACATATCTGTGGGGTACAGCATTGAATATCAATACCTGTGTGCAATAGGTGATGTTCAAACCAGGAAAATTGGTATATGGGTCATTATATACTAATTGGTATTTGCAGCTCTTTACCAACTCCTCACTTTCCCCCCTCTTGCTTCCACTTTCCCACCTCTGGTAACTTAAGTTCTGTTCTCTTCTCTTGAAACTTCAATGTATTACTGTAATTGTTGTATCTTTCTTTATATATATAAAAAAATTATATATATAATTTTTTTTTTTTTTTTTTTTTTTTTTAGCTTACATATATTTATCTTTCTGTGCCTGGCTTATTTCACTTAACATAATTTTTTCTAAGTTCATCCATATTGCTGCAAATGGCAGTATTTCATTCTTTTTATGGTAGAGTAGTATTCCATTGTATAAATATACCACATTTTTCTTATCCAGTCATCTGATGATGGACATTTAGATTGGTCCCAACTCTTGGCTATTGTAAATAGAGCTGCAATAAACATGGGAGTACAGGTGTCCTTTGACATGATGATTTCCATTTCTTTCGGTATATACCCAGCTGTGGGATTGCTGGGTTGTAGGGCAGTTCTATCTGTAGTTGTTTAAGGAAACTCCATACTATTTTCCATAAGAGCTGCACCAATTTACAGTGCCACCAACAGTGTAGGAGGGCCCCCCTTTATCTACATTCTCACCAGCATTTGTTATTCTCTGTCTTTTTGATAAATAGCCAGTCTAACTGGAATGAGATGATATCTCAGTGTGGTTTTAATTTGCATTTCTTGGATACTGAGTGATGTTGACCATTTTTTTCATGCATCTGCTGGCCATTTGTATATCTTTCTTTGAGAAACGCCTATTTAGCTCCTTTGTCCATTTTTTAATCAAGTTAATTTTTTTTTTTTTTTTACTGTTAAGTTGAGTTCCTTGTATATTCTGGATATTAATCATTTGTTGGATGCATAGTTTGCAAATATTTTCTCCTATTCCATTTGTTGTGTTTCTGCTCTGTTGATTGTTTTCTTTGCTGTGCAGAAGTTTTAGCTTAATATAATCCCTTTTGTTTATTTTTCCTTTTGTTGCCTGTGCTTTTGGGGTTGTATTCATAGACTTTTCTCAGTCCTACTTCCTGAAGTATTTCCCCTATGTGTTCTTTTAGGAGTTTTACAGTTTCAGGTCTTTTATGTAAGACTGTAATCCATTTTGAGTTGATTTTGGTATATGGTGAGATGTATAGGTCTTGTTTCATTCTTCTACAAATGGATATCCAGTTTCTCCCAGTGACATTTACTGAAGAGACTGTCCTTTCCCCAATGTATGTTCTTGGTGACTTTCCCAAAGATAAGTTGGCTGTAGGTATATGGATTGATTTCTGGGTTCTCCATTCTGTTCCACTGGTCTTTGTGTCTGTTTTTATGCCAGTACCATGCTGTTTGGATTATTATAGCTTTGTAGTATGATTTGAAATCAGGTAGTGTTGTGCCTCTGGTTTTACATATTTTTTTGCTCAGGATTGCTTTGGCTATTCAGGGTCTTTTGTTATTCCATATGAATGTCAGGATTGTTTTTTTTCTATTTCTGTGAAGAATGTCATTGGAATTTTGATGGGGATTGCATTGAACCTGTAGATTGCTTTGGGTAGTATGGATATTTTCACAATGTTAATTCTTCTAATCCAAGAACATGGAATGGAATGTCTTTCCATCTTTTTGTGTCCTCTTTAATTTCTTTCAACAGTAATTTGTAGTTTTCATTGTAGAGATCTTTCACATACTTTGTTTATGTCATTCCTAGGGTTTTTGTTGGTGGTGACAGTGGTGACAGTTGTAAATGGGCTAGCTTTCTTGATTTCTTTTTCTGCTAGTTCATTGTTGGAGCATTAAAATGCTACTGATTTTTTGCATATAGATTTTGTATCCTGCAACTTTGCTGAAATAGTATATCAACTCTAAGAGTTTTTTTTGTAGAGTCTTTAGGCTTTTTCCATATATAGGATCATGTCATCTACAAACAGGGATGATCTGACTTCATCTTTTCCAATCTGGATGCTCTTTATTTCTTTCTCTTGCCTGATTGCTCTGGCTAGTACTTCCAACAGGAGTGGTGAGAGTGGGCATCCTTGTCATATTCCCATTTTTAATGGAAAAGCTTTCAACTTTTCCCCATTTAGGATGATATTGGCAGTGGGTTTGTCATATATGGCTTTTACTGTGTTGAGATACTTTCCTTCTATACCTAATTTGCTGAGAGTCTTTATCATGAAGGATGTTGAATTTTGTCAAATGCTTTTTCAGCATCTATTGAGGTAATTATATGGTTTTTGTCCTTGATTTTGTTGATGTGGTGTATCACATTTATTGACTTGCATACCTTGAAGCATACTTGCATCCCTGGGATGAATCCCACTTGATCATGGTGTATGATTTTTGGGATGTGTTGCTGTATTCTAATTGCTTATATTTTGTTGAGGATTTTTGTTTCTATGTTTGTCAAAGATGTTGGCCTATAGTTTTCTTTTGTTGTTGTATCTTTTTCTGGCTTGAGTATCAGGGTGATGTTTGCCTCATAGAATGAGTTTGGGAGAATTGTTTGTTTCAATTTTTTGGAATAGTTTGAAGAGAATTGTGATTAATTCTTTTTTAATGGCTTGGTAGAACTTGGCAGTAAAGGCCTCTGGTCCTGGGCTTTTGTCTGGTGGGAGACTGCTGCCTGCATAATTGTCCAAACCTCCCGTTGCCTTTCTTACATGCAATTTGGCCCAAGATATTTAGTCTATGTTTGTCAGAGGTAAGATTTCCAAATATATTCACAGGAATTGTGCACCCAGCAGTAGAGAAAGAAACCCCCTGCAAATGTATTCCTTTCCTATTACACATCCAATAAGGAACTCTAACTTTAACATAACAGAGGGTCATCCTTGAAGTTTACAACTTATATTTTGATGTTGCTTAGAGGCATAGCATTTACTTATGTAAAATTATATACTAGTAAAATTAGCAGAAATTAATATACAAAGAGTATAATGACTTCTAACAGGCTGACTTCAAGGAAGTGTTTACTAAAAAAAAGATGAAATTAATAAAAAACTGAACATTGTTCTGTTCTAGCTTAAAATTCTTAAATAAAAGCACACCATTTCATTGGTTTTAATACTGTTCCTATTTCAGTCATCTGTACCACACAATTACTAGCTATTAAATGCAACACAATTATTCTGCAGTGTAAATGTTAAGATAATAATCACAAACAGAGAATCTAAAGCTAATTATGCAAAAAAAGAAAATTTCCACATATTAGTGTTCTTCCTATATACTTGGTATGCTTCTCCATTCTGAAAAATCAGTTCACATCACTTAAAAAAGGGTTCTTAATTTTGTAATTAAATTAAAACACACACTGTAGATGCTTTTTTTTTCTTATCATAGATTAAAGACACTTGAATTAATAATTCAAATAAGGATAGGTCTTGTTATATGAATTGCTTGGCCTTTCACAGATGTTAAAACCAATGTGAAGTAAAAGTTTCTTTCTTTCTTTTTTTTTTTTTTTCGTGACCGGCGCTCAGCCAGTGAGCATTCCTATATAGGATCCGAAACCGCGGCGGGAGCATCGCCGCGCTGCTAGCGCAGCACGCTACCGAGGGCGCCACGGGCTCAGCCCAAAAGTTTCTTTCATTGTGTTAAAGTGCCAACAGTATAAAATATTTTGTAATATGTAATTCAATTAACCATTATACAGAAGAGAAATTACTCTGCATTTCTAAGTCATTTTCACTATCATTATTATTAAAATTTGAATTTTTAATAATAAGCATTCATTGGAAAAAACATATGGCAAAATAATTTTAAAGGTTGTTGCATCATTGAATTTAGAGACAATTCATCATCTTAACAAATGCATTAATAGTTTCCTTTATGAACTGTTAAGAGTGAATCCATTAAAAATAATGCTCATTTGGGGGAAGATACAGGACTGGCTGATCATACATGACTAGCACAACTATAATTTAGTACATTTTTAGAAAGAAATTTGAAAATATACATCAAAGACTTTACAACTACACATATACTTTGACTCAGAAGCTATGCATCTGGAAAAGAGCCCAAAAAAGTAATAAGAGCAGTTCACATAAATTTATGTACAAAGATGTCCCGACAGTAAGAAATAAGTCAAATAAATAAGTGGCTAATCAATGTGTGGAGTATTGTGTAACTATTAAAAATGATGAAAATCTATAGTACACCAATGTAGGGAGGAAACAAAGTAAACAGTACTTAAAGCTGTTATGACTGGGTTTTACCCTCACCTTGAAGAGGCAGAACAGAGTTCTGGGCATACTATAAGCCCAGTCAAAGCTGGCTCATTAGCTGTCACTGTATGCAAAAGAAGGCCTTACTTAGTAATCCTAAATCAAGGTTTGTCTGTAGGAACACTGGGGCAACTTCCTAGGAGGAGTAATGCAAAAGTCTGCCTGACTTTAAGGATTTGGGGCAGGAACAGAAAAAGAGATTTGTATCTTCCAGAAGAAGACCTGATGCACAGAGCTGGGTTATCAGGCTCCATTAAGAAGAACCATCAAGAAGAAGAACCTTTCAGAAGAATGCACCTTACCAACATATGTTATTAGAAGTCTCAGAATGAGAATTAATAGTAATGCTGAGAGTAAATTAAGCTAGCCTAAAATGGCAAAACAGGATGAAGGCTGATGGGTATTATAACACTTAAAAATTGTTAGTAGAGACTATTTGTCGTTCCTTTGATGATAATGTTACAATTTGAGGCAGTTAATATTCAATTCTTGATACTTTGTGATGTGCACCTATATCCATACATATATGCACGTGTGTGTATACTCATACATAATTTAAATTTTTATGTACTTAATAGATTTAAAGAGGTGGAGAAAAGAGCCAAGTAGCAGTTTGTGTGAGCTAAACAGGAGATTAAGAAAGATGGTTCTGCAGTCTTATATAAACAGTGATTTGATGGTGAAATAGCAGATAAAACAGATACCTCAGAAGAGGCTGGAAACTCTTCTGGTTCATGGAGGATTGGGATTAAAAAAAAACAAACCAGAAAACTCATTTGGAAAGAGCAGTAAGTCATATGGTCATTTACAGTCATCAGAGTTGCCTCTAAACTCCTTTCCTTTGACCTCTCCTCCTCCAGTAGGCAGTTCAGATAAAACTAACTTCATTTAATAAATACGTGCTCTGAGATATGCACATTAATGCAATTTTTGTCAATGTCAGCATATTTTTCTCACTGTAATTTTAGATTGATCTTTCTGACTGCAGAGGTTCCTAAACTAGAATTTTGTACTTCTCAGTAGCCAATCACTGTCAAGCAGGTAAAAACTACATTTTAAAAAAAATACTCAAGGAGGTATAATTAAATACACTCTAGGAAAATGGAGAATGCTTTTGTGATAGGAAGAAAATCCTTATTTATCTGGATTTTCAACTTATGATAATGAATCTTTTAAAACCCTGTTCGTACTCCTAAGAGCCTCAAAGGCTAATTGTGAAGATACCATACAAAGTACATTATTTAAAATAAACAAAATCTGTCTATTTAATTTTTGATATAACACTTACAACTATTGGGATATATTAGAAATTCAATGTCAGTGAGCATCCACAAGAAATTCAGACTCCAACAATCATCATTATTCTCAACTATGCTAGTTACTGAGTTACCATGTTTTCATAAGTACATACCACAGAGGGCTGAGGTCTTGACTAGAAGAGTCCTATACCAGTACGGGCTAGTAAATAATTGTTTAACTTATGTTCATTCACATTTCCATTGTCCAATGAATGTACCAGAAAGTGAACTTGAAAAAATGACATTTAATTACTACCTAAACAATAATATAGACTATTTCTCTCATCTATATGATTTTTCCTTCATTATTTACATATAGTGTTCTTCCATGATTTTCACTATTCACTCTCTTATTTGGAGAAGAGAGGAAAGCTGAAACCTATTTGATAGTATTTATTCATAAGCAAATACGTACTAGGAAGAAATAGAGCATAGTGGTTAAATATGGTCGCTAGAGTCAGGAACGTCTAAATTAGCATCTGTGGTAGACTATTACTATTCAAAAATATTCCCTGCCACTCTTTAGGGAACGATAAAACTTCCCCACCCTATGGACAGCATGATTGGTGTTGCTCTAGCTAATAAAATGTGAGCAAGTGACATTTTGCACTTATGGGTAGAAACTTTATAAGCCAGTACATCATGATTTGTCATGATGTCTTATCTCTGCCATGTGCCTGACAATGTTTTAAATAAAATATCTGTTCCATGATGTATCTTCACTGGGGTTTCCTAGTGAAGATAACATGAAGCAGTACTATGGCCAGTCTTCCATTAACCTAGAATATAAGAAAGAAATGAACCTTGGTGTTTATAAACCAGTGAGAAATGGGAGATTGTTTGTTACTGCAAAATAACCTAGCCCTCAGTCCTCACTAGCTATGTAAGCTTTGTGAGCAGTTTTAGCCCCTCTTCACCTTAATTTCCTCATTTTCAAAATGGAGAAAATCTAACTCAATGAGAAAATTTAGGTTAAATGACACAGTGCCTGGTATATAATAAGTATCCAATAAATGATGATTGTTGTACCCTGTGTTTGTCCCAACATTGTATCTAGGAAGTAGATGACTTATACTGATTTCACAGATGGGACTTTGAACTTTGAATTTTTTAGTTGAAACAAGTTAAGACTTTGGGATGAAATGAAAGTCTTTGCATGTGAAAAGGATGTGAGTTTTGGAAGGCCAGGGGCGGAATGTACTGAATTGAATTATGTGCCCCCCAAATCCCTGAAGCTTGAATTGTGTCCCCCAAGTTTTATGTATTAGAAAGTTGGCTCCCACTGTGACTGTTAAGAGGGCGGGAAATCCTATTATGGTAATTGAAAGTGGAGCCTTGAAGAAGTGATTGTATTGTAGGACCCTGCCGTAGTGAATGGACTAAAAATGATGGTGAGGGGCGTGGTTTTAAGGGCTCTAAAAGAAGAGGAGCGTCTGTCTTTCTTTCTCTCTCTCTCTCTCTCTCTCTGCTTTCACCATCTTGCAATGTGAGACCCCTGGGTCACTGTCACCACCACCAGATCAACTTTGGACTTCTCAGCCTTAGAAACCGTAAGCAATAAATGTCACTTTTCTTTACAAATCAGCCAGTTTCAGGTATTTTGTTGTAAGCAACATAAATGGACTAATACACTTGTATTATTGCCGTTGTTAATAATGCCAGGAACTTCACTAAATATTGATTAATAAGATTAACAAGAGCCCTTATCTCATGAAGTCTGAAGTTGAATGCAGAGGACAGACGTGTAAACAAGTCACTATAGCAATGAGATAAATGTCTTACGAAGATGAACAGGTGCTTCCATATTAGAAGTGATTTAGCTTTAATTGGTCATCTGGGAAGTCTCCCTGTAGGTAAGACATTTGAATTAAGAACTAACAGGTAAGACTTTTCCAGGCAAACAAGAAGCATAAAGGCATTCCAGGTAGAAGGGCCAGCATGTGCAAGAAAATACATGACCTCTTGTGAGAATTCCAAGTAGTTCATAATTGCAAGAGACTAGATCATGAAGGACTGAGTACGGGAGCTAAGGGATTTAATCTTTATCCTGTACGTGATGGAGCCCAACTGAAGGGTTTCGAGTACAAGTGTGACACCATACCATATCACAAACCAAAATATAAGGAGTTATGTCATGTAAAGTAGACCCCCCAGCGCCTTTTTTGCATTGGTATACTGCTAGAGTTTAAAATATATTTAAGCAAATTGGATGCGGACCATCAAAATCTAACATGGAATAGCTAGTCTGGCTTGTCAAAAGAGGAGGTTAAGCCTCTTTTCACCACATTAATTGCCCATTTTTCCCATCTTGGCCATAATTTTATGGAATTACTGTGTGAAAACATATATGGATTCTACAGCACTATTATAGAAGAAGTGGTTTTTAACTGCCTAATGATCAAAAGATAGAAATCCCTTAGTGCTTAGAGATTTTTTGAATATTTAGAACTAATAATACACTTTGATAAAGGGCAATTAGTAACTATGCCAAACTAGAATAAAATAAAAAAGTAAAAAGTACTTTTTAGATTTTGAATTTAAGAATTCGGCTTGAAATTTTTGATATTAAGACACTTATAGTTATTTAAATATGACCCTAACTATTTTGAAGAGGCAAAAAAATATTCTCTGACACAGAATAGGATGCATCTGCATTTTTCATAATGACATTTGATACATACAAGTATAGGGAACTATGTGCACCAGGCACAGACATAAGAACTTCATATGCAGGAACTCTTTGAATCCTAATTGTAATCCTGAATATTAGGCACAGCTGTGATGCCTGTTTTACAGATGATAAAAGTGAGACATGAAAAGGGTAAATGACTTTCCCAAGGTCAAACAGTATGGGGTGGCCCTAGGATTTAAACCTGGCAGACTGGCTCCAGATTCCATGCTCTTAGCTACACTGCTGAACTGTCTCCCCTTTTTACTAATCAGAACACATGTGCAAAAGTTAGAACAATGAAATATGTGAGTAATATGTGGGCCTTTTTGGTCTGGAAGGAGAGGAAGGGTCAGGATTACCAACAATACTGTATCTTTAGCTTAAACTCAAGCTGGGAGTCAGACATATTTGGCAAAGTGATGGAGGAACAATGGGGCCAACCAAGAACCATGGCTAGACCTCAGTGTGGCAGCCAATATCTGATACTCCCCAGACCCCACCACAGGCTGAGACTGGCAAGTGGCCAAAGCCAATGTGGCAGAGAAGTGGGTGCACGTGGCTTACAACTAGGCCGATTACACAGCCATGGTGGTCAGAACTGAAAGTCAGCAAGAGCAATTAAGATAGTGCATAGAATATGTCAACTATTTTTACACTTCAAATATTTGATTCTAGACCCTTGATTTGATTTTCTGGTCACAGGTATGAATTATGATAAAAAGAACTAAAATCTTCCATGAATTGAGTTCCTGATTTAAAAAGATACAAATAAACTCTACCTACCTCACAATGATTTTAACACATTCGGACCATTTTTCATTGGCAGAAAGAAACAAGACTGCAAACAGTTGGAGGTAAATTATTCCATTGGTGATGGTAATTCCTGCTTCCTGGACCCTTTTACAAATGAGAAGGCTGAGGCTCATATACGATAAATTGCTTACCTGAATTCTCACAGGCTGACAGTGATGAGCTCAAAAGTCCCACGCATTCCATGCTGCTTTCTTGTTCTCCAAGGACACATCTGCTCTACCCTTTGAGGATGGCTGCCATATGCAGGATCAGGATTACATATAGGTTCAGATAAAAAAAACAAAAACAAACACAACAGAGCTGGTCTTTTTTCTATCCTGCTGCCTCAGTTGTAAATAATAATAATAATTTATAAACTACTTATTACTCCCCTGGCTCTTTCCTTCTAAAGAACTGATTTTTCAACTCTGCTTTCTGCTCTGACAGCCACTCTTTTTAATTCTGGTTATCAAGAGTCAGCACTGTTGCTTGCCACCAAAACCCTTCAACCAATACAATATTATCTCCCCACCCCCACAAGCTGAAAGACTCATCTCTTCTACTCCACCTTCTCTGTCAAGACCCTACCTTCATTTGCAACTATGTCAAGTCTCACATTTGACTTCCATTGATCTTTCTGTGACTTGGAATCCACTTAAGAATAAATTTGACATAGCAGTCCTTTGTAAATACAGATGTGCATGCTAATATTATCCCTGTATTATACAAGTATAGTTATCCAACATTTTAGTACTTTTCCTCAAGTTATATTCACATCCCCCCAACTCTATCATACAACACTGTTGAGGATGTAATCATAAGTATCAAAATAAATTCATATTCAATTGAATCATCGCCATCAACTATTATACTATTGCAATGATGTGTTTTCTTCTATATAAACATTCTCATCATAAAAGGAATCTAATTTTGTAATACACTGGAAATACCTTTAGCAGAGGACTAGATATTTGTCTTTCTGCAATAGAAGAATACACTCAATCTGGATATCATGCTATGGTATTAAATTCAACCTTATTTTAAAATGCATAGATTTTCTGTATAGCTTAAACCACATAAACAAAAATTTTGGCCACAAATTTACCTTTTACATTCTCCAGTCAGACCCCTACTGCTGAATACTTCAATGTGGTAAATCTTCAGTTATTTTAAAGCTACTTATCTGACAATCTAGCAGAAGATCAGTAAATAAAGCATTCTAAGCAGAAGCCACAAACTCTATGAAATAGGATCTTGGGCAAGTTATTTATTTTCTACAAACTTCAGTTCCCTCAGCTGTAAAATGAAAATGAATAATAATTCTAATCTGCAGTATTGTATTAAGGACCAAATGAAATAAAGTTATTAAAGTGTTTATTGTAGATTGTGACACAAACATCAATAAATTTGGGAGAGGCAGAATGAAGCAAAACAAACTCATGAGTTTTACGTATAGAAAAGCCTCTCAGACTTCACTTAAAAAAAACCCTTTTATTCATTTTCTGTACATAGTTGTTACAAACCTGGTTATCTATTTTCCACTCTACAACAGACTGAGAGTAGCAAAGTAAAACACTGGTAGGAGAAAGATCCAAGCACCCATCACATTGGCACACAATGGTTCTTCTATAAATATTTATTTGTTACTGTTGCCATTTATAGGAGTAAACAAGCTGAAAGCAGGACATTGAGAATTACATTGCTGAAACTGAGGACGTACGTATAAAAATGTTGAAAGAGATAATCATGAACCCCAAATGCAGGTATAATGCAAATATAGTCCTGCACATTTATGTAGACTTTAAGGGCTACGGAATGTTAATACACAGCAGGAGTGTGTTGAGTATAGTATGAAAAGCAATGGATCTAGGCTTAGGTTCAGATCAAGGTCTGTTATGTATTATCACTACAACCTAAGTGGACCCAGCTATAAAGGGAGATAATAATAACTATTTTGCACTAAGGGCAGCCCCCTTCACCCAGAAGGAGGCAAGAAGCATGCAGAAAACACCACTTCCACATGGGTTGGCCACCACAGCCATGGCTGCTGCAAAAGTGGCTTGATGGCTACAGCAATAGCCACAGCCATTGTGCAGGTGACCCACCAGACACTCAATTACACTGACACAAAAAGAGTCTCCAGTGGAGATCAGAAAAGGAAAAGGACATCTCTCTCCTCAAAGCCCACTTCAAAGTAATAGAAGAAGCAACTGTTCTACCAGATGACCAGACATCAGTGTAGAAATACCAGAAATATGAAAATCCAAGAAAATGTGACACCACCGAAAGAATACAATAATTCTCAAATACCAGACCTTTAGAGCAGGAAACTCTTGAAGTGACTGAAAAGGAATTCTGAGCAACAATCTTAAGGGAACTCACTGAGACACAAGAAGACTCAATTAGACAACATAATGAAATGAGAAAAAAAAAAAATCCAGGATATGAAGGAGGAAATTTACAAAGAGATTAATACTTTAAAATAGAATGTAGCAGAATTCATGGAACTGAAAGGTTCACTCAATGAAATACATGACACGACTGAGAGCATAAGCAGCAAGCTAGAACAAGCAGAAGAAAGAATTTCTGATCTTGAAGATAGTCTTTTTGAAAACCCACATGGATAAAAAAAAGGACAAAGAATTTTTAAAACTGAGGAAAATCTAAGAGAGCTAGCAGACAACCTTAAGCACATGTACATTTGAATCATGAGTGTTCCAGAAGGTGAGGAAAACAGAAAAAGCATGGAAAACCTATTCAATGAAATAATAATGGAAAACTTCCCAGATATAGGGAGAGACACAGACCTTCAGATCCAGGAGGCTCAAAGATCCCCAAAGAGATTCAACCCAAAAAGAACCTCTCCAAGACACATTATAGTCAAACTGGCAATACTCAAAGGAAAAGATAGAATCTTAAAAGAAGCAAGAAAAAAGTGTCAAGTCACCTATAAGGGAACCCCTATCAGACTAACAGCAGACTTTTCAACAGAAACTCTAGAGGGAAGAAGAAAATGGGATGATACATTCAAAATACTAAACGAAAAAAACTGCCAGCCGAGAATACTATGCCCAGCAAGGCTATCCTTCAGAATGAGGGAAAATAGTGCATTTTCCAGACAAACACAAACTGCAGGAGTTCACCACACAACGAGTCCTGCAAGAAATTCTCAAGGGATTTCTGCATCAGGAATCTGAAAAACAATAATCACTGATCTTACTAGTTATAGTTCTGGTCAAACTTTTTATTTCCTACTTCTTTTATCTATGCTGTAATTTCTATTTACTTCTTTTGTTAGGTCTGGCTTAGTGTGCTCTTCATTTTCTAGTTTCTTAATGTGCAAAGGTGATTGTTGATTTGAGATCTTCCTTTTTTTTTTGAATGTATGTATTTACATTAAATAAATTTCTCTTTTAAGAGAAGAAAAGAAAAAAACCTTTGGTGATGGATGATGGGATTTGATTTTACCCTACTTACAAACGAGTAACTTAGCCTGTTATTGTTTCATAGATGCTGACAGAAGACCCAAAACTCCTGGATCAAGGAAAAATGACTTTTTTACTCAAGGCACAGCAAGCAGCATAAGCTTCATGTTTGCATTGGTTCCCTTTGCCTCCCAAATCTCGTTGGGGAGAGAAACACTGAAGCTGAGGATCCTGCCATTTTGTAGTAAGTAGTAGGTACACCTGTTCTTTGTCCTGGGGGGCTGCAAACATAACTCAGAGAAGTAGCCCAGGTAAAGGGTGGTCAGGGCTTCCTTGTATTCTTGTGCATGAATCCCCATTATTTAGACTGAAACACTGAAGTTCAGAGAAGTTAATAGATGGCTTTATTACGTTTACACAGCCAGTAATATCAGAACTTAGGTTTTCTAAGTTTTAACTGGTACTATTTCCAAGAGACTTGCGCTGTCTAATATGTAAAATATTTTATTAATAATTTTTCATTTTTCATCACAGGTTTAAATGATAAGATTTGAATATAAATAGAATATTATTAAATATAGTAAGCAATAATTTGTTAAATGTAATATTTAACAAGGCATTACACAATATGTTTAATAAAATATCACCTATTTTATTAAATATTTTTAAATATTAAATATAATTTATATATTAGTAAATATAACTTCACCTGGGTTTTTTTCACCTTTTAAAAATGTGGCTAGAAAAATTTAAATTACATATGTTGTATGTTCACATATATATTTCTGTCGGATAGCACTGCAATAAACTGTAACTGTTGTATCCCTTTTATCCTTTGTAGTTCCATGTTCTTAACCTTTTTTTCTTTTTTTATTAGGTATAACATACATATAGTAAATGCACCATGTATTTATCATAAGCACACAACTTGTTGAACATTTACCAATGCATATAACCACCACCCAGATCAAGATACAGAACTCTTCATCAGTGGCGAAAGTTCTCTCAAGCCTTTTCATAGTCAATACCCTCTGATTCCTCTATTTCTGATAACCACTATTCTAATTTCCATCACCATCAATAAGTTTTTCCTGTACTAGAACTTCACAGAACTGGAATCACACAGTATGTACTCTTTTGTATCTGGCTGCTTGTGCTGAACAAGATATTTTTGAAATTCATCCTCAATGTTAAGTGTATAGTAGTTCGTTTTCAGTTGCTTTGTAGTATTCCATTGAATGGCTATACCACAGTTATCTATTTTCCAGTACGTGGACATTTGGGTTGTTTCCAGTTTTGGCTATTATGAATAAAGCTGCTGTGAACATTCATGTAAAAAAAAAAAAAACTTTGCAAGATTGTTTTGAAGACCAATATATATATATGAGGGTACTTCAAAAAGTAGGTGGAAAAATGCAATTAAAAGATAATATGAATCTTCCAATTAATGTTTGAAGATCCCATGTGTGTGTGTGTGTATGAAGTGCCCATAACTGTATTCAGTGCATTCGGTATAAGATGACAAAGAGATGGATAATAGAATTTAGGATCATGTTTCATTTAAAAGCTTTCTGTTTTTTGAAGTTTTGCATTAAAAAAATAAGCTTCAATGATCTTAAAATTTGGGGTAGAGTCCCTCATTCTTTGACATTAGACAAATAAAACATTACTACTGACAAAGAAAATAGCATCAGACTAGTTAAGTCACCCGAAATGGAGCTGAGAGACCACCACAGCTTGAACTTTAGGTACATCTTAGCTAGGAACACTTTGATCTTCTGCTAAATTTTTGCACCCAGCCATACTAATTATGCATTCAGCCAATCAAGCAGCCAGGCTTTGGTCAATCGCAGGCTATCAACTGTTCACACCGTGCCTAAATGAGGCAAATGCTGAGCTATAATCAATTAACTTGTTTCTGTCTATCACTTTCTTTACTCTGGCTGTAGATGTGACCTGCAAGATATGGTGGGGTGCAGCATTCTGAACCACTTTTGGTTTGGACTGCTGCCTGACTCTAGAATCATTTACTGAGTTCTCAAATAAACTTTCTTTGATTTATATCTCAACCAGGTGGTTGTTTACTCTGGTTGACACTATCTATGAATTAGAAATGCAAACAACATTTTTAAAAAGCATCATAAACACAATTTAAAGGCGAATGCTTAATTGTGGTGATTATTTCACAATATGAAATAATTATTTACATACATAAAATTATCGAGAGGTACACCTCAAATAGATACAATTTTAATAGTCAGTTATGCATCAATAAACCTTGAAAAAAAGGCAAATGAAAAAGTGGGAAAACATTCACAAGATACATGACAGACAAACGATTAATAACCTTAATGTCTACAAATCTCCTAATAATTACTACAAAAGAGTTGAATTTAAGTCATGAACAAGCAGTTTACCAAACAAGAATGACAACTGGAATATACATGTATCTATCTATAGATATAGATGTAGATAAAGATATAGCTATAGATATAGATATATACTAATTAAAAAAACACTGAGATAATATTTTTCACTTGTGACACTGACAAAGACTTTTAAAAAATTATTGTAATGTCCAATATTGACTAGGATGTGAGGAAAACAGCACCTTTACACACTGCTGAGAGAACAGAAATTGGCCCAGTCTGCCTGGACGGCAAGCTGGTTATTTATATCAAAAGTCTCATAACGTTATTTACTTTTTCATCTGGGAATATAAATTGATGTATTCAAAGACTAATACAAAAGAATATTTATCTCTGAGAAATTGCAAATGTTCTAAAGTTTTGTTCAATTAATAGAGAAATGGTTAAGTAAATTATAGATTATGGTTGACACACAGAAAGTAACATATGTTAATTTGTGCAATTCTATAAGTTACATGTATTGTCTAAAAAACATAATCATATTATAATGGTAAGGGGAAAATACCAAACCACATATTGAATATTGTACAACACAATAATAGTGAATAAAGAAGGAAGCATACTTTTAAAAAACTGTATGCCTATATAAAAATTTAGATGAAAATGATATAGACATGATAATTATTTGAAATAATTATGGGTGATACTCAATTTCTTTTTTTTTTTTTCTTTGCTCATTTTAATTTTTTACATTCTTTTCCTTCACCATGTATTCCTTTTACAAAAAAATAAATTGAAACAAATGTATATTGATTTTTATATAACCTGAATATAAGCAATACCATTTATTAAAAAATGTGTAAATCATATCCTCAATAACTTTGCATTTACATAATATTTGTAGCAATTTCCCACATAATAGTTTTGTCTTAAATCCTGTGACCTATCTATTTTATCTCAATTTTAAGGATGAAGAAACTAAGATCAAGTGACATGACCAAAGTTCCCACTGATAAGTGAGAGAGCTCTGTGTGCAGTTCTTTTGAGGTTAAGTCCATGGGGCCTTTCCACTACACCAAGAGCTGCCTTTCACTTAATCCCTATATGGCAATAAAAGAAGCAAACTGAGCATTAAAATTTTGTATCATTAGAATCCTATTCCAGATGCTTGTAAGAGCAAGCCAGCATATCATTAGTTTTCATTTCATTGAGTTTTTTAATGACAAATTTTGACTGCAAACTCTTTTCAGAGTGGAGAGTTCAAATTAAAATGTCAGTTTTGATTCAGTCATGATGCTTTACTTTCAAAATATTTAAGGAATATATTTCATTAAAACCAAGATGATTGGAGGTTAGAATATGTAAATGTCTTCATAAATTCTATCAGTTAGTAAAAAGATTTAGGCCCTATTACACAAATCCCCAAACTTTATAATCATAAAAACTTTAGTCTTAGAAATATACATGTGCATATGTATACTTACATAAATATTTAAAACATATGCAATAAGTTCAAGATTCTTATACTACGGTTTGTCAATGTCTATGATAAATAATCCAATCTGTTGACAAGCAGTCTCCAACAATTATTGTCAATGGTAGCATCCATTAGACTTCTGAACTCTAATATAGCTCTCATTGATGAATTGCTGTGCAGTTCGATCTCATTTCGTTTCACAGTATACATGTTAGGTCCTTTGTGGTCCTTTTCTTTTACAGGAGATCAATGTAGATTTCTGAGGTTCACTTTAGCCTAGTTTGACAGTCTCCAGACCAACAAAACAAAATTTTTATTTATCTCTCATTATTCAGAAAATCTCACAATTTATGATACCTCCACCAACCTACCCCCAAATGGTGAATATTTCACAAATAATCTATTAGAGGCAGACCCCATAGGCAATTTCCACTTGCATTTAGTTCGCCCCTAGTTGGGCACAGACCTTTTCAACCATGATGCAAAGATCTCTACTGGTTTAAGAGAAGAGACTTTCACACAAATTCCATTTCACCTCCCCTCCTTCCTCTCATCCAGGACCTAGAAAGATCCCTGCCACACCCCTATCTTTCAGCAACATCACCCTTTGCCTTCATTCTTCTCTGAAATTTTCAGTCAGGATGAGAAGGAAAGGACCTCCCTCCTCTGAGAGTTCCCAAATGCTCTTCCCCAGGCACAGGAAGCTAAATCAGAGCCAGAAGGTGCCAGCTGATACTGACGTCCTAAGCACAGCACAGCTTTTCTCTACCATCTTCTACCTTTCCTCTTAGCTTCCATCTTTATACTCTGCCTCACACCAGCACCATCAGTTCTTCTTGAGATCCTCCAAAATGGCCTTGTCCTAAAGGAAACCAAAGAAGGTCTCCCATTGCAAGACCCCTTCTCAGCCATATATAGTTTAACAAAGGAGTGCTTTTATCACAGGCAAAAATACTATTACACATATACAATTACAAATATGTTCTCTTTAACTGATTCAATCCAGGTGCCAAAATGCTCAAAAATGGGTAATCTACTGAATTAAAACCGATTTTTTTTAAGAATATTATACTTAGACATGGTAAATCATGATTGGACAGATCCATTAGAAATCAAAGTAAAGAGGGTTTTGGCAATATCCCGTTTCAGAAGGGTTCTCCTAGTCAATCCAAAATTCGAGTGACAATTATTCATAGTGTACTTAGATTCTAGTACTATTCTAAATTCACTGAGAGTTACAGTAGAAAAATAACACAAATTAATTGAGAACTCAGGAGAAACATACACAAAAAATTTAGAGAAAAATGCATAAATGTAACATAATATAAGAAAAAGGCAGTTACCAGGTTAAAAACCAGAAGTACTACAGAAATTTTGAAGTAAAAAATTGGTAAAGGAAGGTTTTGTGGAGGACATGGAATTCGAAATGGACTATATGGAGAAAAAACATTTCAGAAAAGGACATGAGAAAGGACACAGAAGTGGAAATTAGCAACCATGTAAGGGCCTGGAACTCAAAGCTGCAAGAAATAGCTGACTTTATTCACATACCTGTTTCACACACATCCCTCACCATGGAAAATTTAAAATGGCTACAAATTCTTCCCTTTCCAATAAGAGCTAGAGTCTTTCTAGTCCTTTTGAATCAGGATTGTCACTGTGGCTTCCTCTGGCCAATGGGACTTTAGCATACATGACACAATCAGAGGTTTGGAAAACACCTGTACCTTGGGGCTTGCCTTTTGCTGTACATGGTAAACTGAGATCACCATGGACAGAAAAGAACCCAACCTAGCCTGTTGGAGAATGAAAGATGAAAGACCTCAATGCAGAGAAATGAGATGACACAGATAACCATCAGACAGCCCCAGGCAAAAGCCTGCCAACTGTCAGTGATGTGTGACCAGCCACCCTGCCAGCTGACCCATGGACACATGAATAAGCCCAACAGACATCAGTGGAGGCACCCCAGACACAGAACTGTGCCAGTCCACAGAACTCTGAGCTAAGTAAATGGTGGTTGTTTTAAGCACTACGTTTTGGGGTGTATGCAAAAGCATACAACACACACACACACACATTTCCTCATTCAATTAACTAAATACATCTCCAAACTGATAACTCAACTTTCAGTTTTTCCTTCCAAACTCCCTTAACCACTGTTAGATTAACTTTTCAAAAAAGCACAGTTTTCATCCTCTCGCTCTTCTGACTGTAAACTTCTAATAAGTATTCATTGATTCATTCATTCATTCAATAAATATTTACCTATCACCAGCTAGGTGCCAGCCACTAATCTAAATGTAGGAAACACAGTCTGAAATGGTGTAAAAAGTCCCTGCTCCACAAGACTAACACTCTAGCTCATGATTTTCTAAAGTAAGGGTTCTCCAACCTGACTCCACATAAGATCACTGTGGAAGCTTTATAATTATGTACTGAAAATAAACATGAGAATGATAAATCATACATTGTTTAAGTGATTATAGGGAGAGGAAGCAGGTAGGTGGATGGGACAGGCTAGATTACTTTGACAATAACTTTTTTTGCAAATTTAACTTTGGAGCTGTGTAAATATTCTGTATAATTATAAAACAAAATTAAATGTACAAAATAATCTCTAAAAATGAAAAGGAAATAAAACAAATGAGCCTTAATGTGTAACCAGTTACTGGTGTAATCAAAAAGAGGAACTATTCAAAGTAACTTTAAAATGGAGCAAATTATTCTCATTCTAACATTCCTGGTGATACTGAGAATTGGGATTTGGAGGGAACCTGGGGAAATGGAGATGCAATATAAAATATAACACTGGAGTGCTGAATTTGAACTGAAAGTATTAGTACGGAGTCCTTTATGCGATATCACATCTTAAAAAATGAGATCTTCCATAGCTTTTTCACTGAAAAGGCCCAGAAACATTGCCTAGTAGCAACAAGAGCCACTAGCACCCAGAGTGTAGTCTCAAAATGTGGTTTACCATTAAAAGGCTAGAGATCCTTGGAGAAATAACTGATTGAAGGTTTGGGGTAGGAGATGTACATAATGATCCTAGAATATGTCGTCATATGAGAAAGTAAATAATGTTTGAAATGCTATGATAAGGATTGAATTTTATGTATTAGAAGTTTCATGTATTAGAAGCTTGACCCCTACTGTGACTTTGGGGAAAATGGGAAATCCTATTATGTAATTGAAAGGTAGAGTCTTGAAAGGTGATTGGTTTGTAAAGTATGCCTAGTGAGTGGATTGATCCTAGTGAATAGTGGTCATGAGTGTGGTTCTGATGGCTTTAAAAGGAGCCACCTGAGAAGGTTAGCTCTTTCTCTGCTTCTGCCATCTTGCAATGTGATACCCTGTGTTGCTGAAGTCACCTTCACCAGGATTATTACCTGGACTTTGGACTTCCCAGACTCTGAAACTGTAAGCAATACATTTTGGTTTTTTTTACAAATTATCCAGTTAAAATATTTCTGTTACAAGCAACAGAAATAGTCTAATACTCTCTTTTAGAGTCATGTCAAAAGAATTCAGGAGTCAAATTGAAGAAGTTCCCATCAGGAAAAGAAAAAATAATTTGAGCATCAATAACAGTAACATTGCAATAGACTGAAATATACCAAACATATTTAAATCCATGAAATAAAAAAAAAATGCTAAATAAATTAATTGATTCAATAATTTAACCCCATTGCACAATGCTAATGGACAAATTCATTATTTTGAAAATTGGTGAATAAGGGAAAAAATCATGTATCCTGCCTTTCCTATTTGAACAGTACCACCGTTTAAGTAAATAATAGATGAGAGGAAATGTGTGCTTGCAGAAGTAAACCAGTAAATAGAGAAGACAGAACATCAACATTTTGAAATTTCTATTAAATTAATGGATCTAGGCATTGATCATCAGTGGCCGCCAACATTTTAATAAGACAAATAGATATTATGTGCCTCCCAATGAACAATGCACCATGCAACCTAGGAAATGGTCTTAAAACAAAACAAAACAAAAAAACCTAGATCTTGTTAAACTTCTAGATACAACTATCTGTAAATGATGAGAAAATATGTTAAATGACAGCACAGGGATGCAAGCAGCAAAATGCAGAGTGAGGGAAACACTGTAGGACAACCTGGTTTCTTGAACAAATCGTTACAAGAAAGGAAAGAGAGATGGAGCAGGAACATATAGATTAAGAGACCTATCAACCAACTGTGATGCGTGGACCTTGCCAAATTCTGACTCAAACAATCTGTAAAAAATTGTACACATACACACCCACAATTATGAAATGGTAAAAAAAAAAAAAAAAAAAGAACACTGGCTATTTGATGGTATTTTAAAATTATTGTTTTTTAAGGTGTTATAATGGTATTGTGGCACTTTTAAATCCACAATAGAGAGATACATACTGAAATGTTACAGATGAAGTGTCATAATGTCCGAGATTGAGATTTGCTTCAATCACTATGGGAGGAGCTGGCTGGTAATTACAGTTGGTTTGAGGGTGGTGCTGATAACACCAACATCCCTGTACTGGCCGGGTACAAAAAACAAAACAACAGCAACAAAAGAAACATGCTATGGGAGGTGGGAGGAGTGGTAGGGGTATAAATGGAACAAAACTGGCCATGAGTTCAAAATTACTGAAGATGGGTGCATGGACACTCACTATACTGTTCTGCCTACTATTGCATAAATTTAAAAATTTTCCATAATAAAAAGTAAAAAAAAAAAAAAAGAAAAGTATTGATGCAAAGGCCCCACCCTTACCCTCAGAGACTCTAAATTAATTGGGGCTCAGGTACTTAGGAAGGAAGGAAAGAAGAGAGCAAGCTCTCTGTGTGATCCTAATGTGCAGCCTGGCCTAAGAATCATTTGTTTACCCTCCAGCCATCCCATTGCTTCCTTTACGGCCATGTTTGTGTTTCTCAGTGGTTTTATCCTAATTATCTGGGTTTCATGTTAAACATGCTGATTCACGAGCCTCACCTCAGAAGGACTAAAACAGACTCACGGGAGGTTGGGGTGGGGCCTGAGACTACATACAATTTAATAAGCTCCATGGGCGATTCTGCTATAAACTAAAGGTGAAAAATGCCCCGCTGTGCTCAACAAGGCAGGACCTCTCATTGTTTCCTGCATGCTGCCGTGGCTCTGTGACTCCCATGACTTTGTTTTATTCCTTCCTTCTTCCATTTGAAATGTCTTTCCCTTATCTTTATCCAAATCACACCAACTCTATAACCAAGGTGAAAAAATCAACCATCCATGAAGCCTAACACCTTCAGTTGAACTGATTCCTTCCTCCTGTGAACTTGGTTTTACCCTCTCGCATAGGTTCATATCTGTTTATATATAGACTTCAGCGCCTTGACTCAACGATAAGCTGCTTTAGGCCAAAGGGCCTCTTTTACATATCTTTGTAACTTAGACATTGTTAAGACACATGCTAAATCAATGAATCAATGAAAACATAACAGCTGATAGTGTCCAGAATACTCGCCTATTAGGTGCTCTTCTGTTAAGGGCTAGCTAACATAATCCCATTCCACCCTCAAGATACAAAGAGGTACCTCTCAAGGAAAGGTGGTAGTGAGAGGAAGACAACTCAAGATGAATGACTACGGGCATTTCTCAAGAATCAGCTAAATCAGCTGTAAAACCTTAACTACTTTCTAAATCAAAATGCCATGCTTACCATTTTCACATACTAAAAAAGTTGGTTTAAAGAAAAATATTCCAAAGTAATATTTTACATATAACCATTGTGTCCAAAAAGTGTTGAATATCCTGAGGCCATGTTTATAAAAATGTAAGTAAATATGCCTTTATGTATAAGTGTACTTCAATTTTATAAGTCTTCTAAAGAAAAGTGATATTTTTATAAAGATCTCTACTTCAGTTTCTTAAAGGAAATAAAAAATCTTTAAAACTTCGACTGAGAGGTTTAGCATTATAAATTAATGGCTGGTGCTTGTTGAGAGCTTACTGTATACCAGGTGCTGTGCTCAGCAGTTCACAGGATTCTCTTGCTTAGCCTTCCCAACACCCTTATGAGTTAGGGTTGTCCATGGTTTCTCAAGAACAGTGCGACCGGAAGGGGTTGGGTGAGTGCCCAAGGTCACTTAAGTGGCAAAACTGGGATTCAAGCCCCCATCTGCCTGATTTTTTCTTTCTTCAGACCCTTACCTTCTTAGCATTCCCCTGACTCTTGAGACTAAAACTACCAAAGTCTGGGGAAAGGTGCAGGGAGCAGGGAGACAGATTAGAGGATGAGAGACAAGGTGAACTGAGGGCTTGGCTGTTAGAAAAATCATGGTTCACATCTTCCTCCCTTCCCTATATGAACCTCCCTGATCTTCATCTTCATTCTCTATAAAGAATATGGACCATGTGTATTGGGAAAAAAATAGGAAAATAGTAAGGGCCCCTTAGATGTTCAGAATCTTGCTGAGTATTTGCTGTAAATACACTTAGGTGTTCCTTGTTACTACTTAATGTAATTGCATATGGGCACTCAGGTGTCCAGGGTTATGGACTTAAGTATAAAAGACTGACAGCTCTGCTCCACAGTGCTTCTCAGAACTCTCAGAGAAACCAGTAGGGCAGTTGCTCCTAGATCTGACTAAAACCTATTCATTTTTCTACACCCACGGCTCCCAGAACCTTTTTCTTTATTATTACCTAGCTCACAGACCTGCATGTGGAAGGTTTGTGACCCAGTCTGTGCAACAGACTCAAGGGGTCTCTAATCCCTAGCTTTACAATTGGCATAGTCAGCAGGATATTTGAGCAGGTACAGGAGCCGAAAGCCCCTTGGAGAGGGAGGAAATGTGGCTACTCCTGAATATGTTGTGCCCTATGGCCACTTTCCTGTTGACCAGGATCTGGTTGCTGCTCACTATACTACAAGTCAGCATAGACCAGGCACTCCATGAAGCAGTGTGGCCTCAGAGAGCCCCTTGGGAGGGGGAAGAAATATGGCTATCTTTGAGTATATGGTGTTTGGTGGCCACTTTTCTGCTGACCGGAGCCTTGCTACTGCTCACTATGCTAACTGATCAAGATTTAAAGAAGAAAGCAGAGTTGTTGGAAGCACAGATATGTCTGGAGGATGACGTGTTGTGACTGGGCACCCCTGCTTCTCACACCTAGAAGAACGACAAACCCAGTGGTGAGTTAGAGGAGACCATGCATCTCCATCCATGACCTGTTGTGCACCAGAAACTGAAACACAAGCAGGCTATAGGACCAGGTGGACAACCGGTGGATGATCCACAGGTGACTGAATTCACTACCTATGTCCCATATACCCAGGTTGAGTTAGTTGATTTAGGGAGATAGTTCTGGCAGAAACGGGGGGTCCCTAGCTGCTTGGCTGCTGCGGTTATGGGACCTAGGGGTGGACAGTGTTATATGCTCTGATGAGGAGATGGAAAAATTGGCCTCCATTACCATGCACCCATTGCTGAGGCAGCAGCTACAGAATAGCCGCGAATATGCACAAGAGCCAGGTAATCACTGCTTAATGGAATAGGTGAGTGCAGCTACCCGAACCATGTGGGCAAATGCTGGAGAAATGCCCAAGACTGTGTGTAAATGGCAAACAAATACTCACTTGGTTCAAATAATTCAGGAGCTGGGGATGAGGCAGTCCATATTTAATGTGAACACCCATGGCCCGGACAATGAAAGTTTTACAGGCATCATAAGAGACATAGTGCTGCAAAATGCCCCATCAACATCCTTTGGGTCACTGATGTCCATACTTGACCCATACATTGGTCATCCTATACATGGAGTAACGACCATGATAGGCAGCCTGGGTGAAGTAAAGGAGAAAAGACAAGCAAAAGAGGTCTGGAAGGTGGCTAAGACCCAACCCCTAAGAAATGATCAGGATCTTATCCTGAGGGGACCAAGCAAGACTAGCCATAAACAGATGTGGCTTGACTTCCTTGCAGCAAGGGTTGATAGCAGGAAAATTGTCCGGCAGCCAAATGCGGTCCTGTTTGCCTTGTGGCAGCAATTACACCCTGAACAGCATTTCACAAAATGTCCAGAAACAAGTAGCAAAGTGCACTTGGTGGACTTAAAGGATTTTTTGATTGCTTCTGAGGAGGTGGATGAAATGTTCCAGTTCGATTAGGGAGCAGGCCAAGGTACTCACCTTTTGAGGGCAGATGAGTACCGGTGCCTCACATTGAATTGGCAATACATTGGTCAAGGACTAATGTGCAGTGTGTTTTGGTGTTGGTAGATACAGACACAGAATGTAGCTTGATATATGGCAATCCAGATAAGTTTCCAGGGGCCATGGTTCATATAGATGGATATGGAGGACATACTATCGAAGTCAAAGCTGTGTCACTGCCATTAAGCATAGGACAATTACTCTCACATGCGTATACTGTGTATATATCTCAAGTAGCTGAATACGTCTTGTGTATGGATGTTCTTTATGGCTTGCACCTGCAAACAACAGTTGGAGAGTTTCAGCTACATATATGGACAATAAAGCCTGTGTTACGGGAATATGCTAAACATGACCCACAGGTGTTACCCCAGTCAAGACATGTAGTTAATGTAAAGCAATATTGCCTACCAGGAGGACATGCAGAGATAGGTGCCTCTATATTGGAGTTAGAAAAAGTTGGCATTATTCATCCAGTTCATAGCCCATTTAATGCTCTGGTATGGCCAGTGAAAAAAACCTGATGATACCTGGAGAATGACTGTAGGCTATCAAGAAGTAAACAAAGTAAAGCCTCCTTTGCGTGCAGCCATGCCTTCAGTTCATGACTTGATGGATCAGCTGATGACTCAGCTGGGAAATTATCATTATGTATTGGACCTTGCAAATGCTTTCTTCTCTATTCCAATCTCAGCTGATAGCCAAGATCAATTTGTCTTCACCTGGGAAGGGAAGCAGTGGACCTTTCAAGTATTACCCCAAGGTTATCTGCATAGCCCAACCATCTGTTATGGTTTAGTAGCTGGGGACCTAGCCAAGTGGACAAAGCCCAGCATGGTTACGGTGTTTCACTACATTGATGATGTGTTGTTAACCTCTCATTCTCTTACAGATTTAACCCAGGCAGCTCCAATGCTGCTAAGCCATTTGGAACAATGTGGGTGGCCTGTGAACACAGCCAAAGTACAAGGACCTGGGCTGTCAGTCAAATTCTTAGGAGTGGTCTGGTAGGGTAAGACGAGGGTCATCCCAGAAGCCATTGTAGACAAGATACAGGCATACCCTCAACCCCCAAATGTAGCTCAGCTACAGACATGTTTGTGACTTCTGGGGTATTAGAGAGCTTTTATACCCCATATGGCTCAAATGGCATGCCCACCATATGCATTAACAAAGAAAGGAGCCCCCTGGGATTGGACTGAGGAAGTAGAACAGGTTTACCGGGCTACAAAAAGGGCAATACAGCAAGTACAGGCTTTACACGTGGCTGATCCCACTAAGCCTTTTGAATTAGATGTAAATATCACCCAAGAGGGGATAGGATGGGGTTTGTGGCAAAGACAAGACTGATTCCGAACACCTGTAGGATTCTGGTCTCAGCTCTGGAAAGGTGCTGAAGTGCACTATTCTCTAATAGAAAAACAGATAGCAGCTGTGTATTCTGCCTTGATGGCCACTGAAGCTATCACAGGAACTGCCAAAGTGCTAGTAAGGACAACATATCCCATACTAGGTTGGCTGTGCACATGGACAACCAACCCTAAAACCGGTGTAGCTCAGACTCCCACTCTGTCTAAATGGGGAGCATATATAGAACAAAGAAGCACTGTGTCAACAAGTCCTCTGTCCAAAGAATTGCAAGTTGTGCTAGGCCCAGCAGTGCTTGTGGAGGAAACTTTGACACAACCCTTACCCATGGAGGTGGAGGCCACACCTTTCCATGAGGGACAGCGACCTATCACAGAACAAGCCTGGTATACAGATGGCTCTAGCATGGGATCCTCAGCATCGTGGACAGCTGTTGCTGTCCAGCCCTTAACAGATACTATGTGGTATGAAAATGGCACAGGGCAAAGTAGTCAATGGGCAGAATTGAGAGCTGTTTGGATGGTAATAAAAAATGAGCCTGGGCCATTAACCATCTGTACTGACAACTGGGCTGCATACAAAGGTTTAGCCCTTTGGATTTCTACTTGGAAATATCAACAGTGAATAGTAGGCCACCGACCCCTGTGGGAACAAGCCATGTGGCAAGAGTTATGGAATTGGAGCATGAGAAAGAAGTAACCCTTTTTCATGTCACTGGACATTTCCCCCTAGCCAGTCCAGGAAATGATGAAGCTGATGCCTTGACTAAAGTAAGATGGCTGGAGAGAGCCCCAGCTACTGATGTAGCCCAATGGTTACATCCACAAATGCAGCATGCTGGCAGCAAAACCATATGGATGGTGGCTCAAAGATGGGCCTTGCCTGTAAAGTGGGAAGATGTAGTGAATGCTTGTCATGCTTGTCTAGTATGTGGTCAAGAAAGTCCACACCCCTGGTAGCTACCCGATATAGATGGGCAAATAACTCGAGGCTCAATGGCAAGTGGACTTTGTAGGACCACTGCCAAAGTCTGAGAATTTCAGATACATCTTCACTGCTGTTGATATAGCTACTGGTCTTCTGTTTGTATGGCCTTGTAAGGGCCCAGACCAGGTAAACACTGTGAAGGCACTGAATAGCCTTATGGCTATGTATGGCCGGCCTATAGTCATAGAGAGTGACAGAAGTGGGCTTCCCAGTTGTCTATTCAGTGGAAGTTACATATGCCATATCATCCCCAGGCAGCGGGGATGATTGATCGATACAATGGTCTTTTATAAAAAGGGCTAAGGCTATCTGCCCAACCCCCATCCCTGAAGCGGAGGATACGGTGGTTATGGCCGACAGTCCGGATTCTAAATGAGAGACCCCACAAGGGTGGACCCTCTCCAGTGGAAGGTCTGTTGCATAGGGCTGCAGCACCTATACAACTGTAAGTCACTACTAGAGATGAGCTTTTGAAGCCAGGATATGGCAAGAATGGAAATATTCCCTTACCGGTCCCAACCTGTTTACAACAGGGATAGACAGTACAATGGGAATGGCCTTGGAGAATAGAAGCATGCCATATATGCTGGGTAGGCCTAATAGGCCCTTGGGGGCAAAGATTAGAAGAAGACTTGCAAATTTCACCTTGAATGACAAGTATCTGGCCTCCTCGAGTAAAGGTAACATGGCCTGGAACAGATAAGCGCTCTATTCCAAAGGGCACATTTGTATTATCATTAGGGCCAATTATGAGTTCCCCTATACTGTTACATGTAGAACCTACAGATCCAACAGTACTAGCAGATAATGTATGGTATCATAAACCAGGTAAGATACCTATTCCTGCAACCATCCCTTCCCAGGATAGCAAACTACATGTATCTTACCAGAGGGGCGAGAACTCCCTCTATTGGTACCAGTAACCCTTCTGTCTTTTCGCCCAGAATGTTCTGGCTGCAGGCATCAGAGTCAACTGGATACATACATACCTTCATGTGACCAGTGTGGTGGCTTTTGAATATATGCTGAACTTCACAGCAATGATGACTATATGTGCGGCTAACAGTTGAAAGAACAAAACTACAGGACAAGCCTTAAGGCATATTGGACAGACAGTAGGTTATATGAATGTAAGGGTCATTTATCCTCACTAAGTGAACATCGCAGAAGATTCTGAATGTGTAGATTGTACGGCAAGGGACCCTGGAGGGGTGGATTGTTGGGATAAAATAGGAAAATGGTCAGGGCTCCTCAAATGTACTGAATCTTGCCGAGCATTTGCTGTAAATATCCTCAGGTGTTCCTTGTTACTACTTAATGTAATTGTGTATGGGCACCCAGGTGTCTGGGGTTAAGAACTTAAATATAAAAGACTAACAGCTCTGCTCCACAGTGTTACAGAACTCTCAGAGAAGACACTAGGACAGTTGCTCCTAGATCTGATTAAAACCCATTCATTTTTCTATACCCACGGCTCCCAGGGCCTTTTTTTCTTTTTCTATTACCTAGCTCACAGACCTGCATGTGGAGGGTTTGTGACCCAATCTGTGCAACAGACTTGAGGGGTCTGTAAGCCCTACCTTTACAACGTGGAACTGTTGTGAGTTTTGTGTAATAGGCCCCTGGCTTAATAATGGAAAGTATTGGTAATGATAGCCAGTGTTGTCAACTTTGGTATTGTCATGAAAAGTATTTCCTTGTAGATTTCTTCTTACTGGGTTATCATCTAATTCAGTGAAATATACTGGCTGATTTTTCAACCTGCACAGATTCTGCTGAAATCACATAGATGCCATTTAATTTATTGTTGAAGTTTTCTTGTCAAATATCTTAAAGCATTATGTATAAAGGAGAATGTAATATTCAAAGTGCTGCAGGCCTTCATCCAATTCCAAACGCTGCTCTCAGCAACCTCACTTCACACAATCTGTCGTATTAGGCAGAATGCTGCACTCTATGCACAAATCTTGCCCAGAGAAGTCACCCAGAAAGGGTCTATACAGTACACCTGTAACTATTAGCCTCTCTAGCAGCCCTCTGGAGCCTGCTCTGCTTCACCCCAGGATAATGATGATGATGATGATGGCTTTCTCTTAGAGCAATCCTTCCTAAAGGCTCAGAGCTGGCAAGAGGGAATAGTTCTGAGACAGCCCTGTGACACTCAGTACTCCATTCTTCCCTCTGCACTCCCTCCCTAATTTGGTTGGGTTTTTTCTAAGTATGTTGCGGTAAGTGTCTACCTCTTAGGATGTTCAAGTTAGGGAAAAAATCTTTTCTGAAATCCATCTGTACCATCCATCCAGGAGGTATAGATGAGGTTTTATGGAGTGGTCTGAGTCCATGGTTAAATTAGACACGTAAACTCTTCTGTCTTCAAACTGGTGTGGAGTTTGAGTAATTGTGGCAATAGTAAGAGGTACCAAGAGAGAAACTGAGTATTGTTGATGAATTATTATATTTTTGTTAACCAATTATAGCCACAAATGCTATTTGTAGAAAAATGTTTACAATCTCTACATTGTTTGTGAGAAACATAAATTATTAACCCATACAAACAATTTGCAATTGGTAGTATTTCTGTGCACAATCTGTAGTCCTCAGAAACAAAATGTTTCACCAGTACCTTCTTGGATGTGAATTAAAGAAAAAGGTAATAAAATTAAGTGTCTATTTATAACTTAGAAATAACTTTACAAATATTTTGACAGAATGATTCAGCTTTCCATACTAATAAGCATACTTTTTTTCTTTTCCTGGCAGATAGTGTGGTTCTCATACCTCCACAATGGCTGAAAATCTCTTGCTCTCTGGGGGAATCTTTCACATACTAATTTATGGAGGTACTTTTATTCTCTCTAATAAAGAGACCTAGGATTGAAGAGCCTAGCCTTTTAATGTAGTGCAAACATTTCTTAAAACTTAAAACCATTTATGTTTTTCTAAAAGATATGTTCAGATGTTTACACTTTTAAAAATACAGCTATTTTTTACAATACAGAAAACATAGGACATAAATATAATATTAAATGTACAATCTTACTATGGAGCCAGGACTAAAATAGCATTTTTATTGTTAAAATCTTCCTCAGAGCACTCTGCATTTATGAGATTAAGCTGCTGTGAAGTCTGTTTTATCTATCCCTGAAATTATTTTGTCAGTCTCTTTAACTATCTAAGTATTTTTTACCGTTAGAATTAAGAACCCAAACCCATCATTTGTATTCTTATAAATCCTTGATAGAAAATTTGTATACCAAAGAAAAGAAACAGAAAATTTCTTCTTAAGTAGAGGATGTCCTGCCACCAGAAACAATAAATAATGTAAATTACACTTTTCAAAATTTATGTATTTTTTCTATTAGAATGATATAGGGAAAAAATTATAACGAAATATGCAAGAAAAGCTTGGTCATATTTCCTGTACAAGGGCTTAAATTTTCTTCCATGCTCCTGTACCATTCTACAGTGGTTGCTGAGTAACATTAGCATAATCCTGAATTATTAAGAAAATTAGAGGACGGATTTACTTTACAGGAGAATTCAACCTATCTGAATCAGGCCTGAGAGGGTCGCAGCATTCCAGATGTGAGCCTGGTGGTAGGTGTAAAGTGCACCACATGTAGAGAATGTGCATGGTAAGGAAAAAGACAAATTACCCAGAGCTATTACTGTCATTAGTTCCATCAGCCTGGGAAGCCCTCCCACGGCATTTTCAGTGTAGTGTGTGGAGCAGGCCTGGGGCTTATCACATCTTGCAGGGGGTCGTCTTCTGCTGGGCACATTCACATAGCTTGACATTTCAGTGAAAAAAAAAAAAAAAAGCCTGGGCCCTCATGCTCCATGCAGCTTCTGTTTTCCAGCTCTACAACCAGTAGCTAAAATAAAGGGAGCCAGCCCACTGAAGGCTGCAATCATTTATCTGATGGCAGAATTGCTAGCCTTTCTAGAGGTGCACACTGTTCTTTCACATAATCAGTTTTAAGCCAGGGACAATAAGCCTCTGCTACTTTACTGTACCAGAAGCTTCTTTGGGGGTGGTTTCACTAGCCTTTTGAATATTTCACCATAATTTAAAAGTTAGAAATCTGTACCACAAGAAATGTGATGAAATAATAAAACATGCACAATAATGCTAGATGGAACATTGCATTTAGACCGTACAATGATAACCAATGAGAAAGGACAACTGATGTAACAAAGCCATTTTCTCAAGATGTTTTTGATTATGGAAGTGCACATGCACAATATTTATTTGGGAATATTAAGCAAAAAGAGAATACTATATATACAATAATCAAAACTACATAGGAACCTGTGCCTGTGGTAAATAATATGCAAAAAAGAAATGGATTGTGATAGGGTGCTCTGATTTTTAAAAATTGCCCTTCAATTATCTGCTAAGATTTCTTTAATGTTGCATATTCTCCTCAGTTAAAGGAAGCCACAAAAATATATGTATACAGCATCCTCATGAAGGAAATAGTGACAACAGAAAGAAAGCAAATGTAAAAATATGAAGCATCCTTCACCCCACCTTTAATGAAAAATATAAAGATTCAGCATCCATCTCAAGAGGAAAAAAAGAAAAAGATGCAGAGAATATTAAGTGAATTCATTCAAGAGAATAATACTTATCTCACACACTTCTCAATAATAATAATAATCCCACATACAGGGTTTATTGCATAGAAGGTACACATCAAATTAGTCCAGCAAGCATTTCTTATACATGTGGAAACTATGGTTCAGAGAAGCTACGTAACATGCCCAGGGACAAACAGCAAGTATTCTTAATCAAGACTGCCTGACTCCGTGCCCTTAACCACTAAGTTACAGCTTCTCTCTCTCTCTCTCTCTCTCTCTCTCTCTCTCTCTCTCTCTCTCTCTCTCTGCCATTCATAATCTTTAAGTAAGGCACAGTCATCAGTATGAAGTAGCCCTCTATTCTGTTGTTTTTCCTTGCCCTTACGTTTTAATAAAGCAATGCAGTTCTCATCTGACTTTGGCAATTCTGATATTCACTCATACTTTAATTCCTATCCAGTAAATAAATATTTGGGTGTCTACTATGCATAGTGCTGCTACTGGGGATACAAAACTCCAGACAGTAAACACTTTGGGCCTACAGACAAGTGGAGGATACAAATTGCAAATAGCACATGCTGTCTGTTATGAGCACATAGCTGGGGCACATGACCTAGGTTCCTTGAGGGATTGCCATCTGAACTGAGAAACTGAAGGATGCAGGGGTTAGAGAAGAACGGTGCATAGTAGGAAATAATGCCCGTAGAGGGCCAAAGGAGAAAAAAATTTTAAAGACAAAAACAAAACAAACACGGTGCTTTCCGGAAACTGAAAGTGACCTATCTAGCTGGACTCAGAGTGCAATAATAACCATAAAAACTTTGTTGTCTCTAGAACAGTCTCATTTTTGAAGACCTGGAGGGTTTGCTTTTCCAAGAAAAAGATTTTCAAGGTCTCAAAAATCAATACTTAAATCTTTTTAGGTTTTTCCTAATCGTACTTCTAAATTAAGTATTGCTATTCAAATTACCAGTGGAATTAATTTAAGTAATTGCTGTTTATATCCACAAATTCTATGGGCAAGTTCTCTGACTAGAGATTACTTTCCTCTTCTGAAAAGTGGGATATACCTATACACCTATCTTATATGTTTGTAGATGAGAATGAGAAACAATATAGGATTATCACCTACCCTGGTGCCCGGCACATAGAAGATTATCATTAAATGGTAGCTATAGCAGAAGAGTTTAGAAAGCCAAATGCCCACAAGTCTCAATTTAGTGTTAAGGAAGGAAGAGTCATTTTCTCATCAAACTTGGTCCCCTGTCCTGACTGGCTGTTCAAATGTCTGATTATTTTACTAGCAGCAAAGCTCAACTGTGCAAATAATCAAAAGCCTTCTGCTTTTCCCCTACTTCATATCCATTCATGTTTGATAAAAGAATATGTGCTGTGGATCAACAGCTACAGGTCAGTGCAGAAGTCTTGGCTCATTCAGAGTAAGGCCTCTACGGACAGTTAGGACATTCTTAGGCTTAGAAGAAGGTGTCCCAAAAGCTCTTGTTCACTTCCTCTGCCTTCTAGGCACCCATCTGCCTTTGCATGGCTTACTATAGAACTAATCAGTTCAATGCCAAGAGGTTCAGGGACTCTTGTGGCCTAATGGCTGTCATGAATTTTTTCCGTCATGTTTCTTTCTGAGATAGTCAATTGCATTATGCCTTAAAAAATCAAGACCTTTATTTAACTCCACAACTGCCCAAAATATGTCTCTTATATATTCTTGCTAAGCAATAGTGAGTGATTTAGGCTGCCACCCTGACATGCTGGGTGGTGAAAAAGAAGACGATTCTCATTAATTCTCAAGTGTAAAATAGGTTTTTCAACAGTCATTTTGAAGAAAAATAAATTTTTATCCTCTCTGGAAGAAAATCAGTTTTCTGAAAACAGATATAATTTGGATTGTTGTTGCTTTTTTGGTTTGTTTCCCATGATAACAATCAAGACTTCACCTTTGCAAAAAGACAACTAATATCAAATGAATCCAGTGATAAGAGATAAACTATGTTTCCACTATTAATATAGTGTGTACATGATATGCATTTTTCAAAGTGCATGGAGTGAATCCAAATGATAGTTCGTTCAGAAAAAAATCAAGAGTTAGATTGAAAAGCATTTTATATGCCAGTTCTGGATTCTACAAGGAATGGATAACTAAAACATTTACGGTTATGGAGGTGCGTTCATTTTATTGCTTTGTGTACATTAACATAATCTGAAAATTAGAGCTCAGAAAGAAAAGATGGAATCCTTATCATTCTGGAGGAAAATGGCATTAAAGAAATCAACACGATTAAACATTTTAAAAACTGAGTAGTTTCACCTACTCAGTGAATTCTTTTGCTTTGTCCTGATAACACTTTTCTATACTATTCCTTCTGCATTTACCTGCCCATCAGATGAGTTTTTCCTTTCCTTGTCCTTGACATTGACCCACAAAATCTTAGTAAGACTTTTCTTCCTCTATTCACTCCTACCTTTATTAAAGACTTAGTGATTTTATCCTCTTGTGAATATTCCAAAGTATTAGGTGGGGAATAATTAATCTTTTAAAATTATTTTGAACTACAAATAATATCTAACCTAGTGTGTTTGTAATCTTTATTTCTCCCAATGAGCTTGCATTATAGGCACACCTACTAGTGTACACACCCTATTATTTTGCATAAAACAATGTAGAACTAAGAGAACTATAAATGCTTGGTAGGTATCCATATCAGGAGAGGTAACTTAAAGCAGATAGTATTACTGATTTTCTCTTATGATGGACACCCCAGTGACGCAAAACACTATAACGTCTGATTCCCCAATGTTTTCAGACTGGCAAGGTATCAGCTCAATGACATGCCACAATACAAAATATATGAGGACTTTCCTTTTTGGCACCTGAATTTCTAAGGCCCAACAGATTTTTTTTTTTTTTTTTTAAGTCTAATGTGGTTGTCAAACCTGCTGCTTTGTTTTCCAAATCTTTTCAGCTGAGTTTTTAAGAGTATGGTAATATATAGTCTAAGGATTATAACCTTCTGATAAAACACATTTTTTAGCCTAGTGTCAAAAAACTAAGCAAATTGCTAACCTCTTAAACAGCTTTATAACATGCTAATAGGTTTTCATTTTTCCCTTAGATTTTTGCCCAGACTCTTTTAATTACTGGATAATTACCTTTCCATACTCACTTTCTTTTGACAGCTTAGTTCTAGCCTCTGGGAGTTTAACATCTAATTGATTTGCCTGCTTAGATTATGGAATCTTGAGTCTTCTTGAAATCAGCAAAGCCAGACAGCTGAAGGGGTTAAAAATATTTAAGGTAGTTCTGTCCTCCGGAGCCCATCTAAAAGGGTTAATAGAAGTACCAGCCTCTAGGACTTCTTCAGTCACTCTTCACAAGCCTGGTAACTAAACTCAGTGAATACTTTGGTTATCAGAGTAGAACTCTGTAGAATCACTGCACTCAATAAATGTCCAGTAACAATGGTGAAGAGTTAGATGAACTATATTTAAAATATTTCCCCCCTAATTCCCCTCCTAAATCTGGCTTCCATCTTTGCCTCTTTATGGTATCCAGTGACCTCCATTCAGCCAAGTTCAAAGGCATTTTCTCTGTCCTTATCTTCCTTGATCTTTCTGATGTATGGGGCACAGCTTTTCATACCTGCCCCTTTGAAGACTTCTGGCTTCAGTTCCTAAGACGTTTCTATTGTCTTTTATTTTTCCTCATCAGCACCCTGATCTCTTTACTTATTTCTCACATTTATGTCTTTCTTTTTTCCTTATACCTTTCCAGGCACTTTTCTTCCAACATATCTTTGATGGATTATTATATTACTTGTGTCTCCCCGTTTTTCTATTCTGTACAGCTTCTTTTGTTTTCACAAGGTTATGTAAGTGAATAACTTACAGATACCTCTAACACCGATCCATTTCTTTCTGTACAGTGTTGTACACAGAAGCATATCAAAACTCAATACAATTTCAACACAGAATTAACGTATACACATGCATCTTATTTTCACTTTTTTGAGTGCTCACAACCTCTTCAAAGGTCTGCTCTTCAGAGAAACCTTACCTGATCACTCTATCTCAATTTCTCTATCCCTTTCTGTGCTTGATTTTTCTTCATAGCATCTGTCCCTTCCTTCATTATACTATGCACTTATTTGTATGTTTTTTGAATGCTCCACAAAAATGTAAGCTCCATGAAGGCAAGAGCTTTTGTTTTGTTCTCTGCTATATAACAACCAGTGCATGATGTGTAGTAAGCACTAGATAAATATTTGAATGGATTAATAAATAAGTGAACAAATGCATGATTCATTCAGAATCTGTCATTCAGATTATGAACCTTAGAGACACCCTTGACCTCTTACCCACCTCAATGCTCTAGTCTATATCCAGTTGTACCAGGGTAAGGCTAAGTTGATGTAATAAGCAGGACCCCCAATAATTCAGAGGCTTAACATAAGAATTTATTTCTCCTTTACAGTTTGAATTGATTGTTTCAAGTCAGCAGGCAGCTCCATTCCCTGAAGTTATTGAGGACATTAGTTAATTCCATCATGTTGCTCCACCATACCTATAGGGCACTGTCATCATCTGCCTGGTTAAACCTGGACTTTTGTGGGTACCAGCCAGTTGAAAGGAAAAAGAGCACAAAAGAAGCAGACTCACTATCCCAAGGTCTAAGCCTAAAATAACCCACATTACTTCTGCTTAGATTCATTGGCATGGATGTAGTTATATGATCCACCCAACTGCAAGGGAGCCTGAGATATGCAGCCTATCCATGTTCTTATGAAGAGGAGAAATCAAATTCTGATGCTCAACTACCAGATTTCCCCACAGCAGTCAATTTCTTGGAATCTCTCTCAGACTAATCTTTCTTGCTCTTCATGTGAACTATAAGAACTTCCATCCCCTGCCTGAAACCACTGTGATCCTTGACTTGTTGTTTTCCCAGCTTCCAGTCTCATCTTACCAGCCTATCTCATTCCAAAAACCAAATGACTTTTTAAAATTATAACTGTCACTCTTACTTCCTTCTCTCAAAATACTATGGCTAGCAATTCCCACCTATGGTAACTCCAAATTATTTGTTGTGGATTTCAAAGTTCTCTTAAGTGCTAGTCATCTTCTGCAACTCCACAAGTTTAGGCTCTAAGAGACAAAGAAGTTCAACACATTTCACATACACTAGTCTACATTTGTGTGTCTTTCTCTCCTAGAGTTTCTTAAAATGGAGACTTAAATTTTCAGTTATATAATATCTCAACATTTTTTTCAAGGCCCTGGATATAAGGGGATTTCAGATCAGTGTTTGATGATGAAATTGAAAAGTCATAAGATAAAACTGCAAATTGGACTTGACTTAAAAACAAACCTATATCAATATGGCATTAATATAAGCAATTAAATTTTCCCTATAATTAATATAAGCAATCGTTTCTCTATAATCCTTTTGTAAAAGCCCATTTTTGAGACAGTGGTTCTCAATACGTGTTCTGGAGAGCCCTGAGGGGATGTCCTTGAAATCTTTTTAGGACATCTGCGAGATCAAAACTCTTTTCAAGATGATGCTCATAAGACATTATTTGCTTTTTTACTTTCCTTCTTTCACAAGTGGAGTTCTGGATGTGTGAAATCACCACAGATTAAATGAGGAAGCAGATGATGAGAATTCAGCTGTATTCTCTTAAACAAGACGTTAAAAAGATTTGCAAAAATGGAAGACAATGCCTCTCTTCTCACTAAACATTTTGTTTTGTAAACTATAGTTATTTTCATTAAAAAGTTATTTACGTGTAACTTTATAGTGTGTTAATATATAGTGTGCTATTGCAAATGAATATTTTTTAATTCTCATTTTAAATTTATGATACAGTAAATATTCATAGATATAATTTCCATCCACAAAGCTTTTTGAGATCATTAATAATTTCTAAGAGTGTAAAGCAGTCTTGAAACAGAAAAGTTTGAAAGCCACTGCTTTAAGGAGATAAACTTATAGTTTTACCACAGTTTATGACATCCACACTCTTTACCCTTCAGCATCTTCCCTCAATTCCTGGAATTAAGGAGAATGGACATCACTGAAAATGTCCATAAAAGAATTTCCACTGTCTGATCTAACATAGTGTTCACTGAAGTCACCAAGGACTAAGTATTGCTTCTTTGATGTTCTGCTATTACACACATAAAGGAAAGACAAGGGAACTGAGAATTGTGCTGAGAAACAGGTACAGAGGTCATTAGGAAAACAGGCTCTGGCTGCTCTCATGCATAACTGATGACTGTAAAGTGCTTTACAGACAGAAAAGTGTAATGTCATGGCAGAAACAACCACTATGCACCTCTTGCTCTAGGAGAAACTGACTCTTTTCTTGATATATTCCTTATAAAGAAGACTTAAAATATTCTTAGTCCAGATAATAATTCTAGAAGATTTTAATTCAAATAACCAAAACAACACTCAAGATGAACAACTTCCATCATTTATACTCTTGGACCATCACTTGATTCTGTGCTGTTACAAATTCTAGCCTAATACCAGCCACTTAACTTTGCCCTAGAGAAAACCTTATGTCACTGCCAAAGGCTGCCACAGTACACATTACAAATGTATACATTTATCCACAAGACTGATTTCATATAATCTACCACCACTACAAAATAAAAACATATAAACAAAGCATCATTTAAAGTCTAGTAAATAATTCAACAGAAACCACTTCCTATATGGTAAGTAAGCAGTATACCAGCTTCGGTTCTTAATCTCAGTGGTAGAGAAGCTATACCATTTGCCTGTCAGTAATATTTCTGAAATATTAGTTCAATAAGGTTTAATCCCAAAATTCTAAAAAGTGGGGAAGTATTTTCAGGCTCTCCCCCATAATGTGTTTGTCTTTGAAGTCAATTCTAATAACCAATGTGCTTATTTTCACTTGTGAGACTAACATATTATCGTGGCCTAGATGTGATCAAAATGACTTCTTAGGTTGTTTTAGCTCTAGCATATTAGCTATAAAGATATTGCTGGTTGAAATATCTCCAAGCCCTTTTTTGCAGATAATGCACAAGGACACCTTCCATTAACATTAATGAGATGTATAAGTCCATACTGATGGGATAATAGAACTAAAAGGTGAGTTTTTATTGGCAATATTCCATCCTTCATCCAAGTGTTCAACTTCTGGTAAATAGGTAGAAATGTGCCCATGTATAAAATGTAAGAGTAACTAGTGCCTTTGAAGTTGTAAAGATTTTAGGATACATCATAGTCTTAAAAATGTGCTTTGCTACCAAAACAGAATTCTAAGTAGCAATCTCCAAAATATTTCCATATATTACTGAGGAAAGTAAGAGAATGATTTCAGAATTTACTAAGCAATTTCATTCTCCAGAAACTGTTAATCCTAATTTTCCACACCTAACTTCTTCAGACATCAGCTCTTCAGTGTTACTGGAAGTAAATCACTGTATTGTACAAATGAAGGTACTCATTTTCTTATTCAAATTAAATCTTAAATGTAATTTAGTTTCCAGGCTATTTTTATTTCAAGTATTTCTTTTTGAGAACTGATCTTCCACAAAAATTCTTGAAGTACTCAAGTAAAGTTTTAAATAACCATCAGTTATATCCTTAGAACTTAAAATGAGATTTTCACTACTTGGGCCCATAAGTATTTTTCCCTTTATTTCTCAAAATTCACTATTTCAAAGTATATATGTTTCTTTTTTTTTTTGCAAACCTAATTCATTTCTTTGTATTTCCTCCTAATCTTCCACAAAATCAGATACAGATTTTCTTTTGCTAGACCTGTTTTTAAAAATAAACCTCCTCTTTATAATAAAAAGTTAATAGTCATTCTAATAAATAATTATTGAAAATTTTAAGACAAAGCATGTTTTTACCTAGCTATTGGCATTTTTTCCTTTTATTTAAAATTGAGAATATAAGTAATTTAAATTATCAAAGCAACTGCAGAATAGAACCTCCACAAGTAACATTTTGCAAATCATATCTTTTCTGTGCATTGAACAGCTGGTTTCCTGTTTTATATTACTGGAATGTGAGAAAATATATAGAACATTTTGAAGAAATATTAATTTAAAAGCTATCAGTAAAAAGTAAAATCTTTCATAGCCCTTAAAAGTTAATTCCCACCATATTTTACTTTATCATATTCGGTGGCCTGTCTAGTATTATCTCTATATACCTGCTAAGTTTAACAAGTTTCAAACAACACATTGTATTTGTGACAGGTCAAAATAAACAGCAACCTTTACCCATGAGAAAAAGAAGTCAGTGCCTGAGTTACTGTTAAGGATTATTTTCTGGAGAAAGAAAATTTAAAACAAATCTCCCTACAAAAATCCTTTGATTTCATGAAATTTGGTTTTTTGCCTTGTTTTGTCTTTTTTCATGGTAACACACAGTTGTAACGCAGAGAATAAGCAAGGAAAAGCATAAAGGTGTGCATTTGTGAGTGTTGCCAAAGAGGGGAGATGGTGCTGTTGGTGTTAACACCCGTTAAGCACATAAGCAAATTACTCTCACCTTTATTCATGGTTATTTTTCAGAGGCAATATTACCTATGCTATGCCAATGACACATTCACACTCGTAACGTTTACAAACTGGAATTGTAAGTAAGGATGTAACTAGAATCCCCTTCCTTTTTTGAAACAAGAAAAAAAATCCCATAGGGAAAGACCAAAATTATAATTAACTTAATCTCAATTAATTAATTTGAAATGCGAGCCACAAAATCCTTGACTATCAATCCCCAAGCCGGGCTATTTGTTACTCCAAAAAGGGCACGCAAGATGCATCCCAAGGTTTCCCTCGCTCCTGAGTGGAAGGCACCTAGGGAGGATCAAGGCTTCCATGGTCTCCCCAGTGAAGTGGGCACGAAAAACTGGAAAGTCACGTCACTTGTTTGTGCTTGCAGGGAAAAAGGGCATTCGGCCGCGCAGGGACATCCTGTCCAAGATGGTGACGCATCCTTCTCAGTACATTCGAAAAGAAACGCAGCGTATTACTGAACTAAATGTTTTTATTGATCGCCCTGAGTCAGAGCCCACTGACCCCGCAAACCATAAATGGCTTTAGCGCAAAACTGTCCTTTCCAGGCAGCAAGAGGAAATACTGGATTGGTCCAAGACACCTCGCCTATGCTTTCTCCCACTGTCCCTCACCTCTCCGCCTTCGGGTTCGGAAACCAGAAAAGGGCAGCGGCTGGATTTCCCGAAGGCCCTTTCCAGGACGTGAGGGGGCAGGGACAGAGGGGACCGTGAGCGCTCACACGCGCGGTGGCGGAGCGGACCGCCCGGCACTGCCCGGCGTGGGGACCGGGACGGCCAGGCACGGGCGCACCCCTGGGCGCACCCCCCCCCCCCCCCCCCAGCGCCTGTGGCTGCACAGCGGCCGGTAGCAGGGCCGAGAAGACCAATGCATGTTTTGCAGCGTTCTCCATTAAACAATAAAGCGAGCTGTAAAGCCTCAGGTGCTGTTTGTTGTTCAGTCTGCGCCGTGCTGTGGCTCCGGGCCCGGGCGAGCCGAGCGCAGTGGGCCGGGGAGCGCCTCTTCGGCTGATCCCAGGGAAAGATAAGGAGCCGCCGAGCCACCAGCTCTGTCTAGACTCGCGACCTCACAAGTCAAGCGCCTTGTTTGGATTAGCCCTCCAGATCTGCCAACCTGATCAACTCCTGAAAGAGAAGGGCCCAAGAACACCCTTTCCCCTCTCCCGGACCACGACGACTGTCCCTTCTTTAAGGGATCAAGGACTGACTTGCCCGCGGGAGTGGCGGGGCTGGTTAGACCAGTGTCCGGGGTCCCCCATTCCCAGCACCATCCCCGTCCTAACCCTAGTGCAGACTGGCGCTGGACGTGGGGAACGTAAACGAGGAGAGAACCACCAGGATGGCCCGCAAAAATAAGTAGCCGCTCAGTCCAATCCACAAATAATATCACTCCAGAATGAACACGAACTCCTGATCCATGGAATGAAAGGATCCCAAGCGAGGAATAAGCAGCTGTAGAGCTACGCACAATCTTCCATAGGGCTCTAGGAAAGGGCGGGTCAGTGTGCTTTTCCTCCCCACCTACCCGGAGCAAAGCAACCTTACCCCACATCTTTCTCCCAAATCTAGGCGTCCCCTTTTAAGAACCCTTCGCATGTCAATGCTGAGCAAGTTTGCAGGGGTATCATTAAGCAGAAAGATTTGCAAAATAATTTTTTAAAAAAAATAGAAAGAATCAAGGAGTCTTAAGTGCAGTTCCAGGAAGAGATTGGCTTCCTCAAGGCACAGAAAGTGGCTTCTCATAAAAATTAAAGGATATTACAGTAACAGTGGTCACAGCAAACACTCAGCAGCCTTCCCTACCGCCCCTCCCCCTCCTTCACTCCCTGTGAACCAACTTCTCTGTCTACACTTCAGAAGTCTCCGGGAGGTGTGGAGAGATCCTCCATCACGGCTTGGGACATTGTAAGCTGTGAAGTTTATGTTTGTGGCGCCTGGACTCAAACAGCCATTCAGTGGCTTGCTCCCTTATCAAGAAAACAACAATCACAAAAGATCAGTAAACAGAATCGGCTGCCAGAGCCCTGAATTAACTACTTGGATTTTAGTTTAAAAACACCGACTCACATTGTACAAGTTACTTGCTTTTATTTTAAACAGTAAAGAAGAATTAAGATTTTGGAGGCATTTTCCAAAGTAACACTGTTTAAATAAAGGCACAAAAATAATCCCTTCCCTCTTCCACTGCTCCCAAAGAAAACTTGACTTGCCTTGTGATGTAATCTTTAATTGTTGATTAGCATAGAGGAAGTAAATAGTCCTTAATGAATAGAACTCAAGCATAATTTGGATTATAAATCTCCTTTACAAAAGTTGACTGAACTAAACTTTACAAACAAGAAAATAAGTACTTTCTGCTTAGTTTACTTGTACTAGGGATGAGATTAAATATCCAAAGTGGCTGGGTGCCATCCAAATTTCGCTGTTCCAGTGTTTTGGACTGAGATTTTTAACTTTTTTTTTTTTTTAACTTCTTTTTTAAGAAAAAGAAAAAGGCTAAGTAAATCCACATGGGATTTACAACAGTTATATTTCAATGAGATCAATCTTGTGGCTTAAGAATTCAAGGTACTAGGGAAATACAAAGTACTTCTAAGGTAACTTGAAAGCACATTGTTTTTTTGGCTGGTAGTCAAAAGGATAAGATAGACCAGAAAAGAGGTCAACATGATGAATTTAACAAGTTGACCAGAGTGAACAGCAGCAGAGAATCACAAAGTCATCTATTTAATCTTGAACTCCAAAAAAGTTGTCAATGGGCAAGTGGGTACACACACCCACACAGAATCACAAATAACCAGAAAAGGTATTTCAATGGAGGAAAACAAAAAGTCTTCAAATACAATTCTAACTTAGAAAGGACGTTTTTCCAATATTAAGAAAAACCAGGTCCATCTGATAAAAGGGGGAAAGAGGGACAATAGACTGAAATAGATGTTATTACTCTAAAACTATAAGGGACAAATCCTGTCTTTAAGACTACAGATATTGACATGGATTCCTTAAATTAAAAGGAGCATCTTAGGTGTTTTTTAGCTGCATTAAATTTTAGCTTGCAGAAGCTGCAGGAAATGAGTCATAATGTCTAGAAGGGAGAATCCAGAGTAATCAGGGAGAGAGGATCAAAGATAATACAAACAGGAGGAATTTCATTAAAAGAGAACAGCTCAAAACTCGGTCTCCAGAGGTGTGTCGAGAAAAGGAGAGATGTGCAAGAGATGATTTACAAGCAAGAAGACATTTCAGCTACACATTTTAGAGCACATGCTGAGGAGTCTAAAGGGGAAGACACACCTTTCATACAAATAATATAAGAACTAGAATGTTATCGACCCATTAATCCATTCTCAGCCAACAGGCAACAAATATCTTGAATCTAGCAAGTGAAACCAAATCATTCATCACCCCCCCCCCCCCCCCCGCGAACTACTGTTCTTAAATTCAATCTTCCTACTTAAGAATAGACTGACATCTACCATTCCCTCCCCACCCTGCCCCACCAACCCCAAACCCTTTATCTTAAAAATCAATGCCAGGAGGGAAAAGCATCACAAAGATGTGTGTTTCGCTTAAATACTTCTATTGCAAGTTTTTTCCATCTCTAGGGTCTATCATTCTCAAGAGAACCAGAGGCAATGACTGGGGAAGGGAGTTCAATGATTTCACACAGGGCTTGGGCGATCAGTAACTTTGCCGGCATGACACCAATATTCACGTTGGACCTTCTATCCTTGCACATGCTGATTAGTTAGTAGCTATTCCAGCTATGATCATGAGGAAAAATGAAAACTGAAAAGGCAGATCAACAGAATCGGTGGACGGGAAGCTGAGAGAGTCAAGTCCGGTGGCAAGAGATTAGAGGAGGGACACGGGGGCGGGGGGCGAGGGGGGAGCCTTTCCTGGAGAAGATCCGTGTGAGATAAGACATAACTCTTGTTTTTCTCCACTGACGACTACAAGCCATTATTACCGCGGGCCAAATTATTACCCCTCTGTCAAGAATGAGACACAACAATCAAAGTAATCAACGGGCATGTCTAATGCACTGTAACATTTTCAATGCAAAGTTTGTTTTCTCTCTGCCTCCATGTTAGAGCCTGTAATTAACCCGTTATGCAGAACGATGCCAAACAAAAGCCTAATTGGGGCTCGCTTCCCGACTTGCGGCAGGTCTCGAGAGGGTGGGAGCGGCTGGAGGGCCGGGGGCCGCGGGGCTCGCCCGTCTCCAGCACGGCCTCCTCCCTGGGCTCGGCCAGGGCCCCGAAGCGGTAAGGCGCCACACCACACACGATTAGGGTACGTTAGCTTTCGCATTTATTGAAGAGTTGTCAGATATTGAAAAGGGCATTACACTCGCGCATACACATGAATCCAGTTTCCAAAGAGTCAAAGTATCAACCAGGGGTAGGGGCGGGGGGAGAAGAGGAAACAGGGTGGAGCGCCCAAATCCTAACTACGCTTGCAAACGAAGAAGCACCGAGAAGCCCGATTTCGGGCACTGCCATTTATCTATCCCTGGGTTCTGGCTGTAGCACATGAACGACTGCTACATGCCAGGGGGAAAAGGTCCCAGAGAGCACGTCCACGTAACTGCGATCGCCGATGTGGGCCTGCAAAAGCACACGACCCGGTCCCCACCGCACAAAAGGCGGTTATCCAACCCAATGCATGTCCCGCTTTCGCCACCAGCCAGTCACCCTTCCCAAGGTTTTTGAAATTGGAGTTTGGGGAGAAGGGGTGACGGGAAGGCTGGGGGGGGGGGGAGCAAGAAAATGCATACACTGACTGGTGTGGGAAGTGCTGAGAAAACTCCTCTCCCGCCCTGTTCCTTCTCCGCAAATAAAGCAGCATTTCTCAATCTGCGGCAACCGCCAGTGGTAAATAATGGTCATACCTCACTGGCTAGGCAGAAAGCCTCTTTTAGCAAGAGCTTATATTTGAAATGCGGGTCATTTCAACAATTCTAAACAGGGAACTTTGGTATAAAAGCAGTTACTCTAAGAAAATAAAACAGCGACTCCGAATCAAAAGCCATTTCAAGTAGGACCCTCTTCCTACCTGGGGTTGGTGGATGGGTGGGGTAGGCAAGAAAAGACACGAGGAAGGAAAGGTAGGGGGCAGGACAGAGAACATCACATTTTCACAGAACCAGTAACATCACAGCTGAGAGCTAAGAGCTTCCAAGTCAACTTTGATCCAACTACTGAAATCCAAACTTGCAAACTCAACCTTAAATTAACTACTTGCAATACAACATCACACCTACTGTATGTCAGTATACCCCAATTCACATGCAATCCTTAATTTCAGACATTTTAATAGCTTGCTTGTAAACATATAAAAGAGGAACCCTGGATCATCGCATTTATTTATCTATGCCAAACGTTTATTAGTGAAATAGTCCTGAAGATATAATTCTACATATGGCGCTTTGATTTCACATAATATTTAAGAAAAATGACAAAACACATAGAATTAGACATGTAATTCAAAGACCACGGTACAACCTTTATCTTTTTTTTTTTTTTACTTCAGCAAACAAAAAATGTCAAATGACATGAAAAGTGGCAAGTCTTCCGACAATAAATAATAAATTACTTTATAATTTTTGCAATGCAAGAGCAAACAAAAAAAAAAGTTTCCTTTTTTTTCCTTTTTATTTCCAGAGAGAGAGAGAAAACAGTCATTTTATCCAATAACTATACACATCTTTGGGGGGAAAGTTCTTGGACAGACACAAGTCAAACACAATCCCGAGACGCTTGTGGCAAAATAGAGGTAACCTTGTTGCAATGCTTTATAAGTTGGTTTTTAAATCTGAATTCAAAAACCTTTAAAGTCACTTCAGACTTCTTGATAGAGGATGGATCTCAAAAAAAAGGGGTGGGGGGCAAAAGTAAAAAAAAAAAAAAACAGCTACAGGACATGCTAAGAGACCCAGGTTTCAATTAACCCCTTGTTAAAGTCAACTAAAAACATCGCAAACCAACGCAGCTCCACCTTCCTGAAAGGACTCTTTCAGCCAAGGAGGCCAGTCTCTCTTCCTGCTCTTTTGCTGGAGCTCCTGTTTGGCAAGGCAATGACCAATATAGAAACAGCACCATTCAGATTAGGATGGACTAGAAAAATTTCTATTTCTGCTTTTTGCTAGATGTGCAGTGAAACAAAAATGCTTTTTTTGAGATCCTTGAATAGAAATCCTCTACGTTTTAAAAACGTCTTTTTTTTTTTTTTTTTTTTTTCTTCAGTACTCCTAAGGTCATTGAATAGCATATGTTGGGTTTTGGGTTTTGTTTGTTGTTTAATTCTAGTAAAATCCCATGATTGTCTTCACAGTGTTGCTACCATTTCACCTTGTCATTAAAACAGACTTCGTGCATTTCATGGAGCATTCATTTCTTGATTCAGTTTTCATTGACTGGGTCGTTAAATACTTTTGTTTCGGAGTTCAACATTATAGTTTCCCACTTTCTCCAACAGGGAAAAAAGAAATACATCTGAATGACTGTTCTTCATGCCTCAATAGGACTGGCTACCATGCTGTTAGGTGTATCTGGGAGTTGAGAGGACATCGACGCAACTTCGCTGCCAGTGGAATTAGAGCCCGGTCCTCCTTCTGAAAAATTGACCTGCATAAAACGTTGAAAAATGAATAAAGGAGGCTGTAATAGTATTCATAAAAAAATTATAAACTCATCATAATGTGTATGAATGTACAGATAGCTAGATAAAGATGTCCACATATTTAACTGGATTTTAACAGGCTTAAAGAAAGCCTATAAGGAAAATGACTTGAGAAGAAATCCTCTCGCTTTCCCATCTTCTAAAAGATGTTTTAACTCAAACTGAATTCTCAACATTATGTTGCATTAAATTATTTAAGAACAAATGTGTTTCCCACTGTAAAACGGCATCACAACTCTACCATGCATGCTCAAAATAAAATTATCCTGCTGGCTACATGTTGCCCTGGGAGCAGGCGAGTTCTAAGTCTCTAGGCATCAAAGCCTCTCTTCTTGAGTTGGAAAATCCATAACACATGCTCATATCATGTGACGGGAGATTCAGTGGAGGCACCACAGAACAATGATTAACTCCTCAGAGGGCTCACAGCGTGGGCTTTCTTCCTTGTTGTTGGTCCTGCTGCCTCTTGGCCTTTCTCTCTCTCTCCCTTTCTCTCTCTAAATCAGGCTCTTCCCTCTGAGAGGAGACCTATATATTATAACATCACCGCATTATAATTATATCTGGCTCCTTCTTTTTAACCCAAAAAGCACTGTGTTGCTGTTGTAAAGTTCCTTCTCCAGCCGCACCCCCTACCCCGCCTCAGCTTCCCCTCCACTGCTCTCATCTGACACCAGATTTTCAGAAGGTGCAAATACTTGGCTGTTCTGAACCCTCCCTTTACCTTCCTTCTATGACTCAAATTTTGCTCAAATAACTCATCAGATGAATGATTTTAAAATAAGTTCTTTTTTCTAGTTCCAGAGTCAACCTTCCTTTCTACCCTAGTAAAACATTCCCACTGTGAGGCCTCTAGGTTGGCCCACTTACAGACACAAGCCTGGGGCCAAGCCCTTTCAACCACTTGCCTTTGGCCAATTACCTAACTGTTGACACTGAGAAAGCAAATGCCCGCTGGGTAAATGTGAGGGTAAAAAGCTAACCTAAACTACAGCTTTATTTCCAAAGGAAGGAACAAGCTTTTAGGATAGATCTTCATGTTTTCTAAAACAGGATTCAAAAGTGCTGATAACTCTTTAAGAAAAAAATAATAAAGTCATGTGTATATATACCATAGTATAAAGGACATGTATTTAATATTTTATTTATCTTGACCCCTTAAGCCTTTTGGAGGCAAGAGGTGAATTAATTTTCTCTTCTCTGGATGTGTAAAACATGTTAAACACTAAAACAGGTTTTCAGATTAAATAAACACTATATCTCTAATTGGTAGAGCTCACGGTCCTTTTGCTATACATGCCACAGTATGGACTATATGACATTTGAACTCACACACTTAAAATGTTTAAGCAGTCCTACATTTTTAGATTAAGACAGTCCCAGAAAGGGATATAGTAAAAAAAAAAAAAAAAAAAAAAAAATTACATCAATCATCTATTTGAATAGTGAATCTCTTTATTGATACTTTAAAAAATTGTACCCAGAATGGTACCTGCTGCTTATTGATAACAACACTGATTATGTATTATAACATCGATTATGTATTACAACAACCTTAATTTGGGTCCTTAAATATCCCATTCTCTAGATGCTGAGGAGGGAGTAATCCTAGTAATAGTTGACCAAAATGCCAAGGTGAACTCTAAAGTCCCTGTCAAGTCTAAAAGTCTAAGACGCATAATTTTGCAACACTGTACACCTTCCCACGCATGCTATCTAGTGAAGCACCTTGAAGTTAATCCCTCAAATCAGGCCTGATTGATAGAAAATTCAATCTATATAGTCAAATTATGCAGTCTCATAAGAAAGACTCACAGGAGGTTTGTTTTCCTTGCATTTGCCTCCCTTCTCTTCAGCACCACACCTTCTAGGTCTTTCCCCAACTCTGGGGAAAAGGAGGCACTCCCCCACCCCCCCATCTTTAGTATGTGACAGTTAAACCAGAATCTCCTTTCTGTTGGGAATTCAGCCTCCTCCATATGGGAGCTGACACTTACCAGTTGCTGAAAAGCAGGCTGATCTATGTCACTCTGCAAGGCGAAGTCACTCAGTACTTTCCAAGGCGGCTGGTAACTTTGCACCTCCACAGGGTTAGCCTGTAAGCCACCGTCATGTCTCTCTGGACTGGCAGCCACCATGGGAGTTCCTGTCATCCCCTGGATATTCTGTGAATAGGTCCCCCCCAATTCCAACATATTAATGAGCAAACTCCCTCCCTCCATTGTCTGCACAGGCTAAGCAAATATACCCTGGTATTATCTTATCTATATAGTGGCCTTTATTGACTCAGTTAATCTGCTGCTCCTATGGATATTAGCTGAAGTTCAGTTTTGTTTTATTGTGTTTTGTTTTTCTGCTTCTGTGGGCTGGACTATTAGGTCTGCTTGGACCTTATAAAACCAGGCTCTACTACGACTTTCTTCTTCTCCCTTGCCTTCATAGCTCATCACAATTCCTCCCATCCACCGTCTTAGACCATAGCCTCCCAGGAATAGAAAGCTGAGGCAGGCGGGGACTCCCTTCAGCCTCTAGACATGGTGGCTTTCTAGGTAGATTCAGTTAGCTGCACGTTTTCCCTAAGCAGTTCACCTCGCAGAGCCAGCTCCCACCCCCTTCACCAAGTGTTTGGGTCTGGCTGCTATTGTGCTATAAAGCACTAACCAACTTAGAAAGTGCCCTGGCCCAGTCTTAGCTGGCCTGCCAAGTTTAATGACAGTGGGTTTTACGGCATTTAAAAATAGGGCCAAAGCAGTAAAATTTTTTTCTCAAAAGAGAAAAAAAAAAAAAAAAAGAAAGAAAGAAAGAAACCTTAGTTTAACTTTACCAGGAGGACTGCAGGGAGAGTGCTGCCATGGGCCTGTGATAATAGTGGATAACAGTGCCGGGCCTGACCCCTTTGCCGGAGGCCTGGGTTGACCTGGAGCAGAAGGTGCCCTGTCTGTGCGGGCCACCTTAGGGGACCTCGCTGGACTGAAGGTGCAGCGGCAGGCCTTACCCCAAAGGTGGGGTATGCTGGATGGGGGGGCTCGCTGGGTGCTCTGCCCACCGATGCCCTGGATCTAGGCAGAAACCCAAGGTGCAATACTTCCCTCCTCTTTGGTACATGAGAAACTGATGACCTGCATGTTGGTAAACCCGGGCCAGGCCTCATGGCCACCCATCTTCAGAGGGGGTGGTCGCGTCCTTCCGTTTCCGGGATGCGGGGTGCGAGCGAGGTGGAAGGGCACAAGCCCACCCACGCGGCCCGGCCGGGGGAGGGACGGCCGCTCCCACAGCTCCGGGGACCTCCCTAACCGCCTGCTCGGCGCCAGGCTGCCTCCCACCAGGGCATGGGTGGGGGTGGGGATGGGGGGCCGCCCGTCCAGGCTCCTGCCGGCAAGGAGGACCTAGAACCGCGTGCTCGCCAGGCTGGGCACCAGGAACGCACCTCGCACGCCACGTCTCCTTCCCCCTCGTGTCACCTGCCCGGCCCCGGGGCCACTCACAGTTTTGTCATTGGGCTGTTGCTGCTGGAGTTGCTTCATCATTATGCTGCGCTTCTTGTCCTTGCACCTCTTGTTTTGAAACCAGACCCGGATCACGCGGGGGCTGAGGCCCGTCATCTCTACCAGTTGCTCCTTCATGAGCGCATCAGGCCGGGGGTTGGCGGCGTAGCAGGTCCGCAAGGTGTGCAGCTGCTTCTCATTCAGCACAGTCCGCACGCGGGTGGTCTTCTCCGGCTGCTTGTGGACGTGGGGCCGCAGGGCCGGTTGCCGGGCGGAGATGGGTTCGGCTGCGGGGCAAGGGCTGCCATGAGCGCGGGGGCCCCGGGCGCCCTCCACCGGCCCGTGCGCCCCTGCCCTGCCACTCTCAGACAATGGCCTAATGTTTTGCAGCCTGGACACAAAAACCAGGGGGCGGCAGAGGTGGGCGTGAAGAGGGCGAAAGGGAGAATAAAATCTCGCTGTCTAATTCGAGAGGTCAATGCTGAGTAATCCCGGCCCGGAACGCAGCCCCCGCCCCTGATCCTGTTCCTATCAACAGCGCGTTAGCCAAGGGGAGCTCGTCTCAGGTTCTGTCCCCTTGCTCGCGGCAGGGGCGGCATTTCTCAGCATTGTTTTCCCTCCCTTCTCGCCTTTCCTGGTACCCAGACTGGTACCCAGGGTTACATGGAGTACTCACTCCCACCTCCTGGCTGGGAGGTTACTCTTGGGCTGAGGCCACAGGGGGTACCATGGAAGGAAACGGAGAACACCCCAGTGACAGCCAGAAACACTACATCGGCCAGGACCTCTGCATGGGAAAGCCGACAAGAACTCTGCCAGAAAGACTTGAACTTCAGTCTGAGAGGACAGTCATGTCAAGGAGCTAAAGAAATCCAGTATTTCTAACCTCTCTCCAGTTCCTGGTCTTTGTTAAATCTACATGGAGGTTCCTGAGACGGGCTGATCCAAGCAAAGGAAAACTGAAACTGTTGAGCTGCCTACGCCTAGATAAAAGACTGGGAAACATTCCCCACCTCCCTCCCAATATTTCGGCCTCCTCTGTGTTTCCCTACGAGCAGGGCACAGCTGCAGTGAATAGGAGTTGCCACCCCTGCTTTTGCCCTCATGTTGCCACCCCTGCTTTTGCAAGCTAGTCACACATCCCCCAGGACGGAATTCTTAGAGCTGCCAGAAAGCAGAGGTGGGAGAGCTGTAGTTTCCTCACCTCCAGTGTTTAGTGCGAATTGATACTTCAAAACTGCACAAGGGGGAGAGAAGGGAGATCTATTCATGACCGGAAGGCAGGTTTGGAAACACTCTGCCTTCTTACCAGCAGCCTCCCTCCTGGCCAATGATACTGTTTCCACTCCTTTCGTGGGGAATGGGCCCTCTGATCTGTATGGTACAAATTCCTGCACCTTCCAACGACCCCCTAGGGTCAGGCCAACACCTATAGGGTCAGTTTAGAGCTACAGGGAAAGGCTTGAAGATGAAATTCTCACCAGATCATGTAGAATGAATGGTTTAAAGAGGCAGGCTCCCTTTAAAAGGCAATTACCACAGATTAGCTTGTTGACAGTTTTAAATTACAGCCCTGTGCAATGGCCTGCAGTTATTAAGACTATATCTTTTCAGGCCCTTTTCTCACAAAAGGATGAAAATAAATTTTAAAAATGTTTCCGAGTGTGGAGCAATTCGCAAGGAAAAAGGATTTGGAAGGGTAAATGACATTAAGGCCACCTAAGCTTCCTTCACTGGGTTAAAGGGAAGCTCTAGGGACCTAGAGCTCCACCCCTTTAATTAGGCAGCCACAAAGAGAATACCTGGTAGGGAGCTGAAGCCCGTTTTCAGGAAGCCATGATTTGGAGACCAAGGTGAATTGGAAATGCCGTTTGGGCGTGTGTATACATGTGTGCACAAATGGTGTACATCCATGTGTACCCATATGTAAACACACAGATGTGTAGGTGTGCTCGGGGAGTCAAGGGAGACAGTGAGTGCATTGAACCTGGCTGCAAAAGTGCAGAGCACAGTGCAAACTGCACAGAGAACACTTCTTTTAACTGCTGCCCGCCGCCACGACCACCCTGAGACTACCATGGCTGCTGTGGCCGCCGGCACGCTGGCAGGGGCGCCGCTGGCTTAGCCTGGCGCCTGTCTCCCGGAGCCGGGCCGTGGAGTACCTGCCATTTGCAGCGGCCGCGCCGGGTGCAGAGGGCTGAGCGGGTCGCCGGCCCCCAGGCTGGCCCTTTCCACCACGTCGTGGTCCGCACGGCAGAAAAGCCCGTCCTCTCGCAGCGCGAACTCGTCCCCGGGGATGAGCTGGCGGCTGCAGGCCACGCAGCGGAAACACTCGATGTGGTACACCTTGGAGCGGGCGCGCATCACGAAGTCGTTCTTGCTGAAGCCGATGCTACACTTGGCGCATTTGATCCCGTACAACCTGCGCGGGACCCGGGCCAGGGCAGGGAGAGAAGCACAAGGAGAAGGGGTCACTTCAGGTGGGCACTGCCCTGGCTCAAGATCTCCAGCCGCGACGCCCTTAGAAATCAGCATACCAAACAGACGCTGGGAGCGGGAGGATAGAAACGAAACCTCTCTCTCTTTCTCCCTCCTCCTCTCCCTTTCATTTACTCCCCTTTCCTTTCCAATAAACCTCTGTGTCTCCTCGGTACCTCTTAGTTCAGAACACCCAGACCATACCATGGAAAATTTATCGATGGATTTGAAACCTGGGCCGCTGCTCTAGTAACCAGCCTCAAGGTTGCTCTTGCAGATCTTATCCAGGAGGCCTCCGGTGGCCTCTAGCCCCTTACTTTCACCTCCCTATCTCCCAAATTTCTGCTGCTAGAAATATCTCTGAAACTGCAATAAAAAGTCCTCCTTCCAAGGAAAAATAGAGTTTGGAGGATGGGATTGATTGCCAGCCCCACTCGGTTTGCAAACACACACAAATGCAAAAGCAGAATAACAAAAACGAAACCTCTGAGGGTTTCCAGATCCCCTTCTGTACAAGTACCTTCCAGTCTTTCTTAACTAAAGATTTTCCAGGCAACAACGTTAACAGAAAGTTTCCTCTCCATTCTGCCTTTTATTATTATTTTAAAAATCTGCTTCTGTTTCCTCAATATTTTTCATAGTTGCTGAAGAATCTACCTCTACTTTAGTTTGCTTGAGAGCCATGACCAGCCTGAAAAATGAAAAGACCCACTTCCAAGGTCTTCCTCACTGCCGCCCTTTCCTTACCAAGGGACAGTCCTAATAGGTTTCCTCTAGGATGCACTTCCCTGTCCCCCTCTTCATCTATCAGTAATGACAGAAAGTGTACCATTCCTACAAACAGAGAATGGAAGAGAGAGTAAAAGATCCACACAAAGGGAGGAGGGTATTCCAGTCCCCCAAGGGGAGACTTGAAAACCTAAACGGTTGCTCGGTTCTCCTTTTACAACTACAGGGTTTCAAGGGGCGTGCGTGCACACACACAACAGAGTTGACAGAGAGTGGAGAAAAGGTACAAGCGATTGGGTCCTCCTACAAGTGCGTGTATCCAGAATTAAGCACATGCAGGTCTGTGTGCAACTGAGCAAAACACTATCTCCATAGGAGTAAATATACCCCTGGAGGTGAGAAGTGGGCTCTCTCTCTCTCCAGAACCTTGAGTTCACACACCAATCGAGTAAACAATGAAAAAGGCTCATTTGTCAGAGGTTAGAAGGTAGATTCAAAAGGTTTTCCTCCCTCCGCCTACTCAGTGTGAGATCTTCCATTTCATAGGATGAGGACTTGACTTTGCCTGTGACCAAACAATTTAGAAAATCCCTCCCCCTTCCTGTACCCCACTTTCCCTACTTCCTCCCACTCCTCCCCAAAGTATTAAAAAACTTTCCACACTGTTCAATTTTCTCTATCAAGATTATCCTCTGTGCTTCATGATTTAAAAAAAGGAAGAAAAAATGCTGGATGATACTAAGGGAGCAAGAGAAAATTGTGACTGCATTTTAAATTTTAACTTTAATAAAAGTTCTCAAAGCTCCAGAAACCCTATAACTTACAAAAGCTATTACTTTCGTAGCCACTGGAAAATCTATTTTTAAATAATATTTTGCTATTAGTTAACATACTAGCAAAGCTGATATCTCTTCTGTTTGTTATTAAAATTAATAAAATTTTCTTTATAAATTCTACTGGCTTCCCAAGGCAGAAAACAAAGTTTCTGACATATACACACAGGTCAGAGAAAACTTGAGATTAGCAAAGCCTATGCAGATTAAACTGGAAAAAACAAAAACAATACCAGACTCAAAAAGTTCCTATATGTTTTTAGTCCTGTTTGTATGGGCAAATTCGCTCATTTTATCAGTTACCAGATTTTAATGTGAGAAAGGAAGCTGTTCAATTATCTAAATATACCAATTGTTCGCAGACAGATGATGGGCAATTTGATCTGCTCTGTCTAATTCATCAGCTCAGATAAGATAAGAAAGAAAAGATAGTCAGATGTCACCAAAGGGTTAATATTTAAAAAGATTAAATTTCCGGTCTTTTTGTAAGGAATATTTCAGTTGATTCTGAAATCCTCCAGGAAGGAGATTTTACCCTGTACATAAAAGAGGCAATACCTCTACTTGCTCTTTCAAAGTGCATCTCTAAACATGCTTAGGTCAAACTTTTCTTTTGCCTATTGTACTGATACCTCTAAAGAATCTGTAAGTTACTAATAAACTACAGAACTAAAATAAACAAATAAATGAAACACTACAGTATATAATAAAAATCGACCATCTTTTAAGGTTTAGAAACCCAAACTTATCCATCCTTAAATTGTTTTGTTTGTTTTGGAAGGGGGAGGAGGGTGAGAGAAAATAATTTGAGCATCACAAATTCTAAAAGTAATTACACAAGCCTCAATACGTGTTTTATGAAAACCACTGTGCAGGGCTCCCCCCAACACCCCAAGAAGTAAAATGAACAGGGCAGTTTAATTTTTGTAACACACACAGGGTAACTTTTGCACGATGGACCCCACTAAGGCAAACTTCGCAAAAAGACAAAGCCACACCAAATAAAAAATAAACAGTGGGGAGGGACAGGGAAAGCTCACAAAATTGAGGAAGAAGTATAAATGGCGTACCTGATATAATCTCTTTTACAGTAGGTTTTTCCATCCCTAACAAAGCACGTACAGCTCTCGTCCAAATACTGATTACACTCCGCACATTTCAAACATGCCGCATGCCATTCCAAATCCGGAGAAACCCTCAGAATATACTGATCGTGAATTTGATTGCCGCAACCAACACATAGGGAAATCAGACGTTTTTCTGAAATGAAAATAAATACATGATTGACTAACCGTTTACTTCCTACAGAGATAAACACACTTTTAGTGTCGTTCTCTTATAGGGCGTACTCTGGGAGGTTTTGTGGGGTATTTTTCTCTCTCTCTTTTTTTTTTTTTTTAAGAGTACTGCACTTTGGGATGGTAATTGAAATATGCCTTCAAAACCTTGACTCATTTTTTAAAGGAGGTGGAATATATGTAAAATACAGATTTGAATAGTCTACATTTGTACGCCTAGCACGCAATCAAACCCGCTCATTTTGTATTTCTCCCCCCCCCCTTTGCCATAATCATTGGGAAAGATTATGGATAAGTCAAGTCAAAGAAAAGGTTTTGACTAGAAGCGTTAAGTGAACGCAGGGATGTCTATATTTTCCATGAAGCACGCTCTTAAATAGCACATAGGACTGGATATTGTTAGCAAGAGCAGACATCAATACAGTTGTCACTCGTTCTCTTTTGCAAGTCTAATGCTAATTCACATCTCCGGGTACTGAATGTGCAGGCAGACCTTTGGAACATAATAACCTTCTCGGAGAGCTCAGAATTCCCGAGGAGGAAATCACCGCTTAGCACCAGAAAGCTAGGGTTTTGGAGGGGCACGTGAGCGAATGCAAACCCAAGGTACGATCACTTTCCCAAAGATCAGAACCGACAGCAAGCATGCAGGCGTGGCGGCAACCAGAAAAAGCCACCTTTTCTCTCTCTCCAGGCAATGACTTCAACTCCGAAGAGCCCTTGGCACCCGTGCCTGAGAGAGACCCCCGCACAAGAACAGCACACCGAGCCCCACAAGGTAAAATAGCCTCTTACTTTTTGGTGGATCTCCCATGTCTCCCATATCTGTAAGAGGGAGTAATGTCCACAGTGAAATGGTGGTTGTACAGTTGGTGAACAGCCCACAGAAAGGATGCTGGAGCTGTGGCTAAGTGGGAAACAGTGGCCCCTGGGGTTGCCACGGCTGAGAGAGCCGCTGCCAGGCTGCGCCGCGCCCTCGCGGATCAGGGAGTCCAATGTAAGCCGGCGGCGTTGGCGGAGCGGAGGCGCTGCGGCGGCGGCGGACTCGGCGCGGCTCGGGCACCTCTCTTCCTTATCTCTTACTCAAACTTCTCTGCTCCAACTCAGCTCCATCGCCATTGGTCTGACGCAGCGCGCGGGGACGTCAGGCGAGCGCCGCGCCCATTGGCTGCGGGGCGCGCGGCGCAGCTGTTCTGATTATCATATTTCAGCCTCGCAGCCGCCGCGCGCCACTGACCGCTCGGCGAGCCCGCGGGAGAGGATTAGGGCTCCCGAGGCGACTTGCTCCGGGCTCAGGCCGTTCTGCCCCGACGCTCGGGCTACCCGGCTGCTCTGGCTTTGGCCTCCCTCTCCTCCTGCCCCCTCCCTTGCTCCTTCCCGGCCGCGCCGCCTGCGCCCTCGCCTCCCGTCGCGCTGTTCTTCCGCCCTGCGCTCCTGGGGTCCCCGCAGTCCGGCTGGCCGCGTTGCGCGCGGGGCTCACTTTTCTGCCGCCGGTGGCGAGCGGCTGGTGGGTAGGTTTTCCTGTTGACTAGGTCCCTCTCGGGCTCTAGGAAAAGGGGGAACTTGGAACAGGTCGCTTAGCTCGGGTTGGTCCCACACTGGCGCACAGCCCCGGGCCTGGCTCAGCTTGGCAGCTGGGGAGGGTGAATTCCCTCCCGAACTGGATGTGCAGGGCGCACTAGGGGAAGGGGAACCGTGAATGGGATGATGAGACCCAGAGGAGGCGTTCGCTGACTGCTACCCCAGTATTCCTTCACCCCCGACCTCAGATCTCCAAAAACGTGGGTTGGGAGGAAAGGGGCGCTTTTTGCCCGTAGCGGACAATCAGGTTGGAAACGCACAGGTAAAACGAAGTTGACTCCGCGGACTGCCTCTCTCTCCTTCCGTCCCGCGAGGTCTGCTCTTCAGTTTAACTCTAGAGTTAAAGATCACTAACCCGAAGCCAAAGAGCGAAATGATCTTCCAGTAGTCTAAAGTTTGTAAAGCAATTATATCCTGTCCAGTTTCTCTCTGCTGGTCTCCTGCCCGTTGTTATTTTAAGCAAATTTCTTTAATTAGCTCGTGGTGGTATGATAGTTACAAGGACAAGTCTTCATGTCTCTCTAGAGGTTTTTAAAAATGCGTTAGTCTAAAGGCGCGAGTAGGAAGGGGTCTATTATAGAAAAACGGTGAAATACCTATTTCACTTAACTGGGTGTGGATATCTAATTTTCTCCTGGGAAACTACCTGGAGAGAGAAGAATTTTGGCTCCAGCTCGCCGGTAACCTTTCTCAATCAATTCTTACATGTTCCCACCATCTCTTATAATCTCCCAAAGACAAAGCCACAGGAAGGCCACGAAGAACGCCTACATTTTCCCCAAAAGCTTCTAAATAGCTATTCCTTATCTAATGAGACTGCCAGTTTTATCTAAAAAGGCCTGCAAACGTAAACCATAGAAGGCTTAATTTCGGTGTCTTCTTGCAGCGAGAAAACCCCCTGTGTTAGGAAACTCCTTTCTTTGTATCTTTCGCCAGATCTAACCCTTGATAAGAGCTGTGAGCCCTCTGTGGCTCGGTTTAAAGGGATATGCCTCTCCAGGGCGGAAAGAGAAGCTGAGATGCGTGAGTTTCCTCTCCTGACCTAGCTGGGGCTTTACCAAGAACACGTATTATTTTGCTTTGTTTTGTTTTGTTTTCTCTCAAGGGAGATTGCAAGTTGGATCTCTTCCCTTCCATTGTTATTACAAATTATTTGGGAATGCGTGGTGAAATCGAAAGTTGTATAGACGTAGTTTGATAAGTTTACCAGTTGAGTGTGTGTGTGTGTTGTGCGTGGGTCTAAGTTTCTAGTCTCTGGTATTATATGCATGGAGCCTTTTGTCAAGTTGCTTTTGCAAAGCTAATGCTGATAATCGCAAAAAGAAGCAAGTCTTCCCCAGTGTGTGGGCATGTTTCCCGTATAGATAACCAAGTTGTCCCTGGTAAAACAAAGAAGATACCACCATAACGCCAGGAAATAAACAGGATTTTAACCAATCATAGTCCATCCTGCCACTTTCTTAACATGGAATTCAACACCAGAAGCTGTCAGAAGGCTGATGACTTATATTCGAGATCACAAAGCACCCTCACTATCCGTACTCCTTCAAACCAGTCCCCACCACCACAGTTTGGTATTTTAACTCCCTAAACCAGTAAGCGATTATAAAGAATTATTGCAGAGGATAGAAATTCCAAATAGAAAAGCTGACATGAGGCTTGGGGGGAAACCTTTAGTAATAGGCAATTTCACCATTATGGTGAAGACAAAATGTTTTCCTTTTTTCAGCCCCCACCATTATTGTAAACAAGTATTTTCTTAATAAATTCCTAAACTAATAGAAGCAAAGATCCTTGGAGAAGATACCAAGGTCAAAGGGAGAAATTTGAGGGAACCTAATAATTATGTTGGTCCGTGGTGGATGTTCCCTGAAGTTCTGTGGGTCTATTGATAATACATTTTGCCTTGAAATCAAAGTTAGGATAGCAGGCATCATTGTCCTTGAAGTTTTAATGTGATCACAGATCATTCCCATTTCCTCACCTGATGGTTATATGTGGATTTAGTGTATCAGATATATGTGTAAAATTTTTAATGTTTTGTAAAATACATAAAACTAATTAGAAATATTTTTTCGAGTATTTGATCACAGGAGCGACCTCTTGTGTTCAGAGGGGGAATTAGACCCTCTCCTGTCAAAAATGTACTCATTTTGACCTTTGTATATTCTGTTAGGTCAAAAATACATCCTTCAAAACAGCAGTGGTGTAAATCCTTGGTTTGAGCTCCTCTACTGTTGAGAGAAAAAGAAGAGTATGAGTATATTAAGTATAGTCCCTACCACTTCCAGGCTACCCCAATATACCTTACAGTGTCTTTGAATATAAAAGAGATGCTGAGATTTAATAAGTTCCTTTTGAGCCTGTGGCATCTGCCCACGTGCACTTTACACACCTTTCAAAATGTAGCTCTTACACCCAAGCCTCCTGGTGGGCTCTTATACCTGTGATTTTTTTGTGCTGTTGCTTTCCTTCTCTGTTCTAATTAAAATTTAAACATTCCACTTCAAACTTAATGCTAGATACAGATTCTTGAACAGGTATCATGTTCTCAATCTACTTTTCAAAAATCTAAATAGATTTTAATTGCAACTGAAAAGTAAAATTACATGTTTAAAATTTATTTAGTCCCCAACAACCTCTGGCAATATAAATGCATTTTAAGTTGGTTCTTAGGGAAATCATGTACAGTGAGAAAGCTTTTTCCTTCCCAAGACTGGGAAGGAAAGGGGGGCTTTGGTCAGCTTTCCCTGAGCTATGAATTTGTTTGGAAATTTATTCCCAGGGAGGTGATGCTCTGTGTTTAGCCCACATTAGAATCAGGTTAGAAAGAGTAGAGTAACAATTGGGGTGTCAGTTTCAATGAGTAAGGTATTCAGATGGAAAAAATATAACTGAAGGATTTATATTGTCTGATATCCACAGACATGTAATTTGGAGGTCAAAATGAAACGTGAACATAATTTATTCACCTCTGAAAATAGATGTGAAATATGTTTGTATGTATCCTATTCCCCCCTTTTAAAAAAAGTTTTGACTTTTTCTGTGTAGTCTCTAATAATGTAGAATAAGGCCATATAAGCCATCGGTATCCTTAGTCACGTCCAAGGGTCAGATAAAATTATATGTGTTTAAAAGGAGTCACGATTAACCATTTATATTCCACCAGGAACAGGGTGTGGGTGTTTAGAGCCCATCTGCCTCTTCCAGTTGTTGCAGGTGGTGGCTTATTGAGGATGAATCAAGAGAAGCTGCGATCTAATTTCAGAGATAGAGATCTTTCTCCATGTATCATTGGGTATGAAATGATTATCTTTTTATTCCCATCTTTTCTTTCGTTCTTTTTTTTTTTTTTTTTTTGATCATCGTAGTAATGATAATAAAGGCAATTGTTAACAACAACAAACCTTTAGTTGTGATTCTCATTTTATTGTCTAGGACTCCTGCTGTGAATGTGGTTTTGTTGACCGTCAGTTGCTTTATTAACCAGTTAAAACAATCTGGGAGAATTAGGAAGAATTTTCTTCTGCACGCAGAGCTTCCTACCCTGTTTCTGAGTTCAGGTAGTTGTTTCCGTCACCAGTGTTCCTGGTGTTCTTTATCGGCAGACGACAGCCCGGAAGGCAGCGTTCATGTGCGGTCTGTTGCTCAGTTCTAAGCCGAGCTAGAATTCCACGCTCCGGGCAGCAGCGAAGCCACAAACCTCAGGTCAGTCCTGAGTATGCGAGGTTCCACAGCTGATTGCCGGGAGGAGTTCGGCCAAGCGGGGACAGAAATCTGCACCCTCCCTCTAAAGCTGCGCTTCTGGAAGTGTTCACTGTATTTTCTCAAAAGCGGCTGGCAGTGTCAAGTGCAGTATTTTTCTTCCTTTCCTCCCCCTCTTTGGACTCCTAAATGACCAGGACACCAGGCGATTTTTAACTGTCTTCTCCGTGGAGCTCAGGTTGGAGCCAGTGAGTGCTGTGTGCTAAGGGGTTCTAGCCCAAGACGCACTGAACCCTACACTTAGCAAAGCCTTCATTAAATATATCGGATTCTCGCGGAGGTAGAGAATGTGGAGTGTGGAGAGGCAAGTAAGCTTTATCTCGCCAGTCCAGGGCGGTTCGGCTGAAATCTACATCTGCACTGAATCTAGGAAAACACCCACGGGTCCGCCGGAGCTCTCGGGAAACCCGGAGCGCGTGAACTCGGTCTAGGTGATCAAATTGATCAAATGTAGTTGATCATTCTGTCTGAAAGAAGCGACACCCTTTTCCCCACTGCAATCCTGTCCAAAGGGCAGCTCTGAATTTAGCGCCGAAGGGTTGATTTCCAGCCCCGCTGCAAGTGTACAGGGACGAGCGGGGGAGGGGAGGCGAAGGTACCTCGGAGGAGGTCAAGAGGGGGAGGAGGAGCCGCAGAAAATCACCAGCCAAGCGGGGGAGGGAGCTGGAAGCCCGGAAACCTACCAGGATGCCTCAGATAGCCTTCCCTTAAGTCTCAGAATTCAGCGCTCGAAAAAAGAGCCTCATAATAAGGTGTCCTGGGCTGGAGTCCTGGGGTGGGCTACCGGAGGTGATGTCAAGAGTTACAGCTACTTCGTGTGGATTAAGCCGGTGGTTAAAGCGTGTCGGGGCGGTTTAGTGTAGCTGAGAGGTGCGTGGATGGGGGCTGCCTTCAAAGGGGGGGAGGCAATCATTGCTGGCATCTACCAATAGATTCTGAGTGTAAAAGTAGTTTCGGGGCTGGAGAAAAACCTTAAAATCTCAGTAAATGCCTAGACAGTTCGAGAAATAAGATTTTAGGGACAGCTTTGAAGGTCGCCCTCCTGCTCCGACTCCGAGGAGGGGAATGAGAGTGAACTCGGGGCGAGTGTACGTTTAAAATCATCTGCGCCTCCGGATCCATTCTGTTAAATTGTATCAATTCTTTGCACTTCCCGTGGAGTGAAAAATTTGCCCTGCCCCTCCACCTGCGAAATGCCAACTGAGAAGAGAAAAGGGGCCCAGGAGACGACCCCTTTGAGAAAGAACGTCACTCGATCAACCCGACTGAGTTATTAACTTGCTCCCCGAAGGATCAACAACGTCTTCCCTCCCCAGCCGCGCGGCGCCGAGATCAGTCGCTCTGCCCCAGGTAGCCTCTTGTCGAGGGCTCAGGAACTCCTGTGCTGAGATCCTTCTGGGGCTCAGAAGCCCCGCGATGCGGTCTTTCCAAGAAACCCCACCCGCCGGCGCTCAAGCAACACGTCGCTAGAAATTGAGCCCGAGTCCGGGGACGAGAGAAGCGCTGAACAAGGAGACCCCCACCTCCGTCCCTTCGGCCTCCTCTCTTCCCGATTTCCAATTTGCCAACCTTCTAGTTAGACCACCCCCCAATCCTCAATGTTCTGAGCGCAAGGGCCTTTTTCTATCCCACCTTCCCATTGACAGAAGTGGAAAAAATCGAACCGAATCTACACGCCCTGCCCTAACTCCTGCTAGAGGAAAGAAGAAAATCAACGTCCCACAGACCTTTCTCAGTCCCGGCACGGCGAGCGCAGCCTCTAGAGAGGCCACACTTAGTTCCTTAATGTGACTCTGCTTGTAACCCACCTTCGGGAACCAGGGCCCCCGGATGGCCTCGGTCGCGTGTTGGGGGCCCCCCTAGGGACGCGAAAGCAAAGGCGATCGGAAATCGGGCTTATCACTAAACGAGGTCGGGGGTGCCCCTGCCTCACCTAGGGGCTGGGAGACCCTCCTGCCTCTTAGACGCGGAAAGTGGGGAGGAAAGCTAACCTCCGGCTGCAGGATCACACACGCAATCCTTTCCGAAGGTTAAACTTTCAGCCTCAGCTTGACCCCTTATATGTCCATGCCCTAACCCACGGGCTTCCCCCAAAATGAATACACTTGCGGAAATGAATGAATCAAGGTACCATTTTAATTGCTTCAAAATGTCACATCACTTCTGCCATCTGCCAGAGGCTTAACTTTCGCTGAGTGCCTGGATTCCAGAAAAATGTTAAGGACAACATTTCCCTGGCTGGCAGCGTTCGGAAATGATAACAGCACAGTTTTTGGCGCAAAACATTTTCGTGAATAGCTTAATTCTAAATATCACCCCCAAAATATAGATATTCCGTAGTATTGGTTGGCATTTTTCTGGTTTATTTTATTCACTTTGTGCTGCAAATGTTTGATTCAGAACACGAGAGAACGCCCGCCTGCGTAGATGCACTTCTGTGCTCTGCCTTCAGGCACGGGACACACACCGGCTGATTAGCCCTAGGGGCGGGTTCCTTTGTTGATTTAAGAGTTCTCCAGGCCAGAAGAAACAATGATCTTGTTGCCTTTTCTGAATTGTCTACTGTTGACTTATATCTGGTACGCCTCCATTGTACGAAATTCGATCCAAAAATGAAAAATAAAAACTTTAAGTTAAAAAGGTAATAATGGGAATAGAGGTCTATTTTAATTTTGACTGGCTTTGTTTCTAGATTATATATACCTCATAGTCATGTACACGAAAGGTACCATTTCTGTATGTTATAATTATATGCTAATGATAGCACCATTTAACCTTATAATTCCATAAAGAAAAATTATTTCTGATACACATAACATCGTCCTTCTAAGAAAATAATTGGTAGGCATAAAATGATATCTGAGGGTGGTTTTATAAAGAGAACAAAATCTAAAACTTTATGAACCCAAATCCTATCAAACAGGGTGGTCCATAATTAGGTTGTTATGAGTTAATGATATCAGAAAGTACTCTGCTGTTTTACACAACCTCATTTTGTGTGCACAAAATACACATTTTAAAGTTGTGTGTTTAAATGTGTATTTTACTACTTACTATTCTGAAATCTCCAATCACACCATATCAAAAAGAAGTAAAACCTGAATAACTCCTACATAATGCTTAAGGAATAACTATGATTTAACTTTTGGGATTTGACAATATTGTGTTGATCTTTATTTAAATATAAATATTAACATATTAAAATTAATATAATTCTAGATAATATCATCACCTTATGATTTATAAGAAATCAAGATAAAGTAAAAGCAAGTATAACAAACTTTTACTTTCTATGATGTCTAGTTAAGGATCGATTATCAAAATATAGTGCAAATAAGATTCGTATGTGTAATAAATATGTAGCTATTACTCTGTTATCAGAGTGTTTAGTCTAGTTATAAAAGCATTGAACTATTATATGATGTGGGCTTTCACTTGAAGGTAGCTGAACTGATGCTTCATAATATTGAAGAATCCTCCTCTTCTTCCAGATACATGTAATAGCCCATACCTGTACCTTCAATTGTAATACTAAGTCAGAAATTATATTATTACCCATAACTAGCATCCTGCTGACTTTCGCTTAAATATCAGGACCCAAATTATTTTACGTCTCACTACAGAATGTGGTACCATTGTAAGCAACATGCAGACTTTTCTGAGGCCAAGAGAAACGGGGAATATTTCATCTTCTTGGCCCAGTCTTAGGATTTATTATACACTCTTCTTTTTATGAGCTGCGCAAACCATTGGTGATAATAATGAGAACCACTGTCTATAGTTTCACCAGCTTTGGATTCTCACATGGTGTATGAAAAGGTATAAATCATATTTTCTGGCTCTTGATGATGTGTTACTTGCAATCCTGAAATGTTGATTTAGCTGTCCTAAATGCCCCACAATGTGCCTCTCCAGAGTCCTGTACCCAAGCCATAGCACATCTGCTGATGTGACTTTGGATATGCTCTGCCAGGGCAAATATATATTTTTGGATTATGCCGGCAGTGAAACATGAGTACGGCTCTTAAAGTGGAGAAAAAATGTAAGTGGATGGAAAATTGCACTTTTGAATATGGTGGTGGAGAAAGAATTGAGTGTAGGTGACTTTATCAGTCATTGAAAGAGAGGATGAAAGTAGATGTTTGGCTAAGATGAGAAAAGTATTCAGTTTTGAGAAGAGAGAGAAAGCTTATTGAGACAAATAAAACATCAGGTAAATGTCAAGAAGAACAAAAGAAAGAAATTGGTCTTGACGACCCAGTTGTCCCAATAGAATATGCATTTAAAGGTAAAACCCAGATCCTGGACAGGTAGTGGATGGAGGATGGGAAAAAGTAGACTTTATAGTTATTTTATCTGATATTTAAAACTTTAAATATCTAATTTAAGTGGTGTTTTATTTTTAGTGGAAAAATAGATTATTTGGTAATAATTTTAAATTTTTATTGCATTTTAAAACATACTATACTAGAATATTTACCAAAAGTAAACTCACTATTTGGTAAACTGTATCAGCACAAAAAATACAAACTAAAAGTATAAGAAATGTCATAATATGGATTCCTATGACTTTTTATGTAGCTGTGTTTATTTGACAATAGAATTCAGGACCCAGAAAGGAGAAAAGACCAGATAAGAGAAGAAATTTTTGAAAATGGCTTCAAAGTTTTCCGGAGTTTTTGTTAGCAATTGCCCTTTCTGCAGACTGAATTATACCAGAAAGTGTAATTCAAATATTTGGCACTGCTCACTTAAACCACAATAAAAAGGGAAAGGTGTTGTGAAAACACTGCCTCATGCTCAAATTTATGCAAAGCAACTTGAAGGGCTGCCAGCAACATTGTTGTTATGTTACCAATTCTGACCTGGCTTCAGATTCTTCTAGACAACTTCCTCTGATGTGAGAAGAATGTAAGCCAAAACCACGAGGGAACATTTTTCGCACCCATGCACTTAGGAAGAACTTGGGTGCCCAAAATGTTGGAAAGGTCAGATATAGCTGTTCTCATAGAATCTGTTCTGCAGGTCACAGGGTTAGCATGTCTGCACATGTGCACAAACCCCTAGGCCCATAAAAGCCTGATAGGAGGCAGCAGTGCCCCGTAAAAGGTCACACCCAGCCAGAATCCAACAACATTTGAACAGCGTCTGTTATGAAGAAGAAATATGAGACGATGGCATTGGCGGCAGCAGCCGCAGAGAAAGATAGATTGGGGATTAATCATGGTAAAATACCGAGCAGAAGAGACAACAAATTCTGCCAAGCACAAATCTTTGTCTACTCACATGTTTCACAAAGTACTCTCCTCAAAGTAGAAGCTGATTGGCCAAGGTCAGGTTGATCTTTATGAGGCTGAAAAAAGCAGCTGCTGAGTGTATCCTATGGCAGACGGAGAACACCTAAGGATTTTTTAATGTTAAAAAAAAGAAAAATGATTTGTGGTGGTTCAACAGTAAAAATACTCCTGATACCACACAGTAATCAAAATTGCATTCTCTCTCAGTGCTCATGACATTACTGGTTGCTATTAGCCTCTGGCTCTCCAGGACTTTACTTTTAATGTATTACCCTTGTGTTTCTAGATTTAACATTTTGTCTAATTTTATCATCTCTCCTCACTGAGATAATTTGTATAAGCAAAACATGTTACATGACAGTCTTTGGAAGACTAAATAAGCAGCCCCTAAATTGTACATTTTAGAAAGCTCTAGGCAAGGCCACCCAGACTGAAATAACACCCTCTCCAGTATCTGTCAAGGCACCTCAAATAACTCTAGTAAAGATTTACTACTCTGACAGTCATAAAGACTCGAGTTTTCAGAAATTTTTGTTTAGTTTTGTTTGTTGGCTTTTAACTCAAAGGCCGAAGCTTTCTGTAGGTGATTTTTTTTCCCGTTTCTTTTACCTTTCTATACTATTATGAAAGTTTCTATAATAAGTATGTCGATAATAAAAAAAAAAAAGGAAAGGAAGGAGTTGAAAAAGAAACAAAGGTAGAACTAAAAGTGTGATATACAATGGAATACTACTCGGCAATTAAAAGGAAAGAATTATTGATACATGCTATATAACATGGATGTATCTCAAAATAATATGGGATGAAGGAAGCCAGACAAAAAATATGGACACACTAATAATTCCACTTATAAATCTGTAGGCTATACAAACTAATGTGTGACAAGACAAGCTAAAAGGACAAAGAGCAAATCAATGGTGGCTTTGGGATGTGGGAGTTGATGGGGAGATGTGAAGGGTTGAAATTACAAAGGGACTGGAGGGAATTTTTAAAGGTGATAGATTATTCCTCATCTTGGTTGTGATGGTTGTTGCATGGGTGTATACGTATGTCAAAGCTTACCAAATTACATACTTTAAAGTTTTTTGTATATCAATCATACTTTAGTAAAGCTGTTAAAAATAGACCTCAAGAAAGAAACTGAGCATTGTTACCCTATTCTTTATTATTATTGCTATTATTATTATCATTATTATATAATTTTTACAATGAAGTGACGCAGAAAGGGCAAATACGCAGCATCACAGGTACTGAAGTAAGGTGCTTGAAGGGAAAGATGAAGGAACTCACCTCAGTCTAAATGGTGTTTGGTCAGTAGTTGCTCAGGAACACCAATCTGAATTTTCTGTTGCCTAATCCTATGATATTAAGTGCTTTCTTCTAGTAATTATCACTGTTCGGAAAGCCAAGATATGTTTTTAAAGAAGACTTCTCTAATATCTTGCTTTCTCCAAAGTCAAGTTAATTCTGTAATTACTAGCACTCTGTGTGTAATTTTTTAGGACACATCACTTTCAATTTTGTTTAGGTAAAAGAAAAAAAAAAGAAAGAAAAGAAAACAATTTTTGTTTAGGTATAGGTCTTACCACCATCTTCCAAAACTAAAAAAAAAAAAGTTTTTGAGGAGAGAGTGCACATCTGGTTCATTACTGTGAACTATTGGCTTTCTACAAGTCTTTGGTGGATTATTGAATGGCCCCCCAGCCAGATTGTTGGTGTTCTGCTGTCTTTGGATGAACTTCCACAGACATGAACCACTGGTTCACCCAAACACTCACCTGAACAAACACACCACTTCCTGGGTATGCTGTTCTCTCTGCGAAGTGGGCCCTAGAGTCAGCCTGATTCATGTGTGAGTTCCGTTGGGCACTTCCTCCAATACTTGCCTGCACCCCAAGGCTTTCCAAACATCTTAGCCACATTCCTCTTTCTGACCCTTGTGGATGAGTCCCTGGCATGTCCCTACCTCACTTGTTTTTCCTCATAAACTTCAGTTGCTGTGAGCTGACTTCAATATCTGATCTTCAAATACTCATACTGGCTCTCTCTCTAATCACTAAGCAACATGCAGACTTTTCTGAGGCCAAGAGAACGGGGAATAGTAATGATTTAAAAATGATGTGCTTAGATATAAGATTTATTTCTCTTTACGTTTTAGCCTTGGGGTTTAAACATCACTGGTCAGGGAAGAGATCAGTTAGTTTCTTTGTGGCTCATATTTGTGAGTCCTTCCAAAGGGCAAAACATGTACCCAGTGAGGGAGTAAATAGTTTAAAGACAGGGATGGGTATGAGGTATTTGGGAACAGAAGAGATGGAGCAAGATTATAAGCATTAGCATTGACTAGAATCCTTTCTTTGGATACTCTGGACAGCAGCACACACCTGGCTTGTCTCTTAACATACTTCTGTGTTTGCTGTAAGCATTCTGCTTTATAAATTTTCTCCTATTAGAAAACTTACGTTGGAAGACTGATGCAAAGAAATCTTTTTCCTCTTTTTTTTCCTCTCTCTGTGGAAGAGATTGCTGTTTGTTTAAATGTCCATGTCCCCCTGCTTTTCTTCTTCCTTACTAATAAAATCCTGGTTTTTTGTTTGTTTGTTTACCTATTGGCTATACTCCCAGCTAAAATACTCTATTTTCTAACCTCTGTTGTAGTTAGGAGTGGCCGATAAGGAATAAATAGAGTTTGCTGTGTGGATCTTCTGGGAAAACTGCACGGGGAACAAACTATCATGAACCTCTCTTGCTCCTTTCTGTTTCCCTTCTTCTTGGCTGGCATCTGGGCATTGTGGTTGGACTTCCATCAGCCATCTTGTCACTTTGGGGTAACAGTGAGGATGGAAGCCAGGCACCATGGGTGTTGCCCGGATCACTGATTATTTTCTAGAGCCATCATACCATCTCTGGACTGCATAACACATCACCTTAACTTTAGCATTTTAAAACAACACCCATTTATTACCTCAATTTCCTTGGATCAGAAGTCTGACCATCGCTTAGCTGTGTTTTTTGGTCAGGGTCTCATTAGGCTGCCATTAAGGTGTCAGCCAAACTGCATTCTCAGGAGGCTTGACTAAGAAAAGAATCAGCTTCCGAATTCACTCAGATTATTGGAAGAATTCATTTTCTCACAGTTGAATGACTGAGATCTCCACTTTTTTTGCTAGCTGTTGGCGAGCACCTGCTGTCAGCAAGTAGTTCAGGACCTTGCCACGTGCCCATCTCCATAGTTCACAACATGGCTGTTAGCTTCTTTAAGGTCAGCAGAAGAATCACTCTCTCTTCAGGAATTTGTATCCTCTTTTAAGGGATTTCACCTGTTGAAGACTGCACACCATGGAGAATTGTAGATTTTCTTTGTAATGTTAGGATTAAGAGAATTTGTGCTTTATTTGGGTGATTTGAGGGATATTTGGGATACTTGGGTTCAAGAAAATGGGGGTTTGGTCACTCTAGATTGGAAGCTATCAGTAAGTGAGCATAATTCTATGATTGACTATCTTACTAAATCTTTTCTAGACGGAGGAAAGACTAGAAGAAAAATAGAGCTGTAATTGGTAAAGAAGCTTCAAACACTTAAATTAGGTAGGAGAAGGAGATGTTTTGTATTTCTGTGGTTTGTACAGTGAACTTGTTTTTGTCTTATGCTTAGACAAAATTATGTATCATTTCTTCTCAGTCACAGAGTGACCTTGCCTCATGCTGATGTTCTGTGAGAATGTTTTGGTCCAGCAGGAGAACACCCAAGCCCTGGCTGTGAGGGCCAGGCCAGCTGCTGACAATGCAGAGGCCCAGCTGGAAATGTCAGAACAGCTCCCATATGTCAGGCACTGCTTTTCTTTCTCCCAGAGAATCTCTATGATGAGAACAAAAGAAAGATACAAATTGCATTTCATGGGGGATAGAAGAATTATAAACTGTCCATTACACACATAATTCATATATGTAGCAACATAATGTAGTTGATAATTTTAGACTTTATTAGACACATTTCAATGTTACTCAAATGTCCTATGCTGTTGATACTTCTATATATGTGTGATTATTTATATTTACATATATATTTATTTATAATCATATATATATATATCCCACCAACATAGGACATGAGTTTCATATATGTAAACATGTGTACATATATACACACACATATATGAAATACATGTTGTATACATTTATTTTATAAATATATCTTTATTAAGAGATAGCATTACTCTGAAGATGTCTATAGCTATGTATATAACATATAATATATGTACTTTTTAAAGAGAAAGCTTTATTAATTATCACATCATCAATCAGTATAAAGTTAGAACTTGTAGGATTTATCTTGATTGGTCTTTGTTTCAAAATGGTATAAAATAAACAACTAGCTGCTGCTGCTAATATCAACATTTTCTAAAAATATGTTGAGTATGTTGTGTCCTTCTAAATATTTATCTTTTTAAATAATCTCAATAAGCTATATTTTGGAGATCTTTTTGGGTGGGCAAATAAATACTTTCAACTGAAACAAAATGAAGAACAGTTCAACTCTCCTCCAGCATTTACAGAGATTCTCTTCTTTTCTAGTAATGTAAATGTTCTTGGTCCAAAATAGATCTAGTCTTTAATGATTTTCACTGTAATGTTGGAGGCAGAGAGTTTCTACCCAAGTAGCCAGCATTGTTTTTTATCTATTGGAGAAAGTGGCCCTTTGCAAATTCATTCTGAAAATATATATTTTCAGATATATATTTTCCACTGGAAATATATATTTCACATGTTTTTAGTCTTTCAAATAGGTGTTATAAATCTTGTCTACAAAGTAATTATAGAGTTATCTGAAAGGGAATAAGGGTTGCTTGTCTAAAATTAGGTAGGGTTACTTATAATTTCTTGGGAAGAAATGTCAGAAGATGGAAGTTATCTCTGTGTTGGATTTCAGTATTCAAAGGATAAAAATTTCCACAAATTTTTCCATTTAATGTGGTTCAAAAAGGTGTAATGTAAGCATAATATGGCACCTTCTTTCCTCCCAGCAACTTCTGGAAAGATGCCAGAGAACATGCAATTTACATCGAGTCCTTGCTTGAGCTGAGTATGTGATTGCCGTCGATAGCTTAGCAGCCAAAAGGGGACCAAATTCATTATTGGGTTTCCTGGTCCTGGTTCTTGCCAGGTGTTCTGTCCACTTACTTCCCACAGTCTGTAAACTGACATGTTGCTTCATATTCAGGTCACCTGGTGAATCAGAAAGTAAAGCGAATGGGCATTGCTGACTCTTGAGAGGGCAGCATGCTGAAGAAAGTTGTTTTTTAGCACCCTGTACTTCTTATGCTGTCCCCTTCTGCGGTCAGGTACTGCATCCAGGATGCCTGAGGACTCTACTGAGGCATCCGGACAAACTGAACTCTCTGAGGAGTAGAGTTTAGATGCTGATGCTGGTGCTGATTGAGTTCAGGTTTCCAATATTATAATTTGGACTATCAACGTGAGGCAAGTTCTCCCAGCCCTGGTTTGTCCATTTTAGGTCTGTTTCCTACTCCTATTTAGCAACTGAAGTGCACCCGTTGCTCTCAGATGATTCCTCTGGCGGGTTGAGGTTTGGTTGACTTTCAAGCACCAACCCAGAAAAAGCATTGTGCAGCTGTCTGCTTCAAATTTCATAAAGGCAGATTTCTTCTGCTCTTAGGGAAGCTAAAGTGTAAGTCTTAGTTGTCAGACATACATGAGACATAAATTAATCTTTTTCTACCACTGCAATGTGTAGCTTTATAATTAAATATTATATTTTAATGTACATGGTTGATGTGAAAAAAGAAAATTGATGTGAAAATAATTTGCAAATATAAAGCGCATTGGTTATATATAAAGTATAGTTACAGCAGTAGTAGTAGCATTATTATTATCATTGTTATTATTATTGGTGGTAGTGATAGTAGTAGCACTAAGAAAGATAAAGTAGGTAAGTTTCTGGCCAAATGGTGAAAGACTGAAGAAGGGGAAATACAGTAAGGATTTAATTGCTAATCTTTGCTAATGATTTATTCTAGCTCTGTAGAAATATATAGATTCATTATTTTATTACATATTCTAGGGAAATAATATATATCATGCAAATAAGTACTAATGTGAGCACATATTCATTAATGTTGTACATATATTTCATAAGTATTACCCATGGTGTATAGGCTCCACAGATATTATAATATGATACACATCAAGTTAAAGAAGAGCGAAACCTCATATCAACCACACACAATTATCATATATGTTAATTAGGAACCCATCTTTAGTTCTCTTGCTAAGTACCAATTATTTATTATAATATTGTGTAAAAATGTTAAATTGACCTTGGAAATGCAAGCATTCACACATACTAGTGTACCTCAAACACATTATGTTTTACTAACAAATACCAGTAATTCTAATGAAGACATCTCAGGGTAGTTCAAACAAATGATTAGTGCAGACAGTATGAACATAAATCTTTCCTGCTTTTCATATATATGTAGAGATAGGAACCTATTTTATAGCTAAACGCAAGCGCTAAAATTATAATCCTAATTGGTTTTTTATTTTCACAATCTTTTGACTTGAGGCGTTGATTTTATATGCATTATCTAGACAGTGAGGCCTTTGTTTCAGTGAGAATGTAGAACTGACACTATTGTGTCTCTGTATGTAAGACTCTGTGGCATTTCCAGAAGCAGTAATGTTTATTGAGTTATCTACAGTCCTTTGTTCTTTGTGACATTCATCCATGAATAAAGTGTTAAGAGGAAGTAGAGTTAAGTGACCAGGTGGAATATGTAGCAAAATGGTAACAAAACAATTTTAATTCATGTGAGAAATCTCAAGCCCTCTTGGTGGGGAACTTTAACTTTATTTTCCACAATATTTTTTGTCATATACTTGTTTGAGCATAAAATAATCTGTAGTGTTTGATATTTATGACATAGAGAATTTCATGATTTTTGTGAAATACAGTTATTTACCCAATTTGAGAGGACTGGTGGAGAGTTTTAAGAAATATGGAATATTATTACTTTACCTAATTTACCTAACTGAATGAAGTGTGAATGTTTGTGCTTTAAGTACCTAACAGAAGAAATTTTCTTCTATTGACAACTTTGACCCAGCTCTTACATGTGCATAATTAGGTCAGTCTGTCTGTATACACAGTTTCAAAAGAGCCAGATGTAAAGTGACAATTTTGGATATTTATTTTCATATTATAACAAATCTCCAGAAGATTAACTAAATATTTTTGATTAATCCAGATATTTGGCATTGCATTGATATAGTTTCTAAAAGCAACCATAATGATAGTTTTGACAGACTATATATAATACAAATATGTGCTCTTGATAGGCACACACATTTTTAAAATTAAATTCTATTTGCAATTCATTTATTCCTGTAACGATCCGTTATATCTCACTGACCTTTATATTTCAGAGAATTGTATAACTTCATTCTTCTTCCTGCCTTTGCAAAAATAGTGCCAAAAAGCTTTTTTTCTCTTTGAAGGTTTTTTTTGTAACTTTTTTGGTAAATGTTATTTTTTGCATGCAAACATAAACAACCACCATAAATGCATTTTTTTGAAAGGGGAGGATGCAGTTTTTCTAAAGTGGGGATAGCTATGTTATAACTGAATTTGAAAAATGAAGAAATTAAAAAGAAAATTACTGATAGATCATCGTACTCTCTTAAACTTTCTTATGTTTGGTATTCCTCCAGACCATCTCATGGAAATTTTAAGACTCATAAAATTGAGTCTTAAACGAATAGTTATGAAAAAGGTATTCTATGTTGAGTCAGTATACTGGCAGCAAACAGATGACACACTCAAAGGTTTTAGCTGGAGAATTATTAATGAAGGGACTATTTATGGAAGTGTGGGCAGGGTTAAGCGAACCCGCAGGGATAGTGAAGCGGCAGCAGGGAGTTGATAGTCCTGCGCCTAGGATCCTGGAAGTTGTGTAAGAGAGGATGCTGCTAAGAGTGGTGAATGTAGGGCCGACCCTGTGGCTCACTCGGGTGAGTGCGGCACGGGGAGCGCCGAGGCCAGGGGTTCGGATCCTATATAGGGATGGCCGGTGCACTCACTGGCTGAGTGCGGTGCGGGCAACACCGAGCCGGTTGTGATCCCCTTACCGGTCACAAAAAAAAAAAAGAGTGGTGAATATAGGGAAACTACACCGCTGCCAAAACTGCAGGAACCTGAAGATCGCAAAGGGCCTCTCTCGCCCCTCTCTTCCAGCCTTCCTATTGCCTGCCAATGCCTCCCAATCAATGATCTAGGCTGGAAGCCAGAGGTCAGCCTCCTGTGGCACAGACCAAGCCAGAGAAGGGGGAAATGAATCTGGGGAGTCAGAGAAAAACAATTACTGTAAACCCTGCATTGGTTTCTTATTTCTGCTGTAATGATTTAGCACAAATTTAGAGGCTAAAAACAACACAAATTTATTATTCTGTATTTCTGGAGGTCAGAAGTACTAAATCCAAGACGTCAGTAGAGCCACGTTCCTTCTGGAAGCTCTAGGGGAGAATTCATTTCCTCGCCTTCCCCAGCTTCTACAGGCTACGCTCGTTCCTCGAGCTGTGGCTCATTTCCTGTGCTGCCATCATCACATCTCCTGTTACTCTGGTCCTCCCGCCTCCCTTTCGTAAGAACCGTTGTGATTACACTGGGCCCACCCGGATAATCTAGGATAATCTCTTCATTTTAAGATCCTTAACTTAATCCCATACATTGCAATGTATGGCAATATATTCACAGGTTCTGGGGATTAGCATGTGGACATCTTGGGGGAGCCACTTTTTTGTCTCTAGACCACACACCCCAATTAGCTGTAACTATGAAAGAAGTTGATGTCTCTACTATAGGAAGATGAAAACTAGAGACTATGTTTATACATTGTACAGCTGAGAAGAAATTGCTTTTTATAATTTGAACAGTATTTTCTTTATTGGTGGATGCAAACATGTTGAACTAGTGTTCCATTTAATTTTAACGTTGTTGAATATATTTAGGCCTTTATGTTTTGAATGTCTTCTAAATGTTCAATTTGCTAATTTACTCTCTCCACATCTCATGGCAAGGATACTTTGACATTTTTCATAAAAAAAAAAACTGACTTGGAAAATTAATATATCTAAGGTTTATTAAGTTTGTTATGATTTTCCAGCCATTTTCATGTATCAATTCCACAATATCGCTATTAGTAAGATACTATTACTAACAGTATTTTAAAGGTGATGAAACAGAAGCATGGGTTAAGTAATATGCTAATATGCCTCAGGTAATATAACAAATAAGTGGATATGTTGGTTATCATTTTCCATTTGCTTCCTCAGATCAGTTTTTCACTCTTCTTTGCCCTGGCCTGGGAGGCTGAACTATTCAAAGTACATCATCCAGGCTCCCTTTTCCCTGGCTTCTGGTTGGCTTCAACCAATGGAACATACCAGCAGGAGTCTTAAGGGTGAAAGAAGAAAGAAGTGGAGTTATTTCTTCCTATATTACTGCCTCTCCCTGCTCCTTCCCTTGCTATAGGAGTCTGTTTCCCTGTACAGCTATAGGTCCTGTCCATTCCCCTCACACCAAATTCTGGTAACACTGTTTCTTGAGTTCTTGGGAGTAGTAATGGCTTTCCATTTTTGCTAGTTCCTGGGTACTTCACCATTCCTTGTTGTTTCTCTCAACCTTCCCATATCTCTGTAAATAACCCTTTTGTTGAATTACTTCCAGTTAAACTGCTCTTAATGTGTCATCGTTTTCTCTCCAATTGGAAGTTAGCTGCAATTTGATTACAAGGATATTTGACTTTAGAACCTGAGCCTTTAATAATTTCAATATATTGACTTTAACAGAAATGTGTCCCCCAAACAAATGAATTTATAGCTTAAGAGTTTAGTCAATTGCTTATATACTTATTTTTAGTGACTGATTTTTTTTAAATGGCTAACTCATGGAATTAAGCCAGTTTTATAATTTTCAAGTGTGAACATGGCATATCATATGTTATGTATAATGGGTACATCATGTAATAAATCTATTTGTAAACTTTGTTTTTATTTTGCCATCAATGAGCATTGTTCATAGCATTTTATCTGTCATGCTCTGATTTCATGCTTTGCAGTGAGTTTGGATTCGATTCATTAACATTGGAAACACATCCAGTTATCCTTCAGGGAAAAGAACTCTTACTCACTGTAACATATAACATACTTCTGTTCTCTTACAGGTTTCTTTTCACCACTTTCTTAAGTAAAGCTGATGTCTGTTTCTATGACAACAAGGTAGGGTGAGCACTGAAATGATACCGAGTGCGTGTCAGGTGTATTCACAAAGTGAGTTGTAGTTGTTCAGAGGAAATATATCAAAGCAACCTTGTCTTCTTTTGCGAGCCAATATATTAATAAAGGAGCTTCACTTTGCTGGTGGTTTCCATGGAGCTGAGGGGGTAGGTGCACATGACAGTCAACACTTGCCTATACATTTTTGCATTTGTTTACTACCACTGTTCATTTCTTTTCCCCCAGTTATTCTTAAATGACACATACTGACCAAGTAGTTTATGACTTGAAATCTAAGCAAACACTTGATCTATTCCTTTTCAATTGTAGGATATGATTAAGGTATCTTAATCATGATGGTCTCAAGTGGTCTTTGATTGTAGCTAGAACATGGAGTACAAAATGTATTGTAACAGTGTAATAATTATTCCAGGATCCAACAGATTGATCAAAATTTCTCCCTTAGCAGTTGTTCCTGCAAGTCTAAATTATGACGTCTGTATCCGTAAACATGTGATGTAACAAGATCCTAACATGAGTTATGAGTCATAAAAAAGCTATTAATTCATTTTCATAGTTACCTAATTACTAAATATATATTTAATTAATTTTAGTAATATTGATATACATTTAGTAATTATCTAATTATTTGGACATTGGTGATTCAAACGTAATGCATATGGAATCTCTGTTAAGGAGAATATGATTAACCAACACATTCTTTTTGTCATCATAACAGATAACAGAGAGTTTCTTCTATTTGAGTAATGATCCTCCTGGAACTGAAACCTCTAGGATGCTTTGGTTAAAAATTAAATTATATATGTGATGAAATTTTTGACTATAATTATTGTATATGGATGTTAAGGCTTCATAACAGTAATTCTGTTCAATATTAAGATATTTTTTCAACATTTAAGGATGTTTTCAAAAGTATATATGTACGTTCCTATTGGGAAAAATGAGAATCAATTCAGAGAACTTATACTTTTCTATCAATTGAACATATTGATGATATAACTAAATGCACATACTATAATGGGAATTTCTTTCCCATACCATGAAGGTTATGTCTGTTTAGGCATTAACATGAGCTTATATCATCCACAAAGATATTTAATTCACTCAGTGTTGGAAGATGTCACAGATTCAGTCCCCTGTGAAGCAGACAATGAAATGGAAGAGCAGTTTGCAGGAATTTTATTCGGGTCTCCTTTGGAAAGGGAAGAAAGCAGGATTGGGTAGAGGGAGAATTGGGGCTATAAACAAATGCAACAAAGGCTTCAGCCAACCTCTTGGGCAGCTTAGAAGCTGGGATGGCCCTTCAAGGTTGTCCCACCTAAAGGTGAGTGGGCCTAGACTGTAGCCCTGTGTTTACTAGTCATTGGATGTGGCTGCTCTGAGAGGCAAGGTGTCTCTCTTCAGTTGGTGGTAATTCTAAAAAGTCCTAGAAACAGAGCTGAAAGCCTTCACAAACTTTCTAGCAACTAGAGAATCATTTCCTCAGTCTTGAAAGGAGGATTCGGGCAGGACAGCGCCAGATTCCTGACAGTCCAGCCCTGAGCTACTAGGCTCTACTTGCATTATATATATATGGCTAATTGGTTTTTTCATTCTGGACTCTAGTGGGCTCTTTTTCTCAGAGAAACAGATAAGAAAAAGTTTAGTGGAGGATCCAGAGCCTCATTTCAAGGCTGCAACTAAACCTCAGCATCTCCGTTCTCTGCTGTCTGTTGTAGATTTGCCTCATCTTCGGTTAGCAACTCCGCTGGTCTAGATGGCTTACATAGAGTGTTGACCAGGATCCCCTGAGGGGTCCAAACTCCTGGTTGCCTTGTTCTTTTAAGGATGCTGCACTTGTACATTTGCAACTTATGTTGAGCAAGGGAGTGCCAAGAAATACCCCTGTTGACAACCTGGGGCCAAACATATTCCTTCTTGCTCTTGTTGTGCAACAGGAACCCTACCTCCTCTTGCTGAGCTGGGTTAATTACTACTGCTGGGATGACAATTTTTATTTTTGCCTGCTGGTACCTTTGAGAGTGCCCAGGCAAATGCTGTAGCTTAAAGTTCGATGAGACTATTTCTGTGTCTCCTGGTGACAGAGTTGCAGAATTGGGAAACAAGTTATTTCCTTCTTTATTTCTTTCTCAGAGATGGTGATCTTGGTCACTCCACTAGGTAAGTCATCTAGACCAGCAGAGTTGCTAACTGAAGATGAGGCAAATCTCTTTTTCTTTTCTTTTCTTTCCTTCTTTCATACGTTCCTTCTTTCTTTCCCCCTCCCACTTATGAGTGACTACTTGTGGTATTTCTTTCTCCGTGCCTGGCTTATTTAATTTAACATAATTTTAGTCAAGCTCATTCATGCTTCTGCAAATGACAGACTTTCATTCTTTTGTATGGGTGAATAGTGTTCCTTTGTGTATATACCACATTTTTCTTATCCAGTCATCTGTCAATGGACATGTAGGTTGGTTCCATCTCTTGGCTGTTGTAAATAGAGCTGCAATAAACATGGAAGTGCAGGTATCCCTTTGACATGATGATTTCCATTCCTTTAGGTGTATACTGAGTATAGGGATTGCTGGATCGTATAGTAGTTCTTTCTGTACTTGTTTGAGAAAACTCCATACTGTTTTCTTTATGGCTGTACAAATTTACAGTCCCACCAACAGTGTAGGAGCGTTCCCCTTTCTCCGCATCCTCACCAGCATTTGTTATTCTCTGCCTTTTTGATAATAGCCAATCTAACTGGGGTGAGATGATATCTCAATGTGGTTTCAATTTGCACATCCCTGATGCTTAGTGATGTTGAACATTTTTCAATGTTTCTGTTGATGGTATGTCTTCTTTCGAGAAATGTCTATTCATCTCCTTTTCCCATTTCTTAATTGGATTATTTGGTTTTTACTATTAAGTTGTTTGAGTTTCTTTTATATTCTGTATATTAATCCCTTGTCAATGCATAGTTTGCAAATATTTTATCCCATTCTGTAGGTTGTCTTTTCACTATGTTGATTGTTTCATTTGCTGTGCAGACGCTTTTTAGTTTGATGTAATCCCATTTGTTTGTTTGTTTCCTGTGCTTTTGAGGTCTTATTCATAAAGTCTTTGCACAGTCCTACATCCTGAAGTGTTTTTCCTGTGTTTTCTTCTGAGTTTTATAGTTTCAGGCCTTGTATTTAAGTCTTTAATTCATTTTAAGTTCATTTTGGTATGTGGAGAGAGGTATGAGTCTTGTTTCATTCTTCTACACATAGATATCCAGTTTTCCCAGCACCATTTATTGAAGAAGCTGTCCTTTCCCAGATGTATGTTCTTGGCACCTTTGTTGAAGAGCAGTTGGTTGTAAGTACATGTACTGATTTCCAGGTTCTCTATTCTGTTCCATTGGTCCATGTATCTGTTTTTATGCCAGTACCATGCAGTTTTGGTTACTATACCTTTGTAGTATAAGTTGAGGTCAGGTAATTTATGCCTCTAGCTTTACTTTTTTTTTTTGCTCAGGATTGCTTTGGCTATTCAGGGTCTTTTGTTGTTCCATATAAATATTAGGATTATTTTTTCTATTTCTGTGAAGAATGCCATTGGTATTTGGATGGAGATTTCATTGAATCTGTAGATCACTTTGAGTAGTATGGACATTTTCACAGCATTAATTTTTCCTATCCATGGACATGGAATGTCTTTCCATCTTTTGGTATCCTCTTTAATTTGCTTCATCAATGTTTTGTAGTTCTCATCATAGAGATCTTTCACTTCCTTGGTTAAAGTGATTCTTAGGTATTTTATTTTTTTGGTACCTATTGTAAATGGCCTTACTTTCTTGATTTCTTTTTCTTTTTCTAGTTTGTTTTTGGTATATAAAAATACTACTGATTTTTGCAAGTTAATTTTGTATCCTGCAACTTTACCAAATTTGTTTATCAACTCTAGGAGTTTTTTGGTAGAGTCTTAAGGTTTTTCTGTATATAGGATCATGTCATCTGCAAACAGGTACAGTTTGACTTCGTTTTTTCTGATTTAAATGTCTTTTGTTTCTTTCTCTTGCCTGATTGCTCTGATAAGTTCTTCCAACACTATGTTAAATAGGAATGGTGAGGGTGGGAATTTTTTCTTGTTCCTATTCTTAAAGGAAAAGCTTTCATCTTTTCCCCACTCAGGATGATGTTGGTGATGTGTTTGTCATATATGGCTTTTACTGTGTTGAGATACATTCCTTCTATACCTAATTTGTTGAAAGTCTTTATCATGAAGGGATGTTGAATTTTGTCAGATGCTTTTTCTGTGTCTACTGAGATGATCATTTAGTTTTTGTCTTTACTTTTTTTTTTTTTTTTGTCTTTTTTCGTGACCGGCACTCAGCCAGTGAGTGCACTGGCCATTCCTATATAGATCCGAACCCGCAGCGGGAGCGTCGCCACGCTCCCAGCACCGCACTCTCCCGAGGGCGCCACAGGCTCAGCCCATTGTCTTTGCTTTTTTTGATGTGGTGTATCACATCTATTGATTTGCATATGTTGGACCATCCTTTCATCCCGATGATGAATCCCACTTGATCATGGTTTATAATCTTTTTGATATGCTGCTGAATTCTGTTTGCTAATATTTTGTAGAAAATTTTTGCATCTATGTTTGTTGCGGATACTGTCCTATAGTTTGATTTTTTGTGTGTGTGTCTTTGTCTGATTTTGACATCAGAATGATGCAGGCCTCATAGAATGAGTTTGGGAGAATGGCCTCTGTTTCAATTCTTTGGAATAGTTTGAAGAGAATTGGTATTAATTCTTTTTTGAATGTTTGGTAGAATATAGCAGTGAAGCTATCCAGTCCTGGGCTTTCCTTTGCTGGGAGACTGCCAATTACTGCTTCAGTCTTGTTGCTTGTTACTAGTCTGTCTAGGTTTTCTATTTCTTCTTGATTCAGTCTCAATAGTTTGTATGTGTCCAAAAATTTATCCATTTCCTCCAGATTTTCAAATTTGTTGGTGTAGTGTTATTCATAATAGTCTCTTTTCAGATATCAGTTGTGATGTCTCCTTTTCCATTTCTGACTTTTGTTATGTGGATCTTCTTTTTTTGGTTAGTATTGCTAATGGTTTGTCTATTTTGTTTATTTTCTTAAAAGACTAACTTTTTGTTTGTTGATCTTTTTATCATTCTTTTTGGTCTCTATTTCATTTACTTCTGCTCTAATATTTATTGTTTCATTCTATCTCCTCATTTTGAGATTGGATTGTTTTTGTTTTTCTAGTTCTTTGAGTTGTAACATTAGGTTATTTATTTGAAGTCTTTCTATTCTTTTGATGTAGGAATTTACTGCAATAAACTTCTTTCTTAGTTCTGCATTTGCCGTATCCCATAGGATTTGGTATGATGTGCTTTTATTTTCATTTGTTTCAGGAAATTTTTTGATTTCCTGCTTAATTTCTGGTTGTTTGGGGTATGGTACTGAAAATTATTTTTTTCCTTTCAGGATGTCATATTTTCTTGTTTTTTCATATTTCTAGTATCTCTATGTTGATGTCTGGGCATCTGGTGGAGCTTCTTCTACTACTCTGGAGTGACTTTTGAGGAAAGAGACTTCCGCCTCTACATGTGTTTTATATTGACTATTGGATAGGGTCTTTTAGTTTTGATTACAGGTAAACACAGTAGTGTAGTCTCCATTTGGCTACTTTGACTGTATGAAACATTGGAGTTGTCTGTGAGTACCTCCATGGCTTAGGGACTGGCACTCAGTGGTTCCTTGCTGAAGTAAGTGACACCATGTTGAGTTGTTGAGGTCATGGACAAAATATTGAGCTCTTGGGACAAGCATGTGGGTTCCCTGTCACTCTTTGGTTAAGGTGGGTGACCCTGGGGAAACTTGCTGGCACCCTGGCTAATGTCCTGTGACCCTGATAGGTGCAGTGGGGTGTACTGAAGCTCCTTAGCTTGAATGGACAATCCTGGATGTGATTTCTCTTTCCTTTGGCTCCACACTTGTCCCTCTCCTGTGTCAATGCAGTTGCATAGGCTGTGCGAGTTCCCACCCCTGGGTGCATGGCTGCAGGGCAGCTGAAATTCCCCCGTGGATTGGGTCACTGGCTTGTAAGGCTGTACTTGCTCACCTCTTTCCTCTTTCTGACATTTCTGTGCCTGTCCCTTCCTCGGTCAATGTGCTCAGATGGGCTGTTCATGTAGTTCTGTCCACTGGGTATGTAACTGCAGGGGTAGTGTAATTTGCCCTGTGGGTTGGGCTGCTGGCTTATGGGGCTGTGCTTGCTCACCTCTTTCCTCTTTCCTCCTTTCTGGTACATACAGGAACATCTGGATCTAGGTGACGTGGAGCTGGTGGCACCCATGTTGGGTGTTGGCACAGAGCCGGACAGATTGTTGTGTGGGTAGATGGGTGGCAGCAGTGCTGGTGGCAGTGGGCCAGGGCAAGAGCAAGAGGAAGATTACCACTATGAAGTGCTCATGGCCGAGCAGATTCTTTTCAACATAAGAGAAAATTCCTCCTGCACTGCTCCTTGTGTTGGAGATGTGGAAGCTGAAACTGTGTGCCTCTCTCCTCTCTGTGCCACCATCCTGGGCTTTTGCGCTCCTCAGGGATCTCACCAGTCTCCTGCTGCACTTTTTTGCTCCCCCACTGATGCTCTCATCAATGTTTAGCTCTCTGTTGATCGTTCTGGTCTTTTTCTGTGGGAGGAATGCACCCTGGGCATCTCTAGTCTGCCATCTAGCTTTACCTGCCTTGCTGGTTAATTTTAGACTTGACTAGATTAAAGAATACCAAAAGAACTGGTAAAGTGTGATTTCTGGGTATGTCTGTGAGGGCATTTCTAGAGGAGATTGGCCTATGAGTTGGTGAACTAGAGAAGATCTGCCTTCAATGTGGGTGTGCCCACCCAATCAGCTAGGGGCCCAGATATAACAAAAGGGACAGAGTAAAGGCAATTTCCTGTCTCTTCATGGAAGCTAGGTTACACTCTTCTTATCCTGCCCTTGGACATTAGAACTCCAGGCTCTCTAGCCTTTGGAATCCAGGATTTACACACCAGTGGCCCTCTGGGTTCTCAGGTCTTTGGCCTCACACTGAGAATTACTCCGTACGCTTCCCTCATTCTGAGATTTTCATACTTGGACTGAACCATGCTATTGGCATCCCTAGGTCTCCAGCTTGTAGGTGGTTTGTCATGGGACTTTTCAGCCTCCATTATTGCATTCCCCTTATAAATCCTCTCTCATATATCTATATCTATGTATATCTTATTGGTTCTCTCTCTCTGGAGAATCATGACTAATACAGTGTGTATAGTGTGTCCTGAATGATAATACTTATCCTTGTAGGATATTATCTCCAAGCTGGCACCTTAGCTGTACTTTTAATAGGTCATTACATGCCGTATAGGGATATCAGCTACTTTGTGTGTGGTGCGGGATAGGACCAGTGGACTTCATGGTCATGTGCTCACTATCATACCACCCATATGTCTGATGCAGGGGATGATGTGCCAATATATCAAGCATTCTCTAAGCCCTTGGATAGTGGTGCTAGTTGAGGCTCTGTGGATTATAAAGTCACACCCACACTTGGAATACATGCCAGTTAGCAACAAAATATATCATTGCTTCTTCTCAGAGTTGAAGGGATCAAGTGTTAGACTTGCCCCAAGTGGCTTATTGGTTTCCTCAAGGAACAGTGCATATGAGGTGCTTAGCATTGGTCTCTGTTGCTTGCAGCTTGGAATTCTGTAGCAGCAATAGCTCTTGAAGTAGTTCTGCAGAAGCTTTTGGCCTTAACGAGTGAGAACCCATGTTGTTTAGCCCATGCTTAGCTTAGCCATCATCCCTACCACTCTGGCTAATTTATTCATGCACCCTTTGTAGCAGCACTGTCATGGTTGATGACCGATGTTGACTTATGTTAACTGGATGAATTGTTCTATCTATCTGGTTGTTTAGTATGTTTTCCATGATGGGTGTTCTTAGGATCAACACTTGTAGGCAAGGGGATTGAGCTGAGAAGGGATTGAGATGAGAAGTTGGGCTGTGGTACAGTCACAACAAGGCCTCAGCTGACCCCATGAGGGGCTTGAAGTTTTAGTGGCCCTTCAAAGTTTCCCAGAGTTGGACAAAGAGAGCTTGGCTTTATAGCACTGAATCAACCAGTCGTTGAATGTGGGCTACTCTGGGAAGAGGGGCATATCCTAGGTAAGATGGTTTTCTTTAGCCTATTTCTCCAGCATGGTTATATTATGGAGAAAATAAACTTTGATCAGAAACAACTTGAGACTTTTGGAGAATCTGATTCTACCAAATTAACCTTCTAAACTGAGCTCCAAACAGATGTGGATTATGTATCGCAGTAATTCTTAGGTAGATGAAAATGGAACCGCCTCCACTAAGGATTGGAACCTGAATAAACAGACTTGGGACCTATGCTGTCCGGTAGAGTACCTCTGAGAATCAGGTCCATTTGAAAGGTTCCTAGGCACCAGCAGTAAAAGCACTGATGATTAGTTTCCTGAATGAGGAGACTAACACACAGGGAGCTCTCCCTGGTGCTGCTTAAAAACTTGACCAAAGACTCCCTCTGATCTGATCTGATTCTTGTGTAACTTAAAAGGTACTCTTTCTTGCTTCCTCCCAATCCCACCAAATCTCTCGAAATCTCTCTGTTGCAATATGACCCTATGTGATTCTAAATATATGTCTGGCTCTAGTCATAACCCAGAACTACTACCCTACGGCCAACTTATCCTATCCTATCTTGCCCAGTACAAAGAAACATTTTATTCAAAATTAAAGTTATATGCATTATTCTTTCAGAAGATGTAAGATTTATTTGATTAAAATGCAAGTTTAACTAATAAGGAGATCTGGGCTATCAAATACAACTAGAAGATCAAAATGTCTGCTAAACGCTAAGTTAAATAATGTTCAGAATTTTACACAGAAGGTGCAAAAGTATACAGCAAACTAAGTGAATCAGAAAAGATACGTTAGGGGGCATTCTCTTTCTTCATATGTCATATCCTTTTTTCAGTTTTATAAGAATAAAAAGAAGTCTTGAGGGGAGGAAGGGTATTGGTGAGCAGTCACCATTTCCTACTCTTTGGGTTTTGTTGAAAGTTGAACTAAATGTGGATACAGAATTCTGTTTTGTCAGTATCAGTGAGGAGAGAACTCGTAGCTTATGTTTCATAGCTATTCAGATAAAAGAAAGCTATATCCTATACAGTGCTTATATACTTGAAGTAAATATAAGACAAGAATACCCATATAAGCATAATATAAGGTTACTATGGGAGTAAAGAGAAAAGACCTATTTCATAAGTTGGGTATATAAGGGACGTTTTCATGAAGGCACTTAATCTACTTCTTGGAAGAGAAATATGATTTCTGTGTGTGAGTCATATGACTGCAACATTTTTTTTCAATGTCACTCATGACCAGCATGAATTTAGCTGCCTACCCTGTCAAGTGAATATCCATTACTCCATGTATATTCCTTTAACAACTAGATTGGAATATCTTTTCAGATTGAGGAGAACTGTTTTTACTGTTTTTTCTGTCAAAGGCCTTCAAGTTCACTTTACTGCACTGTGAGAATGTTTAGACACTCTCTGGGATTTTGACATTCAGATATAGTGGAAGAGTGTATTAGTACATTTTGTGTTGCTAGAAGAGAATACCTGAGAGTGGGTGATTTATAAAGAACAGAGGTTTATTTGTCTTATGATTCTGGGACAGCTGCATCTGGTGCAGGCCTCAGGCTGCTTCTACTCATGGTGGAAAGTGGCAGGCAGCCAGCGGGTACAAGCAGATCACATGGTGAGAGGAAGCAAGAGAGAGACAGAGGAGGTGCCAGGGTCTTTTATACAACCAGCTCTCATGGGAAATAATAGAGCGAGATCACACTCAGGACCCCCACACTCCAGGGAGGGCATTAATCCATTTATGAGGGATTTGCTCCCATGACTCAAACAGGTCCCAACAATGCCACAATGGGGATCACATTTCCACATGAGTTCTGGGGGGCAATACATCCAAACTCCATCAAAGAGCATGCTGGATAGAGGGAGTATGAGCTTAGGAACAGACGTAGAAAAGTGTCAGAGCATATTTGGATATAGTAAGTAGAGAATGGTTGGAACATCAGATGTTCAGCACACTGGTGAGAGAAAAGGCAAGAAACATAGACACTAATGAGTATTAGAGGCTATAAACCCTAAGACAGTTGTAAAACAAGTAAACTAATTAACACAAGAGAGGGATGCAGTATTAGGATTGGCAATGGGAGAAGAGTAGACCCTGGACACATAAGTATTGATTATAAGACAGTTATAATGTTCTAGATATGCAATTATGAAGGCATAACCTAAGACATTGTTAATAGAGTTAAAAAGGAGAGGATAAGTGAGAAAGCCATTTAAGAATGACAACTAAGAGAACTTGGTGACTAATTTTAAGGCAGAGTAGATTTTTATGGGAGAATAGATCAAAGATGACCAAGATTTTTAGGCTGGGTGACTGAACAGTATATGAGTGCCTATTAATTTAAGTAGCATTATTAGGAAGAATCTGGTTTGGAAGTTGTGGTATTCTAGTGACGATAAAGCATCAGGTTGGAAAGTGAACCAAGCAGTTGGAGAGATCAAATTAGAGTTGAAGAGAGAGTCTGGGTTCAGAGACCAAGTGGTTGTGAGCTACATAGAGATAACAGTCAAACTAAATTAAATGAAAATGAAGTAGATTGATCTGCTGGTCTACTCCTTGAATCCATCTAGATCTTGGGTTCACGTGTCTGTAGTTTGAAGGAATTTCTACAAGGTGGTGATGAATTCTTATAAGGCAGCATTATACTCCAGCCTTCAAAATATTAACAGAAATCCAAAGACAACTATTTTTGCCCCCTATTTGGCATCCTTCTGAAGTCACTGTTTGATGTATTATATAAAAATGTTCTTTACTAACAAAATATAACTAAATAATTTATCTTACTATTTTCTCAGCTGTATCAAAAATGTAAAGGTATGTGGAGTAATAATTAAAGCAATCATAAATATCTAGGATTATTTAGGGCTATCCCAACTTTCCATGTGAGAATAAAACTTGACTTGTTTTCTTAAATTTTTACGTAATTTCTTATATAATCTCTTTTCTGTTTGTTTTTATGAGAGGAAACTCATTTGGTCTTCTTGTTTTTCAGATCAATCTTTTTTTTTCCCCCTGATCTCATATTTTTCAATGTTAATAATTTTTCTTTCCTTTTTAAAAACCATTTTTCTACCCACCCTCTGGAAACTCAAATCCTCTTGACAGCTGTGTCACACTCACTCTTGCTTAAAGGTCCAAATAAAAACATGTACTCTTCTCATGTGAGTTAGTCATCAATGAGTTATATAATATTGCAAATATACATGCATCTCTAGTTATTCTAATTATACTTTTCTCTATAACTACTTGCAAAACTTCCCCCACATTTATTCACTAAATTGGAAACATGGTATAATGTATTAGTAAAAACATATAAGTTGCTTAAGAGCATGAATGAGAGGATGTAGATTGTGTTTCAGTCATATCTTAGTTCTTCTTCTGATTGGATCATTGTTTAAAAGTATTGTGCATTATCTATCACCTTCTTTACATTATTGAGTGAAATGTGATTTGAGAAATTAGACTTGTCTAAAGGTCTAGGAAAAGACCATTCATTGGAAGAAAAGTTGTAAGTATTATCTTGCATTGAGAGAGAATTCATAAAAGACATAAGCTTGACAATGCACTTGTCTTCAACATAGAATGATTTTTCTACGAGTGAGAAAGTAAAAGAAAAAAAACAAGAAAAGTGTTGTTGGCACTGGAAAGCTCTACCATGTTACTTGAACACAGCATATTATTTTTGAAAAACTAGAGAAATGATCATGTGCTCTGTATTGAAAACCTCAGTCACTGTGGAATGCCTTTGAGTACTATATTGAAACAGCAGAAAGCATTGAACATCTTCAAAGATCTGAAGAAAAAGGAGATGGAAAAGAGAGATGATTCACCAAAAGGCCTCAGTATAAGCAGGTCTAGGATGCTTCAGAGCATTTAAAAGTCATGCAAGACCATGTAATTTGAAGGTTATAGGTGAAACAACTGCCACTGATTACTGAGACTATAGTGGTCTTCCTCAGTGAATTGAAGAGAACTATTGATGAATGTGAGTATTATGCAAAGCAAAATATCAGTACTGATGAAACTGAATATCTTTGGAGATGAATACCATCACATAGGTTTGTTTCAGATAACTAGGAGAAAATAGTGCCAAACACCTAAAGCATCTAAAGATAGGCTAAGGGTGCTTTTCAGTAGAAATTGTGAGGTACTTAAGCTAAAATTTTGTTGGTTTATTACTCTCCAAACTGCAGGACCCTTAAGGGAGCTTTAATGACTGCTTTGTGAAGCTAGTGTTTAATGATTAGATGTTATCTTTATGATTATTCATAATGGAATACAAGAAGATGAAAATCTTGCAAACAAGCCTCTCTTGGTAATAGATAATGTTCCCCGACATTTCTCTATTGTTATTGATTAGGAAGATCCATCTGAGTAGTTAGTCCTTTTTGCCTCTAGTGTTATTGATTAGGAAGATCCTATCCTATCTAAGTGGTATTTTTTGCCTCTCAAATAGTATGTGGAGTATCTAGTGTCATACTGGTCCATAAAAGGATTTATGGAATAGTTTTGGTATCAAGAAGGTACTCGAACCTTGTCAATCAGGCTTTGACAAAAATGTGTTACAGCATGTAAGGAACAAAGTCCCACACTTGTTCCACAATTTATTGCTCTTTTCTAATGTTTAAGGAAATGATTGCTATAAAGCAAAAATTCTTAGAACTTGTGAAGGAGGATAGATTTATTAAAGTAAATAGTGAAATTGTTGAAGAACAGTTAGCTCATATAGCAAAGAACTTACCAAGAAATAATTTATTTAACTTGATGCCCTATATTGGACAAAAGAGAAGACCCACACATACTCTGCACTAGATTGTTAAAATAAGTTTAATATCATGTAGAAAAAATGATTACTGTTGCCATTGACCCTGACATGGAGGAATATGTGGTGAACCCAGGTCATCCACTTAGGTACCTCAAGGTATTATCTTCTTTAGTTATTACTGTGAATGGGTGTGTGTAGAACCTTGGCCTGAGAACAGCACGATTGCCAAGAGCTCAGCACTCTCAGGAATGAAGATTTGGATTGCACCATAAGATTAGTCACTGTGATTGATAGTTAATTTGATGTCAACTTGACTGGGCCACAAGTTGTCCAGATATTTGGTCAGACAGTATTCTGGGTTTGTCTTTGAGGGTGCTTGGAATGAGATTAACATTCTTATCTGTAGACTGAGTAAAGTAGATGGCCCTCCTTAATGTGGGTGGATCTCACCCATCAGTTGAAGACCTGAATAGAACAAAATGTCTGACCTTCCCTTGAGTAGGAGGAAATTCCTCCTGTATGACTGCTTGAACTGGGACACTGGTCTTTTCTGGCTTTCAGACTCAGACTGAAACATTGGCTCTTTTTAGGACTCTAGCCTGCTGGTTTTTAGACTGGAACCACACATTGTCTTTTCTGGGTCCTCAGCCTGACAGCTGCAGATCTTTGGGCTTCTCAGCCTCCATAATCATGTGAGCCAGTTCCTTATAAAAAATCAGTCTCTCTCTCTCTCTCTCTTTCTTTCTCCTTCTCTTCATGCATACATCTACATACATACACACAGTCATCATCAAGGTCTGCAGAGGTGAGAGATGAATTGATGTAATGAATAGTGGAGGAGGTAGATAATGACACCAGTTGCTGTCCTGAGAACAACTACATTGGTGAGAGCTGTAGTTTGTCCCACTACTATCCATCTTTAAGAGGGGAACCTGTGGAAAGTTCTTGAGGAGACTCCTTATTTAAAAGGTTATTCAGATAAAGGTGAATCAGCCAAGGAGACTGGGGAATGGTTGGAGATAACCAATGGTGTCTAGCACCATGAAAGCAAAGAGAGGAGAACGTTTTAGGAAGGAAGGCCCCCTAAGGAGGTGAAGTCCATGGGAAATCTGAGGGAGCTGCTTCCTAAAGATGTATGGAGAAGTGGATCTGTGCATTAAAGAGATTTGACTGTGGCAGCCATGAGGACAATCTTCAGTGTGGAGCATAGATAACTGGTAGCCCCCAGTGGCCACACAATCAAATCCACTGTGGTGTTCATGCCAAGGCCATTGTCTCTCAGGGTTCCTCACAAACAATGACTGAATATGGCAAGAGAACTAGCACTAGGTCATTTTATGCCTGCTGTGATACTGCTCTGCAGGCAACCTTTGCTTAGGGCCTCCCCATCAGCCTGGCTAAGATTTTTTCAGAAATGCAATGTAGTCTGAAGCTCTTACCCAACCCTCCTTTCTTCCTTCTCTCTTTTCAAAAGTGTCGTAGCCGCATTACGGTCTGAAGGTTCTTTCCTCCTCTTTATACTACTGTCCTCTTTATCCATCATTGGCATTTTCCTCAACAAATCCCTTGCACATCTTATCTCTTCTTGTCACTTCCTTCTCAGAGCTCCCAAACAGACACACTCACAGATCTGACATTTAATGGGGATAGCACATTTCATTCTACTTGGCCTCAGCTGGGACTAAGGACTAGAATTATCCGAAGACTGACTCACTCACATTTGTGGCATTTGAAACTGGCTTTCACCTAAGACCTTGACAGTGGATGTCGACTGGAATGCCTACCTGTGGCCTCTCTCTGTGTCCTGAATTTCCTCCCAGCATGATTCCTGGACTCCTAGTGCCAAGAGAGAAATAGTCAAAAAGAAACCATTTGTTTTTTATGACCTAGCCTCAGGAGTCACACAGCACCATATTTGCTGCATCCTATTGGTCACACATAGGGCCAGCTGTGATTCAGTGTGGGAGGCAATCATACATGGATATGTGGGACTCTTCTTACCAGAAGAGTGGATGACTGGGGCCATCTTAGAACCTGGCTACCTCAGTCTAAATGTAACTCAGAAAAATTAATAGATCTTGAAAATATTGTGTTAAAATAAAACAAAGAAGCAGAAGGAACTTTAGAGCAAAATATTTTTATAAATTTAAAATACACAAGGACAAAACCACAATATACATCTTGCAAGACTGCATGCAAACTAAAGATTATGCATCAAACATTTTAGGATGGCTGGTATGGGAAGAAAAGCAGAATGAGGATGGAAAATAGAAATATAAGTTTTCAAAAATCCTATATTTTGTTATTCTTAACAAATGTTTAATTCGAATGTAGTTTTTCATTTACATGTAAGCATTCATGTTTGAAAACTGTGTCCACATGATAATATGCAAAGTACTATTGGAAGACTGAGACATATTACAACTCCATTATCTTCCTATGAGCAATGGAAGCTTTACTTCAGTTTCTATTTAAACAGCTAATCATGATCTGGAACTTTTGCAAATGGCATTTTATAAAAGTTTCTTATTTATTGAAGGCTAGCCAAAGTCTAGGCCCATAATCAACATTAGACCCTTAGGAACGATGATTTCCTGTGTTTTGAGTTCAATTACTCGTATTATGCACATGTAATATTTGAAGATAATACAAATGACAAATTTTTGCATGTGGGAAATTCCTGAATTTAACCTATAAATTCATTTAGATACCAATACTTCTCATTTATGTAAACATTTAATTTGTAAATTTATCATTTGTTTTTTTAAATACACAAATAGATGTTTAAGAATAAATTACAAAAGATTTTTGAGTTGTAAGGACATGAATCTCTAAACTTGAATATTATCTTGATTGAAGTTACTTCCCTTAAAACAGAAAAAATGTATTTACATAAAATTAGTATGTATTTTCTCATCTTTAAAAGATTGAAAGGAATACTTTCTGATTTGCAATGTATTTCTCTTTTATTATAAAAGTTGTGGTTTTTACGGAGAATTATAACAGAGGTTAGGCTAATTATTTATACATATATATATTATCTTATTTCCTCTACGATTTAAAACCTTTGCATAAATGTCCCTCTAAAAATTCCTTAGTTTGACACTTGGCAACTACTCAATGCTTAACTGACTTCCTGCAGAAAGACATTGTTTTGCATGTCCTTGGAGACTGTATAATTAATGTGTAATGTTTTACTTAAAGCTATAATTAAGTTTAAATTAAAATTCTTTGGGTTTTTAATAGAGAAGGAAGCATTTTGGTGCCTTTTTCACTTAAATGTTATATTTGCCAGCCTGTCTGGGTCAAACTGCCTCCATTTATATGTATTTAATATTGCCATTTTACTGTTGGCATTTCATCTGGAAACTTTAAGAAAACTTTGTTGTTTTTACCTGAAATCCATTACAGTTGTTTCACTTTAGTTTGTGTTAAAGATATTATAAAACAAATAAGACACTCGTCATTTACCATTTACCCCTTCCTAGAAACTTGATAAGTACTATTTACTCTTTCCTTGAAACCTCACTTATAAACACTAAATAAATTAAGACTCATTTTCGAGAGCTTTATTTTCTATTCTCCAAGGAGCTGACTTAGATATTCCTTCTCAATCACCCCAACTTCTACGTTGTGTTCCTCAGATTCCATTTTGAGGGTCAACTGTATGGATGTGAAAATACATGAAGGAGCTTCCTTAGTGAACATATCAGTTGGAAGACCTAAGGTCCCAACTCACTTGTCCTGTTCCCACCTTGGAAATACACCCCACTCCCATATTTAAATAATACCAGCATGTTCAGAACTTGAAGTGTTTTCAAATTAATCTTCACACTCTATAATCTATGTTAATTTCACCTACTCTATACTTTTCCTCATTTTCTTCCTCCAGTTCTCAGAATTGGGAAAGAGTATTAAGTCATAGTTAATAATTTACTATTATTCCTACTCGATTTTTTTTTTTTTTACTTAAAAATATCTTAAGTAGTTGGTAATTTGTAGTATCTAAATAGTAGGCCTGGTCCACATACTCATAAAACCATAGATATGAGCAGTTATTAAACATGAACGGGTATATTCAATAAATCTTCAAGGTGGATGATTTGTCATGGCTAGTGTGACTACCATGATCAGAATGGTGATCATTTCTGAAGTAAACAGGTCAACCAGTTTATTTTAAAATATGTCACATTTAATTTTGGCTTCAGCATCTACACTTCAAGCAAGTATAACCTTTCAAAAATATGTTGAGTTTTGCTGTTTTTATTGTATTGTAGCCATATGTCCAATAGAAAATAAATGAAGTACTACAAATTAGTTGTGGTCTTTGTCAGTATTAAAAGAAGGATTTAAGAAGGTAAAATTAAATAATGATACATTTAAGGTATGTAGCTATTGTTCTTCATGATCTGTGTTTAAATAAGCAATATTCCTTTCTCTTAAATTATCTGGGCCTCAGAACACTGTTCTAATACACATTACTATTGCCATAACAAATGAATTAATTAATAAAAATAGAGACTGCAACACACTTTTTTTTATGTTTGTATAATTACTGAGGAATTAAGTTATGGCATTTATAACAGTTACTTGTAACAAAGTAAATGCAAGAGAAAATTGATTTTAAATAGTAGCTAGTAGTGTAAATCACTTTTGAAAGCAACTCGAAATTTCTCTGAAAGTAAAAATAAGTTGTAATTCTTAGTTTCTTAAGAATTTATCTTGGTCCATTGCCAATATGTATTTTTTTGTTCAACAATTTATTCCACAAAGACATGCCAATCAGCAAGCAAGCTAAACAGGATGTTTTTATTTAGCATTATTTGTTTATCTCAAACAGTTACTCTTAACATTATTTTCAGATCCTAATGCAACATTTATGTTTTCTTTTTATAAATGTCCAAATGTCTAAAGCAACACATTTTTTAAAATTTGGAAAATATATGGTACATTCTTTGATTTTAAACTTCCTATGACTTTATAATATAAATGTTTTGCTAAGTTTTCATAGGAAATGTTAATGCATTTTATATGGTACTATGTATGCACTTATATTATCTAGAAGAGAGTATTTTTATATTAAATTTACATAAACAAATCCATTTAAGATGTGAATTTAGTTTAAAGTGTTAGTAAACAGCATTTAAGATATGTACTCTATACTTTAATAACAATGTGATTAGATTCATCTATGAAAGGGAGAGAAAAAGAAAGACAGGGAGGGAGAGAAAGACAGAAATGGAGAGATAGAAAGGGAAAGGGAGAGTATACAAATGTGCATTTACAGGCAAAGAATTGAAGGTAGTGAATAAATTTAACTCTTTAATTTGAGAATTTGAACCTAATCCAATTAATTTTAAATCTATATGATAATATTGTAATGGTTTTTTGAAACAACTGAATATTCACATAGCGTCTTAATTTTTCTTTGCATGCACTTTAGCATTTACACATGTTCTCTTTTATTTTCTTTAGTTTCTAAAAACTTGTGTATTCTTGTCTTCTCAGTCAAATCTAAATCCGTTGATGTCATAGATCAATTCCTCTACTTCCCTGTATCCTCCAGAGTGTATCTCATACTAGGCACACAATGGCTTACTATATGTGGATTGACTAATTAAAGACTAATAATATTTATTGATCAAGTCTACCTTTATATAATTAGAATAATGTTTAATGATTTATAATTTAACTATAATATTCTCAGAAAATTTTATGTCATGTATAGAAAGTCCTCAATTTTGAAATTTCTTGAGAGTTGAAAAAGAGAATGAATAAATTAACATATAGTTAGAATTTATACCTATACATACATTTTGGATATCAAATTAACGAAATCTAATTGTTATTACTCTGCCTTTAAATAGATTTCAAAATATCTGGGAATTTAAACAAATAAATTTAGTCTCTTAAAAATTATAAATATAAAGGATAATGTAAATTATATTTAAAATGTACAGTTTCTATTAATTTTATGTGAAATGAAATTTTTTCCATTAGGTTAATTATTATTCATACTGTATTTTAGGTAGCATTATCCTTGAACATTGAAAATTCTGTATTTTATGTTAATATTAAAATCTGTTCCCTTGAATCGACTTTAGTCTTTCCTAAGATTGTAAATTAGCAGACTATCAAAGGATTTTAAATTTTGGAATAGCTTCTTGTATCTGCAGGATAGATTTGTTGAATATATATATATTTTTTAATTTTAAATTTACATATATATATTTCTTTGTTTATCAGTGCTATTTTCTGAGTTATTTCTTAATGTCTTTTTCTACTTCACTAATTGTGTTTTTAACTGTGTTTAATATGCTGACTAATCTGTCTTGTATTTTTAATTTTAATTATTGTAATTTTTGTTTCTCAAAGTCCTATTTGATTATTCTTTTTCAATCTACCCTGCTTTGTTAGTTAAATTCTATTCTTCCTTAGTCATATTTTTGATACTCTCACTTTAAGTACTTTAAAGATATTATGGATTTCTTTCATTTTTTTTCAGGTCATTACAATATCCTCTATTGTGGAAATATTTCTGTGGTTGCTGTATTTCTTGACTCTTTCTCATTTGTTTCCTCATATTTTCTGCAGTTTTCCCTTTGAATCTGTGCTCTTTAGGGCTTTACCAGTGGGAATTCCTTAGGTCCAGGGTTTATATTATACACCCCCTGAAAGCATTTGTGTGTCCCTCCTTCATGCACTTGGAGGGCACTATTGACATGGGACTACATATGTCCCAATTTGGGCTTGAAGTTTTCAGATTCTGTGTATATAAAAATTCTGGTGTGAAGTCCAAATGAAGGCTGACTTGTCAGTAGTAATTTTCTGGTAGGACTTTTTAATTATTTTTCTTTCACCTAGAGCCTAGATCAGATGACTAAGGGTTTCCTCCAATTCCTTCTGGAAGGCAGGTTATTTTCCAGTTTTCCCATTTCAGGGTCTTACCTTTGGGGAATCCTGGCTTTATGCAGAGGTCTCTAACTTAATGTATTCCCATTCATGGGTCCTGGGTTTGCCTTCTGACCACTATGGTGCCTATTAACAATTGTGCCTCCCAAACTGACTTGTCTTTTTGAATAGCTTTCTCATTGTTTCTGATTTTAGAGGACATTTTTTATTTTCCTACCATCTCAGCAATGTCTTCCAAAAGTCTTAAAAAATAGTTTATCTGGAATGTTAGACATGTACTGATCTACCTTTTACTAGAAATGAGAAGACCTGAGACAAATATTTTGCAGTAATTTTGTGATTATTTTCACTAATTCTAAACCAAATCTTTTAGTCAAGGCAGACTCCCTTATTATGTCAGAATTAATTTTTCAAGGCTGGAAACATTATTATTATTATTATTATTATTATTATTACATCTTTTTACGGGTACATTTAACTAAGACAGTGGTACTAAATTTAAAAAAAGACTGAATTTTAAATATTTTATTCTTTAAAGAATTATCCGTTAGATTTCTTTAACATAAACCATGCTTCATATGATTTCTATTTTGTTTTATAAGACAAAAGAAAGCATTCCCTTTATGAAAATTTTCAAGAGTCCTGCAATTTCAAGCTAGTTGACTTGCATACTCTTAAACGGTATTCTTTAGTACTTTACTATTGCACTTCGAATTTCCAGATTTTGTAGAGTAAAACAAACACACGTCCATTCAGTATGCTATAAAAAAGAAACGAAATTGAGCTTTAATGTAACGGTGAAACTATGGCATTCCATAAATTGCTAATTATATATGTGTGTTACAACACTAAATATCCAAATATGTCTTGCCATCTTTTTTAAACAAAATGTAGTTTTGCAATTTGATGTTTTATTTAGGCCTTTGCTTTTAGAGAGGGGATAAGAGTTTTGAAGACATTTGTCAAGAATCTAGATTTATAACCCCTTTGCTTTACCAGATTTACCATGTAATCTTTAATCTCTGGAAAACTTTGATTTACCATGTCATCTAAAAGATATTTCTCTATGATTTCATTGCCGAAGCCAGATTGCCATGCATTTTGTGGTCCCTAAAAAATTACCAGGATTTTTGTGAATTTAGGTGAGAGCATCCTTCCGTATCTGTTTGGTTTTTGTTTGTTTATTTGTTTTTTAAAACTCTACATGTATAAACACTAGAAAATGTGAAAACATGCTTTTAGTAACTGAGAAATTGTATTGAAACATAATGTGTACTAAGCATAAGAATTTGTTTTATTTTTTATAATTAGATATGTCTCCTTTTAAGTTTATTTCTTACTATTAAATTTGTCTTTTTTAAAATAAGCATTCTGATTAAAGATCAGAGATGATTGAATTTTGGCTTTTTTACAATGAATTGGTTTTAGTAGTCTGTCTTATATGACACTTAAAGAGAGTTTACATGCTATTTATGTCAGGTAACACTATAATTAATTTCACAATATTGGTTAATTTTTTTTCTAAGAATTGGGCTTGAAATTACATACCCTCAAGATGTGAAACTGCTTATGGTATGAAATAAAATCTCCAGGGTAAAGGAATTTCAGTGTTATAAGATTATATTTCCTTTTATAATGTCAAACGATCCATAGAAAATATTCATAACAGCTAAGAAGTCTGATCTCTAAATTAGTCACATCAAATTCTGGGCATAAACATTAAAATTTGCTCACAACCAACCTATTCCTGAAAAAAATAAATGTCACAGTCAAATTACAAAAGTTGCTTAATTATGAAGATCTTTAAAGTACTGGTTTTTCATATATTTATGTGGAAAATGATTCTAGAATAAAAATGAATTATGAAGTTTTGCATTAAGGGTTGTGAATGTAATATTCTGCCTCTTAATTCTTGAATGTGGACCCTATTATGATGTTCTTTAAGTTGTTTTCCTAGTAGCGGTCATGGCTTTGAACTTGAACCTCTTGTAGTCAGTCTCTTGCTTGGTTTTCCTCGTTACCAAAAAGAGTTTTGAAGCTGGTGGGCTAAGATTAATAGTTCAACATCTGGCTAATGCAAAGTTAATAGACATATGTGAGAATTAACCTTGGCAGAAATCACAGATCTGACCACATTACTCCCTTGCCTAAAACCCTTTTTGAATCTCTCCATTGCCTGACGCCTGCAGTTTGAGCCAGGTAGTGTGCACAAAGGAACCTCTGTGAACTTGTTCCTCCTACCTGCTGATCCAGCCTCTGTACTCTTATCTCCTTCTATTCTCCACCTCACTCTTAAAACCTTAATAATGCCAATTTTCATATAACTCCACATTTATATCATGTTTTGTGCCACCCTGCTTTGCTCATCCTTTTTGCTTTCAATGTCCTTCCCAAGGAGTGACATTAGAATATAGGAGTTAAGAGTATGCACTTTGGAGTCAAGCACACAAATTGGTTTTAAATCTTGACTCTACTGTGGGTCATTTGGAAAGTTAATTAACTTCTCTAAACCTCAGTTACCTTCTCTATAAAATGAATTCAAACATAATTCTTATCTTTAGATAAAATATTGAATATGAAGAGTTTAGTAAGCGGTGGTCACATAGTAAGGACTCGATAAATACTAGCTTTATAACCAATTTATTAAGAAGTCATGAGATATAATATGAATTTAATACTTTAATAATGGATGCTAACTGTTCTCTATTAGTTTCTCCTTTTCTGGGTGTATAGTGGGTTCCCTTAATGTTCCATCTTGTTCTAATTCTATAACTTCACATTGACCTTTGTTTATTCAAAAAGTCTCATTTTATTTCTTAAGACTGTCTAAGTACTGTTTGTTTTAAAACTTTAATCTCACATTTGATTCAATTCCTTTAGTACAGGCTAATTTGAGAGATGGGGTGAGAGAGGCAGCCAGTTTGCTTATTTTCTTTCTCTCATACACACATGCACACAGTCACCCATCTTTCTTGGGCTCTCTCCTCTACCATTGCGGGCAAAAATAAGACAAATTTGTAGTTTTGTAGTCCCTATTTGGCTGGCTATACTGGTGTTCTAGCTTATTGTTTGGGTTTGGTTTGGACTATTGTTTCCCATAGGATCCACTGAGAAAAGATCCTTTCTAAGCAACTCTTTCCCCCCAACCCCAAACCTCCAAACCAGCCACATGTCTTAGGTCACATTCCTCTGATGCACGTGTCTCTGCTCCATGCTGTAGTTGTCCCACCTAGACTACGACACCCAATCTCACTTAACTTCCAGGGTCTCCCACCATCCTTAATCTCTCCCCCTAGTTCTAAGTTTAGTATCACCTTCAAGATCCAGTATCAGATTTCCTGGCCAACTTAGAACATAGGAGTGAAGGAGATGGTATTGAACCTCACTTCTAGAAATGCCCCACCGTGACATCTCCTCCTTTTAGATCTAGTGCCGAAATACCTATACAGCCAAATGCATCTTCTGGGCTCTTTTCCTCTTGATTTAGAAGAGGAACACACTGCTCTTCTACAAGAACTTTAAAGGAGAAAACAGCTCCCCTTCACGAACACTGTGTTCTGTCAAGAGGTAACACATTCCTCTTACATGGACAAGTGGAGTGGTGTGATGATGTCACTTTACTATTGTAAGATGGCTCTCATCTCAGTAAGTCCTGTGAGAGGTAGCTTGCGGTTCTTCTGAATTTGTAGCTTGGGGTACTTAAAGTCATATTCTTAACTGTGATCCTTGGGGTCCAATTCCATTCTAAACATCTGGTATCATCTTCTTACATTTTTATTTTTCTTTACCTGGGCATAATGTTATCTCAGAAGTCTTTCCTACAGTCCCAGTTGGGCTAAAAATTTTCCTCCTCTTTGCTTTGACATCACCTTTGATCTTAGCACTTATACTGGATGCTTCAATATCCTCTTGCTTCCCTTTGTACTTCAGCCAGTGTTCCAGCAGAAGCAACAGAACCCAAGTAATCTTTGGCTGGCTTTGTGCAGGTGCAACTGGAAGGTACTTTAGGCCTGGGCTTCTTACCTCTCATTTATGGCCCCAGGCCTCTCTGCTGCCTTAGTGGGAACCTGCCAGCAATCATCCACATGCAATCTGAATTTTCCTGAAATTAATGCCAGTGGGGTCATTCTTGACCAATGTGTTACCGGAGCTGACAGAAAAATGCTTCCTCTTTGTGATTCTTGAGACTGACCATTCTAAAGTGCATTTTATAAGTCTCCTCAGATGATGCCAGCATGTTCACTACTCTCATCCTATACTTCTGCTACCTGGGATCATATTCCCATATAAACTGCTAATATTCAGGCTTTCACCCAAAGGAGTGGTTTTGGGGAGGAAACTCAACCAAGACACTGTATTATATTGAAATAATTTGATTTTAGAATCATGTTCCAGCCATTACACTGTAAGCTACTTTCATGTCCCAGCAATCCCCCTGGCGCCTGGTGTGTACTCCATCAATCTTTGTGAATTAGCATCATTTGCAACTTATTCTTTCCAAATAAATGTTAAACAAATATTGTCACCTTAAAACCTATTTGAAGACCAGATTCAAATTCTTATAGTCATAGTCATTAAAAACTGACATGTTTGATATTTACAAAAATATTGAACGAAAACTATTCCTTGAAAATGATTGAACTCTACGTGAATGAGAATATCTTAGGTGTCAGAGGTCTATTCACACAGATTTACCTCACTTAACATGAATTTATTTCCTGCTATGTTTATAGCATAGAGTTAAACACCTTGCGGGTGAAGAAATTAATTCCTTGGTTTTGAAGGGCTTGGAGTCTATGGAGAGAGGAAAAACCTTCCCACATTAAATTCCTGGGGAGCAACACAAATGAACATGTCAGAATATACAAAATAATGTGGTATTAATTGAAAGCTGTGCATAAATTTTTTAAGAGGATACCAAACCCTTTTAAGTTAGTCTAACATAATCCATTTTATATTGCAAATAGTAGATTGATCAATTGATCTGTTTATTCCTGTCAACAACCGGTTAATGTTCCTTTAGAAACATAAACTGTGCAGAGCCTCCTCTGATGATTTCTAAGCTAGAAATTATGTTTTTCTAAAATAAATAGTAACGAAGTAATACAATATTCTGGATGGAAAGTAAGTACATTAAAAACATGTCTCTGAAATCAGGCTCTCCTATATTCCTAGGTAAGTTGAGAACTGGACAAATTGATAAGATTTAGTAATTTGTCAGATCCAAATGATGGATGACACATTTACCGTATTGCTTTGCTAGCTCAATGAATGTGCTATGCTTGACATATAAATAAAATAATTGACTCCTAAAATATGAATATTATGCACATGCTGAACACTCATGAACATATATCAAAAAATTATTCTAAAAGAATCTGCTCTGAAAGTATGGATTTTAACAGCACACTTCATTCCCTTTATTTGTAAACTGGAAGACGTAGATTTAGTTGAGTGGCAGGGCACATGTAGTTTTTTGGAGCTTGTGTTAAGCCTGAAATAAGAATTCCTAAAATGGAAAAACCATTCTGTATTATTGTAGAGAGGGAGTACCATTGTCATCTAAACAAAGGGAGACCCAGTAGTAGGTGAAAATGAGTTACATACTTGACAGCTCTTTCCTTTGCCAGACTTTCCTATTCTTTCAATATAAAAATAAATAATGGATTTTGCTTAATTCACTCTTCCAAGCAGAACATCTGTTTAATATGGTCTTATTATTACAAATACATATGTTTTATCATGTACAAAAATTTTTAAATGTAATATTTTGTAGCTAATTTAAAAGAATTGAGCTCTAAATAAAGCAATTAAAGTATGATAATATAGTTTCAGGTTATACTTTGGTTGGTGTACAAATATGTTACCCAGCCTATATTTATGGGTTTTGTGATTCAAATGAACTATTTGTATACAAGTACCATGTTTTTGTGCCAAGAGAATCCATTTCACTCCTTTACATCAAGCCTTTCACATGTTTTGTAATACATTCAAAACTCTTTGGAAAAAAATACAATGAAATCTTTTAATAATAAGCTCTGAAATTGCCAAAATTCTTTTATTAAAGAGTGAAAAGAAAATTAAAGTGAAAATACCAGGAATGAATAATGCATTATGAATAAGGAGAAAAAAAATCATCTATTAAAAAAGAAGTGGTCGATGAAAGTATCTCTACTAAACTAGATAATTTAATGACTTCATCTTTTCCATTTTATTTCCTCTGACCATCTAAAGCTCTATTTTGGGAACACGAGAAATAAGGAAATTTCTCCTGAGTAGGAATCCTAATTTAGTGGAAATGCATTAATTCTATTAAATTTATGACTACTTCATGGAGATAAACTATGTTTTTAGTAGATTGTACATATCTTATGCCAGATACAATGTAAATGGAATATGCCATAGCTATATAGGACAGTAACATCACCTACATTATTGAGTTATGGATCTAGGGAACAGTATTATTCAGACTCTAACACCTATTTTATTTATCTCTAACATCATTTAAATGTCACTGTATGCTAGAACTATACAACCAGAAACAATAACTGTATTCAATTAATGCGTTTTTGAAACCTGCCAAAAGTGCATGAATTGGGATATTTAATTTATCATGTTATTCTAGTTAATTAATAAAAGGAAATTTTACAGACAAGAACTACAAAATAGTTTATAACAGAAGTAAGTATGAGTAAATAGCAGAAGATTTGATTTGAACTTCTGTATTAATTTAAAATTTATTTAGGAAAAAAATTAATACTGTTCAAAAATGCCTATTTGTGACAAACGTAAAATACTATTATTACGTAATATTTTTAAATGCATGTAATCTTTGCTCCATGTCTTTATCTTTACTTAAAATGGTTTAAAAGCTATGATTTCAAGACATTTTAAACCAAGTACTCTAAGAAAGCACACAATTGCATTCATAGAACCTACGTATTCTGAATTTATTCTCGAGTTGGTGGATGCATTCAGGAGAGCTGGCTCAGACCTTGGTTTTCAGCTACAACATCTTCTGCCAAAATTCTGGATCAGCCACTGACTGTATGATGTTTGACACGTTACGTAAGTTACAAGTGCCTCAGTTTCCTAGTTCTGTAAACACAGAGATACAAATACTAGGGAGAACTAAAAGGTCAATGCCTAAAAAAGTGCCTGGTACATGCTCAGCACTGAATAAATGGTAACTGTTTTTACTAACATCACAGTCATGTCCATGCCCTGTGCTCTTCACTCTCCTGGATTTAGAAAGCCCAGCATGGTGACTATATTTAATTATAATGTATTGCATTTTTTAAAATAGCTAATAGAAAGGCTTTTAAATGTTCTCACCAAAATAAATGGTAAATTGAGTTGATACATATGCTAATTAGCCTGATTTGATCATTCCACAATGTATACATGTATTGAAACATCACATTGTACCCCATAAATGTGTACAATTATTATTGTCAATTACAAGTAAAATAAAACTTAAAAAATAAAACATAAAAATCTAAAAAATATTAAAATAATAAAGGAGGGACCAGAGCCTTCCATTGATCTCTTGTTTCCTGGACAGAAGCTAAAATCATAAATATAAACTTAAAGTTAGTAATACTTTTTATGCTACTGATCAATGACCACGATTTGGTATTTTTTGTAGGCGTTTTTATAAAACCAAGAAAAATAATTAAAATTTTGATACCAGGAGATACCCTGCACCAGCAGTAACCAATTTTTTTGAGAGGAGACACTGATTCTTTATTTTTCTAAGATGTTGAGATCAGTGGGACAGGTATCAAATGTGAATGATTAGTAAAGTACATAAAAAATATAGGGGGAGGGATCCAGTGCAACTGTACATGCTTTTTCCTTCCCAAAGAATCTCAAAAAACAGAGAATTGCATGATGCCCATTATTAGCTTTAAGTCTGATCAGACAGAGAGTTGATCCTGAGCTCCTAGTTAGAGGAGGTTTCTTTCCCTGGAGGACATACAGGGAGAGTCCATTACCTGTACAAAGGGTCATGTTCTGCTCCCAGTTATGGCGGTATATTTCCATCCTCCTATAAAACCACTTTAACTGTTTATTTTGTCAACATCTATATGCCCACCACTGTCACGAATACTACTGTGAAGACAAAACCAATAAAGGATACTATCCCTACCACTGAGGAGCTTAAGGTGCAGTTGGGCAGGTGGTCCCTATGTACAGCAAACAACTAGAAACCAAAATGAGAGTACGTAATCATGTGATAGACTGTGTGGAAAAATACCATTTTGGACAGTGGGGTATAAAGAAGAGGTTATTTAACCTTAGGTGTCTCATCTATGGAAGGTGGATATTAATGCTCACCTCACAGGGTTGTTATGAAGAATAAATGGTATAATTATATGTTCCAGCTAAGAGTCAGAAACATTACATGTCCTTAATACATCTTAGTTGAAACATATCATCCAGGCTATGGATAATTTTAAAATATTTTTTCCTTGCATTTATACACAGGTCCTCTATTATACTGGAAATCAAGGTATTAAGGACACAGTGGTGAATAAAACAAAAGTGGGTTCTACTTTCATAGAGCTTAAATTCTAGTTGGGAAAAAGAGAGAAAATAATTATACAAATAAACATAAAGAAATTAGTAAGCAGTGATCTGTTAATGGACAATAAAAAAGCAGAGTAATGTATTACAGAAAAAGGAGTTACTTTAGATTGGGTGGTCAAAGAAGGCTTCCCGAAGGAGTGATATTAAAGCTGAGACTGATAAGAAGGAGCTACCTTCGTTCCGATCATGTGTGATCGTTAAAAGATAAATTTAAAGACTTCCGGAAGTCCCTAAAGAGTATACATTAGTTATCCAAGCCCACTGATATTGACTCCTCAAACAATATATATCCATCCCATGATTTCAAGAAACCCAAACATTAGCCTAATGCTTCCTTGGGGAATCTCATTTTTCTTGTGTGTGTGAGGATATACTGTGTGTGTGTTTTACAAAATGCAATTATTGCTAACCTGCTTGATTTTCTACTTGAAATGATTATTCCATCCAATTGACCTGTCACCGTAATGATGCTTTTCAGAATGTTAAGCTCTATTGACTAATGTGATATTTTTATTCTCAGCAATTGGTATCACATTGTCTGAAGGTGTCCTGGCCATGATCACAGGAGTGAACACAGTTCCATAGCTCTCTGTGGTGCCACTCTTCCACTATTTGTGATTTCCTGCGGCACATTAATAAAATATTTGTATAGAATGTTGCCTTGAAATAGCAGTCTGTCTGTGACCTCAAGTTTATTTTGGGGATCAACAGATTGAAAAGAAGGTGGATGTGCTAAGATAAATATTATTACCTGACAAGGCAGCTGCATTTCTAAGGGTGGTGGCCAAGAATCCTTGTTTGTTATGAATCCATGTTGACCTTATATGATTCCCTTCAATTTTGAAAAGTATTCTTTTATAGATGTGACAAAGAGTTTCTAGGTTCATCACTAACCTCAGCAGTAATGAAATATATGGAATACATAAATACATAGTTAATTGAGTTTACAAAATTTGTAAATAGGTTCCTTTTATAAACTTTAAATGGTCAGATTATAAGAATAATACAGTATATATAAGGGGGTCTAAATAAGATTCTTGGGAGGCAGTTGGCCTCATTACTCAACAAATTATTGTCTAAATAAAATTGTTTTTCTGAATGAGGTAATATTTCAAGACATGCCTTGGTATTTCCTCCTAGATGTAATTGAAGACTTCTAATAATGCAAATAAGACTGTAATATGAACACTGCTTTATATATCCTGTCTGGTAAATCTTTATTACAACCCTTATGCAGCTCTGTTACTGGCCCAAAGACAGTTCCAGTTTCCAAATTGCAGATGTTTTGTCTGTTTTCATCACTGAACTGCTGCGAAGTTGCTTTTCCACTGGAGATAGGACACCAGAGAAAATAATACAGAACATTTGGGAACATGCTGTGCTTTCTCTAGTGGCACAAAAACTTCAAAATGAAGAGAGCAATGAGTCTCTGAAGAATCCAGCTGCTAAAGTAGAGGAGGAAGAGCTTCTGCACCTAACTAAATATAAAGACTCATGGATACTCACATGTCTTAACAGGTTATGCCAACCAGAGAAGAGGTAACCTTTATTTGCCTAGTATTAGACTACTTTACAAATATGTTGGCAGTAATAAGTAATCATGAATGGGAGATCTGCAATTTCTTATCTCCCATTACTTACCAAAAAGAGATTCTTTTAATATCAAAATATTCATATTTTAGATATGTGGTAGTACAGTGTTTAAGTCACCATTTAAAGATTGTACTGGCAATGAATTTAAATAAGCCTGTGTTAAAAGTCCAATTCTGGGGCCGAGCCCGTGGTGCACTCGGGAGAGTGCGGCGCTGGGAGCACAGCGACGCTCCCGCCGCGGGTTCGGATCCTATATAGGACTGGCCGGTGCACTCACTGGCTGAGTGCCGGTCATGAAAAAGACAAAAAAAAAAAAAAAAAAAAGTCCAATTCTGACATTTATTAGTTGGATGACATTGGACACGTCCTCAAACATTTCTAAATTTGGTTTCTTTATTTACACATTGGAAAAAAGAAATACCTATCTCAAAGGGGTTAAAATAATATAAATATATATCTACAGGTACCTGGTATAATTCTGAGTATATGTGGGTGTCCAGTAAGTGATATTCATTAAATGATCTTTGGCATCTGGAGAAGGTTTTGGAAGGATTGCTGCTCGATTTAGTTCACATATAGCAGCCTCTTACAATACAATTCTCGCAAGTTTTCCTTTCAAATTGTTTCTAAGACCATATCTCTCTTTCTCTACACACACACACATATGTGTGTGTGCATACACACACAGAAAGATAACTTTTTTGTTTCACCTTCTGGCTTTCATCATGGTGGGATTGGTGTGACAGCTTTCTAATGTTATCCTCTGCTTCTCCATTTTTCCTCTCTCTCAAATCCATCTTCCATCCTGACTCCTTCAGAGCTTCCTGAATCACAATTCTCATCTTCTATTTTAAAAACTCACTAACTTCTCTTGGATTACCAAATGTTTTCCACTTTTCTATTGCTATCTTTCAATATTCTCAGTGATATGGTTGTACCTTCGTACTACTAGTGATGAGGTATAGGCAGCTGCAGTCCTTGTGACTTTAAAGTCACCTATTTCTCCAGCCACATTTTGTGACTTTTTTTTTTCTTTTTTGATGAAACTTAGCTTTCCTAGCTTCTGTCCTGCTGAGGATGTTCCTATAAAACCATTCATAGTGCCTAGAATTCTTTCTAGCATTCCAGAATTATTATTTCCTCTGAATATTTGCTTGTGTTATTAATTAAGAAAAGTTGTCTTCCAACCTTGTCAGTTCCATCGTATTGCAGATTGGGTTCTACAAAGCCAACTTTAGCATGAACTTTAATGTGCAGCATACATGTTAAGGAGTGTCCTTGGAATCAATACTTTATAAGCAACAGCAAAGCAAAAGAAGCTGGATTGGGCCAAAGGAGAAGTCAAGGTCAAACAACAACTTCTGCTGATCCCATGGGGAGCTCTGGAGCTAAAATGACATATCACAGTTGTCCTAACTTGGGCCAAAATGGCCTGGTTTTTATGATCTTGCTACAATCTTTCCGTTAATATGGACGCCTCTCTGAAGGATGTGAACTTGACTGAGGTGGTTCTCTGCAGCTGAGGCGACTCTTGGAAGGATAAACAGGTGAAGGTCTTTTGCTGACAGCATTCTCAGGAGCTGAGACTCAGTTACTGGGACAAGTTCTTAATTGAAGGAGGATCCAGGATGCATTCCCTTGTATATCACATGCCCATAAGGCAAAGCTAGCTAATTGAGCTAAACAATATGATCTAAGTGTTTTGTATCTTCTACTGTTCAGATCCAACACACAATGTCAAAGATAGGGATCTGTGTCCCACGCTGGAGAGCAGAGAGCCCCAATTGTTAGAAATCTGTGTGATAAAACATGAACAGAAGAGTGAGTTTTATTCCAGAAAATGACCCTCTTTATATCCCATGGACTGGTAGAGGAAGCAGCAAGGTTATCACTGAATAACAAAGACCTTCTGTCTATAGTCATGTATTTTAATATTTGTTTAAATGCCAAAAGAAATCCCCCAAAGTTTAGAGACGTAAATCAGAAGTGCATTTTTCTTATGAACTCTGCCTTTGCCCTAGCTTACCCCAGATAAGACAACTTATCATCTCAAAACATCACACAATCACATTCCTCCCTCCAGAATACTATTGCTAATAACAATTTTAAATAGCTTTTTGAGAGCCTTAACCTTTTCAAGGGTACTCGTCACATTGATTTCTCAATAGTTTGAATCTCTGTATTCTGAGTTCTAGTATATTATGGTGACATTTTCTGTCAGACAATTAAGTGTATTTATCTGAAGCTGAATTCATGCATAGAGAGCATCAGTCCTCTACTCAAAAACTCCACCGGCTGTTCACTCATTTTAACATCTCCTGCAGAATGTATTTGCAAATGCTTTAAAAGAAACTCACACTTCATATATTAGGTTTCTCATTCTGTAATCAAATAATGTTTCATCACGATATTTCAATTCAACAAATTCAATAAATATTTATTTATTACAAGGCAATGTGCTAGGCACACCAGTATATACAAATATGAACATATATATCCTGGATATTTGTTGAACTCATTTGTGGAAGCAATTTTTGAATTTGAAAGAGAAAAAAGATATGTATCAATTATCTACAATTTAAACGAGAATGTTATTCCTGTTGACTGAGGGAACGGTAAAGTCTTCATGTTGGAGATGGCGTTAATGTTCGGCTTTAAAGATTGGGTAATTTATTTATTTATGTATGTATGCATGTATTTAAATTTCACAGGTAAATAATGTTCATTATAGCAAAATTAGAAAGTACAGAGACACTAAATAATAATAAAATAAAAAATTATGTACCATCTCACTATTCATATATTGTTGAATCTTTTACTTGGTCTATGCTTGTCTGTCAAACAGTGTCAAAACTTTTACTTAAATCAGGTGAACTTCACCATCTTTGTTGATGATTTGGTACTAAGCAAGGATTCACAATTACAGCCATCTCTCCTTTTCCTTATTACAATCATAGCTTATTTATGATGATAGCTCTGTTTTTCCTTATTTGGGCCATATGTGTTCAGATTCTATACATAAGGTTACATTTTCATTTCTAGATGGCAACAGATATAAGTAAGCCAGGAGTGAGTGCCGTACTAGTTTATTAGCCTCTCAGCCCACGAGGTTGGGTTTGTGACTTTACATGATCCTGAACTCAGCTTGCACACACAAATAGTTGTCTCCCCTAATGTACTGTTAATATTTATGAAAAATAAAAGTGAGGTGATAAAATAAAGTTTCCATATTATATCCTAGATTGAAAGTCAACATACAAATAGAAGATAAATAGCTAATTTCCCAAAATGCAACCACAGAATCAGAAATCAGGTGAATAATCATTAATCACCAATGACTCTCTTTTGTCACCTTTCTCAATTTACAGATTTTAATTTTTTTAAAAAAAATTTAAGTTGAGATATTAGTAGTATCTGATATATGTTCAGTGCCTTGTAATTTTAGAATGATTCCACATGCAATATCTCTTTAGCCTCCCAATGAATAGGTAAAAAAGATGGTATTCTTTTAACTTTTCATATGAGAAAATGGAGATGTCAAAAGGTCATGTGAAAATTCACTGTCAAGTAGCAAGTTATGTGTGAAGCTTGGACTAAGAACCAGATCTCTAGCTTCATTTTCACTGTGCTTCAGTAGTTTTTAGATGCAAAATCAACCAATTTTTTTCTCACTTTTTAATAATAATATATGGTGAATCATCTCAGAAGAGGAGCATTTTCATAACTCTCACCTGAATGAACTATTGTTTAAATGCTATTAATTATTGGCAATGGGCCTGAACTGAAGTGCTGACATATGGGAATAGAAAACCTTTTTGCTCCTTGCAGAAAACATTTATTTTTGCTGGCAGCATATCTTCAAGGTAGCTACTAGATGGTGTTAATAAGCTCAGAAGGAAGGACCTAGAAGGGTGACAAATGTAGGTGTGAAATCTAGCTGCTCCTGATGTAAAATAAGACCCACAGGTACCAAAGAGCCCTGAACCAAGAAAGAGCACTGTGATTCACAGCATTTACTGAAACACAACTGTAAAGTTTCCTTGGGGGCTAGGTGAAACACGCCACTTTGACTACAATTTTCAATGCGAATTTTTCTCATTTTAAAGTAAGAAAAGAAAAAAAAGTCATCAGGTCTATAGAACTTTCTGGCTATATTTTTTATAATTTGACATTAAAAAACTATTAAATTCAAGTCCAAAGTTATTATAAAGCATTCGATATCTCTGTGAGAACTACATGGAGAAAATATATTACAAAGGAAACAGAACGGGAGTTTAGGGAAAATGATATTGTGCATATACATCTTTGGGGAGTCAAAAGTAACCCAAAGTATATTTCTGAAAGGATAAATTGCAAGTTAAATTTTAGGATACAGAGGGTGGTTGCAACAATGATTGAAGAATTAGATATTAGCCTTTATATGGAAGATACAGTATATGAATAATTTAATTGGAGAAAGACATAGCTAAGGGTGACAAGAACTTTCAAGTAGGTTGCATATTTTTCAGATGATAGTAATTATTTATTTCTCTGTTTTCCTGAATCAAGAATAAATTATACACATTTAAATAACTTTGAAGATTTCAGTTGGATGTAAACAACAACATTTTTAAAAATTTCACTAACATCTATTAAATGCCTAAAATTTTGTATATTCTCTGACAGATATCAGGGTTGTAATTATAAATGTTATGGGTTAAATTGTTCTCCTGAAAAAAGATATGTTGAAGTCCTAACTGTGGGTGCCTGTGAATGTGATCTGATTTGGAACAGATGTAATTAATTTAAGGTGAAGTCATTAGATTGAGCCCTAAGCCAGTATGAATGGGGTTCTCAGAAGAACAGGGAAATGTGTGCACTGACCCATAGAAGAGGACACCACAAGAAGACACAGAGATGTATCCAGAGAGAAGACAATGGAGAGACATCATGTGGTCCGCAGGAAGAGGAGGGCCATGTGAAGATGGAGGCAGAGGTTGTAGTTATGCTGCAGCAAGCCCTGGTGGCCAGAAGCTGGAAGGAGCAAGGAACAAGCCTCCTCTAGATGCTTACAGAATGCACGGCCTGGCCAACACCTTGAGTTTGGACTCCCAGCCTCAAGACTTGGAGACAATTAATGTGTGTTATTTTAAACCACCCATTTTGTGGTACCTTGTTATGGTAGCCCTAGCAAACTAATACAGCGAGTAAGATACTGTCTTTGGCTTTGAGAAACTCAAAGCTTAGTGGGTAAATATGGTATGGTAATTCCGTGTGCTGATAATGTCGCCACACTCTCCTCAAACCCCTCCACATGCAAACTCCTGTCTTTCCTCCAACCCATCTCAGATGCTACTTTCTCTTGAGGGCCTTTTGATTCTCACATAATTTAAAGATTGCTTCACAAAAATAGTATTTATCCTTTTGAATTATGAAGATGTGTTTTTATGTTTATCCCTCAGATAAGCTCCTATGAGCCACACCTAGTTCCCAGAACAGTGTTTGGCACAATTTGTTGAGTAATGAATGAATGATCAGAGACTATTTAAATGTGGGTCACATTCAGTGAAGTGGAATTCCCTTATACTCAGTATGAAACACTACCTATAATGGATAAACTACATGTTTAAATTTTATATGATTAAATTCAGTGGGATAAGTGCTGTAATTAACATACATACCCTAGGAACACAGAGGTAGGAATAATTAACTTTGACTAGAGGGGTCAAGGGAGTGAGGCTTATAATATTTGTGAAGTTCTGTTCTGAGTATTACATAATGCTGCCTATACAAGTGAGATGTGTAAATATCATTCCAGAATTTCCTTTGTGGTTCAATGAAGGTAAATTTTGTTAACATTTCAACTGTGACTTTTGTGGCTAATAACACAGAAAAATCTGCAGCTTAAAGAATACTTCTATTGTCACCTTTCTTTGCCAATTTCAATTTATGCATCCACATTTTGAAAATTTTAACTTGCATTTAAAGGACCCTCATTGCTCCCTAGATAAAGAATATGCTGACTTATAGGGTTGTTCACTTCTGTACACAATTTACATTGGTAATGAACTCTAAGTACCAAAACTTCCCCTGACCTAAAGAAGACTGAGACAGTGCTTTTATGTACGCAACTGTAGACAAGTTTATTTTTCTTTCTAAATCATAGAGAATTTCTTCAGATTACTTACAGAAGAATAGATATTACTTACACAAGAATAGATTACCTTTCTATTTTTCACTTTTATTTTATTTTGTGTTTTTTTTTTCTTTTTTGCAGCTTTACAGATTTATAATTGACAAATAAGGAATCGTATACTATTTAAAATAGGTAAGAAACTCATACAACTCAAAAGCAAAAAAAAAAAAGAAACAAACAAAAAACCAAAACCAAATACCAGATTAAAAAATGAACAAAAAACCTGAATAGATTTTATTTTTCCAAAGAAGACATACAAATGGCCACTGGGTGTATGAAAAGAGAATTCCCTTATAAATAGCTGTTCTGCTGGACCAGCAACTTAAATTCAAAAATTTGTTTATTTATTTATTTGTTATTGAAACATAATTGATTATATATATTCGTCAGGTATAGAGTTGACTATCAGAATTTTTCTATAGTATGTAATGATCATATCAGCATATTCATTCGATCAGCAAATTAGCATATTCATCACTACAAAGCATAATTATTCTTTGTGTCCTTTACCCAATTTCTCCCTAACTTCCCTCTCCTTTCTCCTTTCCCACCTCTAGTAACCATAGTTCTGCTCTTGGTTCTCATTTTAATGAGAAAATGCCTAGAATGCTCACTAGTTCTTTATATCAGTCCATCAAGGTCATTAGTAGCCACCAGTAAGGCAATTTGGATCTTTCGTTCTAGCTGGCTAAACTTGAACCTCAGGTAGGATGGGATGGACATTTCTCTCCTTAGTTTTCCTTCTCTGTTTGCCAGGAATGGTTCTCACTTCCAGCTGAGGTAAAATTTAGTCCTTCATACACCTCTATTTAGTGGACTCTTACTGCCTCTTGACATGGGCATCTTCGTCATTACCATGATCACTGCTGCCACTTGTGAGGAGAAGTAAATGCACAATCTCCTCTTCAGCTTAAATTTCCATGTTTCTATCTGCATCTGTCCCTGGGAGAAGATCCACACCACAGACATACCTCCCCAGGAAGTGAGAGTGATTATCTGATATCTGGCACAAAAACTACTGGAGCCAGGGCAGATGAAGAGGTAATAACATATGAGGGCGTGTGGAGTATTGCAGTGACTGATTTCTTCCCTGCAGATTTCTTCTTTTCTGAATCCTCCAAACCCTTCTGAATTTTTGAGCTGTAGCTAACTTTCTGCTATTTGAGTTTATTCAATGCTTCCATTAATTTAAAGAGCAGTCATATTAGGATTTCTGCTTATGTGCTATTTTACAGCTACTTATTTCCCCATCTTTTTTGTATCTTAAGCTAATATTGAAATGAATTTTAATTTGAGAAATTAGTAATTGATGGAAGTAGATGGAAGAACAAACATGGGGATGGAAAAACTGGCCCAGATGTATGACAGGTGCATGGAAAAGCCAGACTAAAACTGAAAAGAGGATACAGATAATCCACAGGGATAAATCAGAAATTTCAGAGTAAGAGAAAATTTAGTCTTTGAAAATATTTCCAGAAAAAATATTAATAATATCTTACTGGTATAGATTTTATAAAATGTTTTTTATGATTATCTCATTTGACATTCAGGATAAAACTGTAAGTCATTATTCTCATTTCAAAATGAAGAAACCAAGGATAAGCAAGACTAAGTGATTTGCCCAAATTCATCAGACTAAAAATGTCCAAGGTCAGTAACAGACTCAAATCATCTGACTACAAGGACATGCATATTTCACTACATCCTAATGATGACATAGCACCATAAGATCATAGCTACAATCTTGAAATTGGAGTAGAAAAATGCACTATGGCTTGCTAATAACTTGCAGTAGTTAACTTTAGTTTTCAAAGCTACTCCTTGATGCTACATGAATGTGTTAGCGGTTTAAGCACTGCTAAATTGTTAAAAATCCCAAAGCCTCATAAATGGAAAAATCCTCTATATCTAGGAGTTTTGTATATTCTTCGTTGTGCTGGTCACATATATTCTACAGCCATAATTATGCTTTAACCAAACCTTATAGAAGAAAAAGTCATGACAAAAGTGAAAGATTGGTGGTGGGAGTACTTGGGTAGTGCTCCCTACCAGGCAACCGATATCAGTGTTGTTTATCTTATTTTTGATGGATATTTTTGTGCATGTCTTTATATGAGCCTGTGTGTTCATGCATATGTAGAGTTGAGGAAATCACTTTGCTCCAAAATGCATAAAGATGTTATAGTATCTCTGAGATGGAAAAAACCTTAGAGGTCATGAAAGAGTATAGATTCGAAACTTTGCTCCAAAGACATAGCATTAAAAAATAGCCTAATTATTGAAAATACCTTTCCTATACTGAGTTAAAAATCTATTTCTGTATAACCTGATTGTTCCAGTTTGTCCCTAGAGAACTGCATCCTCTGTTGACAGTTCTTCAAATATTTGAAGATTGTTTTCATTCATTGTCTCTCATAAGTTTTGTCTTCTTCAAGGAAAATATTCATAGTTCTTTCACTCATCCCACATATGAAATAATTGCCCTTATGTTTTTGTGCTCCATGTTGTTGAAGTCCTCTTTCATATGTGGCATTTATCTCAATGACAATGTTACAGATGTATTCATTATGATGCAACTTTCTGTAGAATGATGACTTGCCTTGTTTAAATGGATTTAGCTCTTGGGGCAGCCATGACTCAATGCTGTGGCTTATTGGATTTATTCTTGAGAAATCCCTTATATCCTTAGTACATGATCTGCTAAGTCATTCTATTCTTGTACAGTACTTTTGAGCTTAAAGTCACTTTCTGTTTAATATTTATTAATTCCCACCCTTTAAGTTTCAGCTAATTATTTCAGTGTGCCCAGATTTTATGGAATTTCAGTCGAAGTTCTCATCTTGTGAACAGACTTCACATTCATGTTGTCCTCAAAACTGATGACAAGGTATTCCCTGTCTTTGCTTTTTGTGGTACATACGGTAGTATCCAAATGAAGACTGTCTTGAGCTTACCGTAAGAAATAACCATATAATGTTGTAATCAATACATAAATCAAAATTCTCTGTATAATATTGTATAAGCAACATGGTATCCACCTAACAGTACTGTCTTTTGGACCAAATTCCCCATGATTTCACAAAAGTAGTGTGTCAGTGCCTGCATTTCTCTAATAGGAACCATTCTCCTATTCCTGGATAATGTAACGGTTATATTCTTTCATGCATGGCAGTTTTGTCTAGGAACACGTTTTTCTTGGGTAGAAAGTATATTTTCCAGCCTCCTTTGCAATTCGTGTGGCTATGTGACTATGTTCTGGTCAATGAAATGGTAGTAAAAATGATCTATAACTTTCCCTTCTCTTCCCACTTACTGGAAGACAGCTACAAATGGAGCAGTTGCCTTGAACCACATGTCAATGATGACAGTATTTCCATACCAGCCCTGCATTGTCTATCTCTGTATCTAGATCACTATAACATGGTTGCCTACCTAACACAGATAGCAAGAGAGAAAGAAGAATTATCACATGTCTTATAAATGTACTATTTCTTCATCTTTCAATTTATTCATGAATAATTTATGCTAATAGGTACTCCTTTTATGTGTGGATACTTTAGAAAGCATTGCCTATCAGTCATTCATAACTTGATGTCTATAAATATAACCATAGGAGAAAATAAATACTTTGCTGACATTAGCAGAGCTTAGAGAATAATAAGAATTTAGATTGTAGATGAGTTGGATAAGCACCAGAGATTTAGTTTTGGAGTATAGAGCACTTGCTTAAGAGTGGCCTTAGGTGGAGTTGGCAGATTTGGAAAGCTGTAAATAGGCCATTATCTGGCCTGTGTGACTGAAAGGTAGCAAATCAAAGGTTCAGAAAAAGAAAAATGAGCAGGATTAAAAGATAATTTGCAATTTTGATCAGAGATCTACTTGTATATATTATATTTTTGGAACACATTCCACATGTAGGGAAACATGGGTCACCAAGGCCTATCTTTGCTTTTTGTAGTACTTGGGATAGTGCCTGATGAAAGCCATAAGGAAAATCTTTCAGGCTGGGAACTTTAGTCCACCCCAGCTCAGCTGAGGGCCTTTGTCCAGCAGACATATAGTGCTGTCTACTCCGTACCATCATCTATAGTTTGAATGTTAAGAAGGATCAAGAGGGAGAAAGAAAACAGGAGCAACAACAAAAATAATAAACAGAAGGAAAAATATCCACCAGACACCTGTTACTGGAGAAAGATTTATATTCTCTTACTCACATTGCTCCTCGCCTTGAATTCTACTCCTCTGTCTCTTCTCTATATTATTGAAGATGGGCGTTTCAGAGTTTCCTTTTTAGTGACCTAAGAAACTTACCCTGATGAATATTAAGGAAAGAGTTATTGCCTAAAGCGGTTGAAGTTATTTCAGTGCACTTCTGACAATGAGTTCTATTTTTCAGTGGAAATGGAAGTCATCATTGTGCAGCTGGAATAAGCAAGCAGGCAATACGATTCCATTCTAATAGTGATATGTAACGCATTACCATTGCTAACAGTCTCCAACATCAACACATCCTTTTGAAAGAATGAGAGTGCATGGTTGAACTACGTGCAATATAAATTTTACCTGAAATATAGGATGCTTCTGCCCCCCCATACTCACTTGCTCTTTCTCTTTCCTGAAAACATCTGCTGTTGAAAGAGCTTGCCAAAAATGTCACTGCCAGATTTTGCTGGACATGGGCTCTGATCATTTCCAAATGACAGAAAATCAGCTGTGGGATTTAGGCTCTAAGTAATCATTAACCATGGGCCCTGCATTGACTGGATGGAAAATATAATGTTCTTAATCTGCCTGATCTGAAAGGTCAAGCTGTGCCACATGCTGCCTGCTTCTAAGGATTCAATACCAGCTACAATAACTGCAACAATAAGACAGCTTTGCCCTTAAAGATAACACATTCCTTTCCCAGTGGTTAGAAGTAGAAGCACCCATGTGGATATTCTCCATGTTCGAGTTAAGGCATCAATAGCACTTTTTTCATATAGATGAAAACCATGGGGAAAGACTCAAACATAGTTTTATGAAAAAACAAATGACTGCATCAGCATTAGTCAGTACAGAAGTAACGATTTACTTTCTTTTCTTTTTCTTCTAATTAGTGTCTACTTTTCTAATATATTTATATATTCTCACTAGGTAAAAACATTTCCCAATTCTTCTCAATATTTTCTTTAAATATTTATTAAACTAACATCATTAAAAGATGAGAATTTACTTAAAATTCCTATTTCAATAGCTATTGCTGACAAAGTATCTAAGTGCCTACTTCTTTTGTTAGAATTCAGATATTCACCATGAGAGATATAATCAGGACATCTGGTTTGCAGTCCAGGATATAAAAAGCTTAGAAGTCACCATTCCATTTAAACAACAAGTAAAATGCTAAAGAAACTCTTTTTAGATCTGTCAGAGAAGTGAGGACACAGGGCAAACTGCTGTCCCCAAAATCTGAGAGACAGGTAGATATAGAGAATCACGGCTTACCAGATCAGAAACCCATGAATAGAAACCTCCACAAGAAACAAAGCTAGGGCAGGAAAACCTGAACTGTAATTGACAAATTGCACTGGAGGCTCAGTGTAGACAAGTCTGAGAGATAAAAACACTAGAAAAAACTCAGTCACAGGAGTGGGGGAGTCTGGGGGGGGGCGTGTGTGTGTGTGTGTGTGTGTGTGTGTGTGTGTGTGTGTGTGTGTGTGTGTGTGTGTGTGTGTGTGTGTGTGTGTGTGTGTGTGTGTGTGTGTGTGTGTGTGTGTGTGTGTGTGTGTGTGTGTGTGTGTGTGTGTGTGTGTGTGTCAGTTTTGTGAGTTTCATCTCTAGGAGCTCTCCCAGATCCTCACAGTGAATATTAGAGAAAAATGCCCTTGGGCTTCTGGCATTGGGAAGAGAAAAGAAACCATTTTAAAATATGTCAGAGCATTCTCTTCTTTACATGGCCTGTCCTCAGGAGAAACTATTTTACCAGAACCTAACCTGCTAAGGGTTTATCATCACCTAACCTTGGGAAGGGAAATACCCACCTGCAGCCCCCTCTAGCCACCCTGTCCCACCTCAGGAGGTTTAAAGACTGAGAAGCTCTGGTGAAGTTCACAGTCCAGGGACACAGGCTCACCAAAAAACTGGGACCATGAAGTGTTGAGAGAAAAAATTCTACCAACCACCTAGAGTTATGTACCATGAAAAATTATTCTTCAAAAGTGAAAAAGAAATAAAAGATTTGTTAGACAGACAAAATTTGAGGGAATTTTTTTTTTAACCAGTAGTAGACATGCCTTGAAAAAAGTATAAAAAGGTATTCTTTGGAGAGAAGGAAAATGATATAGTTCAGACACTTTTATCTACATAAAGAAAGGAGGCACATCAGAGAAAGAGTAAGCAAAAGTAAAATGAAAACTTTACTTTCTCTTATTCTTAATTGATCTAACAGAAAGAAGTGTGTTCAAAATAATCATTGTTCTTATCTAACAGAAAAGTTTGTTCAAGATACAATGTATTTGATTATGCATACTAATGTTTATTTTATATACACATATATTACATAAACTTAAGTGAAATGCATGGCAGCAATGATACAAAGGATGAGAGTGAGGAATGAGAAGTATTTTGTTATTATTCATTACTTGTACTACCCATGAAGCAGAATAGTGTTATTTGAAAGTGGATTTAGATTAATTGTAAATGGATATTGTACACTCTAGGATAATCACTATAAAGAGAGAAAAAAAGGAAGTATATTTGATACACTAAAAAATGAGAGAAAATGGACTCATATAAAATGCTCAATTAAAATCACAAAAGTCAGAAAAAGTGTTGACAACAAAAATAGAAACAAAGAACAAGGGCAACAAATAGAAAACAGTAACAAATATGGTAGATATTAATCCAGCTATATCAATTATACAAATAATCACTTTAAACCTCCATGGCCTAAATACACCAATTAAAAGACAGGGATTGTCACAGTGGCTCAAAAAATAAGACCCAACCATATGTTGTCTACAAGAAACCCACTTTACATATAAAGACACACATAGATTAAAAGTAAAGGGCTGGTGAAGCAAAACATTATAGAACTGCATGAAGGGTAGATGAATCCATTAGTATAGTTGAAGACTTTAAGACCCCTATCCAGCAGGCAAAACATTATCAAGGACGTAGTTGAACTCAATAGCACCAAGGATCAACTGGATATAATTGACATCGCTAGACTACTTCATCCAACAACAGCAGATTACACATTCTTTTCAACTCACATGAAACATTCACCAAGATAGACCACTTTCTGGGTCAGAAAACATCTTAACCAATTTAAAAGAATAGAAATCATATGATGTTTGCTCTCAGACAACAATAGAGTTAAACTAGAATTCGATAACAGAAAGGTGGCTGAATAATCCCCAAATACTTGGAGATTAAACAACACACATCTAAATAACAAAGGGGTCAAAGAAGAAATCTTGAGGGAAAGTAAAAAGTTACATAAAATCCAGATTGTGGAAGTTCTACCTCAAAAATATAAAGGCTTTATAAAGCTCTCTGCAGCCTAGATAAACTTATTTAATTAAATCAGTTGCTCTTGCAGGTATTTATATTCAAAGCTGTACCCCACAGATACGTACAATCAATTATGTTTCAATAAAAAAGGAGGCAGTTGCTACTTCATGACAATTATCTTTTCCATTAAAGAAGTGAAGTTTGGTGATTTGAACCCCCACAATGAAGAAGATCTAGCTTTTCTAGTTAGATTCTTACCTCTCCCATTAGTGCCACTTCCTTAATGAGTTGAGATTGAACATTTTGGAAATCTGAACTGATGATTATCCAGAAAGGGAGAAGTAACATCTTAGCTAAACCACTCTCTAAAATTATAACAATAAAAATATTAATATACTGCTTATTATGGGCTAAGCATCCTTTTTATTAACAGTAATTAATACTTTATTTATTTATTAAAACTTAGTTGACTATACATATCTGTGGGGTACAGAGTTGAATATCAATACCTGTGTGCAATATGTGATGCTCAGAGCAGGATAATTAGTGTATTTAACATTATACAATATAATCATTTTTCATGGCCCTTTACCAATTCCTCCCTTACTCCCCTCCCTCCTTGCCCTTTTGCAATTCTGGTAGCGTCAGTTCTGTAATATCCTTTTTGCAAGTTTAACATATTATTGTGATTGTTGTATCTTTTCTTTCTTTCTTTCTTTCTTTCTTTCTTTCTTTCTTTCTTTCTTTCTTTCTTTCTTTCTTTCTTTCTTTCTTTCTTTCTTTCTTTCTTTCTTTCTTTCTTTCTTTCTTTCTCTTTCCTTCCTTCCTTCCTTTTTAATTTTTTTAGCTCTCACGAGTGAGGGCATGATAGAACTGCCATACAATCCAGCAATTCCACTGCTGGGTATATACCCAGAGGATTGAAAATCATCATATTGAAAGGATACCTGAACTCCCATGTTTATTGCAGCTCTATTTACAATAGCCAAGAGTTGGAACCAACCTAAATGTCCATTGATGGATGACTGGATAAGGAAAATGTGATATATTTACACAATGGCGTACTACTCTGCTATATAAAAGAATGAAATACTGTCATTCACAGCAACATGGATGAACTTACAGAAATTATGTTAAATGAAATAAACATTCTTTTAAATGCTTTACATAATAACTGAACAAACTATGAGGTATAGATGAGGAAACTGAGGCACTAGGACACTGGTAAAATTGTTTATTGTCATGTAGATATTTATTACAGGAGTGGCATAGGAGCTGAGGCAGTTTAGCTTCAGATACTATGCTCTTGACCTCTACTCTTAAGATCCTATTGCAAGATGAGAGAGAGGGAGTGTGTGTGTGTGTGTGTGTGTGTGTGTGTGTGTGTGTGTGTGTAAAACAGTGAAGCTTGTAACTGTGTGTGTGTGTGTGAAAGAGAGAGACAGAGACAGAGAAAGAGAGAGAGACAGACAGAGGGATACAGAGAGTGATAGGAGGTTTTGTATAATTATTGAAAAAGGAAGGGAAAGATAAAAATAACATACTTGTCAACCATGACCCACAATCTAAATCTATGATCTTAATCATTGCCTTGATGTGACAGAATCTTATAATTTAAAAACCTCTGTGTCTCTTCCTGGGAATCACTACCATCATCGAACAACATTCTTTGAGGAGTTCTTATTACATCCTAGGTGCTGTAGGTATAAGAAAATTTGCAGGTACCTACTCTAAAATGGCATATAAAGTCAGTAAATACCAAACCACAACCTGAATTCCAAAGCCATACAAAACCTGCTAAGTGCTAAGGGAAAAATAAAATATAGGTGCTGCACGTCTGTGTCAATTTAGAAAAGCTTCATAGTGAGATGGGTCAGGTGGAGGTAACAAAGCCAAGAACTCATGTGGAGATGTTAATCCATCAAGGACTTTGCAGGGTAACCCCTTTTCAGCATGGCTTCCTCGAACAAAGCCTACAGAAACAAACTCCTTGGAAGCAGCCAGCACCAAGGAGAGAGCCAGACAGGACTGCCAGCCAAATGAGAGTTCCGCAACCCCATGGCATCTTGGCATTGTCCCATAAGCAGCACTTGACTGTTGTCAGTAAAAAGCTCAGGAAACCCCAGCAGACCCCTGGGAAGGACAAGTGGCTTCTTTCCAAGAAAGCTCAGGATGTATTCTTATTTCACCCCTACACGAGAAACATGAACTCTCTCAGACAGGAATGGTCTCCCCACGGTTTGTAATCTGCTTTTGCAGCTTAAAATTTATAATGAAAAAGCAGTTGTCTTGAATCTTTGTATAAATGTAAAGGAATGAAAACAGTTCCATATAACATATCTGTTGATTACAGCACATCCATTCGCAGAAGGACTATGGCTTGCTCAATCTTCATGCTTTTTGGCGTGGCTAACTTTTTTTTTTTTTTTTTTTAGTTACTTTGTCATAAAACTAGTGAAAAGCACAACATAAAAACATAAAATAAAAAATAGATATTTTAAAATTAATGCTGAAATAAAACATTTTCAAAAAGATGAGCTAAAGGAGAAAAGAGAGAGACCTGAATAAAACTGGATGTACACATGCATAACAGTGTCTTAATCATCACGTACCCAAACAAAATCACATACACGTTACTTTAAAATATTTTGCTAGATTTGTGGATTTTCTCATAAGCGTATAAGAATAAGGTGAGAAAAAAAAGTCATCAGGTGAGTTCAGTGAGTTTGGTGAGAACCCAGTGACCATCTTGGAATAAAAGTAGCGAGGGTGGGAATAATGTCAAATAGGTAAGGGAAGGAGAGGAATGTTTGATCAGCTAATAGTTGCTCAGTCTCAATTGCTCAACCCCCCTCATCTCCCCTGACAGCTTCTTCCACCCCGCTTACAGTTCCTGTCTATAAACTTTATTTTATTTTCACTGATGGACAAGGATGGTATGTGCAGAAGTGGTATGGTATTTTCCCTACTAGTTAATAAAGGAAGATTTTTCAGAAGAAAGTTTATGTACTGTTCAATGCCTTCATTTGTGGAAAGTGAGACATAGTTCCTTGGAATAAACTGGTGCTATTGTCAGCAACAAAACTGCTGTAGTTTAATTGCTATTTGGACATTCAGCTACCAATTTTTCTAGTGCCTAGGAGATGTCTCTATATGAAACTAGACTTTGAAAAATGCACTAAGAGCCAAGAAAAGAATGAAATTTGGGTATATAAAGGACTCTTTAAACCTAAGGTATTTTGAACCCTTTCTTTTCTAGTGAGCTCTATGTTTTGAGTACAGCAAGCAGGTAGGAAAATATAACAACTATTAAGCCCTTCCTGCCTATATTCACGTACTATGGAAGAACAATAACTGCTCTTTCAGATTGTCAAGTTATACCTGAGTTCTTAAAAGGGTGGAAAATCTTGGCTGGAAGTGGAAGGTGCTTCCTCTCTCTAGGTATACATATGAAAGACTTTAGTGCAAGTGCTAGAAAGTTTTGAATTAAATGTTTTAAAAATTAATTCATCAAATGTACATTTTTCTTAGCACTATCCATCCCATACTATGAATCAAATGAATTGCACCCCAATATTATAAGTATGACTCTTGAGTCCTATCTTGGGAATTGCCCAAATCTTTTGCTTTCTCCAGTTGTCCCACATTCACCCAATAAAATTTGAGTATGCATTCAGGGTTATGTGTGACAAAAAGACAAAATACATTATACCTCCCTGCACATTCTTTAACTCATACTGTAATTAATAAAAACTCTTTATGTCAGAGAAACTGAGTGGTATGCTGGAGACAGATTCATGGTATTTATTTCTGTATTTGATACTCCCAAAACATCTTGAACTTTTTGAGGGCAGTGACTTTATCTTCATTTTTGTATCCTTCATATTAAACACCTAATAATATTTTTTAAATGATGGATGAATAAGTATTGAGCTTGGAATTAGAAGACCTGGGTTTGTATTCAAGTTCTACCTCTTGATTAACCATCTCACTTTGAGTGTTTGGGGTAATTTTAGGGAAGTCATTTAATCTATTTCAATCTATTTTCATTTCTATGACATCAGGATAATAATGCTGACTTATATATCCCATTAGATAGTTACAAGGTTATTATCTTTTTCTTATAAGTATCTTTAAATTTCAGAAAATTTTCTTAAAATATTGGCAATTATTGTTGACATCACTATTGCCAGCTGATGTTTATTGAGTAATAATTATTTATATAATAAGTCTATAAAGAGATAATTTTGAAACTTGTTGGAGAGAGAAGGTATACACATGAAGACCTACTTAATAATATATAATTGGATAGGTTGAGGATTAAATAATACAAGGTAGTAAGTGGTATAGGATTTCGAAGTAAAAAATCATGATCCATTCCAGTGGCCTTCTGGAAAAGTCTGATGGGAGTGTTGGGAAGTTATTTGGGCCTCAAAGTAAGGATATGGCCTGGAAAAATGAAAAACATAGAGGATACTTTTGACAATCAAAGTGATAGCAATACGGTCAGAAAGTTGGGGATTTTCAGTGTGTAATGACTGAGGACACCAACTTGACTGGACTATGGATGATTTGCATAAGGTATTATTAGAAAATGAAGTTGAAATAGTAAGTATAGAGGGTCTTACGTACTGGGCTAAAGACTAACTAAACATAATAATGGAATTTCAGGCTTTCTCAATAGGTGTACATGAATAATTGGAAAAAATTTACCTTGTACAACTTAATATGGAGATCAGAATGTAGCAGCAACACTAGTCTGGAGAGTCCAGGAGTGAGATAATTTGAGTAGTGATAAAGGAAATTAATATAATTAATAAACGTGGACCTAGAAACATGAATTTCCTGTGGCTTCATATTCAAGAAAACTAGTGGAGCAGTGAGTCATGTGGTGATGAACCACTGTTCTGTTTCGCTTTTCTCCGTGCACATCCAGTTCCCTCTTGTTCTGTAAATAACACTCTGATTTTTGTCCAGAGAATGACTCATATCCCTCTGTCAGTCCATACAGTTTAGGAAATGTTGATTTTACTCCTGGATGTAGAGTCTTGGATTAGTCATCCCCCAAATCCACACAGTAATGAAGATGAGACAGTGAGACATAGTCCTTGGATTTTGGCTGAAATTAGGGAGGAAAAGCTGGTATTGCTGAGAGGACAGGATGTGAGCAGGGAGCTGCTGGCAGCCACTTTGCACTTAGGATGAAGCCCCCTCCTGACAATGAAGCCAGCATGAAGGCAGCAGCCTCAGGGATGGGCAGAGTCCTGATCTGGAGCCCTGAAAAAGTCAAGGTTCTTGGGTTTCTGCCACTTGCGACTGATGTAATCCTAATTAATATACAGAAACTGGAAAAATTAAAAATTGTTTTTACATCTGTGTTAGTTTCCTGGGGCAGCCATAACAAAGTAGCAAAAACTGGATAGCTTAAACAACAGACATTCATTGTCACACAGTTTTAGAGGCTAGGAGTCTGAGATCAAGGTGTCTACAGGGTTGGCTCCTTCTGAGATCCTTTAGGGAGAATCTGTTTCATGACTCTCTCCTAGATTCTGGTAGTTTGCTGGCAATCTTTGGCATTTTATGGCTTGCAGATACATCACCACAATCTCTGCCTTTATCCACACAAGACATTCTCTGTGTGTGTGTGTGTGTCTCTCTGCGTCCAAATTTTTCCTTTTTAGAAAGGCACAGACATAATGGATTAGGGCCCTTCTTCATAACCTTATCTGAACTTGATCATCTGCAAAGACCCTATTTCCAAATAAAGTCACGTTCATAGGTATTGGGGGTTAGACCTCAACATATTTTTGGAGAACACAATTCCAACACATAACAGCATCCAATTACTTTCCATATTTATAGAAACAATCGAAATGAATCAGTTCTGATGCTCGAAGTAATCTACAGATACAGATGTAACATTCACTCAACTTCATTAATATCCTTTCTTAAATTGAGTCTCGTCACCCAAATAATAGCTCAGGTAAAACACAGCAAATACTTAGGGTAGTGTGCCAAGTGTAGAACTATTCCATGGATGAGAAGCATTTGCTTCCATGGGGTTAAAGGAAGAGTTCGTAGGATGTGAAGTTGGTTTTTTATTTTGTAAGGCCAGACGCACACAATGCCATCCACTTGAGTTATACTGCTTTCAGTGCCAACGATTGATATGAATTATATGTTGCTGTGTCTGACCACAAAGAGCAAAGTGGCTCCAGCTTCCTGTGCCACCCGTGTGTGGACATTCTTGATTTCCCTCACAGTTGTTACAGATAAAAGATACAACATTACAACTGAATGTGCTTCACGATAGCATTCAGTAATAGGTATCTGATAAGTTGATCAGCTTTCAGAAGCCACAAATGACCACCACAGAAAAATAGTTGGCCAGGGTTATTATCTAAACAATCTAAGTAGTTATATGTGAACCACGGGGCATTGAGCACAATAGCCCTGTCTAGACTTGGCGCTTGCATAATAGTTTATTGCTGTCTTTTCTGCACTAGCTGCTCAAGCAAGTTGTTGATGACCTCCCTAAGAGGCACCCCTATGACATAACCAGAAGCAGAAAAATCTTGGGGTTCTTAAAATACAAGATTTGAGAAAACTCATTTTAACCCTTTGAAGTAATTGGAATAGTACGGTTTGTATTTGTAAAGAGTAAGTTCTTTGATGAAAGTCATTGGGTAAATACTACCTCATCATTTCCCATCAATGTCAGAGGAAAGTCAGTAGTAAGTCAATGAACACAGGCACCCGCTCTTTTGCAGGGTGCTTTTACAGAAAAATAATACAGGAGGTGAAGTAGAAAGATTCTGAGCTTTAGTGCCAGATTAGATTTAGGTTTAAATCCTGGTATAGCTATTTGCTAAGCTGTGTGATCTCAGAACTACATTCCACTCATGAGAAATAAAGAAAATGCCTCCGTCATAGAATTGTTACAAGCACTAAATGGCATAAGATAAACAAAAATGCTAGAATAATGACAATCATAGGTAAGAATTCACCAAATAGCAGCTATTACTGTTATAAAAAGGATGAATCACATAATATTGATTTTTTTCTCCTTTTAAGTTTGACATAAAAATATTTTCAGAAAAGCACATTTACAAGCTTTTACTGGATCTACCGCTTTCCATATATTTCTCCAGTGGTCTAGTTGCTATTATCATATCCATGGCCTGGTTTCTGGGACAAAGTGTTTTCAGTAAACTTTACACTAGTCCACTTGTTTTAAGGTTATTATGTCTAAGGTTAGGCTTCCCAGAGTTAGACTCTGAAAAGAAGATTGATGTCTAAGAGATTATTAAGTGCTCCCAGGAGAAAGTGGCAAGGAACTGTGGGATGCAGGACAGAGAATGGTGTCCCAAAAGTACAAAGTCCCATGTAGGGACACTACAGGTAGATCCCATAGAGCAGCTCTGAAATAGAAGTTCTGCCTCAGAGCTGTCCCCACCTAAGGCAAGGGAGCTGGGCTTTCCTACTCCCACACTAATCAGTCATTGGCTAGAGCATCACAGCAGTGGTATATGGAAGGCAAGGGACGTAGGCAAACCCTGCAGTGCTAACAGCAAATCTATCATGAAAAATTTAGCAGAAAACTTTTTCTATGTATATTGACATTACATACACATTTAAGAAATGCCAAAAGTACATATATAAATACGCATACAGATGAGGACTTCAATTTTTCAATTTTTACAACCTTTTCAACTTCTACAATTTCCTCAACTTCTGTTTCTACATCAGAAATTAGAAAAATGAAACATATTTCCTAGTCGAATTTGGAAGAAGGAGCCAGAGTTCCTAACATACAAATAACTCTTTTAGCTGCCCTTAAGTGTTCCTTTTATCTTGAACAGGAATTATAATATCATCTAATATTAAATAACATAACATAGACAATACCTAAAAATACAAAGCAAACTAAGGCCATTTATAAAGTATATGTAGAGAGGGTATTAAATGTTGTCATCATAACATCACTTCTCCGTTAATGAGGTTTAAATAGAAATGACTTTCTGAACTATATATTGTTTATGTGATATAATTTACAGGCAACATGATATAACTGTTATTAATGCAAAACTTAAAGTAAAGAAAAAGATTTACATTTAATAATAAATCCTCATAACCCACTTATTTTATTTTTGGCAAAAACTTAAATTTATAATAGCTGTTGTTCAAGTCCTTTCGATAACTTGATGTTTTCGTAATGTAGGCTCTTAGTTTGTAACTGTAATTGATTCTTGTTTGTCTTACTTATTTTCTCTCAAAAATAGGACAACTTAATAATTAAAAAGCTCCCCCAAACAAGAAAAATAGAATGTAAGATAACTGCACATACAGAGGTATTGTCATTTTAGGCAAAATGTGTAGGACTTTATAAACTCAACAATTATATGTCCTATATTTCCCCTCTTCTGTTCATTATTTTCTCTTTAGTTCGGGATTTACACATATGACTTTCCCCCTACGTTACTATAATAAACTATTGCACTTTCCAAACTCCCATTATTTTCTTCTCCACATTTGCTTAATGTTGCTACCAGGTTAATCTTTCTTAAGCATGGCTTCAACACATCCTTCCCTTGCACTAAAACCTTCAGTGGCTCTCCATCGCCTATTGTAGCCCTCACATTTAAGGCCTTCTATGATGGTCTCCTCTAATCTCTTTCAGATTTACATTCCACTTCCTTTCGTTCCAGTTAATTTAATAGCTTACATGAATATAATCCTGTCCTTCCCACCTCTCTGTCTTTCTTTTCCCCAAATTGCCTCCACTCTGATCACTGCCTACTGAAATTATACCTAGCTGGTCAGACCCCATATGTGTTGTGATTTTTTTTACCATCATTTTTATGATTCTCTGTACTAAGTTCTCCATAATGAGTATATTTTTTTCCATTCAGAATAAAACAATAAATTGTATACATAACAACAGTGTTTCAAGAGCTGGCTCCTGTTTCACCACCTTCCTGAAGCCTTCCTTCATCCTCTCAAGCAGACCCCCTCCATTCTGTTCTCTCAGATGCCTCCTCACACTCTGCACTCCGAGGCTTTCTCCTTGGTCCATTTTGCATTGCAGTGAACATGCACTTCCGTCTGTCACTGGAAGGTGATCTTCCTCAGGGCTTTTCTTCCACTGTAGGTTGTATTTATTCTAAATGTGCAACATTTAACTCTCATCCTGGTTTTTAGCTAAATGTGAATAAAAGAAAAAATTCTCAGAAGCCTCTTGATTGATATCAATTCCAGAAAATAGCTTTATAAGTCAACATTTTTCCCCTAGTGAAAGCATAAATCAAGGAAGGAATATCAAGTCTTCCAGGAAAAAACGTACTAATGTTGGAGTCAGGTATCAGACTCCTTACTAGATTCTAATACTAACTAGTTCTACCATATTGAACCAATTACCTAAACTTCTGATACGTCAGATTTTTCATCTGTAAAATAAAGATAGCATTAGCACCTATTATTTAGAGTTTTAGTGAGGATTAAATAAACTTACACATTTAGCACTTAGACCAGTACCGGTCAGGTGGTAAATTTCCATAAATGCCAGCCATCATTACTAGGAAATAAACTCATTCTATGTCATTTAGCATATATTACAGAATATCAAATGAAGGAAAAACATTAACAATGAACCCAAGACCTCCTAAGCTTACTTAATCAGGGCCTTCTTATTGTGCCTATATCCTACAAAAGCAACTTGTAAAATTTAATGCTAACATTATATAGACTAAAGAGAGAAAATTCTTAGCATTTTATGGAACTTGACAACATGATTCCCAATTAACCAACTAGAAAGTTAGCAGTTACGTGCAGTCTTTTAATCCAAAATTAGAATACATTTATTATCTTCGCTGATTATAAATATAATAAAAGCTCATTGTAAAATAATTTAACAATACAAAAATGTATAAAGTAGTACATAAAGGTATTCCATGCCAAGCTAAGTGTATATCTATATATCTACATACACACACAAACTTAAAACAGTTCTAAACATGTATATTTTATAGCCCATTCCCTGTTTTTCTTTCTTTTAATTAATTATATATCATTAACATTTTTTTCTGTCAGTACAAATGGGTCTATCTCATTCTTTTTAATGGCTGTATATTCATTGAATAAATGACCAATATTTTTATTGATAGACATTAAGGGCATTTTCCAGCTGTTTGCTATTATAAGCAATGCAATAAACATCCTTTCATTTAGACTCTTTGGCACAGTTTCCAATTAATTCTTTGGGATAAATTCTAGTATTGGACTTAAGAATCAAAGGGCATACATGTTGATGGAGTTTGGATGTGTTGTCCCCTCCAAAACTCATGTGGAAATTTGATCTCCAATGTGGCAGTGTTTGAAACTGATCGAGTCATGGGGGCGGATCCCTTATTAATGGATTGATGCTCTCCCTGGGGGGGGGTAGGGGGCATTAATGAGTGAGTTCTTGCTCTATTAGTTCCCAAGAGAGCTCATTGCTTAAAAAGACCCTGGCACCTTCTCTCTCTCTTGCTTCCTCTCTCTTGCTTCCTCGCCCTGTGATCTGCTTGTACCCACCGGCTGCCTGCCACTTTCCGCCATGAGTAGAAGCAGCCTGAGGCCCATGCCAGATGCAGCTGTCCCAGAATCGTAAGCCAAATAAACCTCTTTTCCTTATAAATTACCCAGTCCCAGGTATTTCTGTTATAGCAACACAAAACGGACTAAAACACATGTTTAAAATGTTAATAGACAAGTCAAATCACCTTCCATAAAACTGGGCTAATTTGCACCTCTATCAATAGTGTGTTGAAGTCTTTACTTTTCCATTTTTGATCTCATTGGATATTATCATTATTATCAATTTTGCAAATCTAATTATTAAGTAATCTTCTATTTTAATGGGTCATCTGCATTTTTTGGTGTGAAATACCTTAATAAAGCCTTTGTTCCTTTATCAAGACAACCCACAAAAAACACAGATTAAATTTATTAATTTTTTCTAGGTATGTTTATTTTGGTAATTAATTCTAAGTCCTACCTCCCATCATCATAGATGCATTTAGGGAGTATTTACATTAATTTGCCACTTAGTATTTTTAAAAATTTACTAGAGCATTGTGATTTTTTTTCTATCCTGCAATACCATCCCCCAAGACCCTTACTCTGTCAAAATAACAATACTATTGAAAATGGCAAAGAAATCCAAAGAACACAACACTCGCATCTCAGTTATAATATTGCAAATAAAGAGGAGCTGTTGTCTCCTTTCACTAACAGTCCTGGGCATGTGAGGCTGGGATATTGCTAAGGAAGTTCTCAATGAGTCTAATATTTAGAGAATATTCCCGTTTCTATTTATAATGAGTTACACAAACATAAATTATGTTAGGATACAAGCTTAAAGGGTTAGCAATGTTTTAAAAACAGTTGTCAGACTCATGTGAAACACCTGGTAAGATGTGAATTTTTTCATTTGAATGGTTCTAGCATTTGTATCGCACAAATATTAGGAAGTATAATCTTTTGTCTAAAAATTCACACTGTATTGAAGCAAAATAATCATGGGTTATCTATTATTACATTTAAAATGTATTTTAACTTCTCTATACTTGTTTCTTGAATTTTGAGATAAGGAATTCATTATGGATGAAAAAGTAGGAGCTTTGAATTCTATTAGTGGCTCTATTTCTTATCGGCATTGGGGCTTAGGCTAATTACATCCTCATAAACTCTCTGAGTTTCAATTTTTTCATCTCCATAATGAGAAAATTAGATTGCATGTTATCGAAGGTCTATCTAGTTTTACCATGTTACCATATCATGGGGCCATAATAACATGATGGTTTTGGAGGATGTATAGTATCCAGGAATAAAATTCAATGTAATTTAGACTGAAAATAAGAAGCTTGAACCAAACAGATTAGCTTTAGCTTTATACGTAGAGCATATTTTCCTAACCTTGGAAATCTTTAAAATCACAACCCCAATTTTTTCTGTTAAAAAGACTGGAGGTGGAGAGAGGAAGGTTTTCACATTTTGTTTTGTGCTACCCTGAACAGCTTATTTTTTTTCTAACTATGTACATATATTACTTATTAAAAAATGTCAGCTGAGATTATCTAGATGGTCAAATTATGGGGTCTTTTTTTGGTTTTATTCTTTATACATTTCTATATTTAAAAAAAACTAATAAAACCTTCAAATCTCTTTACTGAGAGATTTATATGCATATAAAAGTAGGGACATGCACTGGGGTAATTTGGTACCAGGACTCCTAGAATGAAATCCAAGAATCCAGGATCCTCATTCAGTCACCATCTGACCTCAGGAAGGTCCCGTGACTGCCTTCATTCTTTAACTCAGCAACATTTTTATTAAGCATCTCTGCTGTTATGAAGCTTTAGGGGTTCATATTATTGTGGCAAGTATCAGAGAACAAAGAGATGGTTACAGTAATGTGATAAACCACCAGTTTACATTTTAGCAACTGCTTTTTACTAAATCCTTTATCACAGATGGCATTGCTGATACCTTTATTTATTTATTTTTTGCAGTCCGATAGGTGAAAAATATTTTCTTACTTTATTATATATTTATTTGATTCTTAATTGGTGAAGTTGAACATCTTTTTCATATGTTTATTGTATGTCTTTTTTGAGTGTGTGTGATTCTTGTGATTATGTCTTTTGCTCCCAATGAAAATACACAAGAGCACAGAGAAGGGAGTACTTACCTAGCCCTATCTCTGAAGCCAAAGAGGAATCTCCTAGCTGAGACTGGAAGGATGAGTAGGGATGACAGTTTGTGGATAAGGTGAGAAGTACTGTTTCCACACTCTGCTTTGTGATGCTGGGACTACAACTCTAAAAACTACATTTGCTCTTGCCAGCTGGCTCGCTGTTAGGCTGTGCCAATGCAGAAACTGGAAGGCACGAGGAAGGGAGACCCAATCTGAGTCTTCCTGTGTATTTGCTCCTACTCTGTGTCCTCCCAGTGAAATCCCTTCACCCTGGCAGCAGCAGTTGTCTCTAGTCTCCAGCTGGTTTGTTTAGTTTTCTTTCTTTCTTGCATTCCAAGAACCAGCCTTATCATAACCCCTCAAAACCAGCAGCAGCCTGGAAGTGCCCCCTCCTCAGAGATCCCCCTACAAACTATGAACTCAACTCAACCCAAACTCTTTCCTTTGTTCCCAGAAAGCTGCTATTTTGGCCACTATCTGTGTTTTACTTCCCAACACTCTTTAACCCATTTATATTAAATCCTTTCTGGTGAAATACCTGGGGTAGTTTTGGTTTTTCTTACTGGATTTTGACTGGTTTAGAATTAGAATAACTTCCATGGGAAAAGATGAGGTTCAGCTTTTACCTGTTGAACTTGAGTAGCTATAGGACAACTGAATTTCAAGTCTAGCAGGTGACTAGAGATCTTCCGCTGATGTTCAAAAACGATGTTAACACTAGAAATATCAGAATGATGTGTTTCCTCATTTACATAAAACTGGAATTGGTATAAACAATCACTTCTAGCTTTAAATTTTCTGACATAAATACAAATAGACACTTTTTAAAATAAAGATGGTTTGGGCCATAAGTATAGCTGAATGGCTGACTTGATTCTGGGTATCTTAAGTTATGAAGCAATCAGGAAAGTATCACAGAAAAATCTTCAAGCTTTGTGCTGTCAATTAAACCAGAAATTTCACGTGGCAATGTGGCCTTTAAAGTTTTTAGAGTGACGGCAGAAGTGCACATGTCTCTATTATTTTGAGGGGCTTGAGTGAAATTGGAGTGGAGTTGTTAAATGCTGTAATGTCCTACAACTGAAGGGCTTGGAATGGATGAGCAGTTGCCCGTTATCATTCTGAGAGGCTCTCCTTTCTTCTACCCATTTTCACAAAAGGAAATCTGAATACTACTGGAGAGTTTTAGACATTAGGCTAAAGCCTTTTCAGATTCTGAGAATGGAAGGCCAAGAGAAAGGCTGAAAAACAAAACACTACAAAAACCATATGATAGAATTATTAAGTCATCAAAACTTTCCAGGATACTCGAGACCTCTATTCCCCTTGGTTGTCATCCCATTGAAGTGGTCATTGTAGCTAATAAGCTGATATAAGTTGGTGCTTTTGGAAAAGATACTGCCTATATGTGCCTTTGTAGGGTGGTAAGTTCAAGGGAAACCTAACTGAGACACTCCAAAGATTGCAAGGTAGTTTAAATGTAATAAAATAGGCGGGAAATGTAATGAAATAGGCACTCTAGTAAGTGCTCTTAAGTCAGATTTCCTCAGCCTGAAATTTAGAGGTTTACAGTAGAAAAATCGTTTTCAAATGCAACAGAACATGGGGCAGAATCATGAGATGTGTTTATAAAACTGAGACTGAGCATCGTTTTAGAGTTTAGAATGTGTTACAATCATAAAGGAGCTCATCATACAGTTATAACAGAAGTTTTCATTTCTTGTTCTTTAATTTGACCCTAACCTTCTTTTCTGACTCTTCCATTGTTTCCACAGTCATTTGTTAGGCAGAGAATATTTCAAGTATTTTGTTGTTGTTATTATGAAAAAAAGTCTGTCAGTGTGTTTTTGAGATTCTGAATTCGTATTTTATTTTCCATTGGTTCTGCTTCTAAAAGTATGATTAATTCTATTACGTAGGGGTGTAAGAAAAAATGTTCAGCTATAGACAGAATTTGTAAATCAGATTTACAGTAATTTGAATTTAAGTTCTGAGATGTTGTAAAATGTTTTTATTTTACACATTATAGATTTTTTGTCTGAATTTTTTAATACTATAAGCTTATTTTATTTTCCTAATATTAAAAAAAAATTATCTACAAACTAAATAACAGAAACTTTAGGAACAACATCCTTGTCTTAAGTATAAAGTTGCTATGGTCTGAATGTCTATGTCCTCCAAAATTCATATGTTAAAATATTAAGAAGTTGGGACTCTGAGAGACCCTCATGAATGGGGTTAGTGCCCTTATGAAAGGAATTGAGGGAGCCTGTTTGCCCTTCTACCATGTAAGGACACCATGAGAAGGTGCCATTTATGGAAAAGGCCCTCACCAAACACTGAATCTGCTGGTGCCATGATCTTGGACTTCCCAGCCTCTGGAACTGTGAGAAATAAATTTCAATTTTCTATAAGTTACCGAGTCTAAGGTATTTTGTTATAGCAGCAGGAATGGATTAAGACAGAAATTGGTACCCATAAATGGGGTGCTCCTGTAATTAATACCTAAAAATGTGGAAGTGGCTTTGGAACCGGGTAATGGACAGAATCTGGAAGAGTTTTAAGGAGTAGGCTAGAAAAAGCCTATGTTACTGTGAACAAACTAAGACTGGAGTGAGTCAGGGTCTGGTGATATGAGGGCTTGTGGATCCCTAAACTACTTTCACTAAAACCCAATCATTGTTTTGCATTTTAAATTCTAGGCTCAGAAGCAATGTTTTAAAAAGGACTCCCTTACTCATCTAAAAATATAAAATACATTGGTTTTCTTTGATGTCCAGTTTTTGTTATTGGACAGAACACATTTATGATGGACTAACTGCCTGAGCAATGAACAGTTTGGCAGAGACAGATTATCCCAAAGCTACAGTAACCAAAACATGTACTTGTATTTACAGGTCAGAGCAGTGCATCCATCAGTGTGAAGGCCTGAACAGAAAAAAATGACAGAATGAGCAAGCTTTAGCAATAAAAGAAATTACAATGAGGAACAAGGTACAAATGGTTCAGGATCTAGTTTAGAAATGCTGGTCATGTACATACATTCTATGTGGTTATTGATGAGCTTACCTAAACAATTAGAAGGAACAGCCTAGCCCTGGTATATCTGTCTGTGCAGTGATTGTTCAAGTAATACTTTTTACCTTGATCCCAAAGTAAAGAAACATGTTTAGAGAGAACTTCAAAGGGATATAAAGTTGGGCTGGGGATTTGGAGAACTGGTGTAATTGTTTTTTTTTTTTTTTTTTTTTTTTTTTTTTTCCAACTGTGGGAAAGGCAGCCATTTTATTTATTTTTTTTTTTAATTTTATTTTGTCGATATACATTGTAGCTGATTATTGCTCCCCATCACCAAAACCTCCCTCCCTTCTCCCTCCCCCCCTCCCCCCCAACAATGTCCTTTCTGTTTGCTTGTTGTATCAACTTCAAATAATTGTGGTTGTTATATCTTCTTTACAATAGCCAAGAGTTGGAACCAGCCCAAATGCCCATCATCAGATGAGTGGATACGGAAAATGTGGTACATCTACACAATGGAATACTACTCAGCTATAAAAACAAATGAAATACTGCCATTTGCAACAACATGGATGGACCTTGAGAGAATTATATTAAGTGAAACAAGTCAGGCACAGAAAGAGAAATACCACATGTTCTCACTTATTGGAGGGAGCTAAAAATTAATATATAAATTCACACACACACATACACACACACACACACACAAACTGGTGTAATTGTTTTTAGCTGCCAACCAGATGCTGACTGTATGATGTGAGGAAAGTCATTGTCACCCTTTATGACACAATTTGTTTTTCTCCATAAGATGAGAATTTAATTTTTTAAAAACTTGTTATATTTGTAGTTAAAGCGTTTTGTGAAAAAGCATGCTTAGGAGTTTTGAAAAGTTCAGAGTTCTATACTGACCAAAAGCACTATTAATCAAGCAATTAACATTAGTTGGATAGCTATTAGCATTGTGGACTTTGGTAACTAGAAAGAAGAGCAAAAAATATGTCTTCCACTAAGGAGACATAATATAAACACAAACTTTAAAAGACAAGGTGGTTATGTAAAACATGAAGTAAAATATATATCATAAAAATGATTAAAGCAATTTCCAAGAAATTTTATAAAATTATGATTATAAGCTTATGCAGTAGTAAAGCACCCTTTACTCATGTATCAGATGATGATTGAGAATTGACCACTGGAGTTCCCAAGATAAAGATTACCCGGGACTTCTTCTGGTATGGAAATCACATTCGTAAAACTCTATGGCCTGGCTCTTGATGTACTAAAGGGAAGATAAAGAAATATATATAGTCTCTCTTGCTGTATGATCTTCAAGCCTAATGACTTCTTAAAATCCCGTTTTGAATATCAGACGCAGAAGAGTTAACTCTTCCTTTTTCTTTGCATTTCTTCAGGTATCCTAATCTTGCCACCACTATCATACATGATGCCTTTGGCTGATTATGTACATGGAAAGATAAAAAAGAAAAATACAGTAATTTTTCTAATTAGTAGCTGGATTTCTATTTATCTGTTATTTATCATCTCTCTCTCTCTCTATTCATCTATATTATGTATTAACCAATCTATCCTTATCTATCATTTATCCTTGTGGCTGTAATAAATAGCAATACCGTCTGTTTACATACATGCAGAAAGATACATCTGGAATATTGTCCAGCGAGCATTAATAACTATTTTTCCTGGGTGGTGGGATTTTGAAGATATTTTGCTTTCTTCTTTTCACTTTTATGAAGTGCTTGATTTCATTTTACGGAAAAATAAAATGTTTTTCTTAAAAATGAACTAGAAATAAAAAGATTTTCATTGGGAAGATGGAATAATAATAGAAGAATCTACCTCACGGAATTATAATTAGGATTAGATGAAATTCTACATGTCAGGTGCTTCCCAGTATCTACTATGAGGCATTGGAGGCACTCAGATGATTTTTGTCTTTTTTTCCTAGTCGTATTTAATAATTTGGCCATTGTGCTGTTTTCCTGGTGTATACATTGAAAATCCAAAAGTACTTTTTGTGATTGCTGGCAAATATTGTCTTCCATAAAGCAAAGTTTGACTGTAATTTAGAGAATTGCACACAAAATAAATTAGAACTAATTTTAGCAACCAAAGTGAGACAAAAAGAATAATTTGATAGAAGATAAGGTTATGTTTATATAGAATAAGAATAATTCACAGATTAGGAAAGATTTCAAAAAATGTTAAAAATCTAATCATAAAAGAAAAACTATCATAAGTACAGGACAAATTTTATTTTTCCTACTCCATTTGCAGCCATACGAAACAATCCACCATGGAACTCATCTTGGCTTGCACATATTCTGGTAAAGTGTAGAAACAACAATATTTGAATGTACATTTGCTAATAAACCAGATAAAACAAGCTTATGAGTACTCAAGACTGAAGTGCAGCAGTGTGATGAGATTCTGCTGAAAAAAGTTGACAGCAATTAGGAAAACAAGCACAAGTTCACTGTTCGGCTACCCCTGAGGACTTACACTTTCTTTTTCTTTTATTCTTTTCTTCTCTTTTTTCTTTTTCTTTTTCTTTGAGTTACAGAAATGATTTCCAATGGGAAGTAACAGAAATATTTGTAAGTTGATTCTTTGACCCTAAGATTTTTAACTCATACAATGCCAGATACAATTTTAATACTCATTCATTTATTTGCTTTTTCTAACTGTTTTATTTTTGTTTGAGTACACTCATCCTGCATTTTCTATTTATTTTCACAAAAGTTGGCTAACTTCTCCACCTTAGGTATAATTCTCTTCTTTAAAATGTTCCTATAGTTACTTTTTTTTTTTTTTTTTTACTATATCAATTCTTAAAGACTGAGCTGCCCCAACAAGACATGTTTATGAGTAGAGGGGCTGCAGACTCAAGTCAGGTATTAAAGATGCATCCCAGGTAAGGCAGGGGTCTGTTCTTCCTTCATTTGACTTTGGATATAAGAAATTAAGCATAAAATACAATAGCCTCTGGGTGGGAAATGACGGATTCATTTAACCCATAGTTCTCAGATCCATTGGCAATGGTCTAGTCTTAGAAGGAGGTCTGGTGAAGTCCTCTTGTGTGAACTTCCTTTTCAGTATCTTGGCTCCCTAATCAATTATCAAGTTTCACATGAGGAACACAGTAATTATTTGTCACAATAAATTGTATTCCTTAAACTAGAATTTTTACAGCAGTTTGATTATTTGAAGATATTCTGTAATTTTCTACCTTTTTAATTTGGAGACCTAGACTCCAGCCATTTTATGAGATGATTTAGTGAAAGTGCCTTGAATAGTACCTGTGACATTGGAAATACTCAAGAGTTGCTAATGTTTTTACCTTTCTTTCAGATTGAGAAAGTTAATATACATCACTCATTTTGTTAATGCAAACCTAATGAATTTTGGGGTCATGATATTGAAAAGAGCCAAATATATACTCAGTCATTCAGAGGAAAAAGGAAGCTTTCTAATTCCTGAGCCATGAATTTCCCATTAACATTTTAATTCTTTAATCCATAGAGGAAGCATGGCTGGCTAATAATATAACAGAAAGTTTACCTATAAATCTTCTGAAAAATATATTGCATATATAATAAAGGTACAGTCATATTTTTAAAGTAAAATGAGAACTTGTTTTACGTATAACATCCTGTAATGACACGAGACTTTAAAAATGTACAATTATTTTTATTACTCCCTTATTAATTTTAAGTTGGACCTCTGAGTTAAAATGGGCAGATATAGCCATTAGGACCATCTTATGAAAAACAACGTGTAGAGCTTATGTTTTCATCATTGCTATTTCAGGAACCACCAGAATTTCAAAGGTTTATTACTTAAATCTCTTCGCTTTTGTTTCTGCAAAGTAACAAAGATATACCTGAAAGCCAATGAAAACGACGATTTCTCTTTTTGCCATTGTATTCTGAATATAAATGGTTGCGAGGATGTTCTATCATTCTCTTACGTCTTAGACATCAGCTGATGCTTTTAGAATTAAGAAAGTATTGACATATGAAAATGAAGGAAATACTATTGGAAAACATTCTTACAGAATGAAGTTTATTGAAATAACAAAATATAATAGAGAAGGAAGATTCTGTTAAAAACTAGTGTAGCTGGTTATAGGTTACGTTGCTATCAAAAGAAAATCTTATTCATATCTTTCAGCCCACAGCATGTATAAAATTAACAGTTAAATGAGGAACTTAGAATGAAAAAAGAAATGCTAAAAATATATCTTGATAAAATGTTCCCTTTCCCCTATAAAACTTGTAAATTAGCTGTGGGAGCCTCACACTGGTGCTGAACTCTCTTTCTGAAAGCCTATTGTTAGTCTTCACTGGAGCCTCCCATGGGCTTTTACATCTCATTTAAATTCCCTTACCCACATCTTCCCTCCTATCATTCCTTCTTCTCTCATCTGCTCAGCTGGCAGTGAGTATTATAAGAAATTAATAAAGCAAATGAACAAATATACATAAGAAAAGATACAATAAATATCTAACAAGAGTAAGAATAATTTCTACTCTAATTCTAATTTAGAGTCCCTCTGCGTCTTATTGTCAGTTGAACCTTGGTTTTGAGTCCCTTGCTGCTCAAAGTGTGGTCCTCAGACCAGCAACATCACATCACCTGGGATCTTGTTAGAAATGCAAAATCTCAGGCTCCACCCATAGCTACTAAATTAAAATCTGCATTTTGACAAGATCTCCATGTATTTTATATGCCCATTAAAATTTTTTTTAAAATGTATTTGGAAAAAACAAAAAACAAACAAACAAACAAACAAAAACCTGTGCTCAGCCTATCCAGAGAATGACATCAAAACTTCTCATCCTTATCTTACTTGAGCTTAAGACTGAAACTATAGACAAGCTTTTTAAAAAAAATTAATTTTGTCACCTTTTAATGTTTAAATTCAATAAAACTCCCTTTAATGTTGCTAAAATGATGCTAGGTAATGTAGCTAGTTAAGCTGAATCATTCAATTTTTAATTTTTTCATTTCAAGATGCTGACCAATTTCCTTTTTTCCATTAGATATCAGCCACTGGAGTCAGAAAATTCATACCACTGGATTCCCATTTATGTAACTCACACCACTATGATGGGACTAAAACATTCAGGTTTTTAAAATCTTTCCACCTCTCCATTTGCAATATCCAATGGCTTTTTCAGATGGTTTCTGCTTCTCATTCCTTTTCATTTCTCTAGCCACCAGCCTAGTCTCCTCCCTAACAAAGCTCTTGGCCTCCATCCAGCCTCTACCTCTTTTACTGAGCTTCCTAAGACATCATTTTCCAGACTGTGTTTACAGCACAAGCAATTCTACACTGTATTGACAGGAATGACTCCTGCAAAGTGTACTGTGGTCAAATGTGTTAGTAAATGAAAAGCCTGATAAGACATAGGAAGGATTTTTACCAATGGGCAGGTCATACTTTGAATAGTACTACACTAAAGGTATGTACTCCTCAGTCCAGGAAATATTAGAAATTAAAAAACAAAAACAAAACTAGTCTTTGAACCCAGCTTTATAGGATTATGGTCACTCTGTAATCATCGACGGGCTAAATATAGGATATAGTGTTTTCAAACTTTATTTGACCATAGAACTTTTTTTTCACATAGCATCTTACAAAGACTGGGGTTCTGTAACTATGTTTTGAGAAATGCAGTCAGAAAAGCTTGCTTTTCTCATGTTCTCCTCCTGCTAAGAAACTCCAAATGGCTTCATACTCTTGATGGCATCAGGTTCAAATTTCTCTGTTGTCGTTTTTTTTTTTTTTTTTTTTTTTTTTTAGTCCTTACCTGATATGATTCCATCCTATTGTCCTACCTACCCAAGCTCATGCCCCCTGGCTCTACCCCACACATGCTAGTTGTCAGGAAGCCTGTTACCCCATCTGATATCTATGTAAAGAAAACAAACCACTCCTGGCCTGTGCCTTTCCCCATTACATTCTCTCTTCCTGGAATGAAGCTTCTGGCACACCTGTCAAATCTGAAGCATATTTTAAGGCCCAGTTGTTTCAATCTTCATTGTCTTAAATTCGGTGCCATAAAAATAGATCTAAAGAAGAGGACTTGTGTGAAAAATGACTTATTAGGAATGTGCAGGAAAAAATAGATGGGGGAGGGGAAAGTGAGGCCAGGATGAAAAGGGGGCCAAGCAAGGGTAGGACAGGGAGTGAAGTCCCATGAAGCTAACTGGCTCAGCCTCATGGGGGAGCTTTGGAGATAGTGTTGGTTACACATCCAAACTGTCTCAAGCAGGGCACAGAAGCCAAGGGCATTGCTTAAGGGCTGTGAGTGTTGCGGGGGGGGGGGGGGGGGGGGGCGGGCATAAATTCACACACATTCCCAGCTTCCCTCTGTCAAAGACACCTGGGTGCTGGCTGCTGGGAATGGAAGCATGCAGGAGCCTGTGAGTGCACAAACTTTGAAGCAATCCCGGGATAAGTGGATGGAGTACTGAGAGCATCAGCTATGGCTTCCAGGCACCCTTCCCTAACAGGGCATCTCTCTGCAAAGTCTGACTGAACTTGTTGCTAGCATTATTTGGTTTTGCACTTACTTGCTCTCTGTGTTCATGTATATATATATTTTTTCTAAATTCATCAAGATTGGAAGCCCTTCACAAGCAATATGCGTGCATGATAATTCTCTTGTAAATTGTGTATTCCCAAGCAAACTCATTCATTCACTTAGGAAATATATCACCCCCCCAAATTAGGCTTTGAGTGTTAAGAACATGAGTATAATAGTGACATCACCCCAACCTTTATTGTCTAAAGAAGAAGTAAGGTAGGTATTGAGGTTTCAGTTGGATCAGGATTTTAGGGAAGATAATTATGTTTACTACCAGCTAAGAATCGAACTGGCTGAAATTAAAAAATGAGCTCATTTCCCTTGCTTGATATTTTGACCATGATAAAGTAAAATCTCTTCTTCTGGGTTAGAAACATCAACAAGATATTATACAGGTTGACGTGAGGTGTGTTTCAATGCAATGTGGAATTAGAACATCCGAGTCAGTAGTGCAGCATCACCAGTTACTTTGTGATCACAGATGGATTAGAAACCTTTTGGACCCTATTTTCTTTATCTCTAACATAGAGTTGAGGGTAATAATAATTTTTCTCTTTATCTTTGCTCTCAGGGTTAAATGAAATTATAATGTATAAGAGGACTTTATAAATCTTAAAGTCCTGTGTTGATTTTAGCATGATAGTAGGTATACGTAGTGATGGAAAGCTGTGATCCCCTTCCTGTCTCATCATAAGGGTCACAGCTGGCACTCCCATAACAAAAGACAGGTTAAAAAGAGAAAAGCATAACAAACTTATTTATTCAAAGTTTTACACAGCACAGGAGCCTTCAGAAATGAAGACCCAGGACCAGAGGCATGGAGCCAGGAACCTGACCCCCTTCTACTACCAGGCACACCACCAGCACCTCAGGGCCCACCCAGGGACCTGAGGCATGGATCTGGGGACCAGCCCTCCCTCCCACAACCAGGCACACCACCAGTACCTCGGGGCCTTCCCAAGGTCCTGAGGAATAGAGCCGGGGACCAGATCTCCCCACCCAACAACCAGGCACACTGCCAGTGCCAAGGAACATGCCAAAAACATCACCTCCATGTGGGTGGCTCACCACAGCCACCACAGTAACCATGGCTGCCACAAAAGAGACTAGACATCACAACCACTGTGTAGATGTTCCACAAGCCACTGGAGTGCATTGACACAAGGAGAGTCACCAGCAGAGATCAAAGAAAAGAACAGGATGTCTCTCTCCACAAAGCCCATTCCAGAGTGACAGAAGAAGCATCTACTCTATGATAACATTGGAGGACCTGAACACACCTTTCAGCACTGGACAGATCATCTAGACAACAAATCAACAGAGTAACCATTACTCTTTCAGAAGAAGAGAAAACATCTAGGGTTATCAGTGGTGGGAGGGGGAGGGAGAGGGGATAGGGAGAGATTGGACAAGGGGCATAAAGAATAAGTACAATTCATAACAATATTATAAACTATTATAAACTAGTAATATTTAAAAAAAAAAAAAAAAAAAGAAATGAAGACCCAAAGACCTAGGGAAAACTGCAAATTTTTATGCTTAGGTTCAGTGAAGAAGGGACAGTCATGCAGAAATGTAATTGGACCAAAAGGATATAATCTAATCATAATAAACTAAGGGGGGAACCCAGCAAGGCTGTCTGTTCAGATTCTTCTTGGCCTCTCTGTATGACATCCCTCTGGAATGATGGACTTATGAACTACTTTCTGTCGAGGCAAATCAGAGAATTTCTTTATGGCCAGCTCTCATGGAACGGTGGGAGAATGACCTTGTGTCTGAGGCCCTCCCAATCTCTTCCAGTTCAAAGCACTTTGGAGTAGCATTTTCTGAGCTCTAACATACTTAGGTAAATAAGTAGAATACTTGTTTTTACTCAAAATCAAACAATGTTAGAGTCCAGTCAAAATCATTTATTTCAGAAGCCAAAAAAGCTATTAACAAACTCAAAATGCTAAGGTGATTTTTATTTACTTACAATTTTTATAACTATAAAATATTTAGCATATAATGGCTGAGCAAAAGATAGGCTGCTGCTTAACAGCTCAGTGTTGGTAATCCAGCAGTTGTTTCAGGCTGCATGTTTCAAATTCTATTGCCTTCCTATATCGTTTCTTTTTTTATCATTAAGGTAGCTTTTAGCATGAGAGGCTCAAAATTACCAATTAATTAAAACCATTGCCCAGTTCCCTTCAGCTGCGTATGTAACCTGCATTGAGTTCTGCAGCTGGGGGAGTGCACCCCTGGAATATCAATCTCATCTCATAATTGGCTGCACAGTGTTTTACCTCTTAGATATGCAGGCCAATGAACCAAATGAAAAACAGAAAGCCTCAGTTTTGCTATACTATTTTGGCATATAGATTTATACCCCATTTAATCTTTTCAAGAGCTCATTGAAATTAATATTTGCGACAATATTTGGATTTTGACTTTCACTGTTCTACACTGGAAACATCCTTTTCCTCTTGGTGCCCCAGACAGGACAGCAAAATAATTCTGCTGATACCCTGGGCTTTCTGGCTCACTGCCAAACAGTGCCTACAGAAAGGAGAGCAGCCAAGGCTGCTGAGCAGTCTGTGCTGGCCGTGCACAAGTCCTCCAGCACCTCTGCAGAGAGATTTCATTCCATGGCAGTCACCAGTTTAGACCCTCTCAGGGAAAGCCAGCATTCCTAGGCTTCATTAATAGAAATATGGCTTCCCAGACTCAACAAGGAAAAGCATTGAATTTCTGCAACTTGAAAGTCATTCAATTTTGGACAGAATCTGATAATAACAGTTACTTTTTAGTATGCATTTATGTCAGAAAATATAGCATGCTGTGTGCTTTTTCTTCTTTAATCCCTACATTGATCCTACAAGTAGGTACAATTTTGATCCCATTTATGGTTATAAAAAATGAGGTTTCAAGATTATGATAATTCCTCATCTATGGCCAGATTTCCCTGAAACAGAACCAGAGATGAGGATTCTGTATGTGCTTTATTAAGAAAGTGCTTGCAAGAGAAACCAGTAAGAAAGTGAGAGAAGCTGGGCAGGGAGGGGAGGAAGCCCCATAAGGAAGAAACTTCAAAAAGTCTGAGAGTGGAGCTTTAGACCATTTGCACAGGGGAGCTCTGGAGTGGAGGTTAAGGCTTGGGGTTATGCTAACCTAGAGCCAGGGTACTCAAGCCTTCAAACTCTTTCATTCTGGGAGCATGTAAACTTCTAGGCACCTCCTACTCTTGGTGCTGGCAGGCAAAACAGGCTTCTGAAGTCTGAGGACTCTCCTGGGGAGGAAGTGGAGCAGATGCTGGTAATCGGAAGGGGAAGTTCACTGAAGGAGGTTGGGGCGACCAACATTATCCTAAGTAGCCACATAGCTAAAGTGCAGCAAAGCTCAGACTCCACCCAGGCTCTCTCTGACTCTACAGATCAGGGATTTTAACCACCACCCTGAATGTCAGACAAAAGTGGTCTGGCTCATGGGCAATCAGAATAATGGAGGTTCTGTAAACAGATGTCCCTGATTTACAATGGTTCAACTTATGATTTTTAGACTTTACAATAGGTTTATTAGGGTAGTAAATGCATCTTTGACTTAAGGTGTTTTCAGTTTAGAAAGGAATTATTAGGAAGTAATTGCATGTTAAGTTGAGGAGCATCTGTATTGTGTTCCATGAGGAGTTGTTGACAATAGTTAATGATAAGTATCTTAGAGTAGAGAAGATAGAAAGAAAAAAAAAAAAAAAGAAAGTTGCTGTGAATTATTTTGAGGGCTGTGAAGCCCTTGGACACAGAAGTTGCTTTGTACTAGGTTGTTCCCAAGTGCAGAAATAGAATAAAAGGATAGAGGGAAACAGATTGAAGCTTGATATAAGGAAAAATTTTAGGGCAATAAGACATTTCCAGTAATGGAATCAACTACTTTCAAGAAGAAAAATTAGTCACACGTTGTTTTCTTTTTTAATTTTTTATTTGAAATGATTGTATATGTCTGTGGGGTATAGGGCTGAATATCAAAACCTGTGTGCAATATGTGATGCTCAAATCAGGATATTTAGTATATTCAATATTAGACAATGTAATCATCTTTTGTGACCCTTTACCAATTTCTTGCTAACTCCCCTCCACCTCCCGCTTTTTCACCTCTGGTAGCCACAGTTCTGTTCTTTCCTTTTGAAAGTTCAACGTATTATTGTGATTGTTGTATCTTTCTTTCTTCTTTTTATTTATTTGTTTATTTTTTTAGTTTTCACTTATGAATAAGGACATTGCAGTATTTCTCTTTCTTTGTCTGGTTTATTTCGCTTAACACAATTTTCTCTAAGTTCATCCATGTTGCTGCCAATGGCAGAATTTCATTCTTTTTTATGGCACAGTAGTATTCCATTGTGTATACATACCACATTTTCCTCATCTAGTTGTCCATCAATGGACATTTAAGTTGGTTCAAACTCTTGCCTACTGTAAGTAAAGCTGTGATAAACATGGGAATGCAGGTGTCCCTCGACATGATGATTTCCATTCCTTTGGAAATGGAAATCCCAGCAGTAGGATTGCTGGATAGTATGGAAGTTCTATCTGTAGCTGTTTAAGCAAACTCCATACTGTTTTCTATCATGGCTAAACTAATTTACAGTCCCACCAACAGTGTAGAAGAGTTTCTCTTAGTTCACATCCTCGCTAGCATCTGTTATTCCCTGTCTTTTTGATAATAACAGTCTAACTGTGATGAAATGATATCTCAATGTGGTTTTGATTTGCATTTCCCTGATGCTTAGTGATGTTGAGCATTTTTTCATGTGTCTGTTGGCCATTTGCATATCTTCCTTTGAGAAATGCCTATTCAGCTCCTGTGCCCATATTTTCATCAGGTTATTTGTTTTTTTACTGTTAAGTTGTTTCAGTTCTTTGGATATTCCGGATGTTAATCCTTTGTCAGATGCATAGTTTGCAAAGATTTTCTTCTGCTCTGTAGGTTGTCTTTTCCCTCTATTAATTGTTTCTTTTGCTGCACAGAAGGTTTTTTTTGGGGGGGGGTCTTATTCATAAAGACTTTGCCCAGTCCTACTTCCTGAAGGGTATCCCCTATGTTTTCTTTTAGAAGTTTTATAGTTTCAGGTCTTATATTTAAGTCTTTAATACATTTTGAGTTGATTTTGGTATGTGGCAAGAGGTACGGGTCTAGTTTCATTCTGCTGCATATGGACGTCCAGTTTTCCCAGCACCATTTATTGAAAAGGCTGTCTTTTCCCCAATGTATGTTCTTGGTGCCTTTGTCAAAGATCAGTTGGCTGTAAGTATTTGGGTTGATTTCTGGGTTCAAGTTGTCTAGAAAATCACCTGTCAAAGAGATCTCATTACATGGGAGTTGGACTATCAGATCAACTTCTAAAGCCCTCCAATTTTCTAAAATGAGGACTTAGTTTGTAGGAGCCATTTGGCTTGTTACCTTGTCATTCCCTGGCATAAATGTTATGGTATAAAATCAAGTGCATTAACTTTCATCTGAGATATGATATTTAAAAAGAGTCAATTGCCCTGCCTATCCCCCATCACCTTTCTCCTCACATCTGTTCCTCTGTAATAGGCAAATGAGCCGGGAGACAGGATGACTGCTGCATTAGGAAACTGAGTATGTGCAAATGTTCTCTAAATTGCTTAGGATAAGTCTGAAATTGTAGCTAGACAATTTTAAAATAGAGTTTAAAGAGAACTGAACATCACCACAGAGAACATGGCTACAAAATGAGTCAAAACAACTCACAATAAATAATCCAGTAAAGACAAGTTCAATAATTAATAATCCCACTTAAAAGGAAACTGCAGTCTATCCACAGGCATTTTTACTTATGTTTTTAAGTTTGTCAAAGACTGACACTGAAGGTCTTAAATTATTCAAATTCTGTGTATTTAATGTAAAAACATTGAAAATCCTGAGAAAGTCATCTTTGTTCCAAAATAAAGTGTCGAGTGTAAATAGTCAATTAACAGGGACATTAGGGATAGTTAACCAACTCATCAGAATTAGTTCTTATTTTTTAGTTCTTCTTCAAAACAGGCAGAGGGATGTGCTGAGTTGATTTTTAGTCTTGAGGTTAAAAGCTGCTATGTTTTCCTTAGTGAAAAATGATTATCACTATTTTTTCTCAGTGATGAACTTGATTCTGGTTGGAGACATTTGTTTTCTTAATCTCTCTGCCTTTCATTCTCTGTTTCTCTCTCACTCTCTAAGCCTCTTTCTCTCTGCTCTTACCTTGTTTTCTGGATTACTTAAGGAAGAGAAGACTCCAATAAAAGAATAGCTAGTTTTCTGTTCCCCAGCCAAAAACAAGGGTGCACAGGTCAGGAGAGGTAGTTAGTGTGAGTAGCAATTCCCAAGAAGATATTTTTTCATCTCATAGAAATAAGGTACATTTGAGCAAGTCCCCTTGTGATAAATGACAGCCTGGAGGATTGCAGTATTCCTTTCTTCCAAGAAATTGATAGATAAGATTTCCTACGTTTTAGCGAGTCATAGATTTAAGGTCAGTGATTATGGTTTAAATGTCCAAGGGAGATCCATTTCCCTGTCCAGAAGAGCAACTTTTGCTAGGTGCTGCAAGAGAATCTCTTGGGATGTATACTGTATTGATGCAATACTTTGTCCTCTTTGCCTTTTTTCACAACTCTCATGCAAAGACAGCAATCTTGCCCTCTAACCCCTTAGCTATGCAGAGTGGAAGATGGTGAGCCATCACTACAGGTCATATATCATATTACTAGCCACAACACAACTAGACTTGAGAACAATCTCAACAACACTTTTCTTCCAGCCACCCTTGACTCTAATAATAGCTTTTTACTAATGGTCTTCCAGGATGTTCTTAACTTTACACTGGTGTAGCAGCTCTTAGGAGGGGAACTAATTATGTTTTCATGTGCTTGCTTTACAGCAATTTGCATAGCTCTCTTCTGATACTCCTATTGTAGTCTACAGACAATGCTAGCTTTCTTCCCTTTACTTCAAGAGCCACTGGCCTGGACCTGGTGTGACTTCTTTGTCCTCACCCTTTATCACATGAGACTTTCTCAGTCCACCCTTCAATGTCTCATCTTCTTCCACGGGGCTCACTTTCCCACTTTCACTTCTCACTTTCCCCCCGTCCTGCCCATCTTGTTCAGTCCCACTTATTTCCTTTCCATCTGCCAGTCCTATTTCAACCTGAACAATTTTTAACTGGCCCTTTGTGAATACATTTTTGCCTTCAGGCTTTTAAATGTTTTTTTAAATTATTTTTTTATTTCAACATTTCAAACAGATGCCCAGGGCAGGAAGTGATATAACATTCAAGTGCATAACTACCTTAATATTATGTGATATTTTTGCTTTCAATTTTTAAAAAAATCAATTAAACATTGCAGATACACTTGTAGGCCTGTGTTTTCCTCAATTTAATCTACACCCTTTCTTCCATCCACAGAAGTAGGCCCTGTTGTTAAGTCAGGAGTTACTCTTTCTTACACCTTTTCTGTATATTTATGAATACGTAAATTTTATGGTGTTTTTTCGAGATTTGAAAACTATATTTGAAACATGTTTGTATTAGTCTGCTACTGTTGCTTATAACAGAATACCTGAAACTTGGTAATTTATAAAGAAATATAATTTATTTCTTACAGTTTGGAATCTTGGAAGTCCACAGTCCAGGAAACACATCTGGAGAGGGCCTTTTTAGTGGGAATTCTTCAGGGTCCTATGTTGACCAGGGTATCACATGGTGAGAATGGGCTGAGCAAGAGAGAGATTCGCCTTTTCCTCCATTTTATTCTTTCCAGGCTTCCAGTGGATTGAATGGTGCCCAGCCATACTGAGGGTGGATCCTTCCCACCTAGTCCACTCAGGCTCACATGCTAATCTCTTCTAGAAACACCCTCATAGACATATCCAAAAAGATGCTTTCCCAGGTTTCTGGGTATTCTCATAATCTAATCAAGTTGATGCCTAAAATTAATCATTACAATGTTATATTTAACTTTTTTCATTTGACGTTATGTTTTAGATTTATCCACATTGACAGATATAGTTATGATTCATTTACTTTGCTGTGTAATATTGTCCTGTGTGAATATATCACACTGTATTTATCCATTTTCAAGTTAATAAGACTTTAGGTTGTTTCTGATTTTTTGCTTTTATTGACAGGTTGCAAACAATATGTGTTTTCTCTTGTATATGTCTTTCTTGTATATGTCTTTTCATGCACAAGTAGGCTTCCCCAAGGCTTAGGACATAATTGTCTTCATCTATGCTGGTATCATATTGCTCTCCAGTGTGGCTGTGCTGATTTACACTTCTACCTTTGAAGTGCAGTAGGGAACAGAGACCAGTGTGTGAGCACTTTCCCCTTTGTGAGTTACCCTTATAATGTACAAATGCGAAGGAGATAACATGAAAAGATGGACTTCAAAAGGCAGCATGGAGGGCTACAGCTCTGCTATGGATAACTCTGTGAACAGGATAACTAAATTTATAACCTAATTGTGAAGACAGTTTTTACCATCCTTGTTGGTAGGCATAAAACACAGTAGAGGTCATAAAACTGGTGAAAATTCCATTAAAACTGGGTAAATAGTGAGCTGAAATCTTCATGTTGGTGTTTGAGAAGTGGTTCTATCCTCTTCCTAAAAGTATTTGAGATTTTTGCATACAGGACTATGGCTTATTTGCTTTCTCACTTTTTAATATCGTTCAGCATCACTAGAGTCCTTGCCTACTTTCTTTCACTAGGGTCCTCATTTCATAAACTGTCAAGAGTTTAGGATTATAGGGCTTCATACTATATGATCAGAATCAACAATATTTTTTTCATTCAATAGATATTTATTGAACACCTACTAAGTGCTACTTTTCTAGGCCCTAAAGATTTGTCAGTGACCAAGACAGAAAAGCTTCTTGCACACAAAGAGCTTACACCTTAGTGGGTAGAAGGATACCAAAAAAGGGAACACAATAATTTCAGATAGCGTAAAGAGTATGAAAGAAATAAAACAGGGCTCTGAGAGTGTCTGGGGCTGGTTGACAGCATATTTATTATTACACTTTCCATGTACCAATGACATGGCATCAGTTGTTACCAATTGTGTACAGTTTGCAAGGTGCTAGAGGATAGAGGCTTTATCTGTTAAACTTGATTTGAGATGACAACAATATTATTCATATGAGGGCTTTGATGTCACTGCATGATCATATGATGATGATTGTTACCCCAGTAATTAAGAATTTATTATGTAAAAGATGAACAGTGTAAAAGTTTCAAAAAGGAAATTTATAATCCAGCAGAAGAGATCACACCTCACACATGAAAAGTAACTAGAACATAAGGTGAGATATGCTGGTTGTCTAATGGGAGGTGTATCTCTGAGAACCAAAGGAGTCCAGAAAAAGAATGCCACTTTGGGGTTGTCATGAAAGAATTCCAGTAGGATGCGTTATTTAGCCTAAAGAATGATTACTCTTTGATATTTAGATTGTAAACCTGGATGTGTGTGGCATTATAATTCTCTGTAAAATTAATTCATTTACTCTAATAGCTTTTCTCTTCTTGCCCTAGATTTCATTTTGAATTAATTGGACTTCCATCTGGCATCTGCTTGTTAGGCCTGATCTCTTGCCAGGAATGGTCTTCCATTGTTCTTTCCTTGTCTCACTGGTGTCTTTACTTCTATTGTGGTGGGTGGGTCTGGAATTCCTCTGTGCCCCAAATCACCTGCATGCTGCTGCCGGGCTTGTCCTGAAATGGCTTCTCCCTTCCCATCTATGACTTGCCACAATGACAATCAATGTGTAGAAAAGAAGTCACACAAAGCAAAACAAAATCATAGTGATTTTGTCTGGCTCAAAAAAAAAATCTGTTGGCAGCAATCTTCTTTCAGAGTTTCATTCTCCTTTCTCAACACTACTTTGAAAAATTTCTTTCATCTTTTTTTTTTTCTTTTTTTGGTTTGAAATAATACAGGAACAAAATAAAGGAACCAACAAGTTTTACTGCACTGACAATTAAGAAGCCCAGCTTCATAGTAAGGAGGTTGGCTTGACAGTCAATTTGAGGAAAAAGGAAAAGAATAGATGTGTAAGGATTCCACTAAAAGGAAAAGAATAATTGAAATTGTGAGAAGACTAGAATATACAGAGTTCTAAATAATTGCAACTGATAAGCGTAGGGACAAATGTAGTAGCATCCAAGATTTTCCTAAAAGAACTCTGAACACCTTTCAGTATTAGATTTTGTTTCAGGAAATTACTATTTTTTAAGATTTTTATTCATTTTTTCAACATACTTAGGAAGTCTGAGCAATACAGCAGTTATTGCAAAATTGAGATAAAGAGCTGAATTTCTGCCTTTGAACAGCTTTTGGTCTAGAATGCAGACAGACATTCAGACAAACCATCACTGGAATAGAATCCCTAAATGACGCAGCTCCGAGGTGGGAGAGAGCATAGTGGAGGTAGGATCTACATACGTTTTCTCTGTTTTCTCTGGGGAATAATACTCTATTAGAAAACTTTGGCGTCTTTTCAATTTTATATGAAAATTAAAAATTTCAAGCTAAGTTCATTAACACTTAAACCTCTCAATTTTTCTTTTCTACAAAATGGGAGCTAGTTACTTTTCCTCTTCCTCACCCTTATTGTTTGAACTGCTCATTTTTCCAGCTGCCTTCCACCCAAAATCTGATTTTTTGTTTTGTACTCAAATCTCTCATTCCTTCCTCATAGCTTTATGTTCCAAGGGACACAGAGTACCAACTACGTTTTCTATTTCACTGTATTCTCTACCCCAGCTGTAGAGCCTAGTGCAGGGTTCTGCTCAGAGGATTGTTGACAAAATGCCCAAAGTTTCTAAAGCCACCCCAGAGACAGGGTATTATTTCAATGCTATCTTCTTATGGATTTCAGAAAGAAATCAAGGGAACTGATTAAACAGCGACTGCATTTTTACTGCGGAATCACCTCCCTGAGAAACAGTGGGAAGTAAATTACAGGAAGGAAACCTGCAGGGAAAGTTATTCTTGATTAGACATCACTTTCACTGACCGCTCCTAGGGAAGCCCAGTGCTCAGCAGTGGCACATTTTGACACAGAGCACAGAAATCATGTGAGCTGGGGCTGGAGGAAAAATAACAGGTTGCAGAAACTGGAGTGAGATTCTATTTTAGCAAGGACAGGAAGTCTAAGGATTCATTTACAAGTCGCTATTTTAGAAGGGAAATATAAACTGATCATATGGGAAAATATTGCTTTCCAAACAGGAGCCCCCTGTCAGTGTACTCATGAAATTCTTTTTTTAAAAAAATATTATTTACTTTCTGATTAAGTTCAAAATTCCTACGTAATGATTATTGCTGTAAGATACAAATGGTGAAGAAATGTACAACTTTAATACGTGACATTTTCCCTCTATTCTTCCCCTCCAAGGTGACTCCATCAACTGTCTGATATGCATTGTTCTTGTCTTTCGTTTCTCTCTATATGCCATACACAATGGATTTTACAACTATATAGAGATGAGCTACTAAATTTGCACTGCTCTGTACTGGGACGTGGATATCATTCCCATTTTGTAGAGAAAGAAAGTGACCCTCTAGTGATAATTGATCATCCCAAGCCAATGAACACAGAAAAGTAAAAAAGGCTGAGACTCAAACTTCCTGACTTCAAATTCAGCGTCCCTGTGTATTGTTTCTTGTAAGAATGGTACCACCCCATAGGACAGGCTCATTTTAAAAAAAATTAATTCCCACCCAAAGAGCTATTTATATAGCGAGGGTAATACGGTCTCTGCTGGCATAGAAAATAGTACATTATGATGATGTATGCACTTTAAGTCAGTAGTATATTCTACCCCACCGGTTCTGAATATATGGTCCCTTCACCAGCAGCATAAGCATCCCCTGGAAACTTGTTAGAGAAGCAGATTCTCAGGCTTCACCCAAGACCTACTGAATCAGGATCTCGGGAGGTGGGATCCGACAACCTGGTTTTAATAAACCCCCTAGGCTGTTCCAATGCACATTAAAATTTGAGAACCATAGTTCCATCCTGTAAACTGCAGAAGATAAAACTCACTATCCAAATCTAAACAGCTTCCTATTTAAACCTTTGTGCTGATACATCTTCCTACTGAGGTCAAAAGATATACCCCCTGCAGAGATCAAAAGACATCTGTCTCACTTGAAAAACTAGCAGCTGATCTCTGTTTGGCCTAGGTCCAGGCTTATTGCTTCCAGGTATATTCATAGGATTTTGTTTTCCTTAATATAGTCTGTATATTTCTTGTTATTGTGAAAACTATTTTTAAAAAGCCTTCTTAATATAGTTCCCTATTATTTCCCATTTCTCATGTAGAAATATGAAACAATTGTATGCTTTTTACTGAATAATTCAACTCTGGAAGCTAAATATATATATATATATATATATATATAGAGAGAGAGAGAGAGAGAGAGAGAGAGAGAGAGAGAGAGAGAGAGAGAGAGAGAGAGAGAGAGAGAGAGAGAGAGAGAGAGACAACAACAACAAATGAATACAAAATACGAATAAGACTTCCAAAATCCTAAACATAAATTACAGTGTCAAGCAAGATGGTTACTTTTTGGCAATTAAGTGCTAAAGCCTACTTTAGATGAATGGAGGAAGGGCATGAAAAACAAGAGAGTCAGAACACAGGCTATTGTTCAAAAACTTTTCTCACAACAGTGCATGAACCAAGCTTGAACTTGGTTGTCACTGGAGTAGAGACCTGAGATTTTATTCACAGCATCATTGTTTGGCTCAGCATCTATTTCAAGGGTCTCAAAGTCTTGGGAATTCTCCTGGCTACTCTGTCATCAGCTTCATGTGAAAAAGAATGTAAGGGAAAGAGTCCACTGATAGTTGTTTCTAATAAGTTAGAGTTGCCACTTGTTGTACATAAAGATTGTCATCCAAAGAAAATATTAATTGTTGAGTGAATGAATGAACAAATTTACAAGAAACCCAAATATTAAGCACCATGCATTTTTCTTCTGCATAAACAAACCAGCCAAATATGTATGGTCTGTAAAATCTTTGATGTGCTTTCTTCACAGGTGAATAAAATACAACCTAACATTGAACTGTTTGCCTTTCCCTCACCCTGAGCAATGTTTCACTAAGGAACCTGGTGACATAGAGCTATAAATCTGAATGAAATTATAACAATGGGAAATCTGTACCATATAACATAACATAATATAATCATGTTGCCGCTTGGGAAAAGATTAATCACTAATCACAGTACAATTTTTAATTAAAAAGAAGGTGGGAACTAAAAGAAAAAAAATTAGGGATGTTCAGTAAGCTAGTGATCAAAGCCAAACATTAAATTAAAATGTTTTCTATGAAAATAGGAATCTGCTTATGCAGATTATCCCACTGAATTATTCCACCATCTGCAGAATTCATGCCTTTTTGTTTGACTCATTTGTTTCAAGTAGCTTATCAACAATAGCTCCCACTATTAACATAAATAAGAGATGCTTAGATGATGATAAAAAGAGACAATTGAAAAGTCATACCCTGCTGGAAAATTTTTAAAAACTAACACTATATTTTCATGCCATGTATTACAGCATCAGTGGAATTGTGCCCTTTAAGAAATTCAGCAATCTCTCTGGCCCTCTCCCAACCTCTCCAAAAAAACAACAAATATTAATGGTATCATCATAGAGAATGTTAAAACATTTGAGGGTGCTCTTATTGATTTAGTAATAATTTTAATGCAGAATATGCATAAAGATGGAAGCTTGTTGGGTGAGTAATCTGTGCTGCTAGCAGTGGTTAGATATACTAATACTGAGAAAAAAATCACATATTTATTTAAAATATGGTAAATTATGCCTTTAAAAACTTAATATTCACAGTATAATGCTTGTATTGTGCAGCAGCAAGCACACTACTTCTTCAACTTTTATTTACATGATGATAAATTATTAAGAGAAGAAACAGGCAAGCTTTCATAAATGGAGTGCACATTGTTGATCCTGTGATCTATGTCTCCTTAGTTTGAAGAAATAATATGAGTACACAAGAGGCAACAAGAAGATTTTTATCTATGTATCTCATTTACCTATCTATCCGTCTGTTCATCTTCCCAGCTAGCTATCAAACATCTATCTTTATATGTATATTTGATAAATTAGAAATGAAAGTTCCTCTTGAAGATTCCAAGTTTCCTTCTAAAAAGATCGAATCTATAAGAAAATCACACTTTAGCAAAAATTGTCTTTAATGAAGTGAAAACTAGGATCCATATTTGTGACTTTGGATAGCTAAAATTCTACATGAAACCATAGAAAGGTAGAGGGCAGGAGAAAAGACTAGCACATGTAGAAACAATGCAGAAAATAATCTGGAATGTGCTGATAATGAAATTATTCTAACTTTGCATTTTGGGGGATCCTGAATGAAGCAAGTCTTGGGAGTGCTGAAATTTCCCCCGTATTCTGCCTTTGGCATGACACCTATTGATAGATGGCTGCTATCTTTTCTGCACCAACAGGAATAAATGGATCAAATGGAGAACTGTAGTTTCTGAAAGGAAAAGTTACATTTTTAAATGGCTAAATGTGGCAGATAAGGCTATTGGAGAATCTAATTTTTTTGATTATTATAGAATGAAGATTCCTATTAACATTCATTGGAAGGCCCAGGTTAGAGGCCATCTCAGAAAGATTCAGATTCTTTCAGAAGCTCACTATGACCCTCTGCTATAGTTAGTGAGTCCAACTGAGTGGGGGAAATCTATATTTGCAGAAGTTCCGGTAGGCCCTCATAATCAGAAGTGGGAAGAAGTAGGAAGTTTGGGTGAGACTTATGCCTGCTGTTACTGACATATATTGTACATAAATATGTTTTATTAACAGCAACAGGTGGAGAAAGACTTCTCATAATGAAGACTTGGAGAATAGTCATTAAGCATGGACACAAAATTGTGTTCTGTACAGCTCAGTTCAGGAAAATTCGCCACACCAGAAGAATGCCAAACAATAAAAATTAAACAAGACAGGGAACATAAGGTAGGAAAACAATACACTAAGAGTATTTGGAATTTGTGAACATCTCCAGGGATCAAAGCAAGAAGGGATCTAATCAAACTACTTTTTTAATACTGAGTTTAAAATGATACAAGTAGCTTTTTCTTAATTTTCCAAATATTTGGCCATTAAACCCAATTTAGTGTCCCTTTGATTTTCAGACTTTCCAGGAGAATAACAAAGAACATAACCTGCTAGCCAAAGGCTAGAAAATTTGGATAATCAAGAATGGTCTGGATTGGAGTTCATATATGGTCATTTCAGACGCAGTACCGCACATGGCAAGGCGTTTGTAAAGCAGACTGTGTCAGCAATCCTGTTCTTGGATACAAAGGATTACAAACCTAGCACAGAGTAAATACTCAATGTTTGCTTACATTTACAGAAGGCCGGACAAAGGCTGTGGACAATATTGGCAAAGAGCTAAATTAACTAACTTAAGACAAGAGGGTTCTATATGTTGAGAGATAAAGGGGACTTTGGAAGTCTATACCTGACTTCTTACAGAAATCAAGAACCACAGTGTGTTTGCACACAAACTGCCTTTGTAAACATCTGTGGACACTAACATAAACATCTTCAGGCAACCTGTACACAGAAAATAAATTGCACCTTTGATTTTAAAGCAGACCCTTCAAATGTGTAAAGAACTATTTTTATGAACTGTTTTAAAAAAACTGTTTTCCTTCTCTGATTTAGATTGCAAAACATTACTAATATTTAAGTAGTGCTTATTTTCAATTGTAATCTTATATTAGCTCTGCTTTATCCTCCCCTAATTTTTCAGACATTTCAAATGACAGTTTTATTATTTAATATTTGAACATCTTGAAGTTCTTAAGAACTAATCGGAAGACTGTTAGTTAAGTCTGGGTGAGGAAGTCTCCAGTTTTCATAATTCAGTAACCCAAACAAGTTGTGGCAATGTTATTTGATTAGTTTAAAACCTCAGAGGTATGGTACACTGAGAGCATGATTTTGAAGAATTTTAAATTTAGCAAACACCATACAAGAAATTTCACATCAACATATATGTGAAACAATACTTGAGATACCCATAGTACATTAAATCTTTCACATCGGAATCACTGTTATGAACTGTGAGATGTATTTGCTCTTTTAGGCAACAGATGTACTGAAGTAAACTACATAGTAATCGACTATGTAACTGAAAGAGTTAATACCCCCAAATTGTTTATTCATCTATGCGAGTGTACATTGATAAAGTGTGTTAGTTTTCAAGAAAATCAATAGTTTCTTATCATAAAGATTTTTTTTAATTAGTGAAAAAACACACTTCTTGACATCATTAATTGGAAAAGCAAATGGTGAAAAAACTTGTGAGAATTAAATTTACATAGAAAAACAAATGAACTATAAACAGATTCCTGGAAGTGCCTCAATTTGTAATTTCCCAGTTGGGGCTGGATTTTTATGTTCCTAATTAAAGTAAAACTATTGAAATTAAACAAAATAAGTAAATTTTAGTGCAACTATTTACTGAAAGTGTTTAGCTGCATAGAGTAGCAACACTGTATGTTAAGTGGGCATAGAGACTTTCTATCCTTAATTGCATTTCAGAATCTCACTCCCTTCTACTACTGTCACATGCACGGTGTGACTATCATTTTCTTAGAAATGTGGAGGTTAGTTTTGAAAGATAATTTGGGGGAGAAAGGACTGTGAGCTTAAGTTTCAGGATTATTTCTTATTTCATCTTTATATCTAAAATGCTTAGTTATGAGAGACTGACATCTGATATACACTTTATTCTTTCATTTAACAAATGTTTGCTGTGTGTATATGAAGTGTCTCAGGAACTATTGTAAGTACTTATAGCACATCAGTGAAGAAAACTAACAAAATTCCCTACCTGCCTCATGGATTTTATATTCTTATATTGTTAAGTATTATTGTACTTAATATCCTCTGAATAAATGTTTACTGAATGAGACAAAGGGATAGCCATTTGGGAAAACCAGAAAAGAGCATTTTGAAATTCTGCAATTATGACCATTTGCCATTATTATCATACAGAAATTATGGAATGTCAATAGAGCATACAAGTTACTTTGGTTGAATAAAATTTTGAAAAACTATAGCCACCTAACCATTTGTATTTAGGTTAAAAGCCATGTTTCAAACGGCATCCAAGTTGGAAAGCAAGCAGTAAAGTTATCTCTGCAGATGACATTATTTCATATGTAAAAGAAACTTTATGATGCCACACACACAAAAATTAGAACTAATGAACAAATTCAGTAAAGTTGCAGGATACAAAATCAACATACAAAAATCAGTTGCATTTCTATACACTAACAATAACTAGCCACAAAGGAATTGAGAAAACAAACCTACTTATAATAGCACAAAAAAAGAATACTTAGGAATTAACTAAGAGGATGAAAGACTTGTGCACTGAAAACTACAAATCATTGATGAAAGAAATCAAAAAAAGCACAAACAAATGAAAAAAAGCCTGTGTTCATAGATTAGAAGACTTATTGTTAACATGTCTATATTACCCCAAATTATCAACATTTCAATGCAATCCCTATCAAAATCCCAGTGTAATTTTTACAGAAATAGAAAAAGTAATCCCAAAATTCATAAGGAAGCACAAAAGACCCTAAAGTGCTAAAGGAACTTTGAGAAAGAAGAACAAAGCTGGAGGCATCAAACTTTCTGGTTTCAAAATATATTACAAAGCTACAGTAATTAAAACAGTATGGTAATGGCATACGAGCAGACATATAGCCCAATTAAGCTGAGCAAAGAGCCCAGAAATAAACCCATGCATATACAGTCAACCAATTCTCAACAAGGGTGCCAAGAATACACAATGGGAAAAGAACAGTCTCTTCAATAAATGGTGTTGAGAAAACTGCATATTCACATGCAAAAGAATGAAACTGAATCCTCATCTTACACCATAAACAAAAAAATCAACTCAAAATGGATTAAAGATTTAAACATAAGACCTGAAACTGCAAAACTCCTAGATGAAAACATAAATTTTCAGGTCAAGCTTCATGACAATGGGCTTGGTCATAATTTCTTGAATATAACAACAACAGCATAAGCAACCAAGTCAAAATTAGACAGGTAGAACTACTTCAAACTAAAAAATTTCTGTGTATCAGAGGAAACAATCAGCAGAGCAAAAAGGCATCCTTTGGAATGGGAGAAAATATTTGCCAACTATATATTTGACAAGGGGTTAATCTCCAAAATATATGAAGAACTTCTACAACTTAATTGCAAAAAACAAATAACTTGATTAAAAAATGGACTTTAATCAGAGAAGACATAGAGATGACCAACAGGTATATGAAAAAATGTACCTGTTCACTAGTTCAGGGAAATGCAAATCAAAACCACAATGAAATATTACCTGTTAAGATGACTATTATAAAAGAAAAAAGATGGCAAATGTTGGTGAGGATGTGGGAAAATTAGAACCCTTGTATATCGGTGGGAATATAAAATGATGCAGACACTATGGAAAACATAGTATGAAGTTTCCTCAAAAAACTAAAAGTAGGACTACCATATGGTCCAGCAAGCCATCTTCTGTGTATATATCCGAAAGAATTGAGGTCAGAATCTCAAAGAGAAGTCTGCACTCCCATGTTTATTGCAGCATTATTCACAATAGTCAATATATGGAACAATCCATATGTACATTGACAGACAAATTGATTTTTAAAATGTGGTATTTATAAACAATGCAATATGACTCTATCTTAAAAAAGAAGAAAATCCTGCCTTTTGTGACAACATGAAAAAACCTGGAGGACATTATGCTCAGTGAAATAAGCCAGTCAAAGATGGACATATACAGGATGATTTCACTTATATGAGATATCTAAAATAATCAAATTCATAGACACAGAGAATAGAATGGTGGTTATCAGGGGTGGGGAAAGAAGAACATGGGGAGTCATTCAATTGGTATAGTTTCAGTAATGCAAGATGAATAAATTCTAGAGATCTGTTATGTGACATAGCACTTAAAGTGAACCATAGTATAATATGCGCTTAAACATTAAGAGGCTCATTTTAAGTGTTCTTACCACACACAAAAAAGAAGGGGAAACAAGGAAATTTTTGGAGGTGATGAATATATTCGTGTATTCATTACCTTAGTTATAGAAATGGCTTCATGGGTGTATGCATACGTACAAATTCATCAAATTGTACATGTTAAATATGTGCATTTTTTTGTGTATCATATTATACCTCAGTAAAGCTGTTTTTAAAAAGTTCTATTTCACAGATAAAAAAAATCATTTAAGCATATTTTAATATGATATCTTCTTTCTTAGAAAAATGTTTAAGTGAAATAAGAATCTGGTAACTGTTGCTCCTAGATTAGAAGCTAATGTTATATCTCCGTACTCTGTAAGTAAATACATATTCATTGGAAGAGATAGCTAAGAATAGTGGGGGGGCAGGAAAAAGTGCAGAGCTTACACGCTGGCGCCAGATGGTGTTCTCAAGATTAAAGGTCTTAAATCTTTCATTCACGGTGTTACAAACTGACTGTCATAGTCCATTCACTATACCTATTCTAAAGAATAGCTAAGACATAAAGGAGTGATTTCTCTCAAAATTTCTGAAGATGAGAATTTCAAAAGGTGAGTAAGGTAATTTTGAGAAAATCAGGAATGTTTTGTCTATCAAGATATATATATTTTTTCAAATGGAAGCACTATACAAACAATGCCCAACCCTTTCTCCCATCCTCCTACTAACATAGTAGCAAACACATACCAAAGAAAGGATTAGCCTATGAATGTTAAAGAGATCCTCTGTAGAGCCATTCTGTAATGGGAAAATTGCCTTGATAATGCAGTACGTCAACTATTTCCTTTGAAATTGGCTCTCATATTGGAAGAATATATTTTTCAGTTTTCTTTTTAGTATAAATATACTTTCATTTCTAAGAAATATTATATTAAACAACCACTAATCACTGTAAATTTCTGAGATATTATATACTTCCAGCCTTGTACCTTGAGAACAATGCATATAACATATTTTAAAAGAATCCTTTTCCTATGTATCTTTAGAGGACTTAATTTGTATGTTTTATGTAGGCCATATTTATCCTATTCACCAAATATGAGTTTATAGAGTTAAGATATATCACATTTTAATAAAAATATCAACATGTCATACATTTACTTCACTTAGAATAATTGAAACAAGGAGTCTTAAATGATCTCAAATTTAGAAATGAAATAAGTAGGTTCCATTTGAAACCATTATTTTGTTTGAAATGTCTTAATTATCTTCATTGAGAGTAATGAGCTGGTGATAATGACTGTGAACTATCAAAAAAGAGGCTATTATAAAAAGAATGATTATTGTACCCCCAATTTCATAATTAAAAATCTTAAACTCTTAAATATTTAAATAGTATCTTCACATTACACCAAAATGAAGTAAAATGTTTTCCAGTTTCTGTATAATGAGAAGTATAATGATAAATCTCAGAGCATTAAACAAATGTAAGACAGGTACTTTGGTTTTAGCTATTTTGAAATATCTACCTTCTGGGCCGGCCCCAGGCTCACTCGGGAGAGTGCAGCGCTGGTAGCCCCGAGGCTGTGGGTTCGGATCCTATATAGGGATGGCCGTTGTGCTCACTGGCTGAGCGTGGTGCAGACCACACCATGCCAAAGGATTGCAATCCTCTTACCAGTCAAAAAAAAAAAAAAAAAAAAGAAATATCTACCTTCTATATTTATAGAGGCAAGTTTTGGGCTTGAAATCAGAATACTGAATTTGAGTCCCTTAATATTCCTAACCACTTCTGAGATTCAGCTGTTATCTATGAACTAGGATATCTTTCACTTACTTTATGCTACTATTGTGAAGATTAAAAGAAAAAATATAGAAAATAACATATAAGTTATAATTCCTAAGAAATATGAAATAATATTTTTGCATTGTTCAAGTCAGCTGTAAGCTTGAGCTGTCTTTGAAGATTTTAGAAAACACAACATACCAGTTCCCCAAGTGTTGAATTTTTGACTCAGTGGGTAAGAGAATGGAGTCACCTTTATTTTTAAAACGCTCTACAGGGGATTCAGACACCCAGCCAGAATTTCTGTATTGTTATGATTATGATTATTATCACAATCTGAGATATTCTTCTATTCCACCTTCCCAAAGGTTTTTTTGTTTTTGTTCACTACAATGCAGGCAGAAAGAGAGTCTATGATTTCCTAGGACACTTGTTCTGCTGTCCGTCATTAACGTTCTTAAGAGGAAGAAGTGCAAAGTAAACCCAATACAGAGTTTGTATCACAGGAAACAAGAAACTAATCTACTCTATTTCCTGTCATCAGAAAATAAATGCCAAAAGAGTTAAGCATAAAAATGTTTGAGATCTTTCTTGGAATATCAAACAATAACATTCCACTTTTAGATTAAAAGTCATTTATGATAGAAAATACAAATGTTCACTAAGGAGATAAGGAAGTTCTTGTCTATATCAACTCAACTTCTTACAGGTCATGTGATTCATCTTACATAGATCATCACTGTTCAATTAGAGCTAAACAATAATAAAATAGTAACATGAAAAACTCTATCAAACTCATTATTTGTTGTCATATAATTTCGCCAAACCAAAAGTTTAATGAATATAAGATCGCTCATGTTTGCATGACTAGTTATTATTACCATAACCACCATGGAGATCTCTTAACTTTCCACCAACTTTCATGTGGTTTTTTTCCAAAGTGTAGGCTCACCTCATTATAATGACAATGAAGTAAAACTGAAAATGTTCAAAATTTCAAGACAATCAAAGCATAAACATTGCATCAAATATCAACTAAGGTTTTTGGGGAGATGGAATGAGGAATTATAGTGGTAAACATTTTAGGCACTAAATAAGAAAGGCAAATGAGGCACAATCTCCATTTTCAAGAAACCTAGTCTCTTGGAGATGTGGACATATAAACAAATCATTATACGTTGCTGTCATGAATGCTATAAACTAGAAAAGAACAGCATGTTATCATAGGACATAAGGGTACCCCCTACTTTTATTGGTACTGAGATGGTCAGAACAAGCCCTTAAGAGGATGTAGTTTTGCAACTTGATTCTTAAAATGACAAAGAGGTGTCCAGATGAAAAGGGTGGAGAGAGGTCAAAAGCAGTCTAGGAAGAGGGAGCCGTGACTGTAAAGGCACAGAGAAACATAATGTAATTATATTCCATTACGTAACGTAATGAAGAAGAAGAGAGATCTTGATGTTTTGGAGGATAGAGAGAATTTTAGTATAACTTGAGCATAACATAAAAAGGGAAGACTGTAGAGTAAGATTGAAAAGGGTGTTTTATGGCATGCAAAGGAACTTGAGCTTGTTTCTGGAAGCTGTTAATAATCCATTGAATGATTTAATGATGTAAGTCTTATTTATGCTGAAAAGAAACACATCCATTAATTGAGTTTTTTCACCATTAATCATGCTGAGCAAAGCTGCTGAATTTAATAAAGGTCACTTAATGTCAGGAAAAGAGTTCTGCATTAGGAAAAAAAGACCAAAGATCATTTGAATTTCTTATGTAACATTGCCATTTTGCAGCTGGCAAATATTAGAGTACTCCTTCTCTCAGATGCACATGTAACTGCAGTTAATGCAAATAGCTCATCAATGTAACACGAAAACAACACATACTCTTTCTCCTACTATTCACCCAAAATGCAAACACATCTTTTAGTTGCTTAGTTTACAGTTTAGATAATTTGATCCCTCTTTACTTGAAACAGTTGCAATGCCATATAAGGCTTATGAATCCCTAGCTAAAAAAATCCTTGGGATTAAAAAAATAAACTGGAAAACTGGAAATCAACTGAATCTTTGGTTGTATTACAAAAACACTCAATATTTGGTTGAACTTTGAAAAATTGATAATTTTTAAAAGTTAGTAAATGCTTTAATCATAATGTATTTCAAAAAATTACTGGACTATAACAGTAGTTGGTAATAATATTCATATTGAATTTCATGTCTAAATGCTTTGCTTAATTTATTTACATAAAATATTAGTATAGAATACGTTTATAGTGTAAGAGTATATCTTTAAACTGTGTGACTATATGCCTTAGGATTTACATAAAAGTTTCTTATACTTGCTCCATCTCCATTTTAATGTGACTCAAATACATAAGTGAAATGTACTCACATATAGAGCAAAAATTGAGCAATTAGGAATAGATTATATCATTTAATATTTTTATGATAGTTCAGAATAATATAGGGTCATAAAGCACGCTACTCATGGTGATATAATGATATATATACACATCTCCATGGTTTTCTTCTACAGTCCCTGGCTACTTACTCCTGCCATCCTTTCGTCTGCTCCTTTTATTCCCCAAGGCGGGACTGTAATGTTCTCCCACTTCTCCGTCTTGGAGCTGGCAATAAAGAAATTCTCTGACCTACCTTGTGAATCATAAGACTTCCTTTTCATTTTTTTTTTTTTTTTTTTTTTTTTTTTGATACATTGATAAAGCTTTATTAAGTAGATGAAAGTTATGTAAATTGATATTTTAGTTTGAATGAAGGGTATTTTTTTTTTTTTTAATTTTATTTTGTCGATATACATTGTACCTGATTATTGCTCCCCATCACCAAAACCTCCCTCCCTTCCCCCTCCCCCTCCCCCCCAACAATGTCCTTTCTGTTTGCTTGTTGTATCAACTTCAAATAATTGTGGTTGTTATATCTTCTTCCCCCCCCCCCCCCGGTTTGTGTGTGTGTGTGTGTGTGTGTGTGTGTGTATGTGTGTGTGTGAATTTATATATTAATTTTTAGCTCCCTCCAATAAGTGAGAACATGTGGTATTTCTCTTTCTGTGCCTGACTTGTTTCACTTAATATAATTCTCTCAAGGTCCATCCATGTTGTTGCAAATGGCAGTATTTCATTCGTTTTTATAGCTGAGTAGTATTCCATTGTGTAGATGTACCACATTTTCCGTATCCACTCATCTGATGATGGGCATTTGGGCTGGTTCCAACTCTTGGCTATTGTAAAGAGTGCTGCGATGAACATCGGGGAACAGGTATACCTTCGACTTGATGATTTCCATTCCTCTGGGTATATTCCCAACAGTGGGATGGCTGGGTCGTATGGTAGATCTATTTGCAATTGTTTAAGGAATCTCCATACCATTTTCCATAGAGGCTGCACCATTTTGCAGTCCCACCAACAATGTATGAGAGTTCCTTTTTCTCCGCAGCCTCGCCAGCATTTATCGTTCATAGTCTTTTGGATTTTAGCCATCCTAACTGGGGTTAGATGGTATCTCAATGTGGTTTTGATTTGCATTTCCCGGATGCTGAGTGATGTTGAGCATTTTTTCATATGTCTGTTGGCCATTTGGATATCTTCCTTAGAGAAATGCCTACTTAGCTCTTTTGCCCATTTTTTAATTGGGTTGCTTGTTTTCTTCTTGTAAAGTTGTTTGAGTTCCTTATATATTCTGGATATTAATCCTTTGTCAGATGTATATTTTGCAAATATTTTCTCCCACTCTGTTGGTTGTCTTTTAACTCTTTTAATTGTTTCTTTTGCTGTGCAGAAGCTTTTTAGTTTGATATAATCCCATTTGTTTATTTTTCCTTTGCTTGCCCGTGCTTTTGGGGTCGTATTCATGAAGTCTGTGCCCAGTCCTATTTCCTGAAGTGTTTCTCCTATGTTTTATTTAAGAAGTTTTATTGTCTCACGGTGTATATTTAAATCCTTAATCCATTTTGAGTTTATTTTAGTATACGGTGAGAGGTATGGATCTAGTTTCATTCTCCTGCATATCGATATCCAGTTATCGCAGCACCACTTGCTGAAGAGGCAGTCCCTTCCCCAGTGAATAGGCTTGGTGCCTTTGTCAAAGATCAGATGTCAGTAAGTGTGTGGGTTGATTTCTGGATTCTCTATTCTATTCCATTGGTCAGTGTGTCTGTTTTTATGCCAGTACCATACTGTTTTGGTTATTATAGCTTTGTAGTATAGCTTAAAGTCAGGTAGTGTTATGCCTCCAGCTTTATTTTTTTTGCTGAGCATTGCTTTGGCTATTCGTGGTCTTTTATTGTTCCATATAAATGTCTGAATAGTTTTTTCCATTTCTGAGAAAAATGTCTTTGGAATTTTGATGGGGATTGCATTGAATTTGTATATCACTTTGGGTAGTATGGACATTTTCACTATGTTGATTCTTCCAATCCAAGAGCATGGAATATCTTTCCATCTTCTTGTATCCTCTCTAATTTCTCTCAGCAGTGGTTTGTAGTTCTCATTATAGAGATTTTTCACCTCCTTGGTTAACTCAATTCCTAAGTATTTTATTTTTCTGGTGGCTATTGTAAATGGGCAGGCTTTCTTGATTTCTCCTTCTGCATGTTCACTATTGGAGAAAAGAAATGCTACTGATTTTTGTGTGTTGATTTTGTATCCTGCTACTGTGCTGAAATCATTTATCAATTCCAACAGTTTTTTTGTAGAGGTTTTAGGCTGTTCGATATATAGGATCATGTCATCTGCAAACAGGGACAGTTTGACTTCATCTTTTCCAATCTGGATGCCCTTTATTTCCTTCTCTTCTCTGATTGCTCTGGCTAGTACTTCCAACACTATGTTGAATAGGAGTGGTGAGAGTGGGCATCCTTGTCTAGTGCCTGTTCTTAAAGGAAAAGCTTTCAGCTTTTCCCCATTCAGGATGATATTGGCTGTGGGTTTGGCATATATGGCTTTAATTATGTTGAGATACTTTCCCTCTATACCTAACTTATAGAGGGTCTTTGTCATGAATGAGTGCTGAACTTTATCAAATGCTTTTTCAGCATCTATAGAGATGATCATATGGTCCTTGTGTTTGAGTTTATTAATATGGTGTATCACATTTATTGATTTGCGTATGTTGAACCAACCTTGCATCCCTGGGATGAATCCCACTTGATCGTGATGAATAATTTTTCATATGTGTTGCTGTATTCTGTTTGCTAGTATTTTAGTGAGGATTTTTGCATCTATATTCATCAAGGATATCGGCCTGTAGTTTTCTTTTTTGGTTATATCTTTACCTGGTTTTGGTATCAGGATGATGTTTGCTTCATAGAATGAGTTTGGGAGATTTGCGTCCGTTTCAATCTTTTGGAATAGATTGTAAAGAATCGGTGTCAATTCCTCTTTGAATGTTTGGTAAAATTCTGCTGTGAATCCATCTGGTCCTGGGCTTTTCTTTGTTGGGAGCCTTCTGATAACAGCTTCAATCTCCTTTATTGTTATTGGTCTGTTCAAATTTTCTACGTCTTCACGGTTCAGTTTTGGGAGCTTGTGTGTGTCCAGAAATTTATCCATTTCCTCCAGATTTTCAAATTTGTTGGCGTATAGTTGTTTATAGTAGTCTCGAATGATTCCTTGTATTTCAGATGAATCAGTTGTAATATCGCCTTTTTCATTTCTAATTTTTGTTATTTGAGTCTTCTCTCTTCTTTTTTTTGTTAGCCATGCTAATGGTTTGTCAATTTTATTTATCTTTTCAAAAAACCAACTTTTTGATTCGTTGATCTTTTGAATTGTTTTTTGGTTTTCAATTTCATTCAGTTCTGCTCTGATCTTAATGATTTCTTTCCGTCTGCTAACTTTAGGATTGGATTGTTCTTGTTTTTCTAGTTCTTTAAGGTGAAGTGTTAGGTTGTTCACTTGCCATCTTTCTATTCTTCTGAAGTGAGCATTTAATGCAATAAATTTTCCCCTCAATACTGCTTTTGCAGTATCCCACAGGTTTTGGTATGATGTATCATTGTTTTCATTAGTTTCAATAAACTTTTTGATTTCCTGCTTGATTTCTTCTTGGACCCATATGTCATTAAGTAGAATGCTGTTTAATTTCCATGTGTTTGTATAGTTTCCAGAGTTTCGTTTGTTATTAATTTCTAATTTTAATCCATTGTGGTCTGAGAAGATACATGGGATAATTCCAATTTTTTTTAAATTTATTGAGACTTGATTTGTGACCTAATATGTGATTTATCCTGGAGAATGATCCATGTGCTGATGAGAAGAATGAATATTCTGAGGTTGTTGGGTGGAATGTTCTGTAGATATCTGCCAATTCCAATTGGTCTAGAGTCTTGTTTAGATCTTGTGTTTCTCTACTGATTCTTTGCCTAGATGATCAAAGGGGTCCTTCCTCATACGTAGTAGGAAGGAAAGCTGCACCAAGAGGTCAAGAAGAATCTGAAGAAACAGGCCTTACTGGCCTACCCCACTCAGTCTATTTATCTTAGACCACAACTTTTTTGTCCAATCACATTTCTACATGAGTTGAAGTTTTTCATGCTTCAATCATGCCTGTGTAATGAAGCTTTCTGAACACGTAGAGGTGCCTGGAGGGTGGTGCACCCAGGGAGGGCATGGGAGCCCCCTGCCCCTTAACCCATTCCTCACCCTGTGCAGCTTCTTCTGTGCCATTTATGATATCCTTTGTAGTAAACTGGTAAACACAAATAAGTGCTTCCCTGAGTTCTATAAGCTGCTCTAGCAAACTAATTGAATTCAAGGAGGGGGTTTTGGAAATCCCAATTTATAGCTCGTTGGACAGAAGTATAGGTAAAACAACCTGGGGTTTGTGATTGGCATCAGAATTGGAGGACTATCTTGTGGAACTTAGCCCTCAACCTGTGGGATCTGATACTATCTCCAGGTAGACAGTGTCAGAATTGAATTGAAGGACACCCAGCTGGTGTCTGCTGCAGAATTGCTTTGCGTGTGAGGAACCCCCCCCACACACACTACACACACACATTTGGTCACAAAAGTTTTCTGTGTCAATTGTGGTGTAGGAGCAGAGGAAGAGGGAAAACAGTGAGTTTGTTTTTCCACTCACTCATGCTTTTCATAAAAACATCCTTTTATTTCCTTTTTTCATTTTATTATTATTATTTATTATTGAAATATAGTTGATTGTACATATCTGTGGGGTACAGAGTGGAATGTCAGTACCTACGTGCAATATGTGATGTCCAAATCGGGATAGTTACCATATTCAACATTATGCAATGTAATCATTTTTGTGGCCCTTTACCAATTCTTCCCTTACCCTTCCCTCCCTCCCCCTTTCCCACCTCTAGTAACCTTAGTTCTGTTCTCTCTTTTCAAAAGTTCAAGGTATTTTTTTGATTGTTGTATCTTTCCTGTTTCTCTTTTTACTTAATTGTTTATTTTTTAGCTCCAACTTATGAGTGAGGACATGTGGTATTTCTCTTTTTGTGCTTGTCTTATTTCACATAAAATAATTTTTTCTTGAGTTCATCTATGTTGCTGCAAACGGCAGGATTTCATTCTTTCTTATAGCAGAGTAGTATTCCGTTGGGTGTATGTACCACATTTTCCTTATCCAGTCATCTGTCGGTAGACATTTAGGTTGGTTCCAACACTTGGCTATTGTAAATAGAACTGCAACAAACATGGGAGTGCAGGTATCCTTTCAACATGATGATTTTCATTCCTTTGAGTATATACACAGGAGTGGGATTGCTGGGTTGTGTGGTAGTTCTATCTGTAGTTATGTGAGGAATCTCCCTACCAGTTTCCAAAATGGCTGAACCAATTTACAGGTCCATCAACAGTGTAGCAGGGATCCCCTTTTTCTGCATTGTCACTAGCATTTGTTATTCTCTGTCCTTTTGATAAATAGCCAGTGTAACTGGGGTGAGATATTATCTCAACGTTGTTTTGATTTGCATTTCCCTGATGCTGAGTGGTGTTGAACATTTTTTCATGTGTCTGTTGGCCATTTTCATATCTTCCTTTGAGAAATGCCTATTCAGTTTCATTACCCATTTTTTAATCGGGTTTTTAGGGATTTTTTTCCTGTTGTTTGAGATCCTTGTATATTCTGGATATTAATCCTCTGTCAGATGCATAGTTTGCAAATATTTTCTCACACTCTGTTGATGGTCTTTTCACTCTGTTAATGGTTTCTTTGCTGTGCAAAAGCTTTTTAGTTTGATAAAATGCCATTTGTTTATTTTTCCTTTTGTTGCCTGTGCTTTTGGGGTCATATTCAGAAAGTCGTTGCCCAGTCCTACTTTCCGAAGTGTTTCCCCTATGTTTTCTTTTAGGAGTCTTATAGTTTCAGGTCTTACGTTTAACTCTTTAATACCTTTTGAGTAGATTTTGATATATGGCAAGAGGTATGGGTCTAGTTTCATTCTTCTACATATGAATGTCCAGTTTTTCCAGCATCGTGTATTGAAGAAGCAATCTTTGCCCCAATGCATGTTCTTGGTGCCTTTGCAGAAGATCAGTTGGCTGTAAGTATGTAGGTTGATTTCCGAGTTTTCTATTCTGTTGCATTGGTCCAAGTGTCTGTTTTTATGCCAGTACCATGCTGTTTAGTTACTATAGCTTTGTAGTATAATTTGGAGTCAGGAAGTCTTATGTCTCAGGCTTTATATAACAATTGTATATATTCATGGGGTTCAGAGTGTTAGTTCGATACATGTGTACAATACATAATGTTCAAATCAGGGTAATTAGGATATTCATCACTGCAAACAGTTATCATTTCCTTTTGTTGAGAACATTGAACTCCTCTCTTTTAGCTGTGTGAAAATATACAATAAATTATTGTTAATTATGGAGACCTAGCACTGCTATAGCATACTAGAACTTACTCTTCCTATCTAGCTGTACTTCTGTATTTGTTAACCAACCTTCCCTATTCGCCTTCCCACACCCCTTACCAATCTCTAGGAACCACAATTCTATCAACTTCTATGAGTTCAACTTCTTTTTAGCTCCCACATATGAGTAAGAACATGTAGTATTTACTTTTCTTTTTCTGACATATTTCACTTAACATACTGTCTTTCAGGCTCATCCATGTTGCCAAAAATAACAGGATTCTGTTCTTTTTTATGGCTGAGCAATATTCCTTTGTATACATATACCACTTTTACTTTGCTTCTTTTTTTTTTAATCTTTAATGTCTGTCATTCTCTATTTTTTTTATTTGTTATGAATATTCATGAGATACAAAGCTGATTGTCACCCCTCGTGCCCATCATGTGAGGGCCAGATTCATACTGGCAGCATACCCATTACCACAAGTTGCATTTGTACCCTGTGTCCCCCACCCAATTATCCCCAACCTCCCTCTCTCTCCCTCTTTTCCCCCCACCCCACTTTGTAGCCCAAGGACTGTTCTCTCCCTCTGCAAGTCCAATGCACTACTGTGGTCTTTCTTTCCTTCTTTCGTTCTCTCTTAGCTCCCACGTATAAGTGAGTCCACATGGTACTTATCCCTCTGTGCTTTGCTTATTTCACTCAACATAACTTTCTCCAGGCTCATTCATGTTGTTGCAAATGGGAGTATTTCATTATTTTTTTTATGGCAGAGTAGTATTCCATGGTGTATATATACCACATTTTTCCTATCCAATCATCCATCAATGGACATTTAGGTTGGTTCCATGTCTTGGCTATTGTAAACAGAGCTGCGATGAACATGGGAATGCAGGTATCCCTTCGACATGATGATTTCCATTCCTCTGGGTATATACCCAGAAGTGGGATTGCTGGATTATATGGAAGATATATCTGTAGTTGTTTGAGAAACCTCCATACTGTTTTCCATAGTGGTTGTGCTAATTTACAGTCCCACCAACAGTGTAGGAGCGTTCCCTTCTCTCCACACCCTTGCCAGCATTTGTTATTCACCATCTTTTTGATTATAGCCAGTCTGACTGGGGTGAGGTGGTATCTCAATGTAGTTTTATTTTGAATTTCCCTGATGACTAGTAATGTTGAGCATTTTTTCATGTACCCATTGGCCATTTGTATGTCTTCCTTTGAAAATGTCTGTTCAGTTCCTTTGCCCATTTTTTAATTGGGTTATTTGTTTTTTTCTGTATAATTGCTTGAGTTTCTTGTATATTATGGATATTAATCCATTGGACACATAGTTGGCAAAAATTTTCTCCCACTCTTTAGGTTCTCGTTTCACTCTATTGATTGTTTCCTTTGCTGTGCAGAATCATTTTAGTTTGATATAGTCCCATTTGTTTATTTTTTCTTTTGCTGCTTGTGCTTTCGGGCTCATGTTCATGAAGTCAGTGCCCAGACCTAGTTGCTGAAGCGTTTCCCCTATATTTTCCCTTAGTAATGTTAGAGTTTCAGGTCTTATACTTAAGTCTTTAATCCATTTTGAGTTGATTTTAGTGTATGATGAGAGGTACATATCTAGTTTTTCATTTTTCTGCATATGGATATCCAGTTTTCCCCGCACCACTTATTGAAGAGGCAGGCAGTCTTTTCCCCAGTGTAGATTTTTTTTGCCTTTGTCCAATATCAGATGGCTGTAAGCCTGAGGGGTGATTTCTGGGTTATCAATTCTACTCCACTGGTCTAATTTTATACCAGTACCATGCTGTTTGGTTACAACAGCTTTGTAGTATAATTTAAAGTCAGGTAGTGTTATGCCTACAGCTTTATTTTTTGCTCAGGATTACTTTGGCTATTTGGAGTCTTTGTTGTTCCATATAAAGGGTAAGATTGTTTTTCCCATTTCTGTAAAGAATGGCACTGCTATTTTGATGGGAATTGCATTGAATCTCTAGATCACTTTGGGCAGTATAGACATTTCCACAATGTTAATTCTTCCAATCCAAGAGCATGGAATATGTTTCCATCATTTTGTGTCTTCTTTAATTTCTCTCAGAAGAGGTTTGTAGTTCTCATTGTAGAGGTCTTTCATCTCACTGGTTAAATTGATCCCTAGGTATTTTATTTTTTCATGGCAGTTGTAAATGGACTTTCTTTCTCTATTTCTCTTTCTGTTAGTTCATTGTTTGAGTATATAAATGCAACTGATTTGGGGGCATTTACTTTGTATCCTACAACATTAATGAAGTTATTAACCAGCTCTAGGAGTTTTTTGATAGAGGCCTTTGGTTTTTCTACATACAGTATCATGTCACCTGCAAATAGGGAAAGTTTGACTTCACCTTTTCCAATCTGAATTCCCTTTATTTCTTTCTCGTCTGATTGCTCTGGCTAGTACCTCCAGTACTATGTTAAATAGAAGTGGTGGAGTAGGCATCCTTGTCTTGTTCCTGTTCTTAAGGGAAAGGCCCTCAGTTTTTCCCCATTCAGAATTATACTGGCAGTGGGCGTGTCATAAATGGCTTTTATTGTTGAGATATTTTCTTTCTATACCTAATTTGTTGAGAGTCTTTATCATGAAAGGATGTTGAATTTTGTCAAATACTTTTTCAACACCTTTTGAGATAATCATATGGACTTTGTCCTTGAATTTGTTGATGTGATGTATCACATTTATTGACTTTCATATGTTGAACTATCCTTGCATCCCTGGGATGAATCCCACTTGATAGTAGTGTATAATTTTTTAATATGTTGCTGTATTCTGATTGCTAATATTTTGTTGAGTATTTTTGCATCTAGGTTCATCAAGGATATTGGCCTGTAATTTTCTTTTTTTGTTGTATCTTTATCTGATTTTGGTATCAGAGTTATGCTGGCCTCGTAGAATGAGCTTGGGAGAGCAGCTTCTGTTTCAATTGTTTGAAATAGTTTGAGGAGAATTGATATTAACCCCTCTTTAAAAGTTTGATAGAATTCAGCTGTAAAGCCATCCAGACCCAGACTTTTCTTTGTTGAAAAATTGCTAATTACCACTTCAATCTCCTTGCTTATTATCAGTCTTTTCAGGGTTTCTATCTCTTCTTGGTTCAGTCTGGTAGTTTGTATGTGTCTAGAAACTTATCCATATCTTCCAGATTTTCATATTTGTTGTCATACAGTTATTTATAATAGTCTCTAATCATTCTTTGTATTTCTGTGGTATCAATTGAAATATCTCCCTTTCCATTTTTAATTTTTGTTATTTGGGTCTTCTCTCTCTCTCTCTCTCTTTTTTGTTAACTTAGCTAATGGTTTGTCTATTTTACTTATCTTCTTGAAAAAACCAACTTTCTGTTTTGTTGATAGTTTCTATGGTTTTTAGGTCTCTATTTCATTTAGTTCTGTTCTGATGTTGATTATTTCTTTCCATCTACTACCTTTATGTTTGGATTGTTGTTGTTTTTCAAGTTCTTTGAGGCATAGTGATAGGTCATTTATTTGAAGTCTTTCCATTCTTTTTATGTAAACATTTATTGCAATAAATCTGCCTCTTAGTACTGCTTCTGCAGTATCTCACAGTTTTTGGTATAATGTATCTTTATTTACATTAGTTTCTAGAAATTTTTTATTTCCTGTTAAATTTCTTCTTGGACTCACAGGTCATTCATGAGCCTATTATTTAGTTTCTATGTATTTGTATAGTTTCCAGAATTTTGCTTATTATTCATTTCCAATTTTAGTTCATTGTGGCCTGAATAGATACTTGGAATGATTTCAATTTCTTTAAATTAGATGACACTAGATTTGTGACCTAATATGTGGTCTCTCCTGGAGAATGTTCCATAAGCTGATGAGAAGAAAGTATATTCTTTAGTTGTTGGGTGAAATGTTCTGTATATATCTGCCAGGTCCTGTTGGTCTAACGTGTAGTTTAAATTCTGTGTCTCTTTGATTTGTTGTCTGGAGGATCTGTCTTATACTGAGAGAGGAGTGTTCAGGTCACCCACTATTAATGTATTAGGGCCTATTTCTTTCTTTAGGTCTAAGAGTATTTGCTTTAAATATCTGGGTGCTCCAGTATTGGGCGCATATATATTTATGATTGCTATGTCTTCTGGCTGGATTGATTGTTTTATCATTATATAGTAGCCTTCTTTATCTCTTTTTATGTTTTCTGTTTTAAAGTCTATTTTATCCAATATAAGAATAGCTATTGCTGCTTGTTTTGGGTTTCCATTTGCATAGTATATCTTTTTCCATACCTTCACTTTTAGTGTGTGCATCTCTGTATGTGAGATGGGTCTCTTGAAGATAGCATGTACTTGGATCTAGCTTTTTAATCCAATCAGTCAATCTGTGCCTTTTGAATGGGGAGTTTTATCCATTCACATTTAGGGTGGTTATTGACAGATATTGTTTACTTCCTGTCTTTTAATTGCTTTTTGTTTAGATGTTTTAAATATCTTTTGATCCTTACTTCCCTTTTATTTCTCTTCTTCAATGTTAGTTGGATATTTGAGGTGGCATGATTTAGCTTCTTGCTCTTTCTCACTGGCATTTTTGTTTCAACAGCAGGTTTTGCTCTTTTTTGTGTATCTTTGGTAGTGACAGTCATTTTTCAGAATTCAGATGAAGGACTCCCTTGAGAAATTCTTGCAGGGCTGGTCGTGTGGTGGTGAACTTGCACAATATTTTTTTTTCCTCTGGGGAATACACTATTTCTCCCTCATTTCTGAAGGACAGCCTTGCTGGGTAAAGAATTCTTGGCTGGCAATTTCTTTCTTTTAGTGTTTTGAATATATAATTCCACTTTCTTCTGGCCTATAGGGTTTCAGTTGAGAAGTCTGCTGTTAGTCCGATGGGGTTCCCTTATAGGTGACTTGACAATTTTCTCTTGCTGCTTTTAGAATTCTCTCTTTGTCTTTGAGCTTTGCAAATTTGATTATAATGTGTCTTGGAGTGGGTCTTTTTGGATTGAATCTGTTTGGGGACCTTTGAGCTCCCTGGATCTGAAGGTCTGCATCTCTCCCTACCCCTGGGAAGTTTTCTGTTATTATTTCCTTGAATAGGTTTTCAATACCTTTTCCTTCCTCCTCCCCTTCTGGAATACCCACAATTCTGATGTTAGAGTGCTTGAAGTTGTCTGCTATCTCTCTTAGATTTTCCTCATTATTAATTCCTTTTTTTTTTTTTTTTGTCTGCCTGGGTTATTTTGAAAAGACCATCATTGAGAACTGAAATATTTTTCTTCTATTCACTCTAGCCTGTTGCTTAAGCTCTCTGTTTTTCTTTCTTTTTTTTTTTTCCCCCAAAAAGTGAATCTTTCATTTCTAGGAGTTCTGCTACATTCTTTTTAAAGGTATTATCTCTTTGTAAATTTCCTCTTTCAAATTCTGGGACATTTTTCTTGTTTCCTTGTGTTCTCCTGTTGATTTTTCTTTTATTTCTGCAAGCTTTCTTAAGATCATTGCTTGGAATTCTTTTTCAGACATTTCAAGGATTCCCTGTTCTATGGTGTCTGGAATTTGAGCATTACTGTATTCCTTTGGTGGTGTCATATCCTCCTGCTTGTTTGTAGTTCTAGTATTTTTTCACTGATGTTTGGTCATCTGGTAGAGGACTTGCTTCTTATGTTACTCTGGGGTTGGCTATTTGCAGGCTCTACTGGTGACTCTTCTTATATCGGTGTAGTCAAACACCAGAGTGTCAGGTTGCCTATAGAGTGGCCCTGGCTGCTACTGTGGTGGTGAACTGTCCTTGTGGTGACAGAAGGTGTGGTGGTATCTATATTACATCAACTTGGCTCCTGTACTAGCTTTCCATGGCTGTAGATTGAGTCCTTGGTGCTGTGCAGATGGCAGCTCACCTCCCTGTCTGCTGGTCTGTGTGCACTTCTCTTCCCCCCCAGGGTCTTAGACTGGGCCCCAGTACCACAAGGGTCCTGGCTCACCTCCATGGCCTCTGGGCTGTGTGTGTTTCCCTTCCCCCCAGTGCCTTATACTGGGCCCCAGTGCCACAAGGGTCTCTGCTCATGTCAGCAGCTGCTGAGCTGTATGCATTTCCCTTCCCCCACAGGGCCTTAGACTGGACCAGGTGCCCCAAGGGTCTGGTCTCAGCTCACTTTGGCAGCTGTTGGGCTGTGTGCATTACCTTCTGGGCCTTAGACTGAACCCCAGTACTAGTGACACAAGGGTCTCTGTATACCACCTTTTCTTTGTCCATTCATCTGTTGATGGACACTTACATCAATTCATATCTTGGCTATTGTAAATTGTGCTGCAATAAACATGGAGGAGCAGATATCTCTTTGGTATACTGATTTTCTTTTCTTTGGATAAATACCCAGTAGTGGGATTGCTGGGTCATATGGTAGTTCTATTTTTAGGTTTTTTTGAGAGAACTCCGTACTGTTTTGCATAATACCTGCACTAATTTTCAGTCCTCCCAACAATGTATGAGAATTCCCTTTTCTCCACATCCTTGTCAGTATTCATTATTTTTTGTCTTTTAGATAATAGCCATTCTAATTGGAATGAGATGAGATCTCATTGTGGTTTTGATTTGCATTTCCCTGATGATTAGTGATGTAGTGTACTAAGTAAATTACTTTGCATAACCTAGTTATAAAAAGTAACCAGAATTAGAACTCAAGAAGATAGTACAGAAAAGAACGTGTGGGTCAGTATGTTGAAGAGAGGCAGCAGGGAGGTAGTGGTAATAGTGGGAGTCTTTTTCATTCCTAACACTCATAGAAAAACACAGGTTCAAGATAAGACAAGATAAAGATAATCATTAATAGGAAAGAAATAATATATATAACTTCCAGATTGTTAGAGAAAGAGGAGAATAAAAGAATTGGATTGTATAGTTGATGACAAAAAATGAAAAAGGAAACAGCAAAAACAGGAAATAGACACAGCAGAACTAGTAGAAAAAATGGACAAAATATCAGTTAGAACAATAAATACTAATGGGTTAAATTCTCACTAAAATACCAGTATTAGATTGTTTTAACAAATATAATTGCTATGGGATGCCAGAAATGGCACACCTAAAATTAAATGGTACAGAAAAGTTAAAAATACAGAGATCAGCAAGAAGATATAAAATGCAAGTAAAAATTTATAAAAATATGATGAATGGCTTTTGCAAAACAAGAAAAATAGAATTTTTTAAAGCAAAAAATTTCAGTGAGACAAAGGTTTACACAATTTACAAAATAAACATATGAACCATGAAGTGTTATATGCCAAAATCTCCAAATATTTTTATCAAAATAGCAATTTTGATAAATATGGTGCCTATAAATGCAACTCTTTTAATTAAAAATATTAAGTATTTGTGATGTGTAAACAGTATTCTAATAACAGTAATATATGTAAATTTTGGGAGTTATACATTCTGAGATCTTTCCTTCAATTTATTTTTTCATTTTTGCTTTCAAAATCAAAAAACTGTGGTCAAGAATGAATTCAAAAGAGAATGTATAATTTTGAGTGCATTAATAATTAACTGTGGAAGAATGACAGAGAATAAACTAAGCTGAAAATGAATAAAAAACTGTAGGAAAACAAGAAATGAAGATATAAAAACCATCAATGGTTAAAGCTGAAAAGAGATTAACAATAGACTGATTAGTAAATTCTCCCTAACAATTCCCTCTGACAATCTAATTTAAAAGCACATTTATGTATAGGAAATGTGATATAACTACACTCATATATTATGAGCAAAATTATTCTAACAATTTAAAAATTTCTAGATAAGGAAAATTTGAATTATCAAAGTTATATAAAAAGATAATCTGAGAGGTAAAAAGCCATGAAAAATTGATAAACTTTGTACAATAACTCTTCCCCCCATAAATTATTGTCCATAAATTATTGTATGTAGATACTTTTAAGGGCAAATTTTATAAATCTTTTAAAGGAAAAGTTAATTTTCATGATACTAAATCATTTTTAGAAGTTATACTATAGCTCAACATTGTTTTATTTTATATTTCATTTTCCTCAATGCTAAAGTTTGATAACAAATATGCCCCATCTTTATTGTTTCTTACAATACATTCTCTCATATTGAGTATCATCTTACAATGATACTCTCATATCCAGTTGGTCAAGCCCCAGACACTGGCATCATCTTTGACTCCTCTTTCTCATTCCTCACATAAAATTGATCATTAAGTTTCAAGGATTCTACTTCTATTTATCTTTGAAATTAGTCTATTTCTCTTCATCCCTATTGTCTTCCATTGTAATTTAGGCCATTGCCTTCTTGCATTTTGGTCTATTAAATAGTCTGCATCTCATGTCATTATGTGTATTCTTGGCTGCTTCCCATCCATTTGCTAAGCTGTGACCTGGGAACTCATTCTAAAACTTAGATTTATCATGACACATCCATGCTTGTCAATGGTTTCCCATTGTCATTTGGATGTAGTTCAATATCATACTCCTTTCTGAAACATACAAAGCTCTTCATGATCTGTCTCCTGTCTACATTTTGTAGTAGGGATTACCAGTCTACCCTGATACACTGAGAGCCCTGTGAGCTTGAGTTCCTAGTTTCTGGAACATTGCCTAAATAGTTAATGTCAAAAGTAAATATTGAAAAGCTGTAGTGATATCCTGTCCAAGAGAAGAAACCTTGAGCATCTAAAAACTTCATAATATTTGAGGATGTATCAAAATTCCATTCCTCTTTACTCTGATACTATCATTTGTCCCAGCAGCTAGCAGAATGTTTGGCATACAGTGGACTATGAGTAAATATATAATGAATGAGTAAATGCATATAGTAACTTTTCAAAACCTCCTGAAAACCCAGGAACCCATATAAAGCTCATTTGACTGAGCTCAAGGACAGATGCTATGTACAAAATCATAGAATCAAAGTCCAGTAAATCAATCAATGCTACAAAAATATTAAATTATTCCTATTTTCTTAATTGTATATAATGGAATATAGCAATATATTAAAAAATCTGTGGCTTGTAAAATCTAATAAGTGTACAGATTCCTGAATTAAAGAGTAGTTTGCTGCAAAGAATGCTGAGGCATATTTTTGGATTTGGGGTTTTTTGTAAGTTTTTTTATTGAAACATATTTGTCCATATCTGTGGGATAAGAAGTTGAATACCACTATCTGTGCAATATGTGATGCTCAAATCAGCATGATTAGTACATTCAACATTATACAATGTAATCATTGTTTGTGGACCTTTATGAAATCCTCCCTTACCCACCCTCTCCCTCCCCCTTTCCCATCTCTGGTAACTTCAGTCCTGTTCCCTTCTTTCAAAAGTTCAATGTATTATTGTGATTGTTGTTTGTTTGTTTGTTTCTTTCTTTCTTTCTTATTTATTTATTTTTTTAGCTCCTGCTTGTTAGTGAGGACATGCAGTATTTCTGTTTCTGTGCCTGGCTTATTTCACTTAGCATAATTTTCTCTGTGTTCATCCATGTTGCTGCAAATAGCAGGATTTCATTCTTTTTTGGCAGAGAAGTATTCCATTGTGTAGATACACTACATTTTCCTTATCCAGTTATCCATCGATGAGCATTTAGGTTGGTTCCAAATCTTGACTATTGTAAATAGAGCTGCAATAAACATGGGAGTGCTGGTATACTTTCAACATGATGATTTCCATTCCTTTGGGTAAATACCCAGCAGTGGGATTGCTGGGTAGTATGGTAGTTCTATCTGTAATTGTTTGAGGAACCTCTGTACCATTTCCTATAATGGCTGCACTAATTCACAGTCCCACCAATGGTGTAGGAGCGTTTCCCTTTCTCTGCATCCTCACCAGCATTTGCATTTCCCTGATGCTGAGTGACGTTGAGCCTCTTTTCATGTGTCTGTTGGCCATTTGTATATCTTCCTTTGAGAAACATGAGCATATTTTTGTGATCCTATTCAGCAAAATTTTATATCCTAACTTTGGGGAGTCTGCATTTTGAGTCTATTCTGAAAGATTTTAAACAGAGAATTATTGTAAAGAGATAGGTAGGTTATGAGTGTCAGTATCTCAGAAAACATTTAAAATAGTTTAATAGATTTTTTCCTTTATGGCCTTTTTTCAGCTTAAAGTGGTTAATCAGATGTGGTACAATGAGGTAATGGGTTCCCATCTGGTATCACTTTTGGGGGGTATGATGGTATTTTCTGTTTGTCTCTCCAGATATAGTCCCCACTCTGCACTGTGCCTCAGAGGTTGAACTCTATAACCTTCATCAATTGGGGACCTTCTCACTAAAGATGGAGGGTGAAAGAGAAAAGTCAGGGAAGCTATTCTTCTAGCATTGTCCTTGCTTGTCCTCAATTTGGTAGTGACCATATTCACAGCTCCTAAAAGTTCACCCCTCTTACATGACAACTACAGCTATAGCTCCTGCCAGGGATGATAACTGTGCTCCCTCCACTGGCCCCTTCAGACGTAGACATGGGTAAGTCTTTCTAATATTGCTGCCTCTGGAGTGCTTCACCCTTCCTTGTTGATTTTCCTGCAAATCTTCCCACATATCTGCAAATAATCTATATGTTAAAACCTACCCAATGACCTTCCTTGAGTTTGTTCACTGACACATGGGGCAATTAATTTAATAAAATTAAGAGAAATACCTCAAACTGTCATGAAATAATTTATACCTCATAGTGATTCCACACTATGAGCAACCATAACCCCAAAACATTTTCGGTTCTAAGGACTAAACTTAACCTTTTCCACTGAGATCTCCCGGAGAACAATTTTGCTGTTCATGTAAATTGCTTATGAAAGGATTTAACTTTAAGCCCTCTTGAATGTCTTTATAGATTCCTTAGAATTCTGAGAAATATCCTTGGAGGATTTTCTTGGCTTTCCATTTGTTTGTATCAAAATAAGAATCGAGGAGACAGCTCTCAATTGCTCAGCTGTGGGGCAGTCAGGGCACATTTCAACAGGTCTGTGATCAGCTGTGGAATCAGAGTGACTATCTCTGACATGCCCTCTCTGCCTCAACTGCCTTAAAATCTGTTTTTATGGCATTCTATTTATCCTGACTTAGGGACAGCAATACTGACAGATAGTTCAAGAAATCAATAACAACTTTAAACTTTTTCTAGGACAGAGAGATTCAGATTAGCATTAGCACATAGGAATGTTACAGACATTAGATGCTTATGGAAGGTTAGAGGAAGAAAAGACTATCTCCAGTTGAGTAGATCATAGAACTCTTCATAGAATAAGTAACATTTGAGTTGAAATATCAGTGGTGTGCATTTTATTATTATTACTATTAGTATTATTTTATTGTTATTTTATTGGTTATTTAACGAATAAAAGGCATTATGGAAAGGGCAACTGTAATCAAGGACATCAGAGTGAGTAGATATAAATATAAAAATTGTTCCAGAGGATAGAAGTTGAGTAGACCAGTTTGAAGTTGAGTAGACCAGCTTAAATTTGAGGTTTATTTTAAAGATTAGTAAAAAATATTTGATAAGATAGACTGGAATCAAATTAATAATTGAGCAAATGAATATTCTTGAATCAGAGTGTGACAAGAACATTTATAATGTGGGAGTTCACTCTGAAAGTATTGTGCAAGATAGACTGAGGTGACAAAAAACTAGGGCTATTGCAATGGTCTGGGTATATATATAATATGATTTGGGACTGAATTGGTCTGATTGTAGTGTGAGGTTGAATGAGAAGAAAGCAGCAAATAAGAAACAGGTTAAAAAAGAATTAATAAAATTCAAGCAGATGCAGATAGTTTTAATTTAATCAACTCTCAATACTCTAGCTAAGCCACATAGACTTTTTTACTACTATGTTAATTTATTTTTAGCATATATGATTTTTCTCTTTCCTAAACTGCATTTTGTGAATGTAATATTCTGGAACCATTTACAAATTCTGTAAGATAGAAAAAATCAACAAAAATGATTAGATAATTTGTTTTGCCTGCAATCTTTGGCCTCTTTCAGAAAGAGTATAAACTAATCACATTGGCCACGCTGATATTGATTGCTCAATTCTCTGGATAAAAGCTGCAGTTACTATAAGGCTTACAAAGAGACAAAAATTAGATTACTAAACCCAATGAGGTGATATGACCTCACCTCTCTTTTAACCCTATGATGTACATATATTTACTTTATTAGGCTTTACTGTTAAGAACATAGCAAAAAAATTAATAAATAAATGATTTTTTACATACATAAAATAAACATTCTTTCTTAAAGAAGTAGAGGAGATGTAAGTATTTTGAGGACAAGAAACCTATAGTATTTAATTTTTTTGATTTCCAAAATATACTGAACATGACACTATGAATGCAACGGTTATTTATAAATTTTAGTAAAATAACAAAATAATTGAATTATAAACTCTATGAGCTAGCATTTTCTAAAACCACATTGAATTTATACATTTTAATTTTTAATCAAAAATACTTCTCCAAGCCAGGGCGGTGGAGGAAAAGGGGCCTCAACTACCCCCTCACAACACCCACAGCCAGCCCAGTGGTGAGCAGCAAGCAGCCACAGGAAGCACCCCAGGCTCTCCTAAGCCAGGGAGGTGGGGGTCCAAAAGCCTTGGCCATGCACCTCTGACATGAGCAGCCATCCCAGCAACGACCACCAATCCTTAGCAAGAAGGGCCCTGGTTCCTGAGCTGGAGTGGTGGGGGCACGAGGGCTTTTGCCATACTCCCCTGACATCTGCACCCAACCCGGCAATGACCAGCCACTGCTGGAAGCCACCCGTCTCCCCTGTGGGAATGAGGGGGGTGCCACAGGCCTCAATCCCACCCCTCCTCCTTTCTCCTTCTTCCATCCCATTTTCTTTCCCTTTCCCCTCTCCCCCTCCATCCCAACTACCCAACTGCTCCAACAACATCCTAGAATGTAAAAAAAAAATATTAATAAAACTACATTTTCTTTAAAAGAAAAATTCTTCTCCAAATTCAGTGAAGAGCTGGAGTAACTACCTAGTGGATTTATGTGGTGTCAATTACCAATTCTTACTTTAAAACAAAAATAAGTATTCTAGGCCACTGATATGAGTTCATTAGCCTAATTTATCCTGATTATAAGAATAATTTATCTTTTACATATATTTTTACTATTGCAATTGTGATTGTTATTCTAGAACCTTCCAATAAAAAATATTATAAAGGAATATAAAACCTATATATCAGTACATTGTATGCAGTACTTATATGATTTGGTATTTTGGCAAAAAAAAAAAAATTATTAGCCCTGGTGTAGTTTATGAAATATTGTACCAGGAGTTAAAATTTTACCTTGATATACACAAGATTGGAAAAAATCAAGTATCTTAACTAGTTGCATTTTGATTTTGTCATCTACAAAATAAATAAACTTAAAATGATTTTTCATTCTTGCATTCATAAATTTATTCAACAAATGTTAATCAAGTGTTATATATATTTACTACTGCTTGGCAGAACTCAGTAATAAATAAACCACTGTACCACTCAGTAGGAGTTGTGATATTTATTCATTCATCATGCATTTACTCATTCATTTCCATCTACATATATTTTAATGGTCCTGGTGTGTACTAGAGATACCCAAATATATAAAATAAAAAGTTACACATTACTCGAGAGAGTAACAGAAAGAGTTCAAGAGAAATTCAGAGAATTCTGAATCTTTAATAAGTATAAATTTTATTACATTTTACGAAATCTACAAAATTACTTCATATCATTGGACAATAGGAACATAACATACGCATACACATTAAGTATATGTATATACATTATATATGTATGCATATACACACATATATATATACATACATAACAAGTAGAACCAACTAAAAGTAAAAACATCTATTTGATGAAAACTGAAATAAAATATTTGAAAAGATATAGCCAAGGCTTTATTAAATTACTTCCAGATCTATATGCAGGGCAATTATACCATAAACAAATAACAGACATCAAGAATAACTGCAAATGATAGCTCACTTAATTATAATCTTAAAAATGTGATATGTCTCCTGAACCTAAAAGTTCAGGAGCAACTCAAGTGATGGTTAGATATTGACAAGAATGCATTCATTGAACTGAGTCTGCAGTAACTTAGCAATATATCATCAATTAGTACCACAGGACACATAAACTAAGAATTATAAGATTTTTGAAAACAAACCACATGATGGTGAAGGGAAATGCAGTCCATCAGCAGGCAGATGTAGAGGGCACAATGCTGGAGTCATCATGGCTCCCTGGGAAACCAGCATGAGTTCTGCTCTTGACTCTGCCATTCCTTGATTCAACATTTAAAATGTGCAAGAAATATTTACAAGGTTGTCTTCCTACAAAGACAAATAAATTGTATGTTCTTCCCCGATAGAGTTGATAGCATAGCAATAAAAATAAAATATTTATATAATATGGAGACCATTGTTGTAGTGGCCATTAATAAGGTACAAACTCTAGGGGAGTTGATCTGTGGCCATAGAAGGGTTATTTCTGGGGGAGTAAGAGGGGGATTAGCAAGAAATTAGTTAAGGGTCATGAAGGGCAATTACATTTTGTAAACATGAGTATACTAATTATACTGATTTGATCACTGCATATTGTACACATGTATTCATATTCAAATCTGTATCTTGTAAATATATATAATCAATTATGTTTCATTAAAAAAAGAAAAGTTATTTCTTATCTCAGAGCCTCTTTGAACTCATAGATAAAATGGGACTAAAATATATAGTTCACAGGATTATTGGAAGGATCAATCATATACTATACTTGGAAATATTTTGTAATAATTAATTCTTTTAGTTTTTCAAAGTTAATAAAATCATGTTTCCAGTTCAAGATGACAGATTCAGTATATTTAGAATCTTGTACTGTAAAAAATAGTGTGACATCACAAATGGTTTGGTGCAATACTCAGCAACAGATGGAAAATTGAAGTTCAGAGAGGATAAACTGTTCAATATTTCAGATCTAATAAGTGGTTGAATCTAGACTAAAATACAGTACTACCTAATATTCCATATTCATAATACCTAATATTCCAGCCACACTTGAAACTAAACAGGAAGTTTAAAACAAATCAACATATATATTAGACTTTTCGGAGTCAGATCTTGTACCTATGAATGCCCTCATTTTCCTAAGAACCTTCATTTTATACTTGACAGAAGAAGCATTATCCTCCAGAGAAAATCAGTTCATCGGCATTGGGCTAGGTTCATATCTCAAATTTCAAATTTCACATTTTCCATCATCCACCATGACTCAAACCCTCCTGGAGAGTTCTAGCAGTGTTTGCTGAAACAGCACTGATAAACTGCAAGAAATGTATTTAGTGCTTCCTGTGTCCTGGCAAGTGCTTCCTCCTTACAAAAATGGATTTGGAAGACTTCCCAGGTTGTGCTTTTGCACTTTGTAAGATGAAGGCTATGTGAGAGAGCTGGATGGGATGACATAGCATATTCACAGCAAGATGAATATGTATTCTTCTTCTCCCTGCTTTTTCCCTCTCCCCTCTTGAGCCTTATAAATCATTTGGTAAGCTGATTACTGTTGAGCATTTCTTTTTTAAGAAAAATCTGGAATTTTACAGAGTTGTTTCTTCTAATGTAAAGCTCAATACAGGACGAATGAGAAGCTATATTCATTTTTAAAGCAAATAGCTTTTTTTCATCTTTTTTTGGGAAGCATTTGCAGATAACATCCCTAGAAATGTAGTTTCACTGAGATAATTTATCTGTTAAATGGAAAGGTCCTCTAATGGTATCATGTGTCTAGATGACTGAGACATTTTTCAAATAAAACATTACTGGTTTATTTAAATAGAATGATTTTTTTAAAAATCTGCCTTTTATAATATATAATTCTAAGTTGTTAATGCTAAATTGTCTTTCACCCCTTTTTGTCCTAAGAGGAACAATAACACATCATTTTCTCATATCATCAAAAGAACATCACTATAAAAGAAAGTTAAAGAATTACAGATACATTATTAGGTGTATTTGTTTATTGAGCAGTGAGTAAATGTAAATGTACCAATTTTCTATAATTCATAAGATATCCTAAAAATTATTTCGGTAATCACTGCAGCTGCAAAGATTAGCACTGTGCCTGACACAGAGTAGGCATGCAACAAACTATTGTTGAAAAATATCATGAATGAAGAGTTCCTAAATTGATTATTGATATGGCCAAAAACACAAATTGAACATATGGCACACAGTTTGGTTATATTCTGTAGTCTCCAAGCTTAAATGTCACACCTTTTCTTAGAAAAATATGTTGATAGATAGAGCATTTTAAAAGCATCTTGATAGAATCATCAATTTGTGTTGTATTAAATTCTGAAATGAATCAGCATTAAACAATTGACTTGTTAGAGTCAAATGACAACGTCAAATTTTTGGACTGTAAACCTGTTAACTGATGAAAATTTATAAGATAATTAGAATTTTATCAAAATTACCCAAATTTGATTTAGATATTTGGCTTCACAAGTGATTGATCATTGAATTACGTTGCTTCGAATTTACTACCTCTATAATTTTACAACTAGAACAAAACCTAAAAATACCCATCTAACCCCTTTATTTTACAAGTGAAAAAGGAAAAACCCAGGGAAGTGAACTTCCAGAATTACTAGATATAGAAAGCAACAGAATGTAGATCTTTTGTTCTCAGCCCTTTCTTTCTCATCACCTACATTATTTTTCTTCTTTCTGCCAAAGAGCTCAATGCCCCAGAAAAAGTTATGATTGTGGTGCTTTAATCAACTGTTGACTTGGGTCAAAATGTCTTTTGCATGTTTGTCTTCTATCAGAACTTTATTCCTCTTTATGGCTGAATAATATTTCATTTTATGTATATACTACATTTGTTTATCATCTGTTTCTGGACTCTGATTATTTTTTAAATCTGGAAATGTCATTCTCTGATATTGCATCCTTCTAAAGACCATACAAAAGGTAATGCCTATTCAGTGTAGCTTTATATCTGAGCTTTGGAAAAATATGTGCTAAAAATTAAATTATTGCAGGGTTTACCACTATCAAATGATATTAAAAATTACTCAATAACATGCAATTGGAAATCACTTTACATTTTCTATTTTCAGTCACATACAGGACTACTATTAATTCATTAATGACCTAAATAATTTTTATTTTGAATGTTAAAATTTATGTTTTCACACTGGTTTTGAATTATAACCATAAAAAGATAATATCTACCCTCCTTAAACATGTTAGTATCACAAATACTTATGAATATGAGTATGTCATAAAAGTCACTAATATCTAGAAAAAAACACAAACTCATATACACACATAATTTTGCGGTTGATATTATGGTTCGTGGAGTTCCCAAGCTCTTCCAAGTGTCTAGGTAAAGAATTCTAATCCTGACTGATGTTTTATCAGAATTTTTGAGAAGGAGAGCTAGTAAATGTAGACAACTCCTCAACTACTTCTTCTTCATGCATATTCCCACCCTGAGAGCTCCAACAGAACTCCAATACGCTTAAAATTTATGACTCATTGTATTCCAACTAATTTTCCTACGACAATAGGTTTTGTGTTCCCTCCTAAATAGCAAACATTATGGTAAACAGCCATAATCATATTTCTGTTAAACATTTACACTCTCTAGAACATATTAAATTTTTAATAAAAATGTTTACATATATTTTATTACATTTACTAGCAGGTTTAAACAACAATGTAATACCTCTTTTGAGTTTTCAGTAAATGACTGCTCTTTCAGCAATGATACTTTAGCATCATACTTTATGCATAAAAGATATTTTATAATTGGTTGCTAGTTTAATTTTTGTTTTACATTTTTCCTTCCTAAAATTATATTTCTTGGTGTTGTCAAAGGATGACTTCCTATAAAAAAGAGAGTGAAGACGTCACATCTTTTGGGAGAATTACACTTGAACCATTAAGTATAATTTAGCTGATATTTTTCAATATGGGCTCAGTAAATATTTCTAATATTGTTAAACATTTTTAAGTACTTCCAAAGAGAGCAAAAAGTGGTTTCAATACTTTCAGAGAAAAGTTAATTCACAAAGGAAGCTTGTGTTTTATGAGGGTTTCCTGAATTATAGAAATTAAAGATGGAAGGACCCGTTAGGTCATTCAGTTCATTCCCTTAAGAGTGCAGAATTGCTCCCCGATGAATATGCACTAGGGTTTTTCTGGAAAGGAAACATTAAAACTCAACTGCAATTGAGATAGTAAATTTGTAATTTATGCACAATAAAGGTTTTTCTCCTCAGATATTAATGCTACTGCATATTTTAAAATCTGGCTAAAGCATTAATAAATTGATTAGCAGAAGTCAAGAAGGCCATTTGTTAGTGTACTTCCTGATGAAATAAAAATCTCCTAAGGCAATTAGTTTGGAAGGAAATGAAAATGAACCCCTAATTCCTCCTCCTTATGCCACCCATCTAAGGCTTTTCTTCTTTGTTCCCCAAAATACAATTTCAGTGTTCTATAACTTACGGGTAATAGTTACTGCTTAGAAAGCATCATGGGTAGAAAATTTCCAATAACTTATGTTGTTCAAGTATTGTGTTTTAAGGATTTTTTTTTAGAAAGAGAGTCTTCAAAATATTAATTTGACAAATTCATAAGTTCACCTTTGCAAGGACTGAAGTTGTTAACTCTTTCAGAGTCTCAAAAATAGTTCTTAGCCTCAGAAACACTTTCCCATCAAAGTACTGTGGTACCTGAACATTTAACCATAGAATTCATTTCACAAGTTAACAGTTCCCAGTTTATTTTTAATAGAACACTAGTCTTGAGACTAGTGGTTCTACAGACAAATTTGGAAAAGGATGCACAGTTTCCATTAATGACTTAAAGACTGAACAACCCACAGTAAAGAAAGGTGCTTAACTTTGAAAAGCCAACTATTTGGCTCTCAACATTTTTTATTTCATGGGCATGAACATGGAATACACTTTTGGAAATGCTACCTCAGAAATCAAGTTTCTTCCTTCAAATAAATACCTTGGGCAGAGTAACACTAGTGTTTGTCAGAGATTTAACCTATCATACAAATCAGTATCATTTTGAGTATTTGTATAGGTAGTATTCTAAAAGAAAGAAAAGAAGGAATAGAAAGATAATAAAATGAATAATTTCAGAGCATGACCATTATTCATAAATTCTTTATTCACTGTTTAACTTCCATTTACTCTTAACATTTTCCATGTAATTAGCATGGGCCTATGCTTGTGAGGCTCTTGATTATCTTAGGCAATGCCATTTACAAATTGATCTGTATTTTACAAGCCCATGTTGACACTGTGATTTCCCAACTTTCTTAGGCTCAAAGAGTCTCTTGGAATTTCTCTTTATATGGCAGGTTTCTTGTTTTTGTTTTTATCTATGGCTAAACTGGTAGTGACACAGTAGGCTTATTTCTCAAGGCTGACATCCGATTTTCTGCTTTCAGTTTAGGGCAGATCAAGAACCAGAATAGGGAACAACTGGCTGTCAAATCAGTTATTTTTCTTTGCCCAGAACCATAGTAACCTCTGGGTTTTACACAATATGATAACCTCTCTGATTGTCAGTTACATCACATGGAAATTAAAGAATGGGGGTGGGAAAATATTTTTTTTCATTTATCTATGGCTAAAACCTACACAGACAAATTCTAGGACATAGGTTCAAGAAGACAGAAATTCTTGACACTAAAACATAAAGATAACAACAACATAACTAATTGCATGTGATATTGTGAAAATTTATATCTTTATTTCTTGTTCATTGATATCCTCAACTATACAATGAGAAGCTAGTAATTGGCAAGAACATTTCCATTTCCTAGAATCTATGCCTTTCTCTGTCTAGTTTAGAAATTAAATTTTACCTACTTCTGGCCAAGATGGAAAAGCAGGGACTGGATTTACCTTCCAGACTGAAACAACAACAAAAAGATAAACATACAAAATAAATCAGTGGTTTTCAAGATGCTAGAGATTACATAACAAAAGACAGTAATTCCCAACAGACAAGGAGCAAGAGAGGTGAATTTTATGATTGTCCCAGCTTTCCACCTTGAGAGAACTTCCAGGCTACCCCACAGGAAAGGAAGCCCAGTTGGAGTCTTGGGATCTTCCTGAATTGAGGAGACAGAACAGAGGATCTGAAAAGAACAAGGTGGCAAGAGCTCACAGGAGTACTGGAGAGGAGAACACTATGCAAGAGAGAAACTCAAAGATATGTCAAGAACCTACCTGAGAATAGGAAAAGAACCACAGAAATGATTCAAGGGAACAGTGCCCACTGCTCATACAGTGCCAAGAAGAGTTCCTGTTTCTACCATCCAGCCTGGAAAAACTCATACTCAAGGGGTATTGGATAAAGTACTCAGTAAGATCTTGCTTGGAAGTGAAGAATAATTAAGCCTGAAATGAGTATTGCTTAAAAACCACCTAAAAATTATAAATTGTAATAAAAAAGATCGAACATTTTCCAAGTAACATAGCATCCAAGAACAAATTTCAAACACATTTATTGGCACACAAGGTATCCCTCACCTAAAAAGACAAAATTTCACAATGTCTGGCAAAGATATCCAGAAATGCAAAGAAACAGGAAAACACAACCCATAATGAGAAGGATAATCAGTAAGTTGAAAATGATCCAGAGCTGACAAAGATGCTATAATTAGCAGACAAGAACATCAACACAGTTATTTTAACTATACTCTATAAGTCCAAAAAGTTAAGTAGAGGAATGGATGATGTAAGGAAACCTAAATAAAATTTTTGAGATGAAAACTACAATGTGTGAGATTAAAAAAAAAGTGCACTGGATGGGATTAACAGCAGATTAGATGTTGCAGAAGAAATGTTTACTGAATTTGAAAATGTAGCGATAGAAACTACCCAAAATGAAACACAGAGGAAAAGAGAAGAAAGTTTTTAAATGAATCCTCTGTGTCCTGGAGGACAACTTCAAGTGACTTAATATATACATGCTTGAAATCCTTGAAGAAGATAGGGAGTGCAGAAAAAAAATATTTGAAGAAACAATGGTCAAAATTACTCTAAATCTAATGAAAACAATAATTTCTTAGATCTAAGAAGCTCAATGAACTCAAAGCAGAAGAAACATGAAGAACATTATACCACAGCACCTCATAATCAAATTGATCAAAAACCAGGGATAGAGAGAACATCTTAAAAGCAGCCAGAGGGAAAAAAAAGACATATTTCATACAAAGGAACAAAATAAGGATGAAAGAAGATTTGTCATTAGAAACAATACAAATGGGAAGAGAGTGGAGCAAGCAATATCTCAAAGTACTGAAAGATAATCTGTCAACATAGAATTCTATACCAAGCAAAAATATCTTTTAAATACTAAGGTAAAACAAAGACATATAACAGTGAAAGAATTAATCACCAGCAAACCTGTACTATAAAACATGTTCAAGGAAATCCTTTAAGCAGAAAAATGATACTAGATAAAATATGAATGAATGAAATCATTTATGGATCTAAACAAAGGAACAAAGGATATTGGAAATGATAACTAGATGAGTATAATATGTGTTTATTTCATTATTGTTTAAATCACCTTAATATATAATTAACTGTTTAATCAAAAATAATAAAATATTTTGGAGTTCATAATGTAGATAAAAATACAATGTGTGACAGCAAAAACATAAAGGCTGGGAGAGGAGAAATAAAAGTATACTATACGTGAGGTAGCATAATATCACTTAAAGGTAGACTATGATAAGTTAAATATATATAATACATAGACTAATAAAATTAAGCAACAAAGATTTATGATTAATAAACCAACAAAGGAGAAAAAAAAGGCATCATGGAAATACTCAATCTAAAAAAAGAAGAACAGAAAAAAGAGAACAAAGGAGAGGTAGAATGTAGTAAAAATTAATACAAACATGGTATATGTAAACCTAATCATATTAACAACCACATTAACTGCAAATGGTCTAAACAACTGAAAAGCAGATATTGTCAGATTGGATAAAAAAAAAAAAAAGACCCAACCATATGCTACCTGCTAGAAATGCACTACAAATTAGGTTAAAAATAAAAGGATGAAAAAAATTTTACCCATGCCCACACTAATAAAATAAAAGAAGTGAGAGTGGCTACATTAATATGACAAAGTAGATTTTAGACCAAAGAACATTACTGAACGAAGGTGGTCATTTTATAATTAAAAGTGGATCAATCCATTACAATCTTAAACAATTAAGCACCTAATAAGAGAGCTTTAAAATACATGCAGCAAAAATTGATACAACTGGAAAATTAATAATAGATTTCAATACCCCTTTCTCAGTAGGTGATAGAACAAGTAGACAGGAAGTCACCAGGTACATGGTAGTTTTGAACAACACTATATCAACCAACTTAACCTAATTAATATTTATAAAACACACCACCCAATAATAATAGAATACAATTTTTTTCAAGTGCACACAGAACATTTACCAAGAAATTTAATTTTAAACAATTCAAATTTAAATTCTATTTATTGCTAGGATGTTTAATCTTCTCTTTTAAATTTTTATGGTATTTCTTTAAAAGTTAATTTACAAGCATTTATTCTGCTTTGCTTATTATAGAAATGAACTCTTCCAAACCACATTTGCTTTTGGAATTTTAAATGTAGCATCTATAAAATATGATAATGTATCTATTTATAGAGCTATATTTGGTATTTCAAAAATGCATCTGACCTAAAGAAAAAGAAAAACATTTCATACCATATTGAAACTGAAGTCAAAGCAGCAATTAATATAGAATATTATCACCCAGTAAAATCACTCAGTAGATTAAGAGAATTCTTACTTTTATCTAATATTAAAGATATTAATAACAGGTATTAGGAGCACCATTAAAAATGTGCTGTTTTTGCAAATATCCTTAATTTATTCATTTTAATCAATGTTTTTGGTTTTTAAAAAGGTGCTTAGAATCTCTCCACATTCTTTTGTCAGATACTGACTGCTGTTTTCAAGGGGCCTACTCAGTAGTCCAAGATTTAATAGCATCTTCTTATCTACCACAAGGTTAAACAGGGATACAATTGGCAATAGCTTGAAAGAAACAAGCAGAGTAGGGGAGTGAACAAATTTAGGATTGGGATGGCTTTAAAGTCACAAATCAACTTAAAAGCTAGCTTGCAATATTGTGCAGAGACATCCTCCTTCAGTAAATTCTGCATGAGCCGTGTGGTTCCTCCAGGAGCGGGGGATATCCTGTTTTCTCTTCCTCCCTACCCGACCCATGTTTAAAGCAGAGAGTTGCTTTTGCGATGTACTGTGTGTACATCGGAACAGTACCTAGTTGAAGACACACAGAGAGACTTGCACGTTAGGTTACAGAGCTAAGCTAACTTTACTATTACCCATCGCAAATTGCACAGTTGTGTTCGGTAGTGTTATCTCACTTCGTCCTCACAAAAGCATTATGATGTAAGTTTTATGGCCCTATTTAAAGACAGGGACATGGAGGCACATAGAAACTCAGCAATTTGTCAGTTCAGAAACTAGAAAGTAGTAGAGCCATTTTTCAACCCAAAGCTCTAGGTAACAAGTCTAACGTTCTTTTCGTCTTTAGCCATTCCATTCATTTTGGGGCAGGGCTCTATTATCTCCCATATTTAACTCTACTCTAAATGACCTTTGAGACAACCAGTCCTAGGTTAAATTCTGCCTCTGTTACTCGCAAGTTACTTGGTATGGGCCTCAGTTTCTTCATCTGAAAACTAGGAATCATAAAAATGCATAAATAATCTAGCATAACTAAAGTGCCTATTAGAATATACGGACCACAGAAGACACTTAATAAATATTAACTCCTGTATCAGTCTACAGAGTTTTAAATCCTTGATTTTGGTATCTTTGTGCTAATAAATAAAACTCTAGAAGTAGATGTTGCTGATTTATCAAGGTGTCTAATATGGTAATAAACATACATAACAGTGGAGAAGTTAGTAACAAGTAAGAAACATACAAAAGTAATTTGGAGCCATGCCTTATAGAGCATTTCTGAGTTTAACTGTTATTTATTAGTGAATCAGTTTTTAAAATATTTTGTAATGTGGGCTTTCAGATTATCATTGGAGTTTTATCACAATTACATCAATAAAGTAAGAACAACTGTCCTAGTTTTCTTATCTTTATATAATTATGGGATGGCTTGAAGACTGATCATTTTTAATCTATAAAACTTGATGTAAGGAATTACTGCAATCAGGTATTAAGTCTAGAAACAACACATTTATTTTCTTCAAAGAGGTTTGTTAGTTGATCATCAAGAAAAGTGTATGACACACATCATAATTATTTGAGACTCTAGTACTTGAGCTTTTTTTTTTTTAGTGTTGTCAATTCTGTTTTCCTTCTCCTAAGAAATTTATCACCAATTTATTATGATAATTAATGAAGCTGTCCCAGAAAATAAATGTTTCCCTTAAGTAGATGCTTTTTAAATACTAATAAATAACTTTGCTACTTTAAATTTTCATAACACTTATCACGTGCAAAAATGTACCATAAATTATAGATACTCATCATTAGTAATGTATAGGCTATCCAGTGTCAGACATATTAAATAGAGAGGACCTTAAAATAGCTCTAGTTGCTGTGGCTGTATTGTGTGTCTTCTGTATTGTAGGCATATTAAATATCTCTGTCCAATAATATCTTACTCTGAGTGTTTTTTATACAATTAGCGAGCAACTTCTAATCACTATTGCCTTAAACAGCATTACAAGGATCAGAGGCTATTAGTTTTGGTCAACTAAAGCTGGGTTTCAATGGGTTAACTGGGATCATTGCTTCTGAGACTGTTCACATCCTTAGACTTCACAGCCGTAGCAGAGGCTGGCTCTGTAATAAGTCTCACATTACATGCGGATTAGATTTGTAGAAATCCTGTAACTCAATAGGTACCTGCCTATTCTCTCCTGGCGTCAGCCTGCCTGCACTGCTTTGCTCTGTAGACATACCTGGCATTCCACCCATGCCTCCCCACTTACTAAGTGAACTGGAGTCAGTCTACCAAAACATTAGGGTATTGTTGTGAAGGAGGGAGAAAGCCCCCTGACAGCCAAGCAAAGTGTGAAGTTGGGCTTGCAATGCTCATACCTTTCTCTGAAGTGTGCATGCTACTCTTTGTAACTTCCTTATATCCTATAGCAAGGTTGGAGTACACATATTTCTAGGTATTTGTCAGTAGAATGCAGTCACACTCTGAAAGTAAAATGGAGCTCTGGCTACATATTCCTCATCTCTTCTCTTCTGTTCCTCCTCCACCCTCACTTCTTTGACCACCAGGCTTCCTCTCCCTGGTGCTCTTGGCTTCTCCTCCCAATAATGTACCTTGACAAACATGTTTACACTCAAGGTGGGAAAACAAAACCAAGCACCAAGCACAACAAAAAACAGGCTTGGCACCAAATCCTAAAACAGTCAGTGGACTGATTTCTGGGAGCTGTGCCAAACGCGATAAGCACTGCTATTTTAACACATATCTCTAGTTCTCAGCACAAATCATTCATTAAATAATTAGCATGTTACCTTGTTAAGAATCTTTAAAACTAAGGTGAAGTTTTCATTCAGGAAGCACATCAGATTGTTTAGCATCTTTTTCTAATTAAGCATTAATCCCTCCCAGGAAGAATGAGTCACTCAAACTTTCAAAGATAAGGGATTTCTCTTTTGTAAACTGCAATTAACAGCTTTTAACAGCCAGCCTTGCTCTGGTTTTCCCAGCAGTTGAAATGATTCTGATGAGTTTTTTACTTCTTGCTCCTTATGCAGCTGACCACACTCAGGAAATGGAGACATTTATGTCAAATGTGGAGAAGAGATGGGTAGTAAAAAGAAAAAAAAAAAAAAAACCCAAAAAACAAAACAAGAACCTTGAATTGCATTGCAATCCCATCCATATAGCATCCTTCTTACAGGAGAGTCTTCTAGTGAGTCAAATAGAAGCATCTTCAGTGGAGTTCTAGGTAACAGTTTGGATGCTTTGACAGGTGCAGAACTTATTCTGGCAGTCAATGTCATGTGCCCCAATTATAAGCACACTTTTTCAATAAAAAAAAAATTCATTTTACAGTTGTATTTAGAAGAAACTTGGGAGACGTCTAAAACTCCTACAATTTTGTACCATTCAAATATAGTACTTATTTCTAATTTTTAGTAGCAAAATTAAAGATTAAATCTTCATCCTTTCATGTGAATACATGAATTGAGGATTTACACTCTTCTGCAACTGGTAATTCTAGGGAAATAAACAGCTATGTTTTAAATGAGTTCTTACTCCAATATTTATTATTATAGGGGAAAATCATAAGCTGTTTCTTTCCTGAAACGTCTCAGCCTTCACCATTTTCAAAAAAAGATATGTGAAAAACAAAGGTGAGAGGCAGGTCTTATGCCATTCACAACGGGAAAGCAATACTGATTTTTCATGCATAATGAACATTTTGTTATTAGAGTCTGTCTCAGTTGCCTCAAGGAGCAATTTCACCCATGAATCAGCTTATAGGGTTTTAGTCCCATACTCATACAGGACCTTAAAGGTAATCTGATACTATTTCCCTATTTTATAGAAAATTAACCTAAAATTGATGGTTTATAAATTGTTACACTATTATATTAGTCAGACTTTTGTTTCTGCATTTAAAATGTTGTTTTGAAACCACACTGGAATAGTATAAATTTCAATACACACACACACTCTCCTACATTTAAATAGACACACCAACCCCCTTGGTATAGTCCAAAAACAGCCATGTTGACTATTCTCACTTATTTAGCTGGTATTTAGCCTATTGCTTTGCTAGCTACTGGGAACCCAAGCAATATGGTATATAGACTTTTCTCTAGAAGTTTACAATCTATCTTGAGGACATGAAATATATAATAAAAGAGCTAGTGACATTACAAAGATGACATTTGATAAAATGCCAAATTGAGAGCTTCAAATAATAAGTTGCATCAGGCATTTCGAGGAAGGATAGACAATTACAGTTGCTTTAATTGGGAAAATTTTTACTAAGAAGTTGATAATTAAGTTGGGCCTTGAAGGCTGGGTCAGACTGTATATTAGTTTTACTTTCTTGTTCAGAAGTCTGAGGACAGTATGTATACTGAATATATTAAAGGCAAATCTCTATAAATTCACGCACAATTCTATATGCATGTACTCGGATAGACTACAACCATAATATATGTTAACTCTCCTATCAATCATTCACAAATTTCCTAGTCCTTGAAATCCTCTATAGTTCAATGTAAGTCCCTAGTTCTTCATAAATTTAATCAAAACAACTTCAATTAATAGTGTTCATTTCCTTTCATAAGTACTCTTAATACTTAGTGTGTAAACTAGTTTTCACACAGGGATGTATCAGGAATTTTCAGAAAGGAGAATTCATCTGGATCTCAGGGAGGTGTTTTTCCAATTATCTCATAAAAATCTTTGGAGACAAGATAGAAACACGTGAAGAGGACAATAATACAGAGATGAATTCATAGTGGAAAGATCCATGGGATGAATATCGACAGGTTGTTACAAGCTTGGAAAGAGGATACTAACAAGTTATTATAGGGCTGGCCTCAATTCTACCTATTTATTACTTATTAATATGCACCTTGATGGCTTGTTTATCAGATTTTCAAATGACTGGCATCAGGGGTGGGGGTGGAGAGTAAATATATGAGAAAATAGAATAAGAATGCTAAGTGATTTTAATATATAAGTATTTTAGCTTACAACAAGGACCATGATAACATTTAAGGTCGAAGACTTGGTTCCAAAACCAAGTGTCTCATGATACTTTGATATAGTGGTCTTCACTGTGGGTGTATCAGTCAGTTTTCTGTCACTCACAACAAAAGCCCTGAAACTGGGTAATTTATAAAGAAAATAGATTTATTTCTTACAGTTTTGGAGGCTGGGAAGTCCAAGGTGGAAGGGAACATCTAATAAAGGGCTTCTTCTTGGTAGGGACTCTACAGAGTCCTGTAGTAAAGCAGAGAAGCTGAGCAACAGTGTTTTGTAAATGAGCTTCTTCCTCTCCTTATAAAACTGCTAATGCCACTCCTGTGATAACCCATTCATCCATTAAGCCATCAATCTATGGATTAATCCATTCGTGAGGGTACAGCTCTCATGGTCCAATCACCTCTTAAAAGCCCCACCTTTCAAGTACCACACAGTAGATTAAGTTACAACATGAACTTTGGAAGGGACAAACATTCAACCCATAATAGTGGGGTTTAATTGCAATATTCCGAAGGAAGACTTACGTTAGAGTGTGATGTGATCATTGAAAAAAGTGATTGTTATCTTGACATGCATTTGATTAATAGAAATGTATGTCTACAGAAGCTGGGAAGTAATAATAACTGTACCAGTTAGTCCATTTGGAGTTTTGAGTTCAAATTTGGACGCCACACTTTAAAAGGTACATATATAAATAGGAACATGTCCATTAGTGAACAACCAGTATAGGAGAATATTCAAGACCATGCCATTAAGATAGAGTTTTAGAGACTGAGTATATCTAGCCTGCAGAGGCTAAAACTCATGGGATAGGATGTAAGAACTTTCCTCAAACTACTCTTTTAAAGAAAAGCACTAGCTAGATATTTCCTGCATGACTCCAAATTTCAGAATTTATGGTCAACAAAGAGAGATTTGGGCTCAGTATAAGAAATAACTTTAAAAAATAGTTAGAGCTCTTTGGAAATAGAATAAACCACTGTAGGGAGTTCTCTGTTATAGAAGGTGTGGAAGCAGAGGGTTTATAATTAGCTGGTAAGAATGTTGAACAGGAAATTTGATCATTGCTGCCAGCATAGAGCTTAAAGACTAAAAGTTAAGGCTCAGTCTTGAGCTCCTATGATTCTACAATTCCATAGCAATGAGCCCTTGATTATGTTAAATTTATATATATTTCACTTTGTTCTTTGGTCCGGGTCCCATCTCCTTAACAATACTGACTCTCGCATTATGTACTATTCTGTGCTTTGCTCCTAGCACAGAGTAGAGTGCTTTACAAAAAGCAGACAGACAAAACATACTTTGAATTAATCGAACAGGAAACTGAATTAAGTGAAAACTGGATAGTAGTGGAAATTGACACAATCCCTATCCATATTTAGGAGCTTCATGCACCAAGGGGCTCAGCCATGGGATTCTCTCATACTCTTTTTTTCCAATATAATAAATATGCTGGCCACAAGAGGAAGGTACACTTCATTTACGGAAGTGTTGGGATGTCCTTTTTCTGAAGCATCTGTTCACATTGACTTATGCTACAGGATTCTTATCCACTTGCCTTCCAGAGTTGATGCTAGAGGAGAGGATCACAGCCAGGGTCTTGATGGAGAATGAAGTCAGGTGGCACAGGTGCAGATTCAGTGGTTATTTACCAGTGGAATGTGATATGTGAGACAGTCCTCTGCTTTTGACTTACACCTCGACTGAAAACAAAGCAGTTTATTCCATTACGAAAGCCACAGCATTATACCCATTTATCTGAAGGAGAGGTAAACATTGATTTAAAGTCACACAAGCTGGACCTTTTCTGATCTCTAGAAAAAGAGGTAGACAAATAGAAATAAGCATTTGATGCTTAATTTGTAGATTAGGGGATGAGGAGAGTGTCTAGCCTATAGAAAGAAACCAGAGGCACCAAAACCAAATGTTGCCAGTTTATGTAAAGACCCCTGAAATTTTTTATCCTTTGGACATCTCCCCAATCACCCCCTTCTCCCTTAGCCCTGGTAACCACCATTCCACTCTCCACATTTGACTTTTTTAGATTCCACATGTCAGTGAGATCATGCAATATTTGTCTTTCTGTGCCTGGCTTATATCACTTAACTTAATGTCCTCCAGGTTCTTTCATGTCGCTGCAAATGACAGGATTTCCTTCTTTATTCTTCATGGGTAGAGTAGATTTTTGGAAATAGCCAAAATTTTGAGAAAATCTGTTAAAATAGAAAAGTGTGCCCATAAAATAAAAGAATTTAATTTGGGGTGTTCTCAGTAAGGTTCTGTAAAAGCAATTCAAATAGGAGCAATATTTTGAGCTATGGCAGCATAATTTCACCAGCTTCCCCAGGTATCTGCTTTAGAGGTGGTATTGAATTACAGTTAAGAACATTAACATTGGAGCTGGACATACCTGGGTTACTTGACCTTAATGAACATAAGTTTCCTCCTCTTTAAATGAGGATAATAATTCCTACCTCAAAATGTTAGTTATTGTCGATTATATTTCTGAAGAATAAAATTCATTTGGAGGTTAAGATCTAGTGGCGCTTTAAAATGTCTATTAATCTATAATCTCACCTCATATTTGTTGTCAAACCTATCTACTTTTATGCGTGATCATTACAATTTAACTGTTAACAAATCTACTTAAAATTCAACACATTTCACCAGGGTTTTATTTTTATGGCAAACCTGTTATTAGAAAATGATATTATTAAGTCATAGTTAACAAAATGCCAGGTGATTCCTCCTGTGAAATCAAACTAAATTGCAGAGTTAATGAAGAGTCTTCTATGGCCCCAAGGTTAGAAGAGTCTGTGAGAAAAGATGAAATATTAAACATACATGATGGAATAAAATTTCTTTGGTGAGCAAATAATAATCTCACACAGAGACATTAATTGGCCAAGGTTCTGAACAAAGTTATAAGAAAACAGGTGGCAGATGCATGATTTTTTTAAAAAGGTAAATGTCTCATATGGTCAGTCAGTCATTAATATTTGCATAGGTTTCACTTCATGCATGAATGGTTCACATCCTTTAATATTTTTCACTGCTAGAACTGAAAGGGGCTAATGATAATATTTAAAACCATCTGTGAACTAAAACACATACTTCTATAGCTCACCTAACACCCGAAATAGACTTCATTTCAGAAATTGAGGTTTCTACTATAGGTATAATTTCTAATAAAATTGTGCTGGTAATAGTCACACTCTATTTTTCTAGTATATTTCTGAAGTTGGGTTTTCTCCCCCAGTGTTCTCTCAATGCAAAATTTTTAATAATTTTGCAAGTTTACTAAATTTTCATCATCAGAATAATATCACATTATAGAAAATTCAGAAATAGTATTTGTAATTCTACCAATCTAAAGTGACGGATGTTACAGAGTTGCTATTTTACATTTCTGGTTTCCATTCATTTAAATATGCTATTTTACTTTTTAATCACAGTATAAATATACTTTTATATCCTAATTCTTTTCACTCATCTTGGTAAAAACTATATTGTCTTCCAAACCAATCGTTGTAATGTCTTTTTAAGTTTCTATTAGATACAGCATATAACAATTATTCCTTTCAAACTTGTGGTATTATCATATGTTATTTTCACATAGCATGAGTTGGATAGGCTAGCTAATGTGTAACTCCACATTATGTATTAAGAAATTCATGCACAGAGAGATAATTCTGGGTGGACTTCATGGCCTGAAATTGAATTCTGACTTGCCACTGTGTAAATTTGGGCAAGTTGTTTAAGCTTTTTAACCTCCAGTGTTCTCTCCTATAAATAGGGAAATACCTTCTCATAGAGCTGTGGTGAAAATTAAATGAAATAATTCACACAAAAGCACTTAGTACAATGTCTCAAATGTAGTAAGATCTCAATCACTATCGACAAACTAGCGGTCGGGTGTCCCATTGTCCAAACCAGTGCTCCTCTCTATACACCATGCTCAGAACCTGTGAGTCAACACAGTGATGAGTTGTACCTTAATCCCCATAGCTACTCTACAGCATTTACTGGGCTGTGGATTATAACGATCAATTTTTCATGATTACTTTACAACTTATATTTCCTCAGAAATACTTCTGCAGCTTTTGCAGTGCAGGGCTGCATCTTTTTCCAATGTTAAACATGAATGATAAAGAAACATAAGAGGACTACTCAATGAAATCTCAACATGAAGTGTTCACATTTGAAATGCTAAGATCTCCAAAATGCTGATCCTTGTCATTTGCAGACACCCAAGTAAATTCAAAATATGTCATTTGCTTCTTACCCCTTAAGAGTATCAAGTTGACATGCATACAACTCCCCCTACACCTCCCACCATCACACAGATATACCCGTAAATGCTGACATAAAATAATACCACCACAGGCTAGAATTTCTAAAGTGAGATAGGCTTTTTGAGGGCCTTCATTATTTCAGTTTGTCTCTATGTGAAATAAAGGATTGAATTTATAAAACGGAGTGAGATTATAATGCATTAATCTCATTCCAAATGTTAATTTATGGGTTTCACGAGATCTACTTTGCTTTAGAGCTCAGAGAACAGCTTTTTCTCAGTAGCTCAATGGCTCAATTTCCATGGCAGTGCCACTCCAAGAAAACTGAATAGTTATCAGAATGAGAGTTTTTGTTCCATGGTGTCTGAGTATCTAGTGATAAATTTCATCCTGCCCCAGTTAAAGCACTGTAATTTAAACACACACACACTTTTATAGAATGCAATTGTGAAGTAAAAACAAAAATCACTATATTAACATCCCAAATCCCTCGTTCATTAAGGACTATATTTTTGTTCTCCACATAGGACTTTGTATATACGTTGCAAATGTAAATGTGAAAATAAATTCTAGCATATTTCTTAAATTAACATTGTCAAAGAAAGGAACTTTGTAATTGATAAGAACAAACTGTAAGAAAGGTGCACTGGGCTGCAAGTTTAGTGTTCAGAGCATGAATTGGCCCCTGTCTCTACTCCATTGTGAAATTAGATCTGAGTTGCAAGATTATCTAGAATTATCAACTCATCTTGGTTTGACTGGGACTGTCCTAATTTTAAAACTGACAGTCCTCCGTCCAAGGAACCCTCGCAGTACTGGGCAAACTGAAACAGCTGGTCACACTACAAAGGAGGGGGGACATTGAGAAGGACCTGTGCATTAAGTCAGCTTGGGGAGAGGGAGAGATAGAGGAATGACTTTAGCAGTAATGGGTGGCAATAATTCGGGAACATTCAGGTTATTTTGAAATTCTGTAAGACTCTTGAGTTACCCCAAAGAGCAAGTACTGCCCCAAAGTATTCCTAGAATAAAGGCTGTGCAACACTTACAGTTCTGTGACTGGACTTCCCTGACTCCCAGTTCAATTAAAACCAGTCCAGAAGATGCTGACTTCTTGAAAGGTACATATCTGCCAGCACAGACCTCTCTTGCTTTCAGGATTACACAATTACACGTCCCTTTCTATGTCTCACCGGCTTCCATTGCCTCTTTTGTTTCAACTAAACCTGACCTTTGTCTGTTTCTGCCTTTGATCCTCTCCCTGCTGCTATTCAGGCAACACATGGGAACTTCCCCTACTTGCATTCTAGCTGGCCTGACCACATTTTAACTCAGTTTTCCACACTTGAACATTCTGTTTCAATACCTACCTGCCTTCTGGATAAAGCCTACATCGTGGCAGCTAATTACTTTATCTGACATTTGCTTCTAGGATTTCCCATGTGGAGGACAGAGGCTCTGGCCCCGCTCATACTTTTAGAGAGCAAACAGATTTATTGAAAAGAGGATGGATCCTGTAATCATTTTACATTTTGCAGTATTTTTTTTCTTCAGTGGCTAAATGACTGTAAATGGCTTAAATAATACGTCTTCATTAGGTTTTGTTTTCCCAGTACAGAAAAATTCTTCCCTGTGTCATACAAAATGTCACTTATTAATCCAATTTGCAATGCTTTGGTTGTTTTAGTTTTTCTTTGTGGCTTTGATGATCCCATGAATGTATGGGGGATGGGGACAGAAGAGATCGTTTAAAATTTCTAATTTATTTCTTAGTCCACTTTTATTCCACAAATGTTTCTTGATGCCTATTATGTGCTAGACTTTCAAGAGTGAAAAGGATCTCTGAAGAGATGGTGGGGAACAAGGTGAATCTGAGCCATTTTGAAGCGACAGAGCAGAGCTGGTCAAATACCAAGTGCCAAAGTATGTGACCAGCAATGTATGAGGTAGTTAACTTAACAAAAATACTATGTTGTTTTTGTGATTTTGTGATATTTTTCAGTTTTTTGTGCTTGGTAATTTGTTGTGATTTTTCTTACCCTAAGTACACATTCACTCTTATACCTGGTTTTGAACTAGTAAATTTTTCCTTTTTTTTTTTTTTTTTTGTAAATGGTACCCTCTAAATTGTACATACTTCTGGCACCACAAGACTTGGATCCAGACATGTTCATTAAAAGGAAAATAAGTAAATATTACTTAGTTTGAAGCTTAAGAGTTTCTGTCTTTAAAAAAAAAAGGAAAGTTATATTGCAACATCCTTTGGTTTCTACAATAGATACTTCTAGCTACACTAAGAAGTAATCTGATTTCTAGGAAAATAAAAATATGTTTAGACATCAGCAATTATAAAGATTCACCATACTTTCATGGCATAAGAAACAGATATTTGTGTGGTTTGAAAAGAAAATCCTTGTTAGCTTCACAAGTATTTCTGCCTAACTCTTGGTATGGCTATTGCTTGGGAGAGAGCTTTCTTGTGGTCATGAAAAAATTTTACAGTGTCCGCCATTCTTCTAACGGTGGTTTAAAGAGATTGGTGAAGCCAAATGGAAAAGAAGATAAAAGAGAGGGGTTTTAGCTTGTTTCCAACACTATAAGTTTATTAAGTTATAAACCATGTGCTCTGTGCATAATTCCTGTAATCTCTTACTTAACATTTGTGACAGGTTTAATATAGCAAAATTAGACATGCTGCCACAGTCCTTCTGACAGCTACCTGGTTTCCTAATACTCTAATACCACTGGCTGCTTCCCCAACACAAACACACTTGAAAAGAAGGCTAAGAAACACTTCGAGTGAAATCAGGGAGCACGAAAATAAGCAGATTTTAGCATGTAAAATACTAAATGCTCGTGACGATCATCGGACATTACTCAGCAGTGACCAGCTTGGAAGAAGGAGGAAAATGACTGCGTACTTTTTACAGGTACTTTAAGACTGCCCAATATAAGGTAAATCACCTAAAATAATCTTAAATTAAAAATAAGATTACATAAATATTTTTTTCATCCTATATCCATTTAGAGTCCTTGGAAAAAATTCAGATAAAATATTTTCACAATAAATCAATTTCCTTTTACATAAATAAACTTGGAAAGGTGTATATGAAAGAAATATATAAAGTAATTTTTTTTTACTTGCATCAAAAGAGTTTAAACATTTTGGGGTTAGATTGTATTAATTCATGGAGCATAATTACTCAGAAAGACAAAGAGTAGATTTAAAACCATTGCTTTCTCTTTGGTTCACAATTTTAGTAATAATCATATCTTCAAAGTATTAGTAAATGCTAAACATCACTACTTTAGGGTCTGGTAGGGAAAAGTGAGTACAGAATAAAGAATATTAGAGGAAAAAAGTTAAATTGCTGACAATCTATCCATTTGCACTACTTTTCAAAATTCCCAATGCTGTATTCTCATCAGACAAGGCAGTGGAGGAAAGAGAAAAATGGAGTGACAACTCGATAGAATCCAGTATTCAGAAGGTTATTATTCCTATTAGTACTTCTTTCTTCTTTGCTTCATTAAATACTGAAGTCATCTTCTGTATTCATACTATGGATCTGTTCTCTATTTGTATTTTCAGTGCAGCTTTGAACAGCATTTTTCTTATAATTTTTGGTATTACTTTAACCTCCAATGAACCACTTTTGAGCCATTGATTCATTTTGGGGAATCAGAGAAATAATACAACTCAATAATAAAAACAAATCAAACTTAGTTAAATCTATACAACCACAAATAAACATAAAAATATATTAGTTTAAATGATTGTTATTTATTTAATTACATGGTAGACAACATGAACTTAACTGCAGTTTTGAAACTGAAACATAATTTTTAAGAACATAACAATTATTAAGAATATAACAGGATTTGGGGGGAAATCATAATAAAAATATACATATCAGATATGAAATTTTAAAAGTCTGGCAATAACAAATATTGTTGAGATTATGGAAATGCAGAGAGTACTATATGCTTGATGGGAATGTAAATTGGTATAATCCTTCAAAAAATAATTTGTGAGTTTCTAGAAAAGCTACAATGTACATGATCTATTTACCTAGCAATTCTACTGTACTTATGCTCACTTTAAATTATCATACATGAGCACAAGAAGACATGCAGAAACACATTTATTGTGGCATTGTGGTTATTGTCAAAAAACAGATGTTTCTCCATTTATTGAGAAAGATTGAAATGACTCAAAACTTAGTGAAAAAATAGACTTGTAGTTCAGATATTTGATATTATCAAGTGTATTAGTCCATTTCTGTTGTTTATAACAAAATACCTGAAACTGGGTGATTTGTAAAGAAAATGAAAATGCATTGCTTACAGTTTCAGAAGCCAGGAAGTCCAAAGTCCAGGGAACACATGTGGAGAGGGTCTTGGTGGTGACAACAGTGACCCAGGGATCTCACATTACAGAAAATGGTGGAGCAGAAAAAGAGATACTTCCTCGTGTACTCTCCTTTTAAAGATCTCAGAATTGCACCCTGACCACCATTATTAATTCATTCACTACTGCACAGTCCTACAATTTAATCACCTCTTCAAGGCCCCACATTTCAATTGACATAATAGGATTTCTCACCCTCTTAACAGTCACAGCAGGGGCCAAATTTCTAATACATAAAACTTGGGGGACACAATTCAAGTTTCAATGAGTTTGGGGGGACATGCAATCCACTACATTCTGACCCAGCCCCCCCAAACCTCATGTCCTTTTCATATGCAAATACTTTATTTCATCCCCAAGTCTCAACTTATTTTAACTCAAAAGTCCAAAGTTTAAAGTCTTATCTGTGAAATCAAAACTAGTTATCTACTTTCAAGACACAATGTTGGGACAAACATAGGGCACATATTCCTGTTCAAAAAGGGTGAAACAGGCCAAAAGAAAGGGGTAATGGGTCCTAAACAAGTCTGAAACCCAGCATAGCGTGCATTAAACCTTAAAGCTGGCAAATCATGTACCTTGACTCCATGTTCGAGGTTCTCTGCACACTGGTATGGGAGTTGGATCCCTAAGTTCTCAGGCAGCTCTGGTTCTATGGCTTTCCTGGTCTCAGGTGATCCTTTAGCTCTGGCACACTGGTGTTACAGGCTTATAGATCTACAATACTGGGGTCACCATGGCAGTCCCACTCTCATGCCTCCACTAGGCATGGCACTATTGGAGTTTTTCTGCTGAAAGTCTGACCCCATTTTTCTCCTTGGCATTGCTCTGCTGAAGGTTCTATGTGGTGAATCTGCCCCTGTGACAAACCTCTTCCTGGGCCCCCAGTTTTTCCATACATTTGTTGGAATCAGGGTGGAAGCTCCCAAGTCTTCCCAGCTATGGCATTCTGCAAGCCTGCAAACCTAACACCACATGGATGCTGCCAAGGCTTTTGGCTTATATTTTCTAAAGCTGTGGGTCCAGCCACACCTGGGGCCAATTTAACCACAGCTTGAGCAGCCAAAGCAGCCATAGTGCTGGTGCTGGAAGCAGCTACCAAAGGTGACTCTGGGCAGCAAGCCCATAGTGAGTGCCTCAGGCCTATTCTCCAAGACCATTCCATCTCCGTAGGCCCCTTTGGGCCTGTAATGGAAGGATTGACCCCAGAGGCTTCTGCAATGCCTTCAGGGCCTTTTCCCTCTTCTCTTAATAATCCCTTTCTTTTACACTAATTTTCTTAGTACCATTGAATTTTTCTCCTAAAAATGCTCTCTGCTTCTCTTCCAAATGACCAGGCTGCAAATTTTCCAAATCTTTTTGCTCTGCTTCCCTTTTAAATTCTGGCTTTATGTCATGCCTTTGCCACCATAACAGCATAGACTGTTACAAGTAGCCATGCAGCTTCCTGAATGTTTTGCTGCTTAAAAATTTCTTCCACCAAATACCCTGGGTCAGTACATTTAAGTTCCACATTCCATAATACTTTTGGGCATGAAGAGAATCCAGCCAAAATCCTTGCTAGTTCATAACAAGGTTGATCTTTGCCCTAGTTCCTAATTCCCTTTCATTTACATCTGAGATTTCCTCAGTAGGGCCTTTACTGTCCATATTTCTATCAGCATTCTGCTCACCACCATGTAACCAGTCTCTAAAACATTCCAAACTTTCTCTGGTTTCTTGTCTTCTAAACTTTCTCCAGCATCTAGGCTTTTTCTAGCCTGTTCCTCCAAATTCCTCCAGCCTTTCCTCAACACTCAGTTCCAACACCATTTCCACATCTTCAAGTATTTGTTATAAGCAACACCCTACTTCTGGTACCAATTTTCTGTGTTAGTTTCTTCAGGTATAGATTTAAAATAACTATAATTAATATTTTTTAAAAAATAGATGCCAATATAGAAAATTTTACCAGAGCCCTCAGTTCTATACAAAAAAAAGCATAAAAAGAAAATATAGGTAATTGAAAAATAATATCTAAAACTAAGAAATCAGTGGAGGGTATAATGGTAGATTAGACTGAGCAGAAGAGAGGCTTAGTAAACAGAAAGACAGGTCAGATAAAATTATATAGGATGAAGCCAGAGAGAAAAAATGAATATATAAAAGAGCATAAAATATATGGGAAGCCAGGTGAAAAATTCTAATGGAGATACAATTGGAGTCCCAGAAAGAGAAAAGAAAGATAATGGGGTAGAACTTTCTAGAACTGATAAATTCATGAAGTCACATATTCAAGAAGCTCTACAATCATGAGGTAGGAAATACACAAAGGACACTACACTTAGGCATATACATCAGACTGATGAAAACCAAAACCCAGGAGTAATCTTAAAAGCATCTGGAGAAAAAAGTACATTACTGTCAAAAGATCAGTAAAATTGACAATGAGCTTCTCAGCAGACCAAGATGGAAGCCAAAAGTTGATGGAATGACATTTTTAAGGTGTTGATTTCGAAAGAAAAAAAAGGTGCCTAGGATTTTAAATCCAGTGAAAATATGCCTCAAAAATTAGAGTGAAATGAAGATGGTTCAGAAAAAAGCAAAACCTCAAATAATATATAACCAGTAGACCCCCAGTAAAAGAAACACAAAGGGGAGTTTTTGGATAGAAGGAAAATGAACAAAGACTGGGACACAGATATTGAGAAAATAAAATAAAGAGCATTAAAAAAAAGTAAATATATGAGTAAACTATATGAGTAAATTCATGAATTTGATATTTACAGTATAAAAGAGTAATAATGGCTTATATCAGATTGAAATATACATAGAATTAAAATGCATGACAATAATATCACAAGAGCAGGTGAGCCATAAATAGAACTAAAATACTCTAAAGTCTTTGCATTGTCTGGGATGTGGTAAAAGCAATATGTAGCAGGAACACACTAGCCAGAAGAAAACGTTTGTAACTATTCAAATAGCAAAGTAGTTTTTAAGACAAGAAGCATTAATAGAGACAAAGGCAATAGGATAAAATAATCATTCAACATTAATATATAACACTGATGAGTATGAATACACCTAATGAAATCATCAACATATAAAGCATAAACATATAAAACTAAAGGGAGAAAGTAGACAAATCTACAATCATTGTAGGAGATTAACAGAAACAAACCAACATATATACTGTCAAATGATATATGGCAAAGGCACTTCTATAGTGCCACAAAGGAAAGATGAATTTTTCAATAAATGATGCTTTTTAGATCAAATGGAAGAAATATAAATCTTGACTCATACTTCACCCTACACACACACACACACACAAACACACACACCACAATTCCGTGTGAATTATAGACCTAAACGTGAAACATAAAAATAGAAAGTCTCCTGAGGGTTAATAGTAGTATAGCTTCATTACTTTATGGATAGTAAACAGGACATAAAACTTGAGTCATAAAGGAAAGATCAATTATTAGACTTTTAAAATCAAGGACTTCTCTTCATCCAGAGACACTGTTATAGGAATTAAAGACAGGCCACAGAATGGGAAAACATATTTGTAATATATATATTTAATAAAGGCCCTGAATTTAGAAGATATTAAGAATTCTTCACATCATAAATATGCTACAAGACCATCCCCACTCCCCATCCCAATGGGCAAATAACTTGAATGGACACATAACAAAAGTGGTCATTCAAATGACTAAAAAATATAGGGATAAGTGTACAACATCATTAATAATCTGGAAAATGCAAATTAAAAGCACAATGAAATACCACTAAACTGATATGAAAGTAGCTAATTTTTTTAATTGACAATATTAAGTGGTGCTGGTAAAATTGTAGAGCAACTAGAGTTCTCATACACTGCCGGCAGAAATGTAAGTTGGTACAATTAGTTTAACAGTACCTCTAAAGCTGACACACAAATACTCTGACCCAGCAATTCCATTCCTAGGTATATCCCCAATAGAAATAGGTATATATCTATATCAAAAAACAGTTATGAGAATTTTCATGTACTAAAAAAGATTGAAATATCCACCAACAATAGAATTGATAAATAAATTATTGTATATTCATGCAATGGAATACTAAAGCAATATGGATGAATCTCACAAACACAATTTTGAGCAAAAGAAGCTAGAAATGAAAGGTACATGCTATATAATTCCAATTATATAAATTTAAAAACAAAACTAACATAAGGTGATGGAAATCAATAGAATGGTTACCTTTGGGCAGGCAATGCTAGCAGTGCTTTTGTTTTTGATGGGTGGTTTCTCAGGTGTCTTTACTTGATAATTAGCATTCAAATTTATCAAGCTGTTCACTTTAGGAAGTACAGACTTTTCTCTATTATGTCATATGCACAAACAACTGACTCTGATGTGCTTTAAAAAAGAACAAAGCACAAAGATGAGGTACCTAGGAATAAAAACATACCTTTAAGATAGTATTGAAGGAGGAGAATTATGCAGTTCATAGAGAATTAGTGAAAAAGATGTAGAGGATAAGAAAAATGTTGAACTGAAAGATCAAGAAGTGTGGTTGTTGGTCTTTTTTTAAAACAATTTATTAATTTATTTTTTACTGGAACACAGTGATTGTGCCTATCTAATTCTTTTAAAGAACACATCAATAGAAGAATCTCCGAAGAAAGACAGATTAGAAGATTCCGTTCTGAAACAGGCTGGTAAATACAGTATTTATAAGTTCCTAGGTGGTGATGACTATTTGTGCATGTGTTACCAACAGCTCAATAGATTGCCTTATACCTTGTAGCTGCTCAATAAATGCTTAATTACCTGTAGAGCAGATTCAGAGAGGCAGCTTTAATTTGAAAGATAAACATGGAGCTAGGTGTGGAGGGAGTCAACTCCTAACCACATCTTCTACATTCCTGGACCTTGACCTCCAACTTTAACAGTTAAACTAGTCCTACTGTAGACAAAGGAGCATGTTCTGAGAGGCTAAGGAAAATGCAGTTTGTATCACTTTAGTTTTTCCTCCGTTTAATAATTACATAGTGAATAATCTGTTTTAATAGTTTTAATTGCACAGGATTTAGATAATACGATTTACAAAGAAGAATTATCAACATTAAGTTCTTATAGATCCATACTATATTACGAATGAGCAATGACCATATTATATATTTAAGTACAATTGTTAGGTAGGAAGTCAGACATGAGCCAATGAAGGGCTGGGCGATGGCTCTGCAGACATCCTAACTCCACCCTGGAACTTTCCAATTCGCCCATTTTGCAGTTAAACTTACAACCAACATATTCTGATAACAAAAACTGGAGCCACGCCACATTAATTCAGTTTCTAGCGCCTGTGCAGCCTGTCCGCCCGTGCACTGACCTTTGTCTCATCATAATCTCATTATAATAAAACTAGCGTGCGTTTTTTGCCCTCCCCCCATGGGTTTTTGTGCATGCATTATGGGTAAGAGCGTGCACAGAAAGAAAACGGTCACATACAGTCACATAGCCTGCAAGTGCCACTCAAGTGACATAAACATATTCACCATTGACACATCTTAGAATTGCCCAAAACTTTAATCAAATAAATTCCTAAGCCCAATGTCGTTCAGCGCCATCGTCTCGATTGACATGGCCTGTGCCTCCCTTGGAAACATGTACTTCCATAAACTTTGCTTTGCTCTGTTTTCATTTTCACTGTAATTCCCAACTGCGTCAGCGAAAAGGACCGAGGAATTACCAAAATTCCAGTAACACGATGACCTAAAGCTCTAAGTCTGGAAAAAATGGGTAATAAACACACAGTTAGTATTATACATTCTCCTTGTCCAATAACTCTTTAAGCATTTTAATATAAACTCGTAAAGTGGGCCTGTATACACAAACATTGAGAAAACATAACTAAATTTAGCCAACCACTTGGTTATTCTCACAGGAGTTTTATCATTTGGTTGTGCGAATCGTACTCAACCATTTCTTCCATACCAGCTATTGTTTGACTTTAAGTTCATATTTCATCTCCCCATATTTCCTTTCAAATGAAAGCGGTTAGTATCAGATTTTCCAGTGGGTTCAGTTTTCTGGGTGTGGTCTCAAACCCAATAAATGCTCATCTCCTTTTTGTTACAGCCAATTCCTAATTTATTTTCAATCACAAAAGTTTATATAATTATAAAAATACAAAAGTAGGCAAAATAACTCAGGTTTCCCTTTTTTTAATCTCCTAAATCACTCAGAGGTAACAACTCCGTCCTACTTGAAGTATTTTTTTTACTAAGAGCATTTCTGACAAAAAGAAACCCTCAATGTGAAAATAAGTGCGAAATTTTAAGATTTCATTTGAAGCAATCTTCGATCATCAGTTTCCTATATTATGTTAAGATGGGGTGGGGGGAAGGAGAATGGTGCTTCTGAAATTCAGACCTGATGTTTTTCTGTGTAGATGAGTAATCAAGAATAGGAATTGGAAATAACAATTTCAGTGTCATTGTTCTATTCATTCGTCAGCAGAAAACCAGAAGTAGCAGTTTCAAGGTAATAATAATCACTTATCTTGCCAAATTTTGCATTTGAGAAAAAAAAATCAAAAATTGCAGACAAATAAGGCAATGTTAACATTCACTGACCTTTGTCGAAAAGCTTCAGTGGCCCAGGGTCTTCATAATTTGCTCAAACAATGCTCCCCTTTCTCTAACTTCTAAACTTCAACGGAACGTCTACCTTGATTGATTATTTTCCCAGACAACTCCCTTATAAACCTTAAACTTCACATTTTCTTTCTGACTTGACTGTGAGCTTCTTAAGGCGAGGACTGTGCCTTGTTATTCATTTCTATCCCCAGTGCTTAGCGTTATGTCTGGCACCTGGTGGGGCTTGGATGAATAAGTCTACTCCTTGGGGGAAAAAAAAATAGAAAAGAGAGATTTTTGGATTCAATGACAAATAATTTTGAGCTACATGCAAGAGTAAGATAACCAAATCATCATTGAACAGAATACGAAGCAGCTGTTTGTGTGCTCACTTGATCCTTCAACAAATATACTCAGAATTTTTATATGTAAAAGACTTGCCAAGGAGTAAGTCAGGCTTAATAGGAGAGAGTTGGATTGATTTCATCTAAATAATTATTATTACATGTCCTCAGAGTATCTCGTACATGGAAGATTCTTTGAATATGCCAGAATTCCTATTTGCGAATTATATGAGTAATATTTTTAGTTTAATTATCAGTTTAGGCTCAATTTTCAATTTTTGATCTCTATGGACATCTGTCAGAGTACATCAGTGCCACCCAGATATAATCTTCACACCAGATCTCTTGCCTCATCAATCTCATTTTAGATAGCTAAAAAAATTCATTGTTTTCTTTCGTTTACCTTATACATTTTAGCAGCCAAATTTGGAAAGAAGGGTATATTTCCAAGAGGCATCAACAAAATGATTAGTTAAAAAAATAATAATAAAATAAAATAAAACTATTAGTTTGCTTAGATGTGTGTGAGGGGGAGAGTTTACCTTCAGTGTCCTATGTCTTAATAAAAATGTGTGATACAATTTCCATATTTTATACTTACTAATAACAGTAATTGGACTCTAAAGCAATTCTGCAAAAGTGTGAAGTGACACACTGGTAACTTGGCATGACTTTCTGACAAAGGTTCAACTGGTTCAAAAGTTAAATGTTCAGTCAATCAACCCAAAAGTAAACTCTGGACTGTTAATTTTACACTAAACTGATCTTAATTGTAACTCAGAGTCAACTGATCATATACCTTTAGCGAATGTAACAGTTCATCTTACAGATTTAGAGAATAACTTGTAATTAATTTGTTAATTTCATCAGTTCATCACATAGTTATTGAGAAATTGCTTCAAGAGAATTTCAACAAGTCCATATGGCAGAGAGAGAAGAATATAGCAAAGGCAGAGTGGGAGTATTTGAAGGCAGCCTATGGTCCAATTGGCTCTAAGTATTTAATGCTATAGAGATCAGGGGACAGAGAGGCTGGGTTATATCATGAAGGAATATGAACACAATTGACAAGAGCTTGTCTTCATTCCTTAAGCAATTTAAAACCATGAAAGGTTGTTATACAGAGGAATAACACCCTTAGAAACACTGTTCAAGAAAATTAATCTGCAAATAGTATCAAGATCATTGGTGTTAGAGAAACTGGGGAGAATGAGATCTGTAAGAGGCCATTATCATACAACTTAATACATTTTATTAAATTCTATTGGATTTCTGCCTAATTGAATTTCCGATGAGCCAGGGCAACATGCTTCTTAAAACAGAAATATTTCAGATTGATATACTTAGCTCCTATTATGTTCACATACTTTGTCTCATTAAACCCTTGTAAGAGATTTTGCTGAGGAAGAAACTGAGAATCGGGAAAGGTAACTTGTTCAAGATCACACAGGCAGCAGCCATGAAAAAAACTGAATGCTTAGAAGCAGAAGGAAAATGCAATTAAACAGCATTTCTAGGAAAAATAATCCAGGAGAAATATACTGCATAGACTAATGGTAGGGAAAGATTGCAAATAAAGAGGCCTCTGCAATTACTTATAAGAGCAGGCATGAATTAATATATATTTGCAGATCTGGTTTGAATACTAAGCTAGAATCTCCCACTCACTTGTGAAGAACTATAACAACGAATCCCACACATTTCTAACCATTTTATTTTCTGGGTTTTTCTTGCTGCTGTTGTATGTTTATTTGCATGTTTATTTTGAGGTGAAGTAAGAAGGGTGCCTATAAAGTATCTGTTATCTAAGTTGCTGACTAAGGCCTCTTGCTTGTTTCAAATACCCGCTAGCCGAGAATATAGTGATGTCCTCTCCTCTCTTTTATAAAATGCAGAAATGTACATGTGCTATTTGATGTTAATGTATAAATGCTTTCTCTTACAGTCATACTTTTAAAATAGTTTTCATAAATAAAAAAAATTAATGCAGGTGAAATATTAGGAAGTAGGATATTCCAGCCATGTTGAGAAGTTTCATGTTACACCACTGGAAGTCAGCATGTATCAATTAAATCTTTACATTTAAAAGCAGAAGAATGGATTCTGAATTAATTGCCCTTCTAAATCAAGAGGTAAAACCTAAACACTTTGCCATTTATTGTGTAGGTAAATTTTTTTCACCAATGCCTATTACAAGTTTTGATAAACTAAAAACTACACATTTTTTTTTTTTTTTTTTTTTTTTTTACTTTGGGTTAAATCACACTTCTACTTTGCTTTCACCAAGCAGGCTTATTTATAAATCAGAACTAATCCACGGAAAATGATGACATTAATAAATGTTGGTGGGAGGGAACTAATTGGGTATGCCATAAGAGTAGGAAATAATACTCTGAAAGTTATAGCACTTTGGAATATGAAAGATGGAGTAGGTGCAACATTTGTACTTGAGTCCTTTTCTCCCCTAAATCACATTTCTTGTGCAAGAGTGCCTATTGGCCAAAGAAAAGTTTAGTGAATCAGGCCTTAAATTACTGCACTCAGTAATTGTTGACATATGTGTACTTTACAGCGCTAATTTATTTCACCATGAACCCAGTGTTTACGAACACACAAAAGTAGATTTATAGTATGTGAGATTAAGAACATTTTTATTCCTTATTTTATATTTTGAGGCTAGAAAAATAAAAAAATGTAAAATACGTTTGAAAATGGCATGAATCCGCCCAACGTGAAGTACAGTGATATGTAAAGTGTTACTTTTTGAGTGATTTAGAAATAAAATAATTTCATTTAAAGGACATTATAACATATGTTTGAAATGCTAAGATGATTTGAAGATCTTAGATCTAAGGTCATGTTAACAGATAAGATCTTGAGGGATCACAGGATTAAGTTATGTTTTTAGAAGTGAAGCTATCTAACATTTACTGAGTCCTCATTCTTAGCCTGGCAGTATGGTAAGCCCTTCACATCGATTATCTCATTTAGTCGTCATAACAACCATCTGAACTGGGCACAGTTAATATTCCCATGTAACAGATGAAACATTACGAGTCAGAAAACTTCTCCAGTGTCACACAGTTAATAAGTGGGTGATCCAGATACAAACCTTGGTAGCCCGGGTTATACAGAATTTATAGAAATGATAGTTTCTTAGTCAATTGGTATTTCTTAGGAAATGGCAGTTTAATTCCACATCCATACATAAAGATTGAAACAGGCAGAAACAATTAGATTAAGTTAAATGAGATATGAAACTCTCAGAGCAAAGATCACTGAAAAAAAAATTACTAAACTTGTTATGGGGCCTGTTCTTCTCTTTGTTTTATCCTCTTTCTCCTTACTTTTCTTCCCCCTTTTGTTTTCCTATCACTCTAAAAGAATAAATAAATTAAATAATGAGAATTTAATGAGTGCTTACTATGCATAAGATACCAAAAGAAGCATATCGATTAAGAATGATGCTTGGTTCTTACTCTCAATAAAAAGCAAGACATGAAACAACAAAAGACAGTGGGCAGTGACTAAATGCTAAATTATGTGGCAGCCATAATAATGCACAAAACTTTGGGTTTTTTAATAAGCATTCTACCCAACTGTCAGAGCATATAAAATACACACATAAAAGGAAAATGTATAGGAGAAAAATTGTTGGAGGTTAAGAGAACAATAAAAGTAGTGGTATGGTTTTAAATACAAATTTACCATTTTTGTTTACCTAAACAGAGTAAAGCTATAGAAGGGTACTTCAAAAAGTTTGTGGAAAAATAGAATTAAAAGATAATGCAAATTTTTCCATGAATTTTTTAAAGTACTCTTGTATTTTGAGGGAGTTTTTGAAAATAAATTTAAATAGTGGGGTTAAATTGAAAAAGGGTTTGAAAACATTTTAAGAAGTAATTTAATTTCATCTAAAGTATCATGTGATTGCAGAATAGCGGAATCTCTCATATTCTAGACTCTCCGAAATTTTTGGCCAATCTTTTCCTTGAGTACTTGGCAGCTGTATGTAAGGATAAAAGTGGATTTCTCAGCCTTGACCTTATTGCTATTTGGGGCTGGATAATTCTTTGTTGAGGGGGGGTCTGTGCCATGCATTATAGGATGTGTAGCAGCGTCATTGTCCTGTACACAATAAATACCAGTAGCACCCTCCTCCCCCGTTGGGACAACCAAAACCATCTCTGGACATTACTAAATATGCCCTGGGGGAACAAAACCACATTACCTCTTTGAAGTCAAATGCAGAATACATTTCTATTTCTAACAGAAATTTTCAAGGTATATACGTGACATAGTTTATGTTGACAATGTGGAATCACTTTAAACTGTTCTGATTTGGATTTCCAAATACAGTTAATTTTAGGGGCCAAGGCAAGAAACCCTCTTCAAGCCTGTGAAGGTTCTCTAAAAAATCAACTAAGAAACACAGGCTAATATGAAGAAAAGGCATATCAAATTTTATTATGTCATAGTTTGACGTGTCATGGGAGCCTTCAGCATGAAGACCCAAAGATAAAGGGAAAACCATCCACATTTATCTTTAGGTTCTATGAAGTAGGCACAGCTGAGTAGAAATGTGATTGGACAAGAGAAGTATGATCTGATGCTAACAGACTGAGTGGGGAAACTCAGCAAGGCCTGTGTTTTCAGATTCTTCTTGGCTTCTCTGTGTATCATGCCTTCCTCCAAGGTATGGGGCAAGACCCTTTCTGAAATGGGGGTCTTATGACCTAATATCAAACAAGGTAGGTCAGAGATTTCTTCATGGCCAGGTCCAAGACAGAAAGGCAGTAGGGAGAGGGTGACGAGGGGGAGGGGAGGGGGAGGAGGGGGAATATTAGAGCCTATCTATGACCGGCCCAAGGGAAGAGGGTTCTAGTTTCTATGGCTCGCCTCAGGAGAGAATGAGGCTGAGAGGCAGGACGGCAGGAGAAGCTCAGAGGAAAACTTTGCTTCTGAGGCTGCTTCTGAAGCCTTCACTTTGGGGTGTCACTTTCTAAGCCCCAACAATTTTACGCAGTTTGAAATCATAAACTCTGGATTTCTACCTTAAGGAAAGGAAAGACATGATACAGATCTTGCTGTTCTTGGAAAATCGTTAATCACAAGCAAGTTAGCTAATTCAGCCACACTCACTATTTCCTTAACATTTTCAACAAATTTTATTTTACTCTATATTAATTTTCCCGTGTTCTGTCTCTCCACAGCAAGCTTTCGGTTGGGTCATTTATATGTGTTCTCTCTTCTCAACCAAACTGTAAAGCACTTGAAAGTATTTTTGCTCAGATACACATTTCCTCAAAAAAGATCAATAAAAATTATTTGATTAAAAAGAAATTACACTTTTTTATGATATCATTTTTGTTTATATTTATATGTAACTTGCACACACTTTAAAACTATTTTTGAATGCATGGAAAAGAATTTTTTTATGTAATGATATTTTAGTAAGTAACAGATGACAATTCACTTATCTGAGAATTAGTAGTTAGGAAACAATTTCTGAATTTCTAAAAATTTTTAGATTTTCAGGTCAGGCCAAACTATTTCTTTTGTGAATATAGAGAATTTAACCACAAAATGAGATTTTCTTTTATTCTTGGAAATTTTGTTTGCATTTTTTTAAATGCTCAAGCTAAAACATTATGTCATTCAAAAACATGGATAGTCTACAAAAAAACATGGAAAATTATATTTTCTAAAAATATTTTGAATAAAAAATATAATCTTCACCATAGTTAAGTGCTTTAGAATTAAGTGACGTATGCAAGGGTTGAGAACTGATTTTGTACATATGAGAAGGTGGACTTTGCTCTTCATAATTTATGAGAGTAAATAAAACACATAAACTTCATCTTTTTCATTTGCCAGCTGGTACTGCCATCTGCGATCCCAGGTACATGGAGAATGTGGGTGAAGGCCCAGGAGCACCCTCTCAGAAACCCACCTGCCTGTTTGGCCATCTGCTATGGAAACTGTAGTCAACATGCACTTAGTTGCAAAAATCCCCAGTGTGGGTACATCAGAGCCAACCTCTGGGACACCTATGATCTGGACTAGAACCAATGTTAGTATTCTTGCCAGATGCTCCCTCTTCTGTCTTGCACTCCTACTTAGATTTCCTCTGTTTTTCTCCTCCCCTGTTGTACCCTAACTATTCAGATACCTTCCCATCCATGCCATGAGAGCATAAAATCCCCAGGCTTAAACCTAAGATCAAGGTTCTTCCTATAATCTCCATTGCTCCTTTAATAAAGAGATGGCGTTCTTGAATTCTACTCTAATTGTATCAATGAATCTGTAGTTCTCCTTAACTTTTCATGGATTCTTTTTGTAGATAAGAAAATTTACTATCTCTGAAACAGATGGAAATTCATAATAAAAGTATCCTTAAAATGGAAATTATTTGTCTTATCTTTTAATGGGAATCTAGTATCTAGGACTGAGAAAGGGTGTTTCATTATCAAAGCACTTTGTAACTGAGCATTTAAAGCACTTGGTTTCTTTTCATCCTGTTCCAGGAGGTCAAAGTGCAAAAGCCATTTAATCCAGTTATTTGACTTTTTCTTTCTCATCAATACTAGGAGAAAATTGTTGGCATAAATGACTTTTCTTAGCAGACATGTTACTGACCCTTTTGCTAAGAATATGTCCATCTAGAAAAGTTCATTGTATAGACAATTTTAAAAGATATTCCTATAATTCACCAGATTGTGGGAAAACCTCTTTCAATGCCCGCACACCTTTGGAACTCTAAAATCTATTCAGTTCAACATTGTTATTGGTATCGTTGCCATACTAAGTTACAGCTATGGAGTCAATATCCCTTTTATGCTTCTGGGATGATTGATTCTTAGGAAAGCAGTGTAGAAAGCACTCTTACTCCCTTAAATTTAAGGAGCTACAACAATATCCTTGCCTGCCAGCAATTTTAGGCTTGCCATTTCACTGAATCTGAGAAGTACTTTAAGCAAATTAAGTGGTTTATTATCATTCCATGAGTCATGACTGTATTTATCAGCAATATATAAGGCAGAAGAAGACATGGTTCTTCCCTCAAATTCCTAATTATGTTATTCATACATACACTTATAGGATGGTTCCTATAAGTCACTGTAATGAAGCAACTGTTGTATGGCAAGTTACATGAAGAAGGAAGGAAAAAAGAAATCCAGCCATGCACAACAGCACATGGGATTCTACAGCTTCTGTTTCTTGAGAGCAGGAACAACTATAACAGCATAGAGATATCTAAATGGCCATTGATAAGGAAACAGGGAAGTAAATTGTGATATATTCACGTAATAGCATTATATAGTCATTTAAAATTGAGTGTACAAAGATAATGGCATAATGGCATAATGGCATTGGGCAATATAAAATTATTTAAAAATGCAAGATATAATTTATTTGCCCAATATGATCTTAAGTGTGTAAAAAATATATGCATAGAAAATAAATGGAAAGTAAATTCAACAAAATGTTATCAGGAGTCATCTCTGGATATTAGAATTTTGTGTGATCACTATTTTCTTATGATTTCTGTCTTTCAAATTTTCCAAAAATGGTTCAATTTTGAGAAAAAAAGAGAACAATTTCATTGAGAAAAAACTTTTGATAAAACAGTGCTATGAATAGTAAAATGTCCTCTAATGCTAAGAACAGAGCAAATCATAGATTGATTTAAAGTTTTTTTTGGAGTAGAGAAGACTATGATTTGAGAGAATAAAATCTTCTTAAGATTGAAAAAAGGTTAATTATGAAATAGTTGATGTAAAAATCCTGAGTGACCATACAATTTTTTTTTTTTGACATCTGGCTTAAGCTAACACTTGTAAGTAAAAAGCTCTAGATGAAACATAAAATGAATCCTTTTACAGAAGAAAGGTATTGAGAAGTTAGATTTTGAGCACAGGAGTTTAGTAAACATTGAACAAACAAAGCAAAACAAAAACCTCAAGTTCCTTTTTGATCAAAATAAAAATCTTGTGGATTGCTCCAGTAGTGTATTTAATTCAAATTTATTTACTCTGATAAAATTCAGTTCATTTTAGATCGATTTAACAAGTCGTTATTGAAAACATATTACATACCTGATTCAGTGGTAGGTACTAGGAATATCAGGAAAATAGGTCTCCACCAAGCTTTCGTTCTAGTGAGGTGGGCAGTCTCATTCTAGTATAGTAAGTGTCAGGACACAGGAAGCCCAGGATACTCAGAGGAACACCGACAGGTGACACCTGACCCGTATGCTGCATGCTCCTGGGACGAGTTCTTAAAGGAAGTGGCACCTGGATTTAGATGTGAAGTAGGAAGTAGATAAATGTGTATGTGTGCGTATGTTCACTTTATATGTATGTTGGAGGTCGGGAGGCTTAGAAACTGGGTTGAGCTTAAAAATATGTGCAAAGAACAGAAAGAGATAATTTGAAAAAGTGAAACAAGTTTGGTTGGGTTCAAGCTCAGAGTTTGAATTAGAAACTGAAAAGGGAAGCAATAAGAGGTGGAAAGGACCACCTGAGCAATTTAAGAATTGGAATTCACCTTCCAGGAAACAGGAAGATAGTTCGGGATTTAGAATGGGAAATGATTTGCTCAGATCTGGTTTAAGAAGCTTGCTCTGATTGTAGGAGCTTTACTTTCTGAATTTTATTTTGTGAAAAATTTTTTTCCTCTAAATATGTAATTACGTTAAAAAGCTCTTATGTTTTTCAAATTGACCCTCTCCCACATTCTAATCTTCTCCCCTGGCATCTGGGTTTATGCTCTAAAATTGGAGCTGAGAAGTACTCGTCTTGAATGAGAAAACCCAGAGAAACCTCAGATGTTGCTACATCTAGGCGTCAGGGATCAGGGAACACTTTTGGTGAATTTCGTAACCTCTGAGGGAGGATTACAGCCAGTTGAAAACATTTTCCTTTTAACTAAGAGTTAGGAAAGCATTTTACTCCTGAGTAACATGAGAAGAGAGATATAAAGGACTGTTTTCTCCTCTGTCTACCTCCCTTCCTTCTTTTCTCCCTTGCCTCCCAGTCTCGTTCCCTTTCTTCCTTTTTCTCTTTTTTCCTCTTCTTGTCTCCCTCCCTCCCTTTTTTCTCCTTTTCTTCATTTTTTCATTCCTCTAATATTTACTAAGCATTTATCATTAGAAGAGATATTTGTGATATGGACTTTACCCTCTTGGTATTTATAATCTAACTGGGAAGATCAAAAATTAAATGGATAAGAATTAGTTAATAAAAAATTAAGTAGTATAGCATTAATTGCTAACATGGGTGATGCAAATCTGAAGTTCTCTATGAGTTCTAAGTGGAAAAAGATGTTTGTGAGCCAGGATTGCTGGGAAAGGCGAGATTTGATGTGATTTTATTTGACTAGATCAGGACTAAGCTTGAACGCAGAAAAACTTCGAAAGATTTCAAACATGAAAGAGTCTTCTCAACCGAGGAACCATATGTAAAGGCAACTAGTAATAAAACCTTAATGTTGAAACTGAAAGACTTGAAGGCAGGAGCCATATAAATGGCTCATTTTGGTTATCTGTTAATGATTAAAAGGAGAAGCTAATAGACGCTCTTTGGAGTCTTTCTGCTAAATAGAACCTGTGAAGGATATAAGATATTAAAAGTTTGGCTTGAAAATGCGTTAGATAATTGGAAAATAAAACTGAAAATTTTTGCTTCATGAATGTGATTTTGTTAACTTTGGCCATGTATTAAATGGAGTTATTTACCTCATTAATGTGATATTTTTATAATACTTTACATGAGAAGACTTATTAATTTCTTCTTTTAAGTACTATTCATAATCTCAGCATTACTGAATGACATAAAACCTTTTCTTCTGGTACTTAGTAAGGTTTTTTAGATAATACATGATCTTAGAAGTACAAATACTCAAATTCAAAAGTTCTGCATTTGGAATATCACTAATGAACTTAACTCTCGTGTGTTCATTTTCAGGGTCTCTTAAAATCCTGAGGCTGTTTTAACGATGGTACACGTTGAGGCATTAATAGTTTTATGCTCATTTTTTCAGTTTTCAGGGTACTCTCTTGCATGACTAAGTAGATACTACTGCCTTTTGTAATAAGTGATCAGCAAGCTTCAACTTTTATTTGTAGAGCTGATTCTCAACATTAATAAGGTCACTTGAAAACTTCAGATAAAATTATTTAAATGTATTCTACCTAGGACAGGGCTTCTCAACCTGCATTATTGACATCTTAGGTTGGATAATTCTGTTGTGGGAGGGCTGTCTTGTGCATTGTAAGATGTTTATCAGCATCCCTGGACTCTACCCACTAGTAGCCAGCAAAACACTCTAACTTAGGACAGTCAGCAATGTCTCTGGGCATTGGAAAATGTCCCCTTATGAAGCAAAATCACCCCGAGTTAGGAACCACTGACTTAGAGCTTTCCATGCAGAACCGTCAGAAGCTCCAACCTGGCAATTGACCGACGTCTGGATCTGATACATTGGTTGCATGAGGCATGGTATTCCTATGGGCATTAGAGCCTGATACTAAATTTCCATTTGCTGATTGTTTGAGCAATAAAAATGTATGAACTTAGACTTTGTCAGTTTTGCATTTCCTTTCTTTTGTACCATCATTAGAATGAAGAAAATCCCCAACAAACAATCTAATCCCTCTAAACACAAACCTGGAGTCACCAGAGAAGTAGGGAGTTCTTTAGATTATCCAAATTTTTGCAACCATCTTTATGTTATCCTTGCTATACTGCTATAACATAGTAAGATTTTATGTTAGTTAAATTTTACTATACTATAATAGTTTTTACAAGTATTTTAATTATTAATTTTTTTATTTGGTCTCAGTGCGAAGTAGAGTTGCTCATTTAAGGATTTATTATTACTTGGTTCTATCTTTCACTCCTAATTGAAAGACACATTTTTACCCAGAAAACTTTAAAACAAGTCTACTTATAAGTTATGTCTTCATATGTCCTAACATAACACATTTATAAAATGTGACTGCGATGGCTCAAATACCACAAAAAAAATTTAAAGTTGAACTTACATGATATGTCTCATAATTGTTCTTGAGGGAACTTTAGGGAAGGTTCAATTTCAATTTTACATAGCTTTATATACTGTGCAGAAATAGCTCCATGAAGCTTTTTAATTTTGAGATTCAAATAATATATGATACTTCATTTATATACACCAGAAGCAATTTATGTGCTTATACTCTCATTTCTGATTAGGCACACTTCAGAATATTTCCAATTTAATTGCTTATATATCAGTGATGTCTTTTTCTCCTTCAAGCAAAATTTCCCTTTATTTCAGAATTCACTACCACCAGGCAACCTACACCGTGATAATTTCTTAATGCAATGGGAATATTTTTTGTTTGCAAAAGAATTTTTATCTTTTCTTTACCATGTAAGAAATCCATGCCTCTAAGCATATAGTAAGGAGGAAAAAGACATGCTCACTTAGCTTCCTTTCCATAATGGATACATAGTTTAATCTAACTCTGTTCTTCTAAAATGTTTATGTGCAATTTCTTTCTAATGCAAGGGATTTCAATATATATAAATACTCAACACGATATATACATCTATATTTATATGCCAAATATAAACCAAGCTATCAAAAGATAATTAGGTGAGACATGTATGTTTTGTAATAATTAATATTCTGTCAATAAGCTAGATAAGAAAACTCCAAGGGTTAATGTTTTGCTGGGCTGCCAGATACTGTTGCCAGTGAATTTTTCTAGCTCACTCCATTAATCCAGTCAGCACAATGGATCAGACTAGAGATGTGTCTCCATAAATCACTCTGAAGTGCTGGGGGTAGGAGTATCTAATTAATCAGCACTGTCATTATGTTTGACTTGTAGCTGCCTTACTGTGTTTGGGATGGAGATTCAGTGTGTTTAACCCACATGCTCTTAAACAGATCTCCAGTGGTGGTGTAAATTTTAACCCATCTACAGAAAAAGTCAACCAGTGTGATTCAACCATATTTTTCAACAGCAATATATCTTTTAAAGATATGACCTCCTCATTACTCTCAGTTAATTTTTTCATCTACCACAGATCTCTTTTTGTAGGATTAAAAAAGGTATATTTGAATATTAATTTGTGTGTGAATAGTATGCTCAGGACAAAAATATATATATATATCTTAAAGTATTTACTTAACCAATAGGATAGCACACTTTAAAAATGAAAAGAATTTTTGTATTTTAGTTTATCATTACTGTCAATGAAAACTTATTCCTGTATGTTTGATTTTGCTCTTGAATTTCACTCTTTTTGGATCACATATTTTTATAATTTCTCTTTCTTCATAAAAATATTTCCTAATAAAACAATTGTCTTATAGTTAAAAAAAAATCATATAACTAGATATTATCCATTTCTCAAATGAGTAAACTACCCCAAGGCCTGGCTCAAGGGCATACAGGTAACATAAGATGCAGCTCAGCCTAGATCATGTTTTATATCACTTAAATTATTAAGAACATGTGAGGCATAGATTGTAAAATAAATAGATGTTTACACATAGCTTAAGAAATCCACCATTACTTTATAACAACATCCAATGTATTTTATGACTGCTAATTGCTAGATAATGCTGTAAAATTAGTATTTTTTCTCACAAAATTACAAAATAATCGCACATAGGTAGTATTGTTAATCTCGTAAAAGGCAGAGTAGTTTTGAATTTCTGCTAGGAATTCATAGACACACACACACACACAGCAGATGTTTTCTAGTAAACAAGTTTATCTTGACAAGGATGTGGGGGAAGTTGATCTTTGGAAGAGAAACACTTTTTCCAATAATTATGCTACCTGTTGTTGAATAATTTCTCCTTTGATGACTTACAATAAAGGTGAATCTTGATTCCCCAAGAATAAATATTATGGACAATAACTGACAATTGTCCTTCGGAAGTAATATAGTGACTAGGTACATGAACTAACTAGGTGATGCTAAATAGTACAACATTGGCAAGAGGAATTTCAGAAAAAGAAAGCGATTTATCTAGCAAAATTTTACTCAAGAGCAAGTTATATAGTACATGTGCCAGAAAGTTAAGGTTAAGTCTGTTAACATAAGTATATTAGTCTGAAACCTAAATAAAAAATAACTCATACTTGGATTACCTGTGTTGCTACTTTCAGCCCTATAATGGAGGATTATCAGATAGATAGATAATTATATATACATAAACACATTTGTATAATGTATATTTTCACAGAAACACATATACAAATGTTATATGGTTTACATTATATTATACACATAGCCCATAATATATAATTATATATGGTATTATATGTAATAATAACTATTAAATATTTTCATTTAAAGCATATTTGATAAAGTCCAAAATACATTTTGAAATTTGTTTAGTAAATTTACTTCTTCTCATATATATTTTTTTTCATTTTGTTCCTTATAATCAAAGATAGTGCTGGTACTCCTCGTCGTTAAGGAATTACCTACATTTTCTTTTACAGTGGTCAGGATGGTCCTGCAAACTATCTTCCATCCTATTGTAACTTGAAGCACACATTTGCAAGTTAAATGTATGACAAGTTTATTTGTGATTATGCAGCAGAGGAAGTCTCCGTGATCAATTTGGGAATCAAGTTTCTTATTCTGGTACTGTGCTAACTAACTGGTCTAATGGGCCTTGCAGGGAGAATTTAGAAATTGAGGACTCATTAAAAAATATTTACCCCCTCATGTCACAACTCCCTAGTGACCAGAATAATAAACTCCATAAAATGTATTTACTCAAGTCATGTAAGGGAATGCACTATTCCCAGCATCCTTCCTTCCACAAATGGAAATTTTCTGGTGGCTCTCTACAACATGATTAGTTCTCAACACAAATCTGCAAAAAGAGAAGTATACTTTAGACTTTCATGAATCATTAAAAATGTCAAGGAAAACACCAAAAAATATACATGCTATACTATGGCTGCTGAGCTTTGGGTAGAAGGAGATTTTGAAAATGGAGTTTCTTGCAGAGTGTTATACACAGAAGCAGATGTGATATTTAAATGTTTATATTTATTATAATTATTATGTTGGTTATGACTTTTAAAACACTATTTAATTGGAATTACTCATCCATCATGAACTTTTGACAAGCTTTTGACTGTAGGTTTGTGAGATCTTGGTCATTTGTATTTTACTTTTTTTCCGGATAAATATTATTTTGAAACTACATTATACGCAGGATGCTCTATAAGCCTCTTTATAAAATATGCAAGATTCGCTTTGTCCTGTCTCTTAACAGTTCTCAATATATATGCAAATTTTTTATTTCTTTGCTGTTAAAGAACATTACTAGTTATGAGAGACATATATTTGGGCTTTACTAAAAGAAAAATATCAATTTTATTTAGAGTTAAACTTTAATTGGCCTAATTTTTACTGGAGTTCCATATTCTCAATACCTAAGGAAATATAAACATATTTTATACAATATATCTGCTTGATATGATCATTTTTACTTTACTAATAGGCCAGAAAATGTTTAGTTCCATCAGGTAAATTTTTTTACACTTAAAATGGTGTCACGTTTATGTGAACTTTCCTACTTATTCTACCAGGAAGTGGTTTGGGGAATCTACCTCCAGGATGGGCACTGTGAGGAAAGAGAAAATAGAGACTCTGTTCTTAAAGCTGTGAAGACTAGCTGGTAAAACATATATATACATAAGCACAATAATAATCTAATGAAATACCACATGACTAAGTGATTGCTAAAAAGGATACGAAGGGTGAGGAAAGCACACTGAGGATTCAGAAAATTAGCAAAACTGACTTTGGAGGTAGGGCTCCTAGGTGTTTAGAAGTGAGAAGTTCTTTTTGAGTGTGAGAAATAATGATAGTGTAGACAGAAACAATGCAACATGAATATTCAGAGCATTACGTACAAATCGAGCTGTCCAGCTTGAGTGACGACTGGGAGACAATGATGGCAAGAGAGATGGGAGCAGGATTATCAAGAGCCCTGAATTCTAGCAAAGCAGTTCAGAGACATTCATCCATGAACAGCCATCAAATATTTCTGATGAGATTAATAATAAGTGAAGAATTTTTTAAATGAATAATCTAGTGTCTGTGCATAAATATCTAAGTTTGGGAGATATGAACCAAAAAGAACATGTAAGAGGCTGCTGAAAGAGGAATTTAGATGGAGAGTGATAAGGACCTGGACTAGGGTAGTGACCCTTGCAACTGGCAAGAAAGGAAGTGCTTGAGAGCAGTTGTGAAGGAATTACCTTTAGTGCTTCTAACTAATGGACTATTACCAAGTCCTGCAGCAGTTAAGAAGGAGGGAGTTTCCGAAACTAACTTTAGGCTCTTAGGGTGATTGAAATTCCGACAATAAGAATATAGGATAAAATAAGAAAGTCAGAAAAAGAAATTTTGTTTTAGAAAAGAAGTTACACTGTACTGACCAGCTGCAAAAAAAAGGAATTACAGATTTTAGACACAGTGCTTTAAAAATGATATTGGGAATACAGGAATTTTTCCTTATCACAGTTACATTGGTACAAACACACAAAGTGAAGTAAATTTGGGATTATTATTTCATTATTTTAACCAATGTGGAAATCTAGAACAGATTCCAATTTTAATTATATTTTTGGAATTAAATTGAATTTGCTGTCTGTAGAAGAAACCATAATTCTCAATTATTTATCCACCACTGTTTCCCATATAGAATTAATTTGTGTGTGTGTATGGAAAGCAAAATTCACTTCTACTTCCAATAAAAAGTTTTGAAAATATTTTTTTAAGACTTTAAAAGCATTTTCATTGAAAGTAAAAGTTTAATATTTATATATTCTTTTCATTTTAAAACACATATTATGACTGCACATAAACACAGAATATAGTAAATATCATAAAACATCACTTCTGGTGATACATTACATTGTTTTTAACTTTACAGAACATTTATTACTTTAAATTCATACTTAAAAGAAAAGATTAGTAATCACAATAGCAAATTTAGAATAATGACCTTAGAAAGGCTCCTTCTCACATGCTGAATAAGACAAATTGATATTTGCCTGTGTGTTGTTTTTCATAGGAAGATGACCATGATGGTCTATGATTGCCTAAATAAAGGTATTCAAGAGTTGAAGACTTTTAAATACAAACACACACATACACACAAAGACACAGATTTCACTGGTATTGAACATTGTTGATTAAAAGTTAGAAGCATCATACTGAACTGTGTTTAGAAAGCTTGCGCAATAGTTTCAAATGATTTATTTCATAACCATATGAACTGCTGGACAGAGATCCCTTATATTTTATAGGCACTATGTGCTTTAGGCAAAGACACACTAAAGTCACAAGCTGTTACCATTTGGAACAGGGAAAGCACTTGGGTGGTCCTCAGGGAAAACCTTAGGCAAAAAGTATTGCTGTAATCTAATATGTACAGCAAATCAGCATAGAACTGAGAAAAGAGAGACATGGTGGAATTCTCTACCCTAGGTCAAGATGTGGAAAAGAAAGCAAATCCACTAGTAACACCACTGTTTGAAAATACAAGAACTGCTGTATGACTCTACTATTTTATTATATTCACCTCAGAGAAAATGCCACACTTTCTTGCATATTTTGAGAGAATAAATACTTTACAAAAGCCCAATTCTTAAAAGAAAGTCCAACTGAAGTGGCATTCCTGAGGTACAATGAAAGAAAGCAAGTTATCAGAATCTCTCCTGAAGAGTAAGTCCTCCTGAGAATTGTTTTATTTTGTTCTGTAGTTCAAACAGCTCACCTAAAGTGAGAGTTTCCTCTGAAATTGATGGGATCCAACCCTGAAACTGCTTTAAAAGTTCTAAAGGAGATTGGTGGCCATATGATATTCCAATTAGGAACTATAGGTGAGCCCACATCAGCATTTAGGATTAACTATATTCATGTTGGACTCCTGTTCGATGCTTGCATTTCAGTTGCTAAAAATTTTTCAGTAATTCCAGTAATTTTACATATTTATTCATTTAATACTTCCCACACTTGTTCATTCGCTTATGTATTAATTCATTCTTCCATATTCATGATACTTACAATGAACCAGACATTTTCTGTTAGGCATTGTGGATGAAAAGGCAGGTAAAAAAGAGTACATGATGCCTTTTCTCATAGTTTACAATCACACGGGGAAAGCCAGTAATTAATAAAATAATCTCAATAAGGAATGTATAGTTGATAATTGAAATCCAGGAAGTTCAGCTATAGAAATGTAGATACATTATGGCTTATGTACATCATGACCTGTGTTGTAAAACAAATAGAATTGTTTTAGTTATTGATGTATTTTATGAGATATATATATATGTTACATATATATAATTTTTTATTGGAAGGTATATATAACAATTTCATAAGTAATTAGTGCAATTTCTTCAAATTGTGCTTATGTATGCTTGTTTGTGGATGAACTTTAATACAAATTTGACCCTTAGGAAGAAATATTGAATTTATGGGAAAACAAATCATATTTTGGGCTGGCTGGTTACATCAGTTGGTTAGAGTGTGGTGTTGTAACACTGAGGTTAAGGGTTCAGATCCCCATACTCACCAGCAGCCAAAGGAAAAAAAAGAAAGAAAAGAAATTATATTTTGTCATGAAAATTTTTTTAAATAATAAAAAGTATTATATTTATGTATATTTATAATTGTTATAATTATAAAAAATAGCCACTTGGGAGTAGTTTCTTCACAAAGTCTTATAGATAACTTGTTAGTGTGAATAATTTTCCCTTAAATTTATTTTCATAAATTGTAAGGACTAAGTAGAATATTTAAAGATCAATGAAATCCATGGAAGAGGGAGGCAACCGCATCTAGTTTCTCAAGCAGTGAGATGTATTGCAAATGTATTGCAGTGAATACATTTATAAATATGCTTCGTGAAAATTCTGGGCTAGGTTTCAAAAAGAATGAACAAAGCCATCAAAAATAACACTATTTTTCTCTTAGACGTCAGATTGTCTCATGTACTGTTGAATTCACTCCCACCAACCTGAAGCTCCTTCATGAAAATGGCAGCAGAAGCATCATCTCTTCTCTGACATCTGTGCACGCACACGCCAGTGGCAGGCGCACCAGCCATAAGGGCATAAAACTAGGCTAGAGGTCTGGATGCATCATCTGGTACCTGCTATAAGTCAACAAAGATCCTGTACTAAGTGGCTCCACAGATTGCACCAAGCAAGGAGCAAGAAACCCCAGGAGAAAAAGCCAAGACAATATTGCTCCAGAGGGCTGTGGAATTGTGGCAGTAGGCTCAGTTAGTGACATTGATGATACAGATGACAATTAGGAGAGAGGATTTAGAATGTGAATGGGAGCAATTCAGCTGCTACAATATCCATCAGCAGACTGTTGCCTGAGGCAAAAAGACCCTGCTGTCCTTTGTTTTTCTGTTCAAATGGAAAGACTACAGGGAAGGGGGGAGAGAAAGGGGAATTTCTGAAATTTATCACAACAAAATTTTTAAGCTAAAAATTGTTGATGAATTTAAACTGACCATTTCTTAAAAGCATAGTTGATTGCTACCTCTAGCTTTACTAAATGTGAGATATTTCATGTCACTGGGATTGTTCTCAGCGAAAAAAAAATATTTGAAGAGAAAATATTTATATCTGCTAGGAGAAAATCATCATATTCACCAAGTGTCCAACTATTTCCTCCTTTCCCTGATATGCCTTTGTAATGGTCTACAGCGATGCAATGATGTCTAGCCATTGTTTAGAACATCATTAGTGTTGTGGTTGTCACTTGAACCACATTGAGCAAATTAGGTTTCAGGTTCTATATATAGCCTTCCCACTTAGGCTTACTGTAGTTTAACATAAATTAAAAAATGCTTTGCAGCTCACCAGTTTTTTCAAATTAAATATTCTTTTGAAATTAAATGTTTTTTTAAAAATTAAATTTTATACTTGCTAAGGAAGGTAATGTCTGTTATTTTCATGGAAAATTAGCGTTTTTCTGGAAGGAATCATATGATTAGATTTATCATAAAGTTATAAATAGTAATACCACTGAGATCTAGCAAAAAGCTAAAATAATTTAAACCCTAGGATGTGTAAAATCCAGGTGTCAAAAAGCAAGATTTTACTCATGTGTTGCTAATGCAAAATATAGAACAGTAGTAGCAAGTTAATGTTTTACCTTTATGTCCTGGAAAGAAGAAATGTTATACAATGATAACAGTGATTTCTCATCATATTCCATATATTTCTTGTGTCTAAATTCTATAGAAGGACCATGTGAAATATATTTCCAATGTTTCTTAGCTAATTCTGTTTTGGGTCTCAAAATAAAAGCAAAACTCTCAAAATACATGAAAAATGATGTTCAGTATTAAGTGTTTAAAAGTTCAAATGTTTTTCTTGAATTCCAACAGATAAATGGTTTTCAAAACAAGAACTATTTGATATATTCTCTATAATATGTCATAAAAATATGTTCTATTACACTGATTGTAAAAGGAAGCTTAACCAATTTCTTTTCAAGTTATCCTAGCTTTCATGCCTGATGGTAGAATCAAATTAGAGAATAACAATCTTTTCAATTTTACAATATACACTAAAAATATAAAAAGAGATTTTGAAGAGAATACATTTTATTTCAAACTAGTGATTTTATTACATTTAGTTAATTGTTTATTCTATGAGCAGATATCCTCATGTGTAAAGAGCTTAAATATAATGAGAGAAATAAGAAAATAGATGCAACTAAAGATTCTGTTAGATTGTAATGATTTTTATTATTGTAACTCTGAATTTATGGCTAATTATGTTTACAAGGGAAATATCAAAAACAATTTATCACCAAGAATTCTAAAAATCACACAAACTTGCACCTGAGAAGAATTTTCAATGGGGAAACAAAATCAAGGCCAACCTCAATCACAGCTTATTAAATTACAGCTGGTCCAAAACTATTTGATATTCAAGCAGCGAATTAGCAATGGAGATGGCTAATTCAAACTCTGGGCTTTGATCTCTGGTTCACCCAATATTTATTAGGTTTATTTAAAAAAGAATAGAGAGGGAAAGTATCCTGAAAGCTGGAGGATACAGTCTGAACAGTAGTTTACTTATAATTTACAGACTTGTGGTACTTAATATATAATGCAATAATCTTCCTGGTGCCATTTGTCATTTGGACGTTGCCACAGATTATAGCTTAGGGCACTGCATCTGTGCACAGATCTGGCAGGAAATGGTCTAAAAATCTTGAACAGCTGAGCATGATGTTTTGGTACAGTTGGAAAATTCAACCTCTGCTCCAGAGGTCACTGCATGCTTCTGTCCTGACAGCCCAAATTGTTAAGCATGTGACTAATATGCATACAGAACACAGGCTGCCTGACGTCTGCTACAAGCTTGATGGCTGGTTAGCGGCTAGTCTTAATTTTATGTGACAATCCTATGTAGGAAGTGCTGTGGGGGTGACTAAGTGGAGCATATTGATGTCCCACTGGGTGTAGCCCCTGTTGTTTTGACAAATTCTCCTTAGCATTTATCAATCAGGCCTACAATGGGGAGTGTGCTGAATATCTAATTCAGACATGCTAGTCAGGGCTAATAGAGCAAGATAGCATGTTATTCAATTTGTACTTGTTAGCGATGTCCCACTGTCACTGGGCAATTTACCTTCACACTTCACAAATGAAAAGAGAAATTTGCTGGGCTTCAAACACTTACATGAGTTACAAGCAAAATTTTAATTAGCATGTCATTACAGCAATAATTTATTGCTTCTTGTAGTTTTCCTAGCATACAGATTGCACTTTTTCTATTTTTGAAGGGATGTCCTCAAGGCTTATAAAGCAGGTAATAATAAGGATGGCTAACAAGCTTTACTAAAAGACGCATGTTGATATTTCCTTTTTGTGGAATTTTAAATATTTATTTATGTATGAAAATAAAATTGATCCCTGGAAAAAAATTTTTGGATTCTTTCAATGTTTTACCAACTCGATTTTAATATTGTGTTTGTTTAATAGGTTCTACCATGCTTCAGTTTCTTCCTAAAGATCACACACGTGGGCAAACTGTAGCAAGCACACCACTGTTGTTAAAAGCACTTGACAGAAGCAAGGGGAACTTCTGTAGTTCTACTAGAAGCCCTTGTGAATATACAAGGGTTTTTCCAGATTGTGAAGAAAACGGCATCCACTGTTTTCTACAAACTGTTTATGGAGAGTTGTCTAGAAAGCACAATCTTTATCAGTCGGAAAATAAAATATTAAGAAAGGGAAGCAAAAAGGAGGAGCGGGTAGTCATTCTTCATGGGTGGCCTCAATCTGGCATCCTCAGTGTACAAAAGCGAAAGAATGACCTATATGATCTCAAACAGAAACAAAGGAGATAGCGTTAATATACAAAAATGGTGCTTATAAATGAATTAAAATATAAGCGGAACAAATACTTTGATCACTGTGTTGGAGAGTTATGATTGTCTAAACCTCCTTGTGTGAAAGGTGCAATCAGACCACTTAAAAAGACAATTAATGGTATCTCAGAGTAAATAAACAATTGAATGTTGTATTGTATAAATGTGCCCAATTTTTAAAAACATGGCTTAATGACTAAATTTCTCCATATATTTGTATTCCCAAATTTATAGAAATATGACTTTATGACTACTGAATTTCATATTACCAATTTTACAGAATATGGCTTTATGACTACCTGGCATCAAGGCTTACTGTCAAACAGAATGGGACCTTGGGTTGCATTTCTGTTCATTGCAAAGTGGCAGGATAGTGTCTTATTCATCTTAGTATGTTGTATAGTGACCAGCAACTGGCATGGTGCAGGGCACTGACTAAGAGCTCAGTACTAACTACTGAAAGAATGAACAAATCAATGATCAGACAAATGAGCCAAAAGAAGGAAATACATGAATAAACTCATAGCTTTATCTTCGGTTTCCTTTATCCAGAAGAATAACTGAAAGTGTATTTATATCTGAAGAAAATAGAACACTGCGTAAATCTATTATTTTTGGAACTGGAAAAAGTATGTGACAAAGAGAAGTTTTTTGGTATTGTTAGCAATGTCTATACATTCATTTCACATTAATCTTTACTAGTTGTATTTCAGCTTTTATAAAAAAAAAGTAATTTTCTGGGCCAACTATACATAAAATCCGTAAGCAACTTTGGTCATAGTAGACTAATCACTACGTTTAAATTAAAAAACATATCTTGAATATGGTTGTTTTGTTTTCCTTCTGATTTCAGATTTTGTGTGTGTGTGTGTGTGTGCATGTGCATTTTCTACTACTGGAAAAAGCATGCCCTCCTTAAAAAGATTACTCTTGAATAATCACAGCAACAATTTATTTTTTCCTAATACAATTCTTCATAAAGAGAATCTTGAGAGATTAGAATAAAATAAAAGCATGACACTTAACATGGATAATTAAATATTAATAGTGAAGTAACTTTAGCAAGTATCCTAGTTTTACAGAGGAAGGCTAAATAGGTATACTTTTCTTTTATCTTTTAAGTAAATTTCATGCAACATGATATGTCAAGAGAAAAATATATTTTTAACTCAAATGATGTCACTCAGCTCTTTGCTAGTACTTCTTTAGATTGATAGGTAGATACCAAGGTACTTCAAAAATTTCGTGGATTCATATTATCTTTGAATTCTATTTTCCCACAAACTTTTTGAAGTACCCTTTTACATACATTCATTATATACACAAACATACATATAGGCACATACCGGTGTGGTTTGCAAGACTATTCCATCTTCCTCACTATACTGCGCCACTCCAAATACCTTTGAAATCACAAAATTAGCATTTATTTATTTATTTGTTTGTTTGGGGGTTCTTTTCTACCATGTCTTAAAGAAGGCAAAAATGTAGCATTTTTAAAATTTGAGGTAAAAATCGCTAGGGCCTTCAGTGGTTCTAAGTTTTAGTTGGAATTCAATACATTTTTTTGGATACTATTGTGATCGTAATACTGTCAGGTATTCCAGTGGGCAAAGACAAATATGGGGTTGGGATGAGGCATGTAAATATATTGCAATGCCAATTAAAGGTGTCTTAAGGAGGTACTAAACATGCAGTCAGAGGAGAGGAATCCCGCGTGTAGTTGAGAACATCAGGAACAAGTACATGGAGAAAATGGCTTTTGAGATGGGCCTTGATGTAACAGTAATATTTCAAGAGACAGAGATGTGGACGGTAGAGAAAAGCATATCAAACAAAGAGATCAACAATAAAAACAAACAAACAAACAAAGCAAACAAGAATCCTAATGCAAAAAATACAGTGCAAAGTCCCCAAGTAGCAGTCTAGTTAACTGAAGTATAGTATATGTGATGAGGGTGATTACAAAGGCGAGGGCAGAAAAATTCTGAGGTCAGATCATGAAGAGAACACTTCATAGTCCTAATGAATGCTCCTAATTTAATATGCAACAAAGAAACTTTGAAGAGTTTTGAACAGCAAGATGCACTTTTAGGAGGATGGAATCCAGCAAGGATGTTAGAATGTAATAAATAAGAAATTGCTAGAAACCTGAGAGCAGTTAGGACTCCATTGCAATAATTCAGATGAGAATTTTGTTAATAACACAGGAAAGAGATAAAATAAAGCTATATTTGAGTAATGAATCCATGAATTTCAGCTTCTTCATTGTGCTTTAATTCAAATTCAATTGTGATTAGTTCTACAAATACTTGAACAGTGGTTCCATCAGAAATACATAGGTAACATATTTAAAATAAATGATCATTTTTTCAAATTTTCAACAAATATACTTGAGAAAAATAAATAAAATGAATTCAGTACTTCTTGGTTGACATCTATTTTTGCAGTCTATTTAAAGAAACACATAAACAGTCAATAACCTTAAATGTATGAATCTGAATGTCTATATCAGAGAGGGACAGAGAGAGAGAGAGATGGAGTTCTGTCTATATTGTTGGAAGCAAATCCGATAAAAAATATTGAATTATTTCTCACCATAGTAAGTAATTTCTTTTTGGGGGAGCTAATGTATTAACATTTTCTTACCATTGTTGTTTGCCAAAAAAATTCAGAAATCAGATTTTAAAATTATACTTTCTTTTTCTTTATTTGAATCTACTGTAGTCCAGAAAAAGTTTCTCTCAAATAGGAAAAGCTGTATCTCCAGAATGTGTACACATTGGGTCTGTAAAATAACATCCTCCAGTTCATGGCACTGATCTATCACCTTTAAGTTCTTTTGAGTAATAATCAGATAGCATATAGCTATAAAGCAAAGTTTCAGCCTTTCATTCTAAAGATATCAAAATCAAACTCTACTAGTGGTATTTTGTAATTAAAGTGTATTTGTATTTTTTATTCTTTCAATGTAAACTGGCTCACCAATTTTTAACACTTGAATATATTTTTGTCCACAAATTGTTTAGGTTTAGTATATGTAAATTTCTTTTGTTCAAAACCTGAATTATCCAAGATCTGAATCAATCCTATAGAAAATACTCTTGTTTCTATTTTAAATATTTAATATTTTATTTTAATATTTCATTTTCTATTTTAAGGAACTCAATGTAAATATTGTAATTAACTTATTCTAATGGAAATTCAGACATACATTCATGGAATTACTTTCTGAAAGTCATAACATATTAAAAACTAAAATAAAAATAAGAGTCCTAGTCTTGTACCCACCTTTGCTTCCCACTAATTAGGTGTTCAGTTTACCAGTTCAATTTACGATAGACAGATTCTGTTTAACATAAATTTCATCTGAACTGTCAAGTTTTCCTTCCTTAAAAAATTGCCAAATGGGGACTCGGAGTGGTGGTTCTAAACCTGCCATTGTTATTTTTAAAATGATTCTCATTTATTTAAGTAAATTGGTCAGATTGAGACATTTTTCTGAGGAGTTTGAAGCATCTTCCTTCAACTCTTCAGAAATACCACTTATTCTTTTCATAATAGGTTATGGATGTATTACCCTCCCTCTGTTCAAGTATAGGGAAACTGGGGTAGCTACTCATTAACATACTGTAAACATAATTTAAAGCAGAAGATTAGCAAAAATAAATTAGAAGAATACGGCGGTAATATTTCCAAGGAAGAAAAAGCATAACAATGAAAAATATATTTCACACATAGAATTATTAGAACATGGTAATTTAATTTTTATGGTAAAATAAGTGTTTCTCTTATTTTTGAAATAGATAGTTTGGTCACGTTGTTGCATTAATATTCATTCATATGTAGATATATGAACTTACATATTTTTCAAAGGAGCAAAAAGTAAGAAAATAGATATTAAACATCTTATGATAAATAAACTAAGTGGGAATCGAATGATAAAGAAACCAATTACGTACTTCTCCCTAACCCCTATATCTAATCCATTAGTTCCTGTGGATTTACCTTCCAAATATTTCTCCATATATCCAAATTGCTCTACAGTCATTTCTACCTCCCAAATCCAAGATGCTCAACTCCTTTTCCAGGTTACCATGAAAGTTACTTTTTCAGACCTTACATCTGTTTTCTATAATGTTGCTGTACTAATCTTTATAAAACACATATCTGGTCTAGTCACCACTGAGCTTAGAATTCTTAAATTTTCTATTACTTTTAGGATACTGACAAACTTCTTAATATGGTTCCATCTCATTCTTCTGATTCATTCCCCTCTTTGCTCTCTGGACTCAATCATTCTTTTTTGGTCTCTAGCATTCATTGTACTCACCCCAGGACCTTTGCACGTGCAGTTTTCTCCATTTGGAATGCTCTTCCTTCCCCCAAGGTTTAGTCAATTCTTGTTTATCCTTCTACAAGGAAGACTTCTTGAGCCCTCAGAATAGTCAAGTCCACCTTTTTAACACATTCAGAGTGCCGCATATGTAATTTCATGTTTATTTGTGTGGTTATTTGATTAATATCTGTTTTCTTTACCAAGTTGTAATTTCTACAAGAGCAGAACTCTTATTGCTTATTTTTGTATTCCTAGCATATTTTTAAGTAGACAATAAATATTATTTGAATAAATAAATTAGAATAACCTTACTATATACCCAGCACCAAGTTATCCCTAAAGCTAACTATAAAAGACATATGAAGTCCTTTAGATTTCTCCTCTATTGGCCTCCCTAGTCTTGGTCACTCTTGCCCTCCCTTGTATACAGTAGCCCTCAGGAGTTACTTTCAGCTCTCAAAGGGCCCTGCTCACTCTTACATCTGGGCTTTTGTACCTATTCCCTTTTTCTGGAGCATTCACTCTGTGCTCAGTCTCCAGCTCCCTGTCCCCACTCTGATTTCTGCCTAATTTAAATCTCTGCTGAGAAGACACTTCCTCCTTCCCTGCCCCCAGTGTGTAGATTGAGTGCCCCATTATATTCTCCCACTCAGCATCCATATGTAACCACGTGTATCACAGAAGGTACTGAGGTACTTATCTGTCTACATAGCAATGAGCCATGGTTCGGACGACAAGGGCTTTTAAGCAGCCATAACCTCTATCAACTCCTTCCCCAAATTATGCCAAATGACATTTAAAATAAAAGCTAGATTCTAGTTATAATCCAATTTCGAGACAGATCACTAAAGCATACCCTTTCCCAGACTCTCTCCTCTAGCTCCATCTTCAGCAATAGAGAAATTAGAAACTAGGAGAAACACTAAGGAAAAAAGAAAATCTACATACTGTGATTACTAGTATCTTAGAATTGCACATGGCCACGATCATCAAAGAGGCACTTACTATCACTATTCTTGTCTCCATGATTTTCCATCATACAAATATAAATATAATTTTTTCATGAAGTGTTTCTAGGTGTGCAGATGAATTTCTCATGAGTACCAACAAGGTATGAGCCATAATACTTATTACCAGTTTCTAAATATTGCTAAAGTTTTAAAAGGGGGCTAATATTCAAATCAAAATACAAATATACTTACAAAAATAATGTGAAGCAAAAGCAAAAAGATTTTTTTTTACAATGCAAAGAGCTCAAATATCTATTAAACATTAAGATCTGTAGCTAGAACAGTAACTGTTAGAAAACTGTACAGATATAGAAAATGTTTATGATTGGAATAAAATATAATCCAACTATATAAAATGAGAAAAGAAAAAATTTACCAAAAGGAAACAGAATAGTAACATTATAAGTAATCGCTTTTATTCTTTAATTTTCCAAATTGTTTTTCTTGTAGTTATAGTATTTCTATCATTTAAAATATATATAAATAATTTAAACAAGTAAACAAGCAAATAAACAAAATATATAAAAGGTAGTTTAAAACAAAATGTCCTTGCTATCAAAATGTGTTCATAAAGCTAATCAAACAGTAGTTAGTCAGGTTCTTAAAAAATAACATTCACCCTACAGTAATCTTTAGCCAAGTTGCTTACTGAGTGAGAATAATGCAAAATATACACAAAAACGAAATCTGTTAGGTGCTGAATCACTAATAATGGTAGGAAAAAAAATGAAAGTGCATTTAATTCTTCATTGATGGTAAAATGGCAACATGGAAAGCCCCAAACCAAGGATCTTACACTTTTCCCGCTCCCTTTACTTATGTTTTCCCTTTAACTAGCAGAAGTTGCTTATATTCATTCCAGTTACACACTCCCATTAATGACTTATTTTATTAAAAGTTTAATTTTCTTCTTCTGCTGATGAACTAGCACTTTCAAAGAGCAATTTCAAAGGATAAGACTAGTAGCTGAACAGAGTATCCACATGGGCCATAGAATCTGTGCTGTTGGTTTCCACGTCCCTGTGGGATACATTTTATCATCTCCATTTTACAGATGAGGAAATTGAGGCTCAGAGAGTCTCAGTTACTCACCTAGAGTCAGCTGGGTAGTAAGCAGTGGGAATTGGAGCACAGGCCCCCAAACTCCAGAGCCTGCTTTCCTTTGGACTAGCTGCCTCCCTGGAAAGTTAAACAATCAGTGAAGGCCACCATTAGGGCTCTCAAGGAGATCATGATACTCTTAATACTGATTTTTATTACTAAGAAAAACTGTGGTAAAGCCCTAAAGAAAGCGGTCAGTGGTATTATTCACGTATTTGGTCTTCCAGTCACTGAAATGAATATTTCTACATACAAAACACCACTCTTGGTGTTCTAGATGATGCAGACATTAATAATATATGGTTATTGCTCTCTAGGGTCTAATAAACACTTTGGGGAGAAAAGGCCTACAGTGTGTGAGAAAAATAACCACTAGGGTTTTCTGGCAGCAAGCAACACAAACCAACTTAGGCCTATTTAAGCTAAAAAAAAATTTTTCTTTGGAAGGGAATTGTAGTAACAAAAACCTGAAAGAAAAATCTTACAGCCATGCCTCCTAACAGGCAGGAACAGAGCAGCTTCAAAATTCTAACACCTATGCTGTACTATATAACACTGATTTAGCACTTTCTGTGTGCCTGGCCCTGTTCTAAGTATTCTACATGTATTAACATTTTTAATCCACACCACTATGTAATACAGTAGGTATTATTATTATTATTATTATTATTATTATTATTATTATTATTATTATTACTATGAAATGGATGAGGAAATTGAGGCACAGAGGGGTTAAGTAACTTGCCCAAAGCTCACCACTATCTTCAGGGAGTTGCTATTGATGATGGCAGATCTCCAAAAGGTTTTCATTTATGTGAACTTTCCTGAAGATTTACATTCAGGGGACCTAAGTTGGGTCATGTCCCCAACTTTAGCCAAGGGATGGGTAGTTCCCCAAGAAGGTGCTAGAAGAAACTGGATAGGCAAAAATAATAGGTGTCCTCTGTATTGTAGAGATAATGAAATCAGGCTGTGGCAAATGAGGACATTTTTCTGTGCCAGCAGGGTTACAAGCTTTGAGGTTTAGAGCTATTGCCTCATTCTGCAGGATACCCAGACCAGGGGAAATTGGAAAGAGTCATTTGAGCACTAAGGCAGGGTGACCCGGCTTCTCAGTGATTGGAGGATGTCGTGTGGGCACTTCCCTAGCAAAAGGAGAGGCCAGCCCTGAGACCCTAGGGTGGGAAATTCAGGTTGAGGATGCTGATAGGTACTAAAAGGTATCTGGAAAGTACCCTGTTTGTCAGGGTCCTGGCTGGCCTTCTATAATATCAGGGTTAAAATGGTCACAAATAGAGGATATACAGAAAAGATATCCATATGGTGGAATTCCTTGACCTGATAGAGTCCGTTATCTGATAGCACCTCATCTCCACCCTTAAACTCTCGTATGATTCTCTTGCTCATACCCTTCAATCCTGGCCTCCCTACTTGAAGAAGAGAGTGGTCAACTTTGACAAACCATTCATTCATTCGTTAGTCCCACAAATTTCTACATGACCATGCCAGACACTGTTTCCACCCTGAGGTCCAAGCAGACAGTCTGGTGGAAGGTATGGAAGAGTAAGCAGGTCATTAGAGAACACTGTGCTACCACCATGAAAACGGTTGTAGTGGGTGCTATGGGAGCTCACAGGAGGCCATCTAACAGAGTCTTGGAGGAATTGGAGAAGGTTCACTGGAGGAAGTAATTTTTTAACAGGAGAAATTGAGGAGGGGAAAGGGGGCTGGGGTTGGGGAAGAAGTGTGTCAGGCAGAGAGACTATTTGGGGTTAAGGCCAGGCAAGAGAATTGTGACCTGTAGTGAGAGGAAGGGTGATGAGAAAGACACTGTCTGAAGCTTCAGTCGGCTTGGGACAGGGAACAAAACGGGTCCAGAAGTCATCATATTATCAACCGGATTAAGATAAGGGCCAGAGAGGATTCAAGGAGGTGAGACTCCATCTCAGTAGAGAATAGAATCTCAAAGACCTTCTCAGGAGAGAGAGGATTTTAAATGAGCCTTGAGCAGACTGATCCCAGGCAGGGCCCAGGCAAGGGTTTCCTGAGGTGCCCCCACGCATGCACCCAGCAGCCCTGCGTTGGCACCCACATGGGTGCAGCAGCCAGGCTGGCAGTCACATTCCCGCCGCTTCCCGCTCCTGGTCCCGATGGAGGCACCACTCACTGGCAAGGCCGCCGACCATGCCTAGGAGGGCTGGGAGGGGGACAGCTGCCGCTACCCCAGGGCTGGGAGGAGGCCAGAGACTTCGACGGCAAGGTCTTCTACATCGACCACATTGCCACCTGAAGGATCGACCCCGGGACAGGTTAAGGAAGCCCTTGTCATTTGCTGATCATGTTGGGGATGAGCTGCCGTGGGGATGGGAGCAGGGTTTGACTCTCAGATTGGTGTCCACGACATCAATCACATCAACAAAACCACACGAATAGAAGATCCAAGAAAACAATGGAGCGGGAACAGGAAAAAATGCTCAAGGTCTATCTCAGTGGCTCAGGATGCACTCGGGACACTGAAAGAGTTGTACCACGTGAAGGAACAAAGACTGGCTTTGGCCCTAGATGAATATGTACGATTAAGTGATGCCTATGAAGAAAATTAAGTCAAGTTCTTTGCACAAGTCTATTTTCAGTATCTTCATCCAGAACTAAATATGATCCCAATATCTTAAAAGCTATCTCTACTCCATGATTAAGGATCTCAGATCCCTCACCTATGAAATAAGTGTAGGCCAGACTCCCTCGGGCCCAGAGACAATGGTGGGAGCCATGGGCCTTGGCCTGGTGCCGCTGCCTGTCAGCAACCAGCCTGTGACCTGGCAGGAGCCGGGGACAAATCCCCTGGGTTCCTGAGATGCAGGATGAGGCCCTTAGCCCCGCCTCTCCTGCCCCTCCCCCCCACCCCCCCACCCCCCTCCACCCCTACGTCTTAGAGTGTACTTATTAGACACGAGTGTTTCTATGGGGTGTGTAACTTACCTGCTCATGTCCTTCACAAAATTTCTGCTTCATTTTAAAGAATTCTTTTTTCATTAGGGATGTTAATATTTGTGTTAAATTTGTTCCTTATCAATAGACAGTTTTTTAAAAAAGCTTAGGTAGAAGAAGTTTTGAGGTACAAATGATTGATCATTTTGTTCTGGTTTTCACATCTTAAGATAGCACCAAGAAACTTCCTTTATAAAGTTTACAAAAAGTCAGTGATTTAATAGTTCTATAGGTGTGTACAGGCAAGCTAGGCATCTTTAACTAACAATAATTTACTGCATGTTATCAAATGGCTAGAAGAGATGAACTTTAAATGCTCTCATCACAAAGAAATGATAAATTTTTACGGCAATGAATTTGCTAACTACTCTGATTTGATCGCTACACATTGTATACATGTATTGAAATATAACTGTGCTCCACAAATATGTATAATCAATACTTTTCAATAAAGTTTAAATTAAAAAAGGAAGAAAAATCTGTGTCTAATAGAGCAGTTGTGAGGACTGAAAATAGTTATTTATATTTAGCACAGTGCCTGGAATACATAAAAAGTGCTCATGAATTTAGCTCTTGTTGTGCTAAGCTTGCAAGTAAGCTTTAGCTTAATCCTCTAGCTATGATCTAAGAGCATTTGTTTTTACATTCTGTGTCCTACATTCAAGGGTGGATTGGAGAATGGAAGAGTAGAAACAGTGATGTTCCATAGCTAATGATGTCAAATGGTTCCAGAGAAGAAAGATTGTTGAAATACTAATTAAGGCAATACTCTTAAAATGAAAAGCAACTAGAAAGAATGTCTGGTTGGAAATAATATCTGTTTTCACTTGTCAGTATGATGGGATTGAAGTTTTTCATATTTAAAATAAAATGCAACACTGATATTTGGGAGCTAAGAATCATTCAGGTAATTCACAAAGAAGACTCCTCAAAATAAAAACAGTAGAGCCAACTTTATGAAAACCAAATAATGTGGAATAAAAGAAAACACAGGTTAGCTTCCTATATCATCATCACCCAACATACAATAAAATCTCACTCACATTACCTAAAGAGAAGAGAGTAAGTGTCAAAAGTTAATTTTAGATTTTTTTTAATTTCAATTTTTATTTTATTGTGGTAAGGACACTGCCTTGGATTGAATGTTCCCCCAAAACTTGACCCCCACTCTGACAGTGTTAAGAGGGTGGGAAATGCTATTTTGAGAGTTGAAAGATGGGGCCTTGAAGAGGTGATTGGACTTCGAGGACTATGGCTAGTGAATGGATTGATCCATTCACTGAGTAACAAGTGTTACTAAGTAATAAGTTGATAGATTAATGGTGGTCGTGGGTGTGGTTCTGAGGGCTTTAAAAAGAGAATACACAAGGAGCTCTCTCTGCTTCTGCCTTCTTGCACTGTAATACCTTGCATCACCACCAAAGATGATGTTCACCAGATGTGTTCCCTAGACTTTGGACTTCCCAGCCTCTGAAACTGTAAGCAATAAATTTTGTTTTTTACAAGTTAAAAAATAATAGTAATAAAATAAATGAGTCTCGAAGGATAATTTCAATCAGCAGAAGCAGAGAAAAGGGCACATCTGCAGGAGGAAAGGCTGAGATAGGCCAGGGCTAACACTCTTTGTTCTGTTTCTTTTGTGTGATATGTCTCCTGTCTAGATTTGGACCAATCGTACATTTTGTTTGTTGCTCTAACTCACTCATTCTTCAAGATTCATCTGGGTGCATTCTCCTCAAAGATATCCAGGCCAGCAGAGGTAGAAACAGATGTTTTTTCTCTGTGCTATTGAAGTTATTGTCCCATTCATTTTTGTATTCTCCAGGAATTAGCAAAATTTTGAGCACATACTAAGTGTTTAGTGGCTTTGATGAGTTAATTAGTTAATTAATGAGTACATATGGGGAGACAGTCTGGCCCAGTAGTTCTGAGTGTGGTGGAGTCAGAATACTCGGATTCAAATTCCGCTTCTGCTACTTACTAGATGTGTGAGCTCGGTCAATTATTTCAACCTCAATTTATTTACTTGCAAGATGGAGATAATAATAAAATCTCTTCTAGATTTCTTGGGTGATAAAATGTGAGGTATTTAGCAGAGTGCCTGGCAAACAGTGAGCATGCAACATATGTCGGTTGTCACTAGTGTTGATGCTATATCGTCTATCTCACACTGTGCTCATGTGAGGCAACAATATGTGGAAAATGCACTCGAATTGGAAAATACATGAAAAGGCTGGCAAAGGACAGCATGTTTCTTGACGTAATCAAGAAGGGATGACAATGAGGAGAGGTAGAGTTGAGCCTGCGCAGCAGTAGCCTGTTCCGGTAGTTGACAGTGCTGTTAGATGAGTTCACTCTTAATAGCAGAAGCTAATGTGCTTCCTGGAACTTGTAATGAGATTGCCAGAAGTCTCAGACTAAAAAATAACCTGCACAAAATTGCAAAAAAACCTAAAAGGTCATTGGCATTTTCCTTTAAACTGCAATCTCCTGCGGTCCTCTGTCCTCCTTCATTGCATTTTCCTATGTTCCTTCAGACCATCCTGAATTGCCTTCTCTGGTATTCCTCTTAATCTGTCCCACTCTGAGTTTCTTACTTCTGCTCCCTTCCCTGTGCCCCTTCTTTAAAAAATCAAAGAGAACCCTCATTCCCCTACATGGGCTCATTTACCCAGAAGTAGTAAAGAATGGTGTAATTACATACGAGTATTTTGTTCATTCATTCACTAAACCTTTATTCTAATATTTGTGGAGAGTCTATATTTGTTCCAGGTATACGGATACTTAAATGAAATTGAGAGCCTTACTCTAATAGATATTTTTATTTTTGAAAGAGGTAGCCAATTAATTTATGTTAGGTAGCATTTCAGACAATGTGGGAGAGATACATAGTCAAGCTTCTAAAACTACAGACGATCATCTACTCCTCTTATACCCAGATGTGACCCCAGTAATAATTTCCAGATTTCTTGACTACTTCTAATGATGGTCAGGATAACTGGAAGGGAAGAGAACTTACAAATATAACAGTAAACATGTCATACAGTTATAACCTACCATATGCTTTACTCTTGACAATCAAGTGGTTTTTGGTATAAGTGTATAATATGATAGCTAAGAGCACAGTCTCAGGACTTGAACCTCTTTGGATTCAAACCCAGCTTTCACCCTACTAGCAGTGTGACCCTGGATAAATTTCTTAGTTCTCTAGGTTCAGTTTCTTTATTTGCACAGTAAAGCTGTAGGGGTATTAAAGATTAAATGATTTTATTTAAGTGGTTCTCAGTATAAACTGTTTTTTAGTATAAGTAAATGTGTCATTTAAATCTGGAATTAGGTGTTCTGGTTTGGAGTTTCAAGATGGCGGCGGCTGCGGCGGCTGGCGCGGAGTAGCTGAGGTGGAAAAGGTGGCCACTGGGCCTCAGGCAGCCGGGAAACTTGTGGACCTTCCTCTGGCCATCTCTTAAGGGAGGACTGCTGCTGCTGGCCGGTCGTGGGGGCTCAACGCCACTTTGCCCCCGGCAGGAGAGGCGGCCTCATTTACCGGCAACAGCTTTGAAGTGTGGAGCAGGAAAAGAACTGATTCTTAGCTGCAAAAGCGAGTCTTGAAACAGGGAACACGGCGCCAGGGCTGCTGTGGATGCAGCCAGGATCCCGGAGGCTGGGGCCTCACTGAAGGCGGCCAGCTGCCCTATTCAGGATTCGAGGTTTCAGGCCGGCATTAAAGAAGATTCCTGGGAGCGCCCGAGCGGCGCCGCGACTGAACAGCCCGAGGCGGCAGCGCCGAGAACACGGAAGGCAACAAACCAGAGACAGAGCGAGCGCCCGACCTGGCACAGCACTGTGAGTGATCCCTGGCACAGCTCTGTTCGGGGGGTGGTTGCCCACCCGGCTCCCGCCTGCACCACCAGGCCACTCACTGCCCCAGTGCTGCCTCCATTTTCCCAGGTGCGGGCAGCTCCGCCCTGTTCGGCCATCACTGAGCCCATTTGCTTGGCCTGGCGCGGGGCTTTCCGGACCCTGCGGGCCGGCCTCCTCTCCCACTCCCTCCGCGGTTCTCTGGCGGGGCTGGGGGTGTGGGGCGTCCCGACCAGTGTTGGGAGGGCTAGGAAATACGGGCCGGCCGACTGTCACTCCACCACACCCTGAACTCCGGCCCGGTAAACTTCCTGTTACTGCGAGGCAGATACCATCTCTGCGACCACCAGTTTGGAAAAAAGCCTAACGAATTTCTGGTTGGGAATAGTGTGGTAGGAGAGTTCCCAAGTCCACTAGAACCTGCCGGAGAGCAGGCTGCAGGCGGGCACTAGACTCGGTTTATACCAGGGGGATACAAAGGTGAACAAGACCTGAGAAAGATCTACACAGTGCTACAAAGGCACCCAGAGAGACCGGTCGTCTGTGCCTAGCAGAAACCTGGTAGACTTCCTGGGCGAGGCGGTGCTGAGCAGGGTCTTGAAGGCCCAGCTGATAGACGAGGGGTGCAGAAGACACACCCCAGCCCAGCACAGTGTGCACAGAGGGGGGAGACGTGCGACCAGGGAGGCGGAGACTCGACAGAAACCACACACCCGGTGGGGTCGCCACTGCACGATCTAACAGCCTGGGCCAGAGCACACGGAACGGGGAGAAGTCCTGTACAGAAAGTGAAAGCTCAACAGAGATCACACACCCTGTGGTGCATGATCCACCAGCCCAGCAGAGTACAAGCTGACCAGAAAGGTGGATCCCCGGAGAAGCCCAAGACCCGAGGCAACCACACACACAAGACACTAGAGGCCAACTGAGCTGTCACGGCGGGAGCCATACCAAATTGGCAACCACAGCAACATCCTAGTTAGTCATTAGTCTCAAACCGGTGGACTGTGAAACCCCCTGCCACAATGAATAAACACCAAAAAAAAGACACCAGAAATACAAAAAATCAAGAAAGTACACCACCAAAAGTTAATAAATCTCATACTCTAGATCCTATAGAACAAGAAGCCCTTGAAATAACTGACAAGGAATTTCGAGTGATAATTCTAAGGAAACTGAATGAGATACAAGAAAACTCAGCTAGACATCATGATGAAATGAGGAAAAGTATACAGGATCTGAAAGAGGAAATATACAAGGAAATCAATGTCCTGAAAAAAAATGTAGCAGAACTTGCTGAACTGAAGAAGTTATTCAGCGAAATAAAAAACACAACGGAGAGTTTAACCAGCAGGCTTGTCGAAGTTGAAGAGAGAACCTCTGAACTTGAAGATGGGCTGTTTGAAATAACACAAGCAGACAAAAAGAAAGAAAAAAGAATCAAGGACATGGAAGAAAATCTGAGAGAGATATCAGACAACCTCAAGCGCTCAAATATCCGAGTCATGGGTATTCCAGAAGGGGAGGAAAATGGAGATTCCATTGAAAACATATTCAACAAAATAGTGGCAGAAAACTTCCCAGGTATAGGAAAAATCACAGATCTTCAGATCCAGGAAGCTCAACGATCTCCAAATGTATTCAACCCAAAAAGGCCTTCTCCAAGACATGTCATAGTCAAATTGGCAAAACTCAGAGACAAAGAGAGAATCTTAAAAGCTGCAAGACAGAAGTGTCAAATCACCTATAAGGGAGCCCCAATCAGATTAACATCAGACTTTTCATCACAAACCCTAAAAGCTAGAAAGGAATGGGATGATATTTTCAAAATACTAAAAGACAAAGATTGCCAGCCAAGAATACTCTACCCTGCAAGGCTATCCTTTCGAAATGAGGGGCAAATAGTATATTTCTCAGACAAACAAAAACTGCGGGAGTTCACTACCACAAGACCACCCTTACAAGAAATCCTCAAGGGAGTACTGGGTTTGGTTCCTGAAAAATAACTACCACTGCCATAAAAACCTAAGAAAAATCTAAACCCGCTAGTACAATAAAAATGGCATTCATGAAGAGAAAACAAGCTAACAAAAACACTATCTACAACCTAAGGAACCAACAAACAAAGAAACCAAACAGTAAATCAGAAAGCAAGGAACAAAAGACACCTAAGACAACCAAACAACCAATAAAATGCTAGGAATAAATCAACACCTTTCAATAACAACTCTTAATGTTAAAGGCTTAAATTCCCCAATTAAAAGACACAGACTGGCTGACTGGATCAAAAAGCAGGACCCAACTATATGCTGCCTACAAGAGACCCACCTCACCCATAAAGATTCACACAGACTAAGAGTGAAAGGATGGAAAAAGATTTACCATGCAAACAGAAAAGAAAAACGAGCTGGAGTGGCTATTCTTATATCTGACAAAATAGACTTTAAACTAAAAACCATAAAAAGCGACAATGAGGGACACTACTTAATGATAAAAGGACTGATCCATCAAGAAGACATAACAATCATAAATATGTACGCACCCAATGTTGGAGCAGCCAGATTTATAAAACAAACTCTATTAGACCTAAAGAAGGAAATAGACACGAATACCATAATAGCAGGGGACCTGAACACTCCACTGTCAATATTAGACAGATCATCTAGGCAAAGAATCAGTAGAGAAACACAAGATCTAAACAAGACTCTAGACCAATTGGAATTGGCAGATATCTACAGAACATTCCACCCAACAACCTCAGAATATTCATTCTTCTCATCAGCACATGGATCATTCTCCAGGATAGATCACATATTAGGTCACAAATCAAGTCTCAATAAATTCAAAAATATTGGAATTATCCCATGTATCTTCTCAGACCACAATGGATTAAAACTAGAAATTAATAACAAACGAAACTCTGGAAACTATACAAACACATGGAAATTAAACAGCATTCTACTTAATGACATATGGGTCCAAGAAGAAGTCAAGCAGGAAATCAAAAAATTTATTGAAACTAATGAAAACAATGATACATCATACCAAAACCTGTGGGATACTGCAAAAGCAGTATTGAGGGGAAAATTTATTGCATTAAATGCTCACTTCAGAAGAATGGAAAGATGGCAAGTGAACAACCTAACACTTCACCTTAAAGCACTAGAAAAACAAGAACAATCCAATCCTAAAGTTAGCAGACGGAAAGAAATCATTAAGATCAGAGCAGAACTGAATGAAATTGAAAACCAAAAAACAATTCAAAAGATCAACGAATCAAAAAGTTGGTTTTTTGAAAAGATAAATAAAATTGACAAACCATTAGCATGGCTAACAAAAAAAAGAAGAGAGAAGACTCAAATAACAAAAATTAGAAATGAAAAAGGCGATATTACAACTGATTCATCTGAAATACAAGGAATCATTCAAGACTACTATAAACAACTATACGCCAACAAATTTGAAAATCTGGAGGAAATGGATAAATTTCTGGACACACACAAGCTCCCAAAACTGAACCGTGAAGACGTAGAAAATTTGAACAGACCAATAACAATAAAGGAGATTGAAGCTGTTATCAGAAGGCTCCCAACAAAGAAAAGCCCAGGACCAGATGGATTCACAGCAGAATTTTACCAAACATTCAAAGAGGAATTGACACCGATTCTTTACAAACTATTCCAAAAGATTGAAACGGACGCAAATCTCCCAAACTCATTCTATGAAGCAAACATCATCCTGATACCAAAACCAGGTAAAGATATAACCAAAAAAGAAAACTACAGGCCGATATCCTTGATGAATATAGATGCAAAAATCCTCACTAAAATACTAGCAAACAGAATACAGCAACACATACGAAAAATTATTCATCACGATCAAGTGGGATTCATCCCAGGGATGCAAGGTTGGTTCAACATACGCAAATCAATAAATGTGATACACCATATTAATAAACTCAAACACAAGGACCATATGATCATCTCTATAGATGCTGAAAAAGCATTTGATAAAGTTCAGCACTCATTCATGACAAAGACCCTCTATAAGTTAGGTATAGAGGGAAAGTATCTCAACATAATTAAAGCCATATATGACAAACCCACTGCCAATATCATCCTGAATGGGGAAAAGCTGAAAGCTTTTCCTTTAAGAACAGGCACTAGACAAGGATGCCCACTCTCACCACTTCTATTCAACATAGTGTTGGAAGTACTAGCCAGAGCAATCAGAGAAGAGAAGGAAATAAAGGGCATCCAGATTGGAAAAGATGAAGTCAAACTGTCCCTGTTTGCAGATGACATGATCCTATATATCGGACAGCCTAAAACCTCTACAAAAAAACTGTTGGAATTGATAAATGATTTCAGCACAGTAGCAGGATACAAAATCAACACACAAAAATCAGTAGCATTTCTTTTCTCCAATAGTGAACATGCAGAAGGAGAAATCAAGAAAGCCTGCCCATTTACAATAGCCACCAAAAAAATAAAATACTTAGGAATTGAGTTAACCAAGGAGGTGAAAAATCTCTATAATGAGAACTACAAACCACTGCTGAGAGAAATTAGAGAGGATACAAGAAGATGGAAAGATATTCCATGCTCTTGGATTGGAAGAATCAACATAGTGAAAATGTCCATACTACCCAAAGTGATATACAAATTCAATGCAATCCCCATCAAAATTCCAAAGACATTTTTCTCAGAAATGGAAAAAACTATTCAGACATTTATATGGAACAATAAAAGACCACGAATAGCCAAAGCAATGCTGAGCAAAAAAAATAAAGCTGGAGGCATAACACTACCTGACTTTAAGCTATACTACAAAGCTATAATAACCAAAACAGTATGGTACTGGCATAAAAACAGACACACTGACCAATGGAATAGAATAGAGAATCCAGAAATCAACCCGCACACTTACTGCCATCTGATCTTTGACAAAGGCACCAAGCCTATTCACTGGGGAAGGGACTGCCTCTTCAGCAAGTGGTGCTGGGATAACTGGATATCGATATGCAGGAGAATGAAACTAGATCCATACCTCTCACCGTATACTAAAATTAACTCAAAATGGATTAAGGATTTGAATATACACCCTGAGACAATAAAACTTCTTAAAGAAAACATAGGAGAAACACTTCAGGAAATAGGACTGGGCACAGACTTCATGAATACGACCCCAAAAGCACGGGCAACCAAAGGAAAAATAAACAAATGGGATTATATCAAACTAAAAAGCTTCTGCACAGCAAAAGAAACAATTAAAAGAGTTAAAAGACAACCAACAGAGTGGGAGAAAATATTTGCAAAATATACATCTGACAAAGGATTAATATCCAGAATATATAAGGAACTCAAACAACTTTACAAGAAGAAAACAAGCAACCCAATTAAAAAATGGGCAAAAGAGCTAAGTAGGCATTTCTCTAAGGAAGATATCCAAATGGCCAACAGACATATGAAAAAATGCTCAACATCACTCAGCATCCGGGAAATGCAAATCAAAACCACATTGAGATACCATCTAACCCCAGTTAGGATGGCTAAAATCCAAAAGACTCTGAACGATAAATGCTGGCGAGGCTGCGGAGAAAAAGGAACTCTCATACATTGTTGGTAGGACTGCAAAATGGTGCAGCCTCTATGGAAAATGGTATGGAGGTTCCTTAAACAATTGCAAATAGATCTACCATACGACCCAGCCATCCCACTGTTGGGAATATACCCAGAGGAATGGAAATCATCAAGTCGAAGGTATACCTGTTCCCCAATGTTCATCGCAGCACTCTTTACAATAGCCAAGAGTTGGAACCAGCCCAAATGCCCATCATCAGATGAGTGGATACGGAAAATGTGGTACATCTACACAATGGAATACTACTCAGCTATAAAAACGAATGAAATACTGCCATTTGCAACAACATGGATGGACCTTGAGAGAATTATATTAAGTGAAACAAGTCAGGCACAGAAAGAGAAATACCACATGTTCTCACTTATTGGAGGGAGATAAAAATTAATATATAAATTCACACACACACATACATATACACACACAAACCGGGGGGGGGGGAAGAAGATATAACAACCACAATTATTTGAAGTTGATACAACAAGCAAACAGAAAGGACATTGTCGGGGGGGAGGGGGGGAGGGAGAAGGGAGGGAGGTTTTGGTGATGGGAAGCAATAATCAGCTACAATGTATATCGACAAAATAAAATTTAAAAAATAAAAAAATAAAAAAAATAAATGTAATAAAATTTTCATCAATACTAAATTTAATAATGAATAAAGCTGGCATATTATGTTTGGTAGACAAAAAAAATAAAAATAAAAAAAATAATAAATCTGGAATTAACTTTTTGGTGCTCATTTCTCCTTCTGCATCATGTGGATACATGTGCATTTCTGACATACATGCACACACAACATTCACAAACACTCTCCAGAAGTGCCCAAACAGATAAATGCATAATCCCGTGAACCCGTACCTCCCACTCTCACATTCATGTGTATTTACAGTATCTCACTCCAATAAGACATCTACATTTTATTCTTTTCTCTCTTTCTTAATGCAAAGAGACAGTGTATTCAATAATGGCTGCTTTCTAGTGCTAATCTCAAAATCTAATGTTTCGTGAGAAAATTGTTATAGAATGGAAAGTTGAAATAACAGGTATCTATAGTCTGTTTTAGGGACAAATAAAAGGATGCCCAGGAGATTTCTTCTGAAGATGCAAATTTATCATCAACCTATCACCTTCCTCTTTCAGCTAGCCAGGGTCATCTGGGTGTCTAGAGTGGTGGAGAAATAAGAATAAAAGATAGTTGTGAGATTATTCCATTAGTCTTCTATCTTTCATTTTGGTATTTTCATTTCCTTTTGGATTAAAGAGGGTTTGCTTGTCTTTACTCTTCAGTTTGAAAGGCATTATTTACAGTTTCTAGCTACCATGCTGAAATGGAATGCGTTGGCCACAGCAACAGAAATGTTTATATAACTTTGTCAACTAATATTTAAATGGTGAATTCAAGGAAGAAATCACACAAACCACCGATTTGGAATTTTGCACACTGAACAAGCCAGTTGACTCAATTTTTCACTTTTTTGCTGAACACAATGACATCATGTTGACATTTCTTTATATTAGAAATGACCGTGGCAAAACAAGGGACAAAAAAATCTTCTCATGAATTTCCTAGACTAATTTTGGAAACTTAATATGCACAAATAGCTTAATGCATATTTAGGGCCAGCAAAGCTGGAAAAGAGGCCATTTATTTTAATTCAAACTGCATAATTGGCTTAGAAACATACACATATGTTCCTATTCTGTGGCCATTAAGTGTGTTTGAAAATCCCATTGAAAGGAAAGGGAGTTTGGCATGAGCAGGGCCTTGGTATGGAGGGACAGTTTTCTCCAAAGCATATTTGACTTTCAGGAGGCACAATTGTGTTGGACAGGATTTGCAGGCAAAGTTAAAATTATGTTTCACTATGAGTGAAGGTAACCAGTTTTCTATAACCTGAGTTTTTTCTTTATGACTATGCTTATGCAAGAGAGTTGGTAAATAATGAATACAATTCCTATAGTGTGGCAAATTCTCTATTGCTTATAATCTGTATTCTAATATCAGCTTTGAACATTTTTTGGTGAATATTAGGTGTTTGATAGCAAATATCCAAAATTATTCTTTAGTCCTTTGGTTAAGTGAGTTACATTAAGCTTGGATTCTCAAATGTTATATATACACATACAAATACAATTACAGTTATGATTATTAGCTATTATTCTTTTAGTTTTTCTAAATCATTTTATTTTTCTTCAACATTTTCTTGAATAAAATATTTTCAGAAAGGGTTATGTCCATGATTTTTACTGCAAACTGAGACCCCAACACAAACATTATGTAATTTCATCTTATTGTGTTATCTACTAATAAAAATATAATGGACAGTTAAATTTTAATAGATATTCCTTTGGTATATAATAAGGTAATTATTACATGGGGTTATTACAGATTCCGTTATTTCAAAAGCAATGTGATATACTTGAAATTTGAAAAAATAATTTAAAAAACATGTTAATAAAAAGATATGTTTCCATATGAAAGTAACTTTCTTTTTTTTTTTTTTTGTTTTGTTTTTGTTTTTGTTTTTTTTGTTTTTTTTTTTTAATTTTATTTTGTCGATATACATTGTAGCTGATTATTGCTCCCCATCACCAAAACCTCCCTCCCTTCTCCCTCCCCCCTCCCCCCCAACAATGTCCTTTCTGTTTGCTTGTTGTATCAACTTCAAATAATTGTGGTTGTTATATCTTCTTCCCCCCCCCAGTTTGTGTGTGTGTGTGTGTATGTGTGTGTGTGTGTGTGTGTGTGTGTGTGAATTTATATATTAATTTTTAGCTCCCTCCAATAAGTGAGAACATGTGGTATTTCTCTTTCTGTGCTTGACTTGTTTCACTTAATATAATTCTCTCAAGGTCCATCCATGTTGTTGCAAATGGCAGTATTTCATTCGTTTTTATAGCTGAGTAGTATTCCATTGTGTAGATGTACCACATTTTCCGTATCCACTCATCTGATGATGGACATTTGGGCTGGTTCCAACTCTTGGCTATTGTAAAGAGTGCTGCGATGAACATCGGGGAACAGGTATACCTTCGACTTGATGATTTCCATTCCTCTGGGTATATTCCCAACAGTGGGATGGCTGGGTCGTATGGTAGATCTGTTTGCAATTGTTTAAGGAACCTCCATACCATTTTCCATAGAGGCTGCACCATTTTGCAGTCCCACCAACAATGTATGAGAGTTCCTTTTTCTCCGCAGCCTCGCCAGCATTTATCGTTCAGAGTCTTTTGGATTTTAGCCATCCTAACTGGGGTTAGATGGTATCTCAATGTGGTTTTGATTTGCATTTCCCAGATGCTGAGTGATGTTGAACATTTTTTCATATGTCTGTTGGCCATTTGGATATCTTCCTTAGAGAAATGCCTACTTAGCTCTTTTGCCCATTTTTTAATTGGGTTGCTTGTTTTCTTCTTGTAAAGTTGTTTGAGTTCCTTATATATTCTGGATATTAATCCTTTGTCAGATGTATATTTTGCAAATATTTTCTCCCACTCTGTTGGTTGTCTTTTAACTCTTTTAATTGTTTCTTTTGCTGTGCAGAAGCTTTTTAGTTTGATATAATCCCATTTGTTTATTTTTCCTTTGGTTGCCCGTGCTTTTGGGGTCGTATTCATGAAGTCTGTGCCCAGTCCTATTTCCTGAAGTGTTTCTCCTATGTTTTCTTTAAGAAGTTTTATTGTTTCAGGGTGTATATTTAAATCCTTAATCCATTTTGAGTTGATTTTAGTATATGGTAAGAGGTATGGATCTAGTTTCATTCTCCTGCATATCGATATCCAGTTATCCCAGCACCACTTGCTGAAGAGGCAGTCCCTTCCCCAGTGAATAGGCTTGGTGCCTTTGTCAAAGATCAGATGGCAGTAAGTGTGTGGGTTGATTTCTGGATTCTCTATTCTATTCCATTGGTCAGTGTGTCTGTTTTTATGCCAGTACCATACTGTTTTGGTTATTATAGCTTTGTAGTATAGCTTAAAGTCAGGTAGTGTTATGCCTCCAGCTTTATTTTTTTTGCTGAGCATTGCTTTGGCTATTCGTGGTCTTTTATTGTTCCATATAAATGTCTGAATAGTTTTTTCCATTTCTGAGAAAAATGTCTTTGGAATTTTGATGGGGATTGCATTGAATTTGTATATCACTTTGGGTAGTATGGGCATTTTCACTATGTTGATTCTTCCAATCCAAGAGCATGGAATATCTTTCCATCTTCTTGTATCCTCTCTAATTTCTCTCAGCAGTGGTTTGTAGTTCTCATTATAGAGATTTTTCACCTCCTTGGTTAACTCAATTCCTAAGTATTTTATTTTTTTGGTGGCTATTATAAATGGGCAGGCTTTCTTGATTTCTCCTTCTGCATGTTCACTATTGGAGAAAAGAAATGCTACTGATTTTTGTGTGTTGATTTTGTATCCTGCTACTGTGCTGAAATCATTTATCAATTCCAAGAGTTTTTTTGTAGAGGTTTTAGGCTGTTCGATATATAGGATCATGTCATCTGCAAACAGGGACAGTTTGACTTCATCTTTTCCAATCTGGATGCCCTTTATTTCCTTCTCTTCTCTGATTGCTCTGGCTAGTACTTCCAACACTATGTTGAATAGGAGTGGTGAGAGTGGGCATCCTTGTCTAGTGCCTGTTCTTAAAGGAAAAGCTTTCAGCTTTTCCCCATTCAGGATGATATTGGCAGTGGGTTTGTCATATATGGCTTTAATTATGTTGAGATACTTTCCCTCTATACCTAACTTATAGAGGGTCTTTGTCATGAATGAGTGCTGAACTTTATCAAATGCTTTTTCAGCATCTATAGAGATGATCATATGGTCCTTGTGTTTGAGTTTATTAATATGGTGTATCACATTTATTGATTTGCATATGTTGAACCAACCTTGCATCCCTGGGATGAATCCCACTTGATCGTGATGAATAATTTTTCGTATGTGTTGCTGTATTCTGTTTGCTAGTATTTTAGTGAGGATTTTTGCATCTATATTCATCAAGGATATCGGCCTGTAGTTTTCTTTTTTGGTTATATCTTTACCTGGTTTTGGTATCAGGATGATGTTAATAAAAAGATATGTTTCCATATGAAAGTAACTTTCTATATTTCTTTTCCTCTAAAATGTTTCCTTTTATTGTAACATATTGATTAAACATGTCTAAAATGTTTTAAAACATGCACAATTGGGTTCTTATACTTTATATCAAGGATGCCTTTAGATATTTTAACCTGAATTACAGGATGCTAAAGTCCTTAGCAAATGAAATATCAAATTTTTTTGTATTATGATATAAAGATACAAAATGTAAACAGGTTAAGTGATTCACATGACTATTGTGAAACTGGACAAATTTCTTTTTTTTTTTTTCCTTTCAAAATTCTATAAAAGGGATGAAAAGTGGTTAAAAGTACATGGATATCTTAATAGTGTTTTTTTAATATAAAGAGGCCAGGTCATTTTTGTCATTATTTTGATGTAACCGCAGACTTTCATAAGTTCAGTTTTTTTCCAACTTCACAGAATATTGATAAGGTATTGTGACATATCTATGTAGGGAATTGTGCAGATGGGTCAAAATCATAAAGTTTATGAAATAGTCATGTGATGTCTTCATGATGTAACAGAAAGAACACTCAATTAAAAATCAGAAGAATTTTGAGCTCTTAGGAAAGCCACTTACTTCTCTATAACCCTTTGTTTTCTCATTTATAAAATGTGACCCTACAGAAAAACACAAAAGAAATGGGCTTAGGATTGCTAAGATACACATACATTAAATTTACATATATACAGGAGTAGTTTTTAAAATCCTTCTAATTTTGAGAATCATACACAAATCTCTTTAATTTTTTCTTACCAATTAAAATGTCTTGTTCTCTTTTGCATGCTTCATATTTATGGTTTTGATTCAGTAACTTAAAAGAGATGGGAACTTCCATACAAAAGACACACTGAGGTTGCCACAATGAAACTCGATACTCACTTATAGAATAACACTGGTAAGTAACTTAGCACTATTGTCCTTTCCTTGACTTGCGTGGAAAATAGATATGAACTTGCAAGGAAGATTCTTCTCTCTCTTCTTTGATGCCCCTTCAACTCCCATAAGTCACTTGATTTGGGGGAAAATTGATTTGGAATGATCCAAACCTTTACTACTGGCACTGAAACCAGGAGGTAGGTTTTGGTTGTACAGTATGCTTAACAGAGGCAAACTTTCAATTTAAGAAACACGTTGTTGTGAAAATAAACATTACAGTCCCTGACTTTGAGAAATCTATCTTTATGTTTTCATTGTCTATAAATTATTGTGAAAAAGCCATGCATTTGACAATGCTATGAGTTTCTCCAATGCCACGGACACTTGGAAGCACCAGAGCACAAAACAGTATAAACAGATTTGGTATATTTAATAATATCATACAAAACTTTAGCTTTTTAAGCAATATCGCAGCACTAAGACTCACTCCTATAAACTGATATTCATATTTTGTGTGTAAGACACTTCTGGAAAACCAGAAATTTAAAATTTAACATTTGCTTATTCTAAGAAATACATTTCTTTTCTTTTTAAATTAAAAAAAAATGGCACAACAAAGCCAATAATTGTCATTTTCATCTATCACTTATATTTTTCCTTTTGTCTGTCTTCTTTTGAATTTTTAAGACTCAAGTTTGGCGGCTATTTGTTGGTTTGGTGGAGAGTTTGAACATATACTTAATTAAAAAAAAATAAAAATCGGCAACACCAGAAAAGCATTGTCACCAAACGATAAATAACGTTTCCCTCTAAAATGTCACTTCAAGATGAATACACTTTGGGAGTTGAAAGGTGGAGGCGCACCTGCGGCACAAACCTTAAATGAAAAATAAAGACAACTGGGTTGTAGGGTGCCTTTCGCTCTTCAAAATAAAATTCTTTACAACATACAAGACAAACGGCACAAAAGTGAAAGGGCAGTGATGCAGATTGGATAGGCTTACAGGGTAATTGAATTAAGGCTGTGTGCTACATGTGACCACAAAGCAGGCCTATGGTTCCAGCCTGCTGAATGGAGGTGGCTGGCATGTCAATAAAGACCCTTTAAACTGGTTAAATGCATCATAAGCGTGTGCAGAGAGCTTTTTAGCTAACAGGTGGCTGCGTAAACCTCAGCTGGTGCCACACAGGGCTGTCGCATTGACCTTCTTTAGGATAATTTCAGCCCTCCTTTTTAAAAAAAAATTTGTTACTGTACTTGCTGTGGTGGAAACAATTTAGGGATGAATAATTTCTTTTGGTCCCTAGAGGCCCTGGTGGCTCTCTCTCTCCCCCTCTCCCTTTTTTTTCTTGTACTCTCTCTCTCCCCCTCTTTTTCTCAGTCTTGCGACTGAATTTACATAAAGGAACAGTGACAACAGCAAGCTGAAAAGCATAGCTGGTGGGAGGATTAAGTATATCATTGAAAGGAATTATGTTGTAAATGACTGGGAGGGGTAGGGGCTTCTGTTCCTTGGTCCCATCTGGTCCTTAAAGAATACCTTGTTGTAATTACCCCCAGATGGTTTGTGCTACACTGGGGTCTGGACAGCCAGGTGCCACTGTGCCCTGCTGGGTGTGATATTCATTGCTACATGCAGTGACAAAAATGGACTTTATTGAAACCTAATTTCTTCCAGGGTATTACACAAATATGAAATGAACCTAGCTCATCGAGAGAGAGAGAGCTTTGTTTCCAAGATGTAACAGTCTCACCTAAGATAAAACCGCCTGGTTATTTCACGTTTAACAACTATCCTAAAAAGAAGAAGCAAAAACAATTCACAAAATGTGATGGATTTAATTCAGTATTTTTAAATAATGGAAGGAGTCAACATCAATGGCAGGTTTTTATTTTTTGTTGTTAGGTAGTTTTAAAGTAATATCTAACTAAGCTCTTCAAGACCATCTTTTGAGCACTGTATTATTGAAATTAATAACTAAAGTGAATTATAGTATATCCAGGCCACAAACACATTTTGATATTAGTGAGTGAATATTTATAAAACTCAAATTTAATCACACATTGTTCACTATAAAATATACATCACCAGCTAATTTAAGAAATAAATTTGAACATTTTGTATTGCACTTTAGCAATGATATTAATATAGAAAAATAAGAAAATAAAAAAAATACTAAAAAAAGTTAGCTGTCTTGACATGCACAAAAGTGGAATTTTACAAAACTGCTTGCTTAAACTTTCTATCAGGAAATTTTACTTTGAACTTTAATATATTTAATGTTCATTAAAAGCAGCAATAATCTGAAAATAAAGGCAAAAATTCATAATTGTATGATTCAACTATATTCTGTTTATTTCATTCCAATTGTATTGGCAGTAAGTCTGAACATTCTTCTGTGAAAAATTGCACAAGAATGTCTTTTAAGTCTTGCAAATTTGAAAATCAAAATATTCCTCCATTCCATATCTTTCTTATTATAATTTTGCACATATTAACATTTTAGCAAAATTACTCAAATTCATTACTTTAGAATGAAGAGTAGAAAATGAATATGTCTGATATTCCTTTTATAGTCCCCCAGAAGTCATAGTTAATAAATTTTACATAGTATAAAGAAAACATATACAGGATTAATCTCCAAAGGAATATTTTCATTTAATATATTTGAGCAACACATATAAATGTGTTGGCTAACAACAAACCAAATCAAAGCGCTTCTTGATGCAAATTTAAGAGGGGGTTGAAAACATAGACAAGCAAATGGTTTTAAAGACTGGCCAGTTATGTGTTAGAAGCAGCTGTTCTGCAACACTGAACTTTGTCAACTGAGAAGAACAGGTTTTGTGTGCTTTGTAAGTAAAGTTTTGAAGTAAAAGTCTGACGGTAAATACAGTCCCAATATTTTGTCCAAACTTTATTGTAGTTTTGAGGCAAAATGATTCTATTAGTGTCCATAATATTCATACCATACCTAGAAGACAGTGATTAAACCGGAAGATCTGAATTCTAGCTCCAACCTGGTGATGCTCAGAACTCTGTGATCTTGGGCATCCATTTAAATTTCATTAAACTTCAAGGTCAAAGGTTCAGATCCCCCTACCAGCCAGCTACCAAAAATAAACGTAAATAAATAAATAAATAAATTTCATTAATCTAATCTGCAAAACGATTATAAAAGAACTTGATTACAAGACTAGCTTTGGTTTTTTAAAAAAATGTACGTGTTTGATGTTATCGTGGGAGATACAGGAAAGAGCATGAGACTAAAGCAGTCCAAGCATTCATGATTAGGGCTTCAGTGATGACAGCTTATCTGGAATGGAGAGGAGGAAGACTTTTCAGAGTATGAAGAAACAGAAGTGAGAACTGGTCATTTTAATTATGATTTAAGTGGAATTTTTAAGCATTTCATCCCTTTTTTTTTTCACTTTTAAAGCATCTGTAAATATTGTATTAGGATGTTTTTTTAAAATGAGATTTCTGTTGCAGTTTTTTTCCTTTTTTTCTCTATTTCATTCTCCTCATTGAGCTAAGCATTTCCATGGAAACTGTTTCCTTGATACTTAATCACTTGGAAAAGGGAATTTGAGAAGATTAACACAGAAGCAAGCGAAATGCCTATACTTTCTTTCCCAACATACTTGTACTTAACACTCAAGTTTCAGGATAATCTGGCTTAAGTTTTAGACAATTACCTGAACAAAATGGTTTTTGGCTTCTATGTGAAAACATTGGAAAAGTAAGTTACTCTTCAGCAACTTGGTACAGGCTATTGTTGGTTTAAAATACTTCATTAACTGAGTAATGTCAATGTACAGGGAGTATCACCAGAATATTCTATATACACACACTCACACACGTATACATATACATATTTAACAGGCTTGTATGTCTTAGCAAATGAAAATCACAGTTCATGATAGGCCTTGTAAAGTGAATAATTTTTTTGTGAATAATTCTGTTGGAGTTTCAAAAGCATCCATTTTCAAGAAGACCTTATCTGACGTTATCCTTATATGAAATTAATAAATCTTGGAATTTGAGTCTTTAAAATTCTCAGCTCAAACTTTTTATCCCTTAAAATGTTTTTTAAATAAATTGTACTATTCATTATACAGCTGGTTACCTAGATTTTTTTTTACACAATTTTAATGATAAAAAGCTGCATATTTAGAAAGCAACCAATTTTAGTGTGGGGACACTTTGATTAATAAAAAAAAGTCCTTATTTTAAGTTGAAATATGCCTTCATATAGTCTAGTTTCTTGCTACCTTAAGAACAATTCTGTACTGCCATCTGAAGAAACACCATTACTAGCCAAAATTAGGGATCTTACAATGCATTTTTAAAAACATTCCAGCCCTTTTCAGAATTCTAGGACTCCTATCTGTAGGTCTGGATGTGCCTTCTGATTTTTCCTCCAGGATGTCCTCTTCCTGCTCTAAAACATTGCTGAGGAATCTCCCACCCACATCTAGATTTCTTGAGATCAGATACTATTTCTTATTCATTGGTATATTTCTAATGCCTCACAAAGTGTTTTCCATTCCCAAATAATTTTAAAATAAGCATTGAGAGCTAAAATGGGATGAGTGCTATAGAAAAGGCTGAAACAAAGTCCAGCTGGGCTTTAGAGGATGACAAGATTACATCCAGAAAGCTTTCTTGGTTAAGCTTAAGACTTTTTTCTTCACAAGGTTCTTGAAGAATGGTTATGATTTCAGCAAATGGAAATGGAGTGAGAAACAGCATCCCAGCGGGACACAACATTGAGGGCAAAGGCAGAGAGTCAGGAAAAGATCCTACACTTGGAGGGAACAGTAATTTTAGACTCTACTCTTCAGGCATTGGCCACTGAAATGTTTTGAGTGCAGGCACTTCATAAGAGCAACGTGCTACAAAGAAGTAGAGAAAGAGGGTGACCTTAAGGAGTTAATTCTCTCACTGGATGAGGTAGACCAACAGCATTTAAGACCAAATCTGCTGTTGTCACATCCCAGAGACTCTGCCCTCATCCTAATTATTATTGAATCACACATCTTTAAGGGGTATGAAGTCAGAAAGCTTACCACGAAAAAAAGAAAAATACATTTCCTTCCACATTTGGGTTCCACTTTCTTAAGAACAGTTGAATAATAATAGCAAATGATTCACGTAGGATTCTGGAAAAATCACACATTGAATGATTTACTGAGTCTCACTTGCTACACAAACCACGTGATGAGGGAAATGAGACAAATCGGTGGAGAGAAATGCCACCTCAATAGTACTCACCTGGATTAAAATGTGAATTTTAAATTTTGGCTTCTCTGGATCCTTTGCTGAAATATAAGAGTTTCTAAAATGTCAAAGTTTTCTTCTAAGCTTAGAACAGAAATGAGTAAGGATTTGAGAACCAGAGTGCAGATGCAAATTTCCCCATGCTCTACAATTCTGCAGCACCTGCTGAAATAGACTGTAAAGCTGGGGAAAATAGAAAAAAGAAAGGAAAACCTTTCTAGATACTTGCCACTGCCTTCTAATTGGTCTTTCTCTTTCAGATGTTATCCTCCTTCAGGCCTCTCTTTGTATTTTCTGGAATCATTTTCCTAAAATATAAATTTTACTTCCCTATTCCATTCTCAGTGTCTATAAGTCTAAGCTCTTCAACATGGCTTCAAAGCCCTTTAGCATCTGACTTCCTCCTGTCTCTTTTTTTTTTTTTTTTTTTTTTTTGCCCCAGTTGTCTGTGTCCCCGCAGTCCCATTCAAAAAAGTGCTGCCCACTCCCATTTCATGCAGTGTTCCTCCTGTGGGTTCTCTATTCTGTCTCATTGGTCCATGTGTCCAGCCTTATTTCCTTTGCTCAGCATTGCTTTGGCTATGCGTGGTCTTTTATTGTTCCATATAAATGTCTGGATAGTTCTCCTGTCTCTTTAACATCATCTCCTCCTGCGTCCCTTGTTGTTTCGTTCTTCAGCAAGGTGAAAAACAGTATTATTACACTATTCTGCCTTTGTACAGGACCTTCCACCATTTTAAGTCTGATGAGCTCCTGTTCTTCCCTCAAAAAAACCTGCCAAAGTGATTGCTTCAGCAGAACACATACTAAATTTAGAATGACAGAGAGAAGGTGAGCATGGCCCTCGAGCAAGGATGACATGCAAATTCATGAAGCATTCTATATGTTTACACTGTATGATTCTACTTATGCAGGGTACCTAGAGTAGTCAAATTCATAGAGACAGGAATTAGAATGATGGCTGCAAGGAGCTGGGGGAGAGATGAATGGGGACTTACTGTTTCATAGGTAGAGTTTCAGTTTTGCAAAATGAAAAGTGTTCTGTGGGGATGGTGACAAACAAGGTGAATGTACTTAATGCCACTGAACTGCACACTTACAAATGGCCAAGACAGTAAATTTTGGCAAGGGCATTTGACCACAAAAATTTCAAAAAACAGCTAAAATTCTGTGGTCCCTTTCCTCTGTATGCATCCCCATCCCCAAAGGGCATTAGGCACTGCCATTAGTTCATCAGCAGACTGAGATAGCTACACCCTACGTGATTGTCATTGACTATAACCTTGAACTCATTACTCCTTAATACTCATCAAATACTTGGTTAAGCAACATAAATTAGCTAAGGATTGCTTGAGTGAAAAATAGTCCATGTGTTCCTATAGATACAAAAAAATTCTGTCCTTGGAACAAGCTTCACAAGAAGAAATCTACACACCTGAGCCATATGGTTCGTTCTCATAAAACTGCTTTTATTGAATGTAATTTGGCATTATGTCATCATTGGCCCAGGCTAACAGCCACTGTAAGAAAAAGCCCCATGAAATCCATTTAATGTACTGATGCTGCTGAGGATGGTGCATTGTTCTCTTTTTAACTACGAGGAAGCACAAGGAGTAGGTTAGTTTCTTTTTTCTTTGGAGGTAATATGAATAGTGTAATTGATTATGTTCTCATTTTTGCCTACCTTCCAGAGAGCTTAGAGGCCAAATGCCTATTCTAGCATTTTCTAAACCTTAACTATGTATTCTGGGCACCAATTTACCATTGACTTCAAATTATTTTTTTCCTCTGAATTTACTCCATTACTCATTTTTCCTTTTATTTCATGTTGTGAGCCACTTTAAATCTATTCTTGAATAAATGAGGAATAAATAAACAATTAACTAATAAATTCAGCCTTTCCTCTAAGTTCTTACTGGATACTGCATATATTTCTATTATTGCTTTTACCACTATTTATTTGTATTTACATGTGTGCTATTCCCACTGGACAATGAGCACTTTTAATGCATGGTTCATGTCTTATTAATATTATTATTTATCTCAACACAATAGAATGTCTAGCTAATACTACGTGTATAAATAAGTCTACTAGATTGAACCAATATGTGAAGAAAAATAAGGAAAACAGAATGTAGCTTATTAATCTTTTTAACCTACAGTATGTCAATTTTTTGCAAACATATTACAACTTTGGGGAATGCAGATAGTAAGAGCTAAAAACTCAGATCAGCTGCTGAAAGAATTTCCAGTCTTAAATGAATTCTGGTTTATTCTATCTTTTACAGCCTTTATTCAACCAAATTGTCAACTCAATTCCTTTTCTCTTAGTACGTGTATATTGGTGCAGCAAACTATAGGTATATATAGTAACATTTACAATGGGTAAACATCTCTCTCTCTTTCTCTCTCTCTACATATATATAAGTAACTAACGATAGTACATATTTAATATATGTGCATACACATGTATGTCATACTTACTGGCAGGTGTCTCCCATATATGTGTTTATTCTAAAACTTGCAAACTCTGATGGCTGTCCTCTCAGTCTGAAAATTTCAATCATGTGCTTCAAAGGACAGAGGTGTCCTGACAGTAGAGCAATAAGTTCCAGTGACATTTAGTAGGTAGAGAAATGGTGTAGACATTGCTGTGGCAATAAAACAATTGCTAGCACAGAAGATGCTAGTGAGAAATGTAGGACAAGAAGAATCAGCACAGCAAAGTGAAGTCCCAGGAGATGATCATTCCCCTTCTGTCTCAAGAAGAGCCCTGGTTCTGAGAGTTCTCTCTGTCCATTTCGGTTGGAAAACTTGAAATCTCTTTTTGAAATTTCAAGGCTCCTCTCAGAACCAAGAAGCTAATGAGGTAGACCTAGAAGGATCCTCATGGGCCAGAACAACCTTTGATAACATAAAGATCACAGTGAATTAAAATTTGGTGTTAGCTCTTTCTCTAGTTATAAGCCATATAAATAAAGTAAATCAGTTTAGAATTAACTTCTCTATGGTGGGATTACAGATGATTTAAATTATTTTATTTGTGCCTAACTGCATTAAAATTTTTGTTCTTCGATAACTGTGCTAAAAAGGAAACTTCTTTTAAATGTATCTTCATAGATGAACATAGAAAAAGTCTCCACGTAAAAATACTTTCTATCACTTTTGACTACATATTGCTAGTGATTTTCAAAGTAATTTTTTAACACCTTAGGAACATATATAGAAAAAAAGTGTACCCATTTTACATTTTTTAAAAAGGCACATGTTCAACTTAGTACAGTATGTTATACTAGAGGTACTTCAAAAAGTTCATGGAAAAATAGAATTATAATATGAATCTTTCCATGAACTTTTTGACATACTCTCTTATTTCAAGTTGGGGCAATTCCTCTAGTTTTACTTGTATATATTTTTTTTTTTCAAATTCCACAGAAAGATTTTGCATAAATCAAAAAATGATATCTTCTAAGCCATAAAACCAAGTTTACTTTGCCTTAAAGTTTCATAAGTTTATGAGGTACTCAGTTATTTTCGTTTGTCTGGGGCAAAAAGAGGTAGTAAGAGCAAATGGAGTATTTTGGAAAGTACAAAAATCAAAAAATGAAATAGAAATTCATATGTAACCTTCTCTCTGTTCCTTTAAAAAAAAAAGGGAAAAGGATGAAATGAAGAGGACAGAGGAAGAGGGACTGGATTAAAGAAAAAAGTGCAGTGGCCTCGGGGAGCCTCCAATAGAAAGTATTTTTTCTGTTTTCAGCTATTCGAAGTTTTGTTTGTTTGTTTGTTTTGTTGCTTTGCTGACCTCTCTGGCCCAGTGAGGTCATTCTTTCTTAAGCTCCTGGCTGCACTCTGCCTTTGTACCCCAAAACACGTCCTCCACGAAAACACTCCAGGGCATTAACCAGCAGCACAGCTGGAGCCCTGCACTGCCCTTTGACTTCCCCTGCAGAGCTGAAGAGCGCAGGTACATTACCATTTTTGACGCATGGTGTTTTGCAGGCCTCCTCTTAGGATTCTAATGCCTCTGTTAGTCCTTTGGCCTCAGGTTATCATAACTCAGCATCTGATTCACACTTAGGTTTTTATTTTTTAACATTAAGAAAGTAGAAAAGTGCAAAATTTGATGTAAAAACACTCTCCTCCAAAATTGTGAATGTTAATTTTTTATAATGTTTAACTCAGATTTAATGGAGAGAGGACGGACACACACAGATGTGTGCACAGTTACACATATATACACAGAATGTCCTATTGCATATAGAATATTGAGCAAATGATAGTCTTCTTCGTCATTTTCCTCAAATCCATTACCCACTCTTTCTCTCCCCTAACCAATGCCAAGATATTGATTTGATTCCCTCCAGTCTATGTTTTTAATGTTTTTACATATATATGTGTTTATCTCCACTGACAATATATAGTTTTGTGTGTTTTCAAAGGTTTATATAAATGCTACTGTGTCATTCAGCAAGTTACCTCACATTTTTTGTAACTCCCCATATACATATATATATGTTAGGTTACACCGGCTGTTTATACCACAGTTTACCCATTTTCCTACTGATGCTCATTTTTGTTGTTGTCATTGTTTCTCCATTACAAATAATATTGCAAAGAATGTTCTGGTACGTTCTTGCAAGGTGTGTCTTCTTGCTGGACCATAAGGTATGCACATATTCAGCTTCACTACATATTGTCAAGATATTTTCTAGAGTTGTTGTAATAATGCTCATCTCACAGGCACGGTGTGCATGCTCCAGGTTTTCATACCCTTACCAATGCTTGGTTTTATATGGCTTTTATTTTATTTTATTTTATTTTTTGACAATTACAATGGGTGTGAAATGTTATTTCGGTGTTATTTAAATTTGCGTTTATCTAATTATTATTAGTAAGAGTCAGCATCTTTCATTTATTTGTTGATCATTCAAATTTTTCGCTCTTATTATTTATAACCTTTGACCATTTTCTTCTTGGGCTGCTTTATTTCTTTCTCTCTCTCTCTCTCTCTCTCTGTCTCTTTCTCTGTCTCTTTCTCCCTTCTCTCTTTCTTTCTTTCTTTTCTTTTTCTTTTTTGATTATCAGGGATTATAGCCTTTATAAAAACCTTCTGTTGGCATATGATTTGTTTTTTAATTTTTCCTGTACTGTTACTTTTCGTACAAAAGTTTAAACCTTGATATAAGCAAATACATTAATCTGTTTTCTTTTCTTATGAGTCATCTTCTTGTGCATTTCTTAATAAATTCTTTCTTATCCCAAGTTTAAAAAGATATTCTTCTAAATATTCATCTAATATATTTTAAGAAATTATTTTTCCACATTTTGAAATTTAGTACACCTGAAATGTATTTCATTTTACAGGTTTATGTAAGGATCAAATTTATTTCTTCCTATATAGAAAGCCAATTGTTTGAACATTATTTATTGAATAGTCCATCTTTTCCCCATGGAGCTGTGTTTCTACTTCTATGTTATATAAGTTCTTATACGTGCTTTGGTGTGTTCCTGGACTCTATTTTGTTTTATAGATCTTTTTATGTACCCAGCACCAAACTCACACTAATTTAATTATGTGTTTATAATAAACCTTAGTATTTGTATAACAGAATTGTCTTGGCTATCTTGGCTGTTTACTCTTCAATATGAATTTCTGTTCAGTTTCAGTAAAGTTCATATTCAGCTCTTACTTAAATTGTATTGAACATTTATAATAGTTTTGGGGAATTTTTCATTGATAAAAATGATTTGACTCTTTCTATTTATTCATATCTACTTTATTTTCTTCAATAACACTTTGCGTTGTCTCAGTACAGGCCACGAACCTCTTTTGTATATTTAATGCAAGGGACCCTGGAGGTTTTGTTACTATTCTGGATGGAAAGTCCTTTTTTATTGCATTTTTCTAATTGATTATTGCTGTTATGTAAGAGCATTTTGGTTTCTGTTGACCTATGGCGATCGTGTGTTAAAAGCTTATAGATTATTATCAAGCTTCTGTGATAGAAAATAATAGTATAAGCAAGTAATAATAACTTTGCTTCTTCCTTTCCCAGTCTTACATATGTTATTTCTTTATCCTTATCCTGTCTTTGTCTTTGGTTACAATCCTGTTTAAAATGGTAAAAAATAGCCATTTTTTAGCTTTCTTTTCCTGTTTCTGACTTTGATGGAGATGCTTCCAAAGTTTTGTCATTAAGTGTGAAGTCAGGTGAGGTTTTTTGGTAGATAACTTTATCTAGTTAAAGAAATACTTTTGTTATAAATTTGCTAATAAATCAGTGATGTTTTACCAAACTGGCATTAGATTTTATTAATTGCTTTGTCTGTGTCTATCAAGACGCAGTTTCTTCTTATGAAAATTTTCAAAGGCACAGAAAAGATATAGGAACATGTAGTTGTTGCTACAAGTTCCTTCCTGTTTCTCTTACTTAGCTGAAGCATCTGTCCTTAATTGCATCAGTGGTGGCTGCTGGTCAAGTACAGCATTTGTTCTCCAGAGAATTCCTCTTTACCAAGGGGAGCTGCCTCTGCAGGGAAGTTATGTAGCTCCTTCCTCTGTCCTCCACCCCAACCCCTACCCAGCTCCCAACACACAGCCCACAGCCAACGACTGCATGTTTGGGGCTACAAAAGGTCAGCCGCCTTGCCTCAGGGTGGACAATCCTGTGATGTGGGCTCCAGAACTTCTCCTGTAGGAAAAGTCAGGGACGATTTTACCTGAGATCACTTCTTTGCTCAGCCCCTTCCCCTTCTCTGTCCTGTGTCATCCCTCCATCCTTTACAATTTTTCCCCTGCAGAACGCCCACAGCCTGGCCTCAGATTCTTCTTGGAAATCTGACAAAAAATAGAATTGTACAAGGAACCCCAAAGGTTCAACATTTTACTTTATTTGTTTGCTTTCTTTTTCACTCTCTCTTTCTCCATATCCGTGTTTATCTATGAGGGTACACTGTGCATGAATGTATATTGCTATACTTTTTGAAAGCAAGTTGCAGACATTATTACAATTCAACCTTACTATCTTATCAAACATTTCCTACTGGTAAGGACATTCCTCTACTACAATTTTAAAATGATCGTAGGATTTTATCATTTAATCTATTAAAGTTGTCAGTTTTGATGATAAGTTTTCTTTTTTAACTTTATTTTGAAATGACATCATATTTATATAAAAATTGCAGAAATTGTATGGTTTGTGTAATTTTCTCTTAGTTTTAGCAAATAGTAACATTTGTGAACTATTCGAGAAGTAGTTAAGGACATAGAGCTGTTACTCCTTAACACTCTAGTGTGTATTGCCTAAAAACAAGCACCTTCTTCTATATGACCACAGTACAATCATTAAAATCAGGAAATTAACATAAGTCTAATATTATCATCTAAAACCACAGATTCCATTCTATTTTGCCATTTGCTCCAATAATGTCCCTCATAGGTTCAGATCTAATCCAGAATCACATGGTGAACTTAATGGTTACATAGCTTTAATTTCTTTCAATTTGGCACAGTTCCTCAGTCTTCCTCTCTTTCATTACCTTGACATTTTTAAAGAATACAAAACAAATTACTTTAAATAATGCTCCTTAGTTGAAATATAACTGATGCTTTCCCATGGGTAATTAATTTGGTACAAGAATATTACAGAAATAATGTTTTATAAAACAAATTGTTACATTTTGAAAAATCCAATTTTACTGCCTTTGTCTTTTAATTGTACAGTTAATCTATTTGTATTACTATAATCATTAGTATATATTTTTACTTATTACTGCTATACTATTTTATGTTTTCCTTACCCTTTTTTCCCCTAAATATATATTTCTCCCATTCTGCAGTCTCTCCCCTGCAATGCACATTAGACATATGTTGGACCTTCTCATTCTAATCTTCATGGCTCAATTTTGCTTTAAACAAGGGTTTGAGAGTAGTAAAACCTTTCAATATTTGAAAGTCTACAAATTTACTTATTTTGACTCCTTTAATAACTGCTTAGCTAAATATAAATTTCCTTTAGTATTGCAATTATTCTATTATTTTCTGCCATCTATTGTTGTTAGTGGGAAAATTTGTGTCAACATATCTCTTATTGTAATTTTTTCTCTAGTGACTTTGACAATCTTTGATAATATGTTATTTCAATAAAATTTTATTGGATATGAATTTGCCTTTACTGGTTTCATTGGTAGCTCTTGGGGTCTCTGTACCACATGGATCTCACACCAGAATGCTGCACAGGTCTTGGTTTCCAATTTCTCACAGGTGATTTTTTTCCACATGGCTCTAGTTGGAAAGCTTTCTTTCTAGTCCCATAGGTGGATTTTCCTTCTGTTCTTTCAAAATGATACCCTTCAGGATTCCTGGTGGCTCAATTCCAGTTTCTTGTACGTGCTGGCTCTCAGACAGGTTTCTCTCCTGTGATAGTGTTATAACCCAGTCTTCAACTGCTAAGGTTTATATTTTGACTTGATTTCCCTATAATCTCTCAATCTACAACTCTGACCTATTCTTCTAACTATGAGTTTCCTCTTCATTTCCTAAAGATTTTCCATTCTTTTTTTTCCAAGTTCAAAAATAATTTTATTTGTGTGCTTTGTTTTGTTGTTGTTTTGTATTTTATCCAGCATTGCATATTTTGTAGGTTAATTAAGTAAATTGTAAATTGTAAATTTTAAAATTATATTAGAATAAATTAAAAACAAATTGGGAAACACAAGTTAAATATGTTGTCAATTAATTAAGCTAATATGTAGATTACACACACACACACACAAAATACACACTATGAGTATGAGCACTGTACTCAGTTTAGACAGGACTTAGATGGGCAATTCATAACACTTAAAGCTAATATGAAACACAATACCAAATTTTATATATTTTATATATCTTAAAATATAGAAAGATTTATACTTAGTCTTTAGTTCCTATGTCATGTCCTTGAAATTAGTATTGCATTTCTCTATAGCAACAATGTCAAAATCACCAGAGTTAGATCAAAAAGCCAGGCTAAGGTGCCAAAATAGATCTCTCATGTTCTTTATGTGTTTGCCATTCTGAGACAATATTTTTAGAGTTGTTCCAATGGCTGTGATGCTTTTAGTTGTAACCTCTGTGTCAGAGGTTTTCACATCCTTCACAATTCTCATAAATCAAGTCCTCACCCAGAAAACTGGAAAAATTTCTCTGCTGCTCAGAAGACTGATATTAACTCTCCAATATGAAAGAATGCTGAATAAAATGCTAATGAGTATTTTACTTGTAAAACGAATATAATAATGCCTCTTTGTAGGTTGGAAGTATTAAATTAGATGATTCCATGCATCTAGCATGAAGTAAAAGTTCAAGTAGCAGCATGTTTGCTGTTACTGTATTAATGTCATTTAAGAGCTGCTCCCCCTAAGTTGGCTGCCCCATCGTTCACCTCACCACTAGCTACCTGTTTGGGAAGCAATTGTGAAACTTAAATTTGAAAATGTACCTAGCAAGATTCCTTATTCACAAACAGGAAAATTATAGGAAGTAAACAACAAATACAATTCAAATAGGTATGTTTTTCCAATGGTAAAAGACACAAGCTTTAGCAATGATCCTCTATTTACATACCATCTTCAGGCAAATGAGATGTTGCTTATAAAAAAATTTTCCATATATCAAAATCCTACTGCTCAAATAATCATTTTTGATGGAAACCTTTCTAAAATATATTGCGTGTTTTCTCTTCTTTCTAATCAATATATAACACTTCTGGATGACAGATTATCAGTGATTAGATCAGCCACTGTCTTAAATGTATAGGTTTGCCCATATGAGTATATAGGATTTGGGGGCTATATTAATTCACAAAATGACTTCTTGTTCTTTAAGACAGTATGTTAAAGCTGTATTGGGGGTGTAATGGGGCACAGAAGTAAAATGAGTGGACTATTCTTTTAGTATGTTAGAAAAATGTCCGATGGAGAGAGCTCAATCACAATTGCTTAGGATTGAGGATAACTGATAGATGTGCCATCTTTAAAACTGGGAAGCTCCTGAACTTTTCTAGTTTTTCTTTCTTCAGGATGCAATAACTAGGTCCCATTCCCAGAGACTCTGTTTCAGTAGCTACATCTGTAACAAATAACCTAGATGATTCTGCTATAGATGGTTTGCAGAACACACATTAAGCAATACTCTCTAGGCTTTTGGGGGTAGTCACTGAAATGATCCAAAGCTAGTGTCCTTCTTATGATGATGCTACATCAAGAGAGGGTGTGTATGTGTGTATATGTATGTATATATACACACACATATATACAGTGTGTCAAAGCCAAGGGAGAAAGTGAGGCCTCACGGGAATAACAAAAGAGAGAGGGAATTTGCTCAGCCACAAACGGATTGGATGACCGTGAATGTATTACTTCACCTGTAGACTTTAACTTCCTCGTCTGTAAAGTAAAGAAACTGAGGAAGCTAGAGAGCCCTTATTGCCCCTTTCATCAAAATTATGGTAAGATTCTTATCTAAACAGGCTGCCATTGAATAGAGCTTTTATGAGTCTCATAACCAGTAGTGATAAATAGTAATACGATCAAATGTCACAATTTACTCTGTACACAGTATCCAGAATAATTTTTGTAAAATGGAAGTCAGATTGTTTCTGATGAACCCTACCGTGACATCCCATTGCACTAACAATCAACCTAGACTCCTTTCACGGTCTGCAAGATGCCCTGCTTAATTCTGGAACTCCCCTTGTTCCACTCTCTCCGGCTTTCCTTTCCCTCATCTACACTGGGCTGCCTCTCCTGTTTCACTTTTCCACTTCAAGCCTGTGGAATTTGCTGAGCAACTAGAATTCTGCACTCTCCAATCTCCTCATGGCTCTGCTTCATGGCAGTCAGGTCTCATCTCAGATGTCAACTGGTCAGACAGGACCTTGCAGATCAGCTGACCTCAGTAATGCAACCCACCCCCACAGACACTCTGCACCCACATCTGCCAGCTTTTCTTTTCAGGGCACTTATCCTGAGATGTACTGTGCAGTTATTTATTTCCTTCTGTCCTGTTGGATGCCCTTGTTCAGAAAGTGAATACCAAGGAGCAGCAACTTTGTCCATCTTGCACACCACTGAATTTCTAGAACCTGAAATGGTGCGTGGCCCAAAATACAAGGTGAGTGAAGGAAAAAAGTCACCAAAACACTTAGTATTGTGTTTGAAATATGACATTTTTCAGGTCTCCATTGCACCAAATTCTTTGAAATAAATTAGTCCTTGATTTCTCTTAAGCTTGTAACAAAAATAACACTGATTTTTAAGATGGATACAATCAATTATTTGAAATCTGGCTAACAAGTATTTCTCGAACTTAACTAATGATCAAAAATGTAAAGATTATGGAGCTGCTAATTGCTAGTAACTTGAAACCTGACCATTTATTCCTTCTCATTTCTTTCAATGATCGACATTGTCTCATCTTACTCTCATGGAGAATTTTTGTTAAAGTTTTTCTTTCTCTGAGGAGAAATATAGGTCTTAAAAATATCAGTTGTACTCATTTTAATCTGGACCTCTTCAAGTCCCAAGGAAAAGGAATCCTACTACTGCTGAAGTCCAGCTAGGAAGTGTGATGTCTGTACCTGCACCTAGACCTTCTCGGCTTCTGAGCACTTGCCTCCCACCTTAAGCGTTTCTCTCGCTTGTTCAGATTCTCCCTTGCCACTGACTTCTTTGAGGTCACTTAACTTAAAAAACTTTCTTTTGACTCTGCTGCCCCCTCTAGATACGACATATTTCTCTTTTCTTTTCTTTTCTTTTTTTTTTTTTTTTTTTTTTCTGTCAATGTGCTCTGAGCCTTTATGATGTGGTCAGCCTTTATGGTCTACAGTTTATTTCAAGTCCTTGCAGTCTGGCTTTGACCCCCCACACCCTTATGACACTGCACTTGAGAAGGGCTGATGTGATTCATCCTTTTTCTGCTAAACCCAGTGGTTTTTCTCAATTCTGATTCTCCCAGGGACTCTGTAGCATTTGGCATTGTTGAAATATAAAACTATGTCATATAATCATCATTTCTTATAATCCTCACGATAACCTTTTTAAAATAGGTACTATTAACCCCATTTTACAGCTGGGAAAAATGAAGTTCAGAAGCATTAAATAACAGCTTAGGAGAGCTGGATCCAGATTTGAACTCAGTTTTTTCTACTAGGTCGCATTAATTTTCAAAAGCAAAGAAGCAAAGGGTAGGAGTAGGGAAGATTTAGCATATTATGATCTGATTGCTTTCTTTTTATAAGGGCAGACATTAGCTTAAAGAGACATTTCTAAGTATTGATGACAGTCCTTGATAACATGTAATATATTAGAGATACTCAATTATCTATTCCTAGAAAACAAATATGCGAGGGCACCATCCAATCCGCTGGGGGCCTGGAAAGAACAAAAAATGGAGGAAAAGGCAAATCTCTCTCTCACTCCACTGGAGCTGAGACACACTCTGCTCTTTTGTCCATGGACATCAGAGCTTGAGACACTTCAGCTTTCAGATTCCAGGACTTAAATCAATAGCACCATCAGCTTCCCTAGTTCTGAAACCTTCAGACTTGGACTGAGCCATGATACCAGCAGCCAGTTTGCAGACAGCCTATAATGGGACTCCTCAGCCTTGACAATTCTCTTAAAAGATCTTTTTTCATGTATTTATATGCATATTCTATTGGTTCTATCTCTCTGGAGAACCCTGATTAGTATATTTTTCAATTGTATTTTTCCATGAACTTTTTGGAGTACCTTCATATGTGTAAAACTCCCTGGATTGTTCTGGCATGTGGCCAGGATAGAAGAACACTTGACTGGAAACAGTGGTTTTCTGGAACCAAATGTTGGCATCACTTCCCAGCTCCATGTTCAGTGAGTGACATCATACTGGTAGCTTGAAATTAGTCGTGCTGTGAGGATTTACCATATGGAAACTGTCAAATACTACAAATTGGGGCTTTTCTTTTTTTTTCTTTTTCAGAGAAATCATTATTAAACATTTACCAGCACACCACCAATAGAGATGGAGGCAAGACTGATGTAGAAAAGCCAGTTTGTTCTTATGGTAAAAATCCAGACAAGAGAAAGAGGGACTTATGAAATATCGAGGTGTAGAAGCACAGATTTTGGTGTTTAACTCGATTAGCTATTAGGTTAAGGGAGTAGAAAGAGTTAAAAATTACTCCCAAATTTCTGATTTGGATAACTGTTTCCATTCATCACTGAGATAGCTGATACATGATAGAGGAGAAGCCCATTTCGATGGTAATAGAGGGACTAGGAGGAGAAGCTTTGACATATTGAATCTAAGGTGCCTGTGGGATATCCACTTGGAAGTATCCACTAGCCAGTTGGATGTATAGCTCTGAAGTGCAGGAGAGAGAGTGGTCAGGGCTGGAGGTAAAGACCTGAGCTTCACCTCATAAATTATACCTGAAGCTATAGCAGTAGAGGAGATCATCTAGGAACAGGGAACCGAGTAAAACATGAAGGTGGCCTAGGACAGAGCCCTAGTGATGGACTTGGGATGTGTTGTCCCCTCCAAAACTCATGTGCAAATTTGATCCTGAATGCGGCAGTGTTGGAAACTGATTGAGTCATGGGGGCAGATTCCTCATGAATGGATTAGTGCTCTCCCTGGGGGAGGGGGGATTAATGAGTGAGTTCTCGTTCTATTAGTTCCCACGATAGCTGATTGTTTAAATGACCCTGTCATCTCCCCTCTCTCTCTCTCTTGCTTCCTCTCACCATGTGATCTGCTTGTACCTGCCAGCTGCCTGCTGCCTTCCGCCATGAGCAGAAGCAGCCTGAGGCCCATGCCAGATGCAGATGTCCCAGAATTGTAAGCCAAATAAACTTCTGTTCTTTATAAATTACCCAGTCTCAGGTATTTTTGTTATAGCAACACAAACAGACTAATACACCTGAAGAATGCCAATTTTAAGGCCTAATCAAAGGCAGGAGAGCCAATAGAGATGATTAAGGGAGATGGTCAGAAAGAGAAGAGGGAAGGCAGAACTGAGAAGTGTAAATAGGAACCAAGTAAAGAAAGTAACTCAGGATGGGAACGGCAGCTCTATAAATGCTGCTGAGATAGCATATAAGGTAAGGACAAGATGCCTGATTGCAGTGGATTAGGAGTTGAAGGAATGATAAATTATTTTGAGATCATTATGGAAAAGACAAACTTTACCAGTCTTTTTTCTTTATTTTTGTTGTTTTAAAGTTAGAGAGATGAGCAATTTTTATTTTGTTTATTTGTTTTTAAGTTTGGACCTTAATTAAAATATGTCAATATTTGCCCATTTGATTTTAATTTTTCATTAAAGCATATTGATTGCACATATTTATGGGATACAGAGTTATATTTCAATACATGTATACAATGTGTGATGATCTAATCAGAGTAATTAGCATATTCATCATTGCAAAACTAAACCATCTCTTTATGACATGAACATTTGATCACCTCTCCTCTAGTCGTTTGATAACATGCAGTAAATCATTATTAATTATGGATTCCTGGGTTGACTGTACACCAATAGAATTAATTTTCTCTATCTAGCTGTGATTTTGTTTGTATCCATTGAGATAAGCAATGCTAAAACTGATGGAATTAGGTGATTAGAGAAGACATTGAAGGCAGGGGAGAGAAAATGAGAAGTGAGGGTGTTAAAGAGATAGAAGGTGGTGGGATACAGAGCCCAGAACAAGGATTAGCTTTAGGCTAGACAAAGTGCTCCTTTTTTATACTAACTAGAGAGAAGGAGGAAAGGATGCAGTACAGCTGCTGAAAATTATGAAGGTTTTAGGGAAAAAAGTTGAAGAAATATGACAGCTTCCATTTGCTTTGTGAAATGGAAGGCAAATAAATTCTCTGAGAGGGATCTGAGAGGTTGTAGGGTCAGCGTTGTGAGGAGATTTAAGAACTTTCTAAATAGTTGCCGAGGATAACAGGAAAGAGAGATAACAGGAGAAACAAAAGTATTGTCAGGCAGCAATGAGGACCCAGGGCAGGTTGGAGATGCTGTGTTTATATTGTGTCTAATCATTGTGCTTATGTGATTTTCTCTAGCAACAAAGGATTATTTTAAAATAATGTTCTTGTTATTTTAAGCATAATTTTACAACTATGTCATATACCATTATAGTGTCACATTTTAAATTTTATTGTTCCCTTTTAGTGGAATTTTAGATTGCCTCCAATTTGGGACTACTTTAAGTAATGCTGCTATAAATAACTTTATTAATAACTCTTTTTAAAATTTAACAGTGTTTTCCCAGATTAGCTCACACTCTTCACAAATATCAACAATCTATTTTTAAAAATTTTGTCCCTAATGATTATTTCCAACAGATTTCTCTAATTTTTTATTAGTATTGGAAAGATTCATTTTAAAAAATGCTAATTTAATATGTTAGTCACAATATTATATGATTTTATTTTTCTTTCTTTGACTACCACTGTGGTAGAATACTTTCCCCAATATTTGTTGAACTACTGGAATAAACTCTCCAAAAACATTTTTCTTCAGCTAGGAAGTGAACTTAGCTCATTTTCTTCTTTTCTGAGCAGAAGATTTTTGAGGATCTTTTCAGAGAAATTCTAATGTACTAATAAAAGAAGATATCACCCAAACCCCAGACCTCATATGTAGGCTTATCTCTATTTTTTATGTTAGGAAATGATTATGACTCATTGTTTCAATTATTAACCTTCATAGTTACAAAGTCACAATTCTATATAACTAGCCTCACCTGTCATGTAAATTTTAACCTCACATTTTGATTTGCGGTGCCAGCCCCTCAGCTTGTGTGCATTCGAGTGAGAGAAGACAATCCTATTATAGGAGCAACAGACTCATTCCTGGGAGATGAGACTCCAAGAAGCACATGACTTAAGGAAAGGGTCCCCTTATAACCATGAGGTGGTATAACCAAGGGATTTTGGGAAGTGAGAAGGCATCATGAAGGTGCTGTCGAGTCAAAGGCCATGCCAAATACAGGGAAAGAGATGAACTGGATGTTAAATTAATTTAATAATATATCGTGGATAAATGTATTAACTAACATTAACAGTATAGTTATGGTTATAATTCTAAGATAATCTTGCCTAATTTTTAAAATATAGGAACATTTATTTTTCTCACCTCTAGGCCTATTCCACTCTTCTGTTACTGAAAATCTTAGAGATTATACACAGTGGCTCCTACATTACATTCACAGGTTATTGTATCACTCTGGGGTACAAGGCTTTTAGCTTTCTTTTCAGAGAGAACTTAAAGGGATGATGGCAACATATCTGATGGATGTTGTCTTACTGCCTCGTTACCCAGCTGAGATTTTACTCCTCATTCATTCCACAATATCTGTTCTACATTTGCTTCAACACATCATGAAAGGGATCGGCTGCAACACCCTACTTTGTGAATTGAACAAAACTTATTCATAAAATGGAAATGTTCTCCTGAGTGATATCAACAAGCAATATCTATAAAATATAGTAAATAGAAGACAATTTGTAATTCTGGGAATTATATTGTGCCATGAGGAAAAGATTCAGGCAAAGCATTGATTGCAAATTCAAAGGACAAAAAAATCCAAAAATAAGTGTTGGAGAGCACAAACAATACATGCAGAAAGTGAGCTCATATCCTAAATGATCAGTATGATTCACTGAAATAGCAAACTTCCCAGAATAAAGAAGGAGGGATACCAAAGCACAATGGCTTTATAAAAATTGATACTGAGATGACCCAACTTTCTTTGTCGTAATTCCAAATTCACTATCATGGCTGGAAATTATAATGTGGATTGTGCGTGTATTCCTGCATAAAGAGGGATGTTCATTCTCTGCAGATGAGACAACTTTGGCTCTGCTTGTAAATTAATAGGTTGGCATTTTGGTTTATAGGTTAATCTCCTGTTATATTGACTAATGTGCCTGTATATGCACTGTTGGTAACAGCTGGAGTTAAATAAAGAAGCAAAATACATTCTTTTTTTCCTCTATACCACACTGCTTTTTGAGACATTTTTCTGGATCAAAAGAAATTTTGATTACATAATTTATTCTAAAATTATATTTTTAGAAAATTTTGAGTTCATGGGTTTGGCATATTGATTTATTAATCAACATATCAAATAAAGCACAAAGCATTAGCAATAAGGTTTTCTATTCAAAAATGTTCTTACATTATAGCTGCTGAAAATTATAACTTCAAAATTAATGTTCCAAAATAGTAGTATCCACCATATGAAAACTAGACCCTTTAATAAATAGTAATGTACCTTGCAATTGAAGACATAATTTCAAATATAAGGCAGGAAAACTTACACCAATATTGCATACTACTTTAAAATACTTTAAAATCAATGATGTGCAGGGTCATAAAAATGAAAAAGATTAATTTTTAATCTGGGAAAAGAGAAGATTGAATCTGTCACTGAAAATAAAGTGATATATCATTCTTTGCTAAATATAGTTATAAACAATGTTTCTCTTGTGCTTCTGTTCTTTTTTATGTAGTGAACCCATTTTTAAAGAAGTCAAAGATAAATAATATTTTCTAAAATTATGATATACCTAATGTGTCTTTTTCAATTTTAGTTGTCTTTTAATACAAAGATATTTTTTATGGAAAAATGACTTTGAAAATAAAGATTCTAAATAAATAGAGACACTTTTGCCCTTTTATGAATGTGACTAAACAAACACCAAAGAAATGATGACAGATACATTACTCATGTCTTTCCCTTGGATGTAGATTGTCAAAAAACTGTAGTGGGCTTTAGCTATCAAATAGGTGACTGAATTGTCAATTAAACATATTCTTAATAAATATTTAGATTTAAATCAATGCTTTCCCAAGTGAAAATTAGCTAATTTGATCGCATAAAACTGATTTTCAATCTTTTACCTCTCCTTTTATTTTAATCTCCCACCTATCCACCATACTAATGGAAAGCTTTCTCAAATATAAATCTTTTCTGGGTCCGAGCACCAAATCAGATTTCTATACTTTTGTTAATAAATGGAATATGTTAGGGGATGACTCAGCTCAAACTTCTTACCAATGTGATTGCATTGTCAGTATTATTGATGAAACTCCAACCAATGAGCCAAACCTGTGGAGACTGCAACTGCTAGCCATGCTTATCCTAAACATACATCACTTCCTCTCAAGAATAACTGGTCTTGCCTTGTGCCACTCTTTAGGAACCCTGCCATAAATGTCTGCTCTGTTATGAGGATTTTGTTTTGAGTTCCAAAATGCCCTTAATTTTCATTTAGTTTGTTTAATCTGAAATGAATAATGTAAAAAAAAAAAAATAAAAGGCTTGAAAAGTCATGGTTGTATTTATTTTGCAGTCATTGTCACTTATAGTATTTTCAGGAAACATTACTACAGCCTATCTTTTTTACCTGAATATTTAGTTACTCTACAATACAAATTTCTTGAGTTTATGAATTTTTTCTCCTCTTATGCATTTCAACTAATTGTGCTATTTTAAGGATTGAAATAAACAAACAAACAAAAACAAAAAACAGAACAACAAATGACTGATCTGTTTTTCAAGTAAACAGCTCAGTATGCAAAATTTTCACTTGATTTGCATGTACCTGAAAATGTAGCATAATAATATCACAAAGTAAACTCACTTTTGACTAATAAAATGATATTCATATTATAGTATGAATTTCAGGGAAAAAAGATTACTATTAAGATTGTTTTCTAAATGAACAAAATATATTTTCTCTGATGTCCTTAAGTTCATTTTCCAGATGTAAAAAAGGGGAAGGGGTATGTTCATGAAGAGAAGAAATGTAGGCATCTAATAGTGACAGTTAATAACCATATATGCCACAGAGACTCAAATCCTTCTGTTGTAGAAGGAGAAATATGTAATATTCTAAAACTGTGGCTTTAATTTTCCTTCATGGGACCCTTTAAGGAAACCATTTATGGAAATCCTTTACGAAAAAAACACTAGTGTATTTGCAAATAAAAAGTAGTACTTAAGTTCTCATAATGTACTTCCCTATTTTGTTTAAAATTGTTTCCATTTTATGCTATTCTGTTATTTGCAATTGGTGAATAACATGCTTTTAGAAAGTGTATATTGAACTGAAACACAATGTGAAAAAAATCTGCTACTATTGTATCATAAAAAGAAGCTTATGTGAGGGGGACTCATATTCAGCAATTATAAATATCATGTTTTTATAAGTTGACTTATTCTTTCATTATTACCAGTTTTAATTGCTTAGACCTAAAATAATCCAATTTTGTCCAGACAAAAGTTTATTGTTTAAGAAAATTATTACAATTGACATGGGGAAGGGTGATTTATTTCTATTTTAAATGAAGGGCAAAAATCAGAAAATGCAAAATCACTCATATTCCCTGTTTCCTGAACTTCTTATCTTTTCCCCAGAAACTTATAATTCAAAATATAGGTCTCCAAATGTCAGTTTTTCTACTCTGGATTTGTGATAGTTAAAATCTGAGAGCCAGTTTACGGGATCTCTTCTGTCATTTCTTTGTTTACAAAGGAAATTTCATGTCTACTTACATCAGTTTAGTGTCCTGATGCATGATATGTTGAACTAAGAATGCTGCACTGAACATTGTTGGGGGGGAGGGGGGGAGGGAGAAGGGAGGGAGGTTTTGGTGATGGGGAGCAATAATCAGCCACGATGTATATCGACAAAATAAAATTTAAAAAAAAAAAAAAAAAAAAAGAATGCTGCACTGAAAGTGAGAAAAAATGTAACAAATGTAGGCAAGTCTCGACTTCATCTTGCTCCACTTTTCTCTCCCAGTTCTTTGAGAAATTTCCTCATGCACGTCTTCATGATTAGTGTGTTCTATACTATTTGACTAAAATATTTAGCTATCGAAACCTACGAACCATTATGTTTTGGTAACCCCAAAAGCCCAGTCCTCCAAGCTCAATATCTAAAACGAGGCTTGATTATAGTCTTTGCCTTCAGAGTCATGAGATCTTTCTAAATATTACCTCTTAGTCTCTTTGAGATTTGATTGAGTTCAGATGTGTTGTCCCTCCAAAACTCATGTAGAAATTTGATCCTGAATGTGGCAGTGTTGGAAACTGACTGAGTCATGGAGGCAGATCCCTCATGAATGGATTAACGCTCTCCCTGGGGCAGGAGGGGTAATGAGTGAGTTCTTGCTCTGTTAGTTCCCGTGAGAGCTGACTGTTTAAAGGACTCAGGCACCTCCTCTCTCTCTCTCTTGCTTCCTCTTGCCATGTGATCTGCTTGTACCCGGCAGCTGCCTGCCGCTTTTCCACCATGAGTAGAAGCAGCCTGAGGCCTGTGCCAGATGCAACTGTCCTAGAATCATAAGCCAAATAAACCTCTTTTCCTTATAAATTACCCAGTCTCTGGTATTTCTGTCATAGCAACAAAAAAAGGACTAAAACAAGATTCAGTTGATGTACCATTTTTTTGGCAATGACTTTAATTCAAGAATGAATCCTTTTGCATCTGAACATCAACTGCAGCCTCTGAACCACCCTTCTCCCCCTCTTCTGTCTCAATTATAAACTCATCTTGGAATATATTGACTTTGTTCATTGGTCTCAACAGTAGGTATGCAATCTCCTCTCATAAAACTCTGCAGTAAGAGTTGGTTTAATCAATCTCTTAATTTTTCCAACAAAGCATACTCATCCCCATCTCTTGGAAACTGGTTGTGAAATTCATCCATTGTTTCTTTCCCTTGTCTATCTTCCATTCCCTTCTCTTCATGAATTTCAATGCCAACTCATCTTTTTCTAAGTATTGCCAGGGCATGATGATCTTGGTTTATGTTAAATTGCCTCATAATTCTATAGAGTTTGGGTTACACTGTTATGTATTCGCTTTCCATAAAAAAAATTTCATTTATTTTACCATCTATCCACGTTTTTCACTGATTAGATTTTATGTTTTCTGAAGGCTGATAACATATTTTCAGTTTTTCTATTTCCTTGATCTACAAAATATTTTTCTAGTTAAGAGAGGGTTTAAGTGCATGATGATTTAAATAATTAATACTGTAACCATAGTCTAATATCTTTGGTTCATCTAATCTAAGACCCTTTGATACTTGATCTTACCAGAAGATGTCAACAGAAGAATTTCACACAACTATATTATTGTCTCTACATGGTTTATTGGTATTGTAAGATGCTATTTCAAGTAAGAAACATTCATAATTCAGAAAAAAGTGAAAAGGTGCATCTTAAAGTCAAAGAAGTAACTAGTGTTTGCTGAGAACCTGGAATAGATCATTCATTGTACTGTGCAAATTTACATTTCATTTAATCATGCCAATGTACATAATTTGGTAAATAATGATAGAATTATTTTACAAATGTACATATTAAGGTTTGTTGAGGTTGCATAACTTGTACAAGGTCACAGGAATAGCAGGAGGCAAAGTAAGCTTAGAGTCTAGTCCAATAAGATAGTTCTATAGATGAGAAGTGGTCTTACTTTTATCATAAATGGAACAACCTACTGGGGTGTAATATGAGGTAGGGAAAGTCCTCATGAGATCTCATATTTCTTCTTGACCCATCTACCAGGATGAATATTTAATTAATTTCCTTTATTAGAGTTTTCCTTAGAAGAGACATCTGGGCCAGGGATAAATGATGGAGTCATTAGCATGAAGATACATTTAAATGTATGAAAATGGGCAACATCTCCAAGGTATAGGTATGGAAAAATAATAAGAGAACTTAATAATAAGCATTAAGGAATTCAAACATTTAGAAGCAAAAAAGAAAAAGACAAAGGAAAGAAAGAGGGAGAAAGGGAGCCGCTGTCAAGATGAGGATAACCAGGAGAGCATAGTGGAAGCTAAAAGAGGGCAATATTTCAAGAAGGAGGAAGTGGCTGACTGTGGTAAAGATGGCTGAGAGTTTAGGTGTTATAAACCAGACAGAGGGCTATTGAAATAGGTTATGGGCATCATGTGATTTTGATAAGAGCAGCTTCAGTGGAACAACGGGATGATAATCACTCTATCATGGATTGAGGTATGAGAGGCGAAGACACAGAAACAACAAAGATATAGAACACTAAAAAGTTTAAGTTTGAAGGGCATGGAGAAATGAGATTATAAGTGAGGAAAAGAGATGCATTTTTATTGACGATTGGGAGATTCTAGATGATGTTCATATGTTGATGGGAATGATCTAGCGGAAGGAGAGAGGGAAGATCACTAAAGGAGAAGAGCCATAAGAACTAGGAGGAGAGGAGACCCAGAGGAAGGGTGCAGAAAGTTGCATTTGATGCTGGGGAAGGGTATCTTCCTCAACTGAAATAAGAGGGAAAAATGCAGATAAATTTCAGTATAGGCAGGATTTTATATTTGGCATAGAAAATGTGAGGCATTTTCTATCAAACGGCTTCTATTTTCCTGATAAAATAGGAAATAAGGAAATGAGGTAACAGCTAGTACTAAGAATGGAGTAGGGGTGAGAAAAGTTTGAGGAGAGGGGAGAATATATAAAGGAGTCTTTTGAGGAGTAGAAATAGTAAGCATAATATATAAACATAGGAAGATGTCTGATGTTTATGAGTGTCAATTTGATCTTCAAGTTTTAAAGTGAAACCGGGCAGTTCAGTAAGGTGATTTTCTCCAGCAAAATTCAGCCGCTCTCATGAAGGCACAGAGAAGGCTGATGGTAGACATTTTTCACAACTGAGGTTTTGCCAGACAGCCACAATCCTGTGGGAGAAATCAAGGAAGTAGAGGGTATTTACAAGGTTGTGTTAGAATGATAGATTTTAGGCTGTAGGCTGCACAAGAGTGAGCATGAAGCTAGGAGGGGTGGAGAATAATGAGAAAGGGGTGAGACAGCATTGGAGAAATCACAAGGCAGAAAAAATTGCAGTGGTGAGGGTGCTTGAGCAAATGGCCTAAGAGCTGGATGTTTGAAATATACACTTCAGAAGTCGTGTCTCTTTATGACAAGTACAGGATATGAATATGGGAATAAATTGCTTAAGCAAAAAGAAGCAAAAAATGAATAGAGAAGATGAAGCCAAGAATTGGAGCTCTAAAGTGTTTGTTTGTTCATCTCTGTGGATTTTCAAGTCACCAAGAATGATGGCAGGGTTTCGGGAGTAGTCGAAGACAGTAAGGTGAGAGATAACACACTTGATGGATAAAAGGGTGTTTGCAAGATGATAGTGGGAAGAAAGTGGTATAGACTCAGGGTAGATATCTCAAGTACCAAACAGAAATAGGAATGATAGTAATGGTCTGGAGGTCATAAGAAAAGCAGAGAGAACATCGACTCCAATATTTTGGCCCTGCCTACGTGTGGAATGAAAGCATTTACTAAGAGAACAGCAGGAAAGTGGTGCCTTCTGGGGAAAGGTGAATTTCTGTTCAGATAGAAAGATACAAGAAGTGGTCTTGAGAAGTCACTGAATATATAAAGGATTTTGATGTTGACCAAATAAGAGTCTCAGAACCCATAAGAGGACAAGTTGTGCAAAACAAGGAAGTATGGAGGACTCTGTGTGACCAGAGCATCCACAAAGCAGTAGGGGCATGAGCTGAAGATAGTTTAGGTAGCTTGGAGTATAAATGGTCACTGAACTAGGCTAGAATGATATAATTAGTCCTATTAGTTTCTAATAGGAGAGGGAGAGCATTAGTTTATGTTCCCAGCGGTATCTTCTGTGCAAGGTGACTCATGAGATGATGGTATACCCATACTCATGCCTTCTATCTTTCTGGGGTTTGCTGCAGTGTGAAGTCAGCTCATTGAAGCTCACTGTGGCAGCTACTGGAGTTTTTGCACCTTCACTCTCTATGGAAGATTATACTTTCCAAAGACAGACATAGTAGTATATTCCAAGCTCATTTCTTATAACGTGATCTTGACAGTCCTCTCATTGATTGGCAGGGTCGAGACTGACTTCATTAGGCACAGCAGGTACATTCTCTAAAGCTCACAACACTTTTAGAGGCCCACGTAAATGTTATAGTGTCTTTTAAAAACCATGCACAGAAATAAACATCTAGGTTGAATAAAATATTTTATTTTATAATATTAATATATTTGTCTTAATACCAATGAAATATAATTTTTAATATTGTTTTATGGAATATAGAATGTAGTACCTGAATGGCAAAACACCAAAATATCAGGTCCTAATCCCTGGAACCTGCAAAGTTTACCTCATATGGTACCTTTTTTTTGGGGGGGGGGCAGTGTGATTAAATTAAGGATTTTGAGATGAGGGGACTATCTTGGATCATCTGGCTGGGCCCTAAATGTCATCACAAGTGCAGACACTTGTAACTTATAATTTCTCTCTGCCTCTAATGTATAAGTTAGAGGCAGAGAGAGATTAGGCACAAAGAGGAGAAAACAATGTGAAGATGGAGGCAGAAATTGAAGTGACATGGCTACAAGCCAATGAATGCCGGCCGCCATTGGGAACTGGACAAGGCAAGGGAGGGATTCTCCCCCAGAACCTCCAGAGGGAGCACAGACTTCTTGACACTTGATTCTGGCCCAGTGAAACTGATTTTGGACTTCTGGCCTCCAGAACTATGAGAAAACAAATTTCTATTATTTTAAGCCACGACGTTTGTGGAAATTTGTTACAGTGGCCGAAGAACACAAATGCTTAGAGAAAGTGGCCCACAAAAGTGAAAATACCTGTAGTCCAAGAAAGTCATAATGTGGCCCTTGGTCTAATCTTTCTGATTTTGTTTTACAACACTCAGGTTGTTCTTAAAATGAGAAAGAAAAAAAAAAAAAAGGACTCATGATGTAGTTGTAATGGAAGTCTTGGAAGCGTGTGCTCATAGCCTGCTCTTAAACCAGATGAAACGGAAACTACCAATGTGTTAATGAAGTTTGGTGCATTCGTTTTCCACTGCTGCATAACAAATTACCACAAATTCGATGGCTTAAAATGACATTCATGTATTATGAATGTCACAGTTCTGTAGGTCAGAGTCTGGCACGGCATCACTGTGTTCTGCTCACAAGCTAATTCTGGTTGTTGGCTAACTCCAGTTTTTTGCAGTTGTAGGACTGAGGTCTCTATTTCTTTGCTGGCTGTTGGCCACAGATCACTGTTAGCATTTAGAGGCCACATGCATTCCTTGGCATGTGTCCCCATCCACCTTAAAGCCAGCAGTGGGATATGAAATCCTTCTCATGCTTAGAGTCTTTGAGTTCCTCTTTTGCTACCATCCAGAGAAAAATCTCTGGTTTTAAAAGACTCATTTAATTAGGTTAGGCCCATCAAGGTAATCTCTTTCTTAATGTTCACTGTGTCATGTAACATAACCTAATCATGAGAGAAACAATTTTGAAAGCTTTCCATTGCCCATGGGAAGACATGAATCTTTTAACGTGAAACCCAAGGCCTTTTGTGACTGACTTCTGATACCTATTCAGCCTTATCAAATTCCTCTCTTGATGGCCCCATACAGTATCTCTCCTTTCATGATCATGGCATGTTCCCTCAGGACTGTTAGCAAAAGAACATATTTAGAAAGTTACCTTTGAATTCCTTAGAACCATATTTTTAATAATTTTCCTTCAGATATGCCAATATATTCTGAAAGGACTCATCTTTTTCTTTTAATTAAATGATTGAATTTTGGTTGGGTTTCATGGAATGATTTGAAAGGGTCTGACTGCTTCAAATGCTGTCATCTTACATGGCTCAGTGCTTCCAGCACAGAACCAGTTAACTGCATATTCTGGTGTATTAGAGAGAAAGTATGAAGGAGTAAAGTAGACACTCTAGTTTTGGAGCAGGACAAAATGACTTTGAATCCTGGCCTTAGCACTAAATGTGTGCTCATGGGCAACCCATGAAACTCCACTTTAGTTTCCTCATCTGTCAATAGTGGTGACATCTATGGAACTTAAGGTAATGTCTTAAAGTGTCTGGAACATTATAGGTTCTCAATAATGTTAACATTTAATAAATAAATACATAATTTCCAAAGCAAAACCAATACTGAGCTTCCATTTGTGTAAAATGAAGAGATTGAACTGAAGGATCTATGAGGTTACTTCAAAAAGTTTGTGAAAAAATAAAATTGAAAGACAATACAAGTCTTTCCATAAACTTTTTGAAGTACCCTTGTATAATGCCTCTTCAGTCTTTATTATCTAAATTCTATAGCATTTAGCACTGTGCTAGTTTCTATGGAATACATAAAAATTTGGAAGACATAATACATGACTATAGAACCCTAATATGTAAAGAGCATGATGACACCCAGTCTCATATAAATGAATTACAAGACATTAAGCATATCAGCACATTATATTAATAGTATAAGAATCTTAGTGTAACTATATGAGTGCAATGATGAAGTATTCTAAAGTTCTTTATAAACATGAAAAAAGACTAGAAGTTTGTAAATAAGCCAACATAGTTTTATTTCTGGAAACAGGGATAATGAAATAAATATTAATGATTTTAAGAAGGATAAATAGAAGCATTTTGGTATAGGAAACTGTAAGCCAAAGGAACTTATACCCTTAGCTTGGTGGTAGGGATCAGAGAAGTACACATGAAAGATGGTGGCATCCTTACTTCTTTCAAATTTATAAGGAAATTCTTCAAATGTGAAGCTGGAGGAAAATGTCAAGACACTGATATTTTCCAGAGTCAAACTCAAGAATTTAGCCAGATAGTAAATTTGCATGAGACCATAAATGGAATGTGTCACTTAGAGAAATACCAAGGTCAACTTGGTAAGATTAAATGCCATCTGCCGGGAAATGGTACCTAAAACTGGAAATGAGTTAGATCACAAAGAGATAGAAGCTATGTCTACTCATTATTCAATATGGACGAGCAGTTTGGAATTTTAAAAAACTAGTTGTATTGAAGTTGGAAAAGTATATTGGCTTTTTTCATTCATTTTACTGAATGCTTTAATGAATTAGCAAACAGGTATTTGGAGAGGCTACATAGTGGCTAATGGGTAGGCTTTGCAGCCTATAAGCACTTAGGCAACATACTTAACCTCTTGGGGCCTCAGTTTCCACCTATGTAAAATGAAAATAGAAATAGTACCTATTTCATAGGATTCTGAAAAGAGCAAAGGAGTTAAAATAGAGGAAACACTTAGAGTACCTGGTGCCCAACAGCACTATCTTTCTCTTTGTATTATTAGCCATGTAGTTGTAACATGGTAAAAAAAATGAAATTTTAGAGGCTCTTTGAGAGTTTTTACATCTGTTTCAGAAACACTTCCTTTTACCTGATGCTCTTATGAGTGAGTGAATGCGAACCAGAGAGAGAGTCCTAGGCCTACAATGGCAGAGCTGACCAGTGCAGAGCGAGGGCTCCTATGAGTACAGTTTGTGGCCCAGTAGTGAGTAGAACTAGAGGAAAAGCTAAAGGAAGAGTTCAAGGAAAATGACGACAGAATCGTAGGGCAGAAACCTAACAGATTAATAAATGGAAGGGAAAATTTGTTGATCAGATAGAAGACTTAACAGAAAGTTCTGAACATCAACAATATTCTTCAGAAAAGTGCTGCTACACCTGAAAATGGTAGTAAAATAGTAATGAAGGGGAAAATCAGAGATATACAAAAACCCAGAATTTGCTTCTTTATTCAACGTTTATTTTCATCTTTAAATTTGACCTAATTGAATTGATTATTTAGGTTTAAAATAGGTTTTAAAATATTACTCACCTCTCAAATAATTTAGTTAGTACAAAATTTCAGCAATTTTTCATTCTGGATTCCTCCTGCAAACACAGAGAAAATATGGATTCTTTATTATCTTGAAAAAGATGAAGAAAATAAAAGAAGAAACAAAGCACCACATAGAATTTTAGACTACTGTTCTTTTAATTCAGACTACATGCCAACTTTTTACATGACACAAACAAATTTATTTAAAGTCCTGGTTATGTGGAAAATACACATTTTTTTCATTACATATGTCCCCAATTTTACTCATTTACTCATCCTAAAACACTGTTCTATTGATATCTGATCAGATTGGCTATTGCTTTTCTTGGGAATAATAATAGTCCATGAGAGATATATCAGTTATTGCCACAGTCACTAATCAAATGTCTTTTCTGGACCTAATTTATAACAAGCCAAGGCAAGGATCATCCATACATAATAGTCTTGTTGTCAGCATAACTTAGCAAAAGATCACATGAAGAGTTGATTTTTCTAAATATCTGCTGAAATAACATATTGATTCTTTTTTAAAGTAGCTTGGTACAGAAAAGGAAATTGTTCATGATTATTCAGTCTCTACTGAAAATCACATAAAATAACCTTCCATGGGTCAAAACAAATTTTAATTTGCACTATTTGATAAATAGTCTTGTAATAATTTTGAATGATACAATTGACTTGCAGACCTAAGAAGCCAATTCTTCTGAAGAGCAGAGCAAATTATGAAAGACATTTTTATCCTCTCTCTACTTGGATATTGATTCATTTCTATATAACAGGGGGGAAAAGGAAATTGTAATTATAGCAGCACTGTTCTTTCTATTATAAGTAGAGTACTACCAACACTTCTATTATTAACCCCTATTGTCACCGGTTTATGATCTCAGCAGTAAACTTGGCATAGATGATACCTCCTTGGGAGTACATTTTTCTACCATGTTTCTTAAGCCATTTGTCTATTTATGAATTCTACAATTGCCAGAAATGATGTGCACTCAATAGCCTTGTGATTTCCAATCACTCTGAATAAAGATTTATGTTTTAAATGAAAGCACTGGCTTCAAAATATTCTAAATTCCTTTTGGCATTTTTGGTTTGTCCTTTTTATTTTCTTAATTTCCCAATATGTCTGTTTAAGGCTAAATTTTAATATAAATTAATAAAACCTGATCTCAAGCAATTGGCTCGTTTCACCCATGTTAACAATTGGCACAGATTGCGAGGTGGAAAAGTCAGCTGCGATGATTGGTATCAATTGCCAGCTGACTGAAATAACGTTCTTAGCTTCCTGACAATTCACTCGCCAATCACATGCTGGCAGAGACCTAACGTATTTAACATGCATTTTGAAACTCCTGATTCATACAAGTACTAACATAGAAATGTTTCTTAGATGAAAAGTGTTATATCATAAAAGAAATTAGGAGCTCTATCACATATACATGAAGATGAGTATATAATGTATACATATATATTATATATACATTATATACAATATGTGGATATAATGTATAGTTAAAGAAAGATAAAAATAAACAGCAATTTACCCACCATGGGCCAAGGTAGAATGTAATTAGGACCTTTAAAATTCCCTAGAGACCTCCATTTACTGAATCTCCCTCCCTTTTCCAAGAGGAAACCAGTAACCTAATTTTTAAAAAATTGTCCTTATACTTTTTTTCTATGTATTCATTCGTATATAACATCTTACTCAGTTTTCTTGTTTGGGATGTTTAAATAACCAGAATGATGCTGAGTTTATTATTTAATCATTTAAAAAATTTCACTCAGATAAATGTTCTGAGGATTCATCCAGGTTCTTACAAGTAGTTGTAGCTCATTTTCATTGCTAGATAGCATTCCATTTTTCAACCCACCACAGCTATTTATCAATTCTACTGTTGATTGGCTTTGAGTTGTTTCAAGTTTTTGCTACATACATCTAATTTACTAGTATATTCCCAGAGCTTAATTAGGAGCTAAAATTATTTAAAATAATTGTATGAATATGAAATTACACGATTTCAGAATTAGGCATTTAGACATAATTTTTATCTGAATTATTTTTGCCAAACTAGCTTCTGAATTCCAAAGCCTAACATATTTGCAATAAAAATAGGTATTAATTTTCTTTTTTTCAAAAAAAAATCAAGACTAATATCTCAAGCACATGTTATATTTGCACATGCTTTTCTCTTATTTGAGGTACTATCTATAAGTCCATGGAGGCATGGACAAATAGATTCTTCTGAGCAAATCAGTTATTCCCTCCATGCCTACAGATTGTTCATAGGGACAACATTACTATGGAAATGATTATTTGTGGTCAGTTTCCATTAAGGGCTTTGTTTTGATATTTAATTTTCCCCTTCTGCTGCTCTTGCTTGCTCCTTCCTTTAAGCCCTTGCTAGTGATGTCCCTCTTGCCTGAACGATCCTTCTATAACAGCCTCTTTGTGGTACAATCATCACTAAAGCTGATTCCATACCCACTTCCATTCCAGCCCTGGCCTGGATCTCTCTCCTGCATGAACACCTTTTGCATTTTGTTAAAGGTATTGCCTTATGTATAATGCTGTTCTCTAAATGTTTCTGTCTTTCAAGTAATCTCTTTATCTATATCTATAAGATAATATTTATTCTCTTATTTGTAAAATGCTTTCCTTGTGTAAATTTTTATCCATCAATAAAAATAAGCCCTCATAAAGCACCAAAGCTTTTATTTCACTTGTATTTACTGCACAGTTTTAGTGGATACTTAGTTATTATTATTATTTTTTTTTCTTTTTTTGTCTGACTGGTAAGGGGATCGCAACCCTCAGCACGGTGTGATCTGCACCACGCTCAGCCAGTGAGAGCACCGGCCATCCCTATGTAAGATCCGAACCCGCGGCCTCGGCGCTACCAGTGCCACACTCTTCCGAGTGAGCCACGGAGCCGGCCCCTGAGTTATTATTTCTGGCTCTTCAAGTTTCCTGAATGCTTTTCTTCTCCTTGATCTTCCCCTTTGCACAATAACCCCATTTTTCAGAATTTTGTTGATGCCCAGACTATAGATCCTTAGAATGTAACTTAAGTTACTCACTCACTCATTAATTCATTCATTTAACAAATATGACTCACATACCTAATATGGGCCAAGCACTGAGCCAGGCACTTAGACAGAACAAAAGAAACATGGTCTTTGCTCTCAAGCAGTTCATAATAGGAGTAAAAGAGTCACAAAAAGATCATTACAATATAATATGGTCAATGTGGTAGCAGAGATAAGCCTTGATCATTACTGGAGCTTATAAAACTGACATGCATTTAATAGGGCAGGGAACATGGGAAGTTCACAGAAGATGTCCTGGAAAAAAGTATTAAAGAAAGAAGAGATATCAGGCTGGTGAAAGTTTAGAGGTGACTTACACAGAGCGCACAGCAGTAAGTGATAAACATTAAAAACATTAGCTGATATCATTAGTGCAGCAAGAGCAAAGATATGGAAACAAAACATGTCGGATGATTTACAGCAGGAGCTGCAAGCAGTTGGTAGAATGTTATCCTCACAACAGAAAAGCAGGAGATGAGGCTATGAGGCAGCAGCAAGATCAGATGGGGCTTGAATGCTGTGGTAAGGAGCTATGGCTTTTTCTTTAAGGCAGGGAAAGCTCTGGAGAATTCCAGGAAAAAATTGAGAAGATTCTTTAAATATTGACAATGAAGTAAGGAGACCACTTCTGCACTCTGAGAGATGATGAGGAACTCTGAACCAAGGGGTGGAAAGAATGTGATGGGGAAGATATATAACTTTCTATCCCTTTTCCTGTTCATTTTTCTTCATAGTACTTCTCTCCACCTAACATGTGGCCTTATCTATTCATTTTATCTGCTCCTACCAGAACTCAAGCTCTGAGAGAACAGAAACGGTGTCCATTTCGATCATGCCTCCAAACTGATCACCTGGAACAGTACCTGGCCCAAGCAGCACTCAATAAATATTTGTAGGTTCAATGAGTGATTTATGTGAGAGGTAAGAACCAGACATGACAGAGATGACGTCCAGGTTTCTAACCTGAAGGGCTCCTGGCTGGACAGTGATACCTCCAACTCAGAGACTATAAAGAAAAACACATAGTTTAGGAAGGAAGATGCTAAATCAAGTCTTTAATATTCTGTGAACTGTGTTGAATTCTTTTCTAATCTAATAAGGTAAATTGAATTGAAATGTTACTATCATAAGATAATACTTGATTGGGATTTAAATACCTTCCTCCAAAAAAGGTAGTGGTTATTTTTGTTTTTAATTCTAAACACATAGGAACGACTACTAAGAAATAATTATTTCGTTACCCTTTTAATCATTCCTAGTGACAGCATTGGTTCTTCTCCAAAAAAAATTTGGACTGAGTAGTTTTAACCATAGATAGGGAGAAAAATGTCATCAAAACTTTTTGGCTTCTATTTGGCACACCTTTTGACAACTCTGCCTCAGTTGGGATTCCTGGAAATACTTACGAGTCTCAACCTTTTATTGGGTGTTTTAAAGTTCACCTGGGAATTTGCATAAATATTTGCAGAATGGCAAGCTTCAAAAGAATAAACATTTATGTCACATATAAAAATTCAGTTTGAAAGGCACTCATTTATCAATTTTTTAGTGATTCCCATGAACTTGGCTCTCATGTAGGATAAAAAGGAGAGCATTCTAAGTCTTCTCTTCACTGGGATACTATTTGACCCTATATGTCAAGGTCAACTGCCAAGGTCAACCTGCTCAAGGGTTCTTTCTGACCTTAAATATTCTAAGAATGTTTGATTGATAGGATAGATAATTTTCTTTCTACATTATGTTCATGTATAAAGAAAATTCTCTGCAAGAAAATTATTCATAAAATATAAAAAAATAAAAATTTAAAAGCATTTTAATTATCATTTTAAATCTTTCCCTTCAATGTGGTATTCTGCAATCTAACTTGAGAACCGTGATGCAAGATGAATGCTTTAGTCCACTGTCATATGATTATCATAAAATAAGGCCAAAAGATTGCATGAGTCCATCTCTTTCAGAATTTGGGTAAAATTGATGTATTTAAGAGTAGGACTGAGGAAAAGAGTTGTATTGGTATGTTACTGACAAGTATACCAATCTTTATCTAAAAATAATCAAGTTCATTCAATAAGCCCTAAAGATATTACATGTTATAGAATCTTTATAATTATTAAAATGCAAAGATACACCAAAATTTTTCAGCAATTGATTTATTTCCAAAATAAACCAAAAATTTGGAATAAATAGTTCAAACCATAGATAGGGAGAAAAATGTCATCACAATTTTTGGCTTCTATTTGGCACACCTTTTGACAACTCTGCCTCGGTTGAGATTCCTGTATATACTTATGAGCCTATTACCTTTTATTTGGTGTTTGAAAGTGCACATGGGAATTTGCATAAATATTTGCAGAATGGCAAGTTTCAAAAGAATAAATATTTATATCACATATAAAAATTCAGTTTGAAAGGCATTGCCTCTATTTCTAAATAATATAGACCTGAGGAAAAAAATAACCTTAGGATATATTACCTTAAAGCATTGATATATAAGTTATTCATTATGAGCAGTTTTATCTAAGTTCATCTGTCTAGGCTACAACCATTTAAATCAAGGCTCTGAACTGAACTATTTTTCCATTATTACAACTCTCTTGCTCTCTTTTTCAGAGTCTTAATAGAAACCTCAAAGATTTAGGAAAAAGTATGGTTTCTTTTCATTGATTTTCAAGTTTCACCTATTATCATCTCTTAAATTTATTTTTAGTTCAGAATAAAAATAAAGATGATCTCAAGGTTTAGCTTCCTTTCTTTTACAACACTTCATCAAAATGGTAGCAGGAAATTCAGAAGAGAATATATTCAGGAAAAATAGATAAATAGGGTAGGAGTTACTATGAGAGAGGAGAGGCACCAAATGAGTGAGAATGACTTGCTGAATGAAACAATCTGGAGGAATCTGAAGCCCAGAATATGCAAAAGCTACGTCTTGCCACTTATTTGGGAATATAGGTTTCCATCAGAACCACTGAGAGGATCCACAGTTTTCCTGCAGAGACTGGTAATGAGTAGAGGAACAGAAAGCAGAATGATTCATTGAAGGACTATTTTCAGAGCAGCTGCTCTAGTCATTTTTTTTTATCCTTTCTCTCACCTCCTTTACCTAAAGCTGTTCTTCTGTTTACCCTCAGGCAGGAACTGGACAACCGTTCTCCATAGAAACTGAACCATCTGTCTGAGAAAAGTTGGGACTTCTGGTGAGGGTGTTGGAACTCGAGAGAGGAAACCTCCTTATTCTAGCATTATCAGGGCTCTCTCCATGTCAGCATCCTAAAGGTAAGTTTATTAAGTAACTGTCTGCCTATACACACAGAACTCCCAGGCATCCAAGCCTTTCAGTGGAGAAGGCTTGTGGGATCACAGAACTACCTATGTAATAGAAAAGGGAAATCATACCAGTTACCTTTATTAATTTGTCTATGTCTTCAGTTTATATATGACAGACAATCAGTAATCACTGGACAAAAATCAGTAAAGATAACTAAGATGGATAAAACTTAAGAAAAGTCAACATCATGAAAGAGAAAGTCTAAAATGAATTTATAAGGGCCACTAATTCCAAAGGCAACATATAATTTGAAAAAGATCTTTGAAAATTCTAAGTAATATCTACAGAGAGATTATAGAATATATTGCAGCAACAAAATAAGAAGAGAATGTTATTAAGGAGGAAAAAACATCAGAAACAATATAAGATTTGAGGAAATAAAAACATAATTGACAATATAAGGAAGGTCAATAAAGAGTCTAAAAGATAAATTGTGGAAATTTTCCAAAACTTAGAGTTAAATTGGTGAAGAAATTAGAGAAAATATAACAGACAAGTTGAATAAATTTATAAAATAAAATGTTACAAGAATTTCAGGAAAAAAATAAGGAAAATAAAAGGGTAAAAATTATGAAAGTAATAAAAGAATTTTGTATGTCCTCTGAACCTGTTTTCTTTTCTGTAAAATGGAACCAAAAATACTTTCTCCACAGTTTTATTGTTGAATATTTGATGCACTCATGTAAACAACAAAATCTACCAAAATGCCTGCTAATAAATGCTATTTATGAACAGTTTGCTAAATCTCATTTTCCTTATCTGTAAAAACAAAGACAGTAATACCTCATGTGTTACTGTGAGAATTAAATGATCTGTCTATCTATCTATCTAAAATATACCTGACATAAAACAGACTCTTAGGAAGTAGTATTTCTCCTCTTTTTAGCTTTCCTCCATCTCCAAGGTTGTAGTTTTCCTACTACTAAAACATTTGAATCTCGAGGCACAGAACAAAAGCAAACATATCTGTTTAATGGTAATATGAATCTCAGTTGTTTCACTAAACAACTATATCACCTTAAGGAAATGACTTATACTGTGTCTCAACTACCTTTGCTATTAAACAGGAACGACAACACCTGTCCTATTTAGATAATAGTGTTCTGTGTATCAAGTCAGCTTCATCCATAAGTGAATGGCACCTTCTGTGAAGAGATCAGCACCACCCTCTGGAGCAAAGAGAGAGTGAGTTGCTGTTGATGGTGCAGAACTCAAAGCAGGAAGATCACGAGGTAGACGAGGAGCAAGAGAATGGTGCATAAAGAAATTGCATGGGGGGCTGTCCGGTTAGCTCACTTGGGAAAGCACAGAGCATAGTGCTGATAACAGCTAGGTCAGGGGTTCAGATCCTCTTATGGCCAGCTGCCAAAAAAAAGAAAAAAGAAAAGAAATAGCATGGGCTAGTTCAGGGTAGTCATCAAACAGCCAAAGGACAATAAAAGAAATTATTTAGCAGCAGACATCACTGCTCAAGAAATGAAATGAGCAGCATGAAGCAGTTACAAACAGGAAGCCTTCCTCGGTCTGACCTCAGAGACGACCGCTACAAGCTTTTTGAGCATGGCTTGAACAAAAGCAATGGTAGCCATCCAACCCTCCCAGCAATTGATTCGGAAATGCTTATAGTTCTCATCGCTCTCTAGCTTGTTTTAGAATTATGCATGGATAATTTTTCTCTATATTTAAGGATGGTTACCAGATTCTTTTCTCTAATATTTGTACTTAAGGATGGTTACCAGATTATAAATTCTTAAGGACAAAATCTACACCTGATTTATCTTCGCATTCCTTACAGTCATTAGCACAATATCTTTTAGTATGTGACTAAAGGTAATTGAATGAAATTATGAGTGAAAGAACAAGCACAATAAAACATGGCAAGTTAACAGAGTACATATTTGTTAAATAAGAGAGGAAGGATGCATAAAAGTTAGGACTGCTAATATTAAGCTCTGATTACAAGCATTCTGAATGGCTTTTATTAAAAGACTTAGAAGAACATCAACAGGTATAATAGACCAGAATGCTAAAATGCAGTAAAAAGAGAAAAATGCAGCAAAAGGTGCTACTTAGTAGACTAAAGAGAAAACTGGAGATATGTCCAAGACCAGAGGTGAGGGCATGTCTATTATATGTCAGTAAAGAAAAGGCTTTTGACTGGCCAACCAAAATTTTTCCTCTGAGATCACTAACATATAAGGGAACTTCAAAAAGTTTGTAGAAAATGGAATTAAAAGATAAAAATAAAAAATATAGGGCCGAGCCCGTGGCGCACTCGGTAGAGTGCGGCGCTGGGAGTGCAGCGACGCTCCCGCTGCGGGTTTGGATCCTATATAGGAATGGCCGATGCACTCACTGGCTGAGTACCGGTCATGTAAAAGACAAAAAAAGTATATATATATAAACTTTATTCATAAACTCCGTTAAGTTCAAGACACTTTTGTGAGTAATAATACAACTCTAAAGAACTGAGGGTCCTGGGAATTTAACCATGTCAGAGCAGTCTTTTTTACATTTTTAACTGAAGAAAAATGGGCTCCCTTTAAAGATTTTTTAAGATTTGGAAACAAAAAGAATTCAGCGGGAGCCAAATCAGTACTGGAAGGTGAATGACTAATGATTTCCCATTAAAACTTTCACAAAATTGCCCTTGTTTGATTAGAGAGATAAGCAGGGACATTGTTGTAGTGGAGATGAACTCTCTGGAGAAAATTTTCTGGGCATTTTTCTGCTAAAACTTTGACTAACTGTCAAAACACTCTCATAATGAGCAGATGTTATTGTTCTTTGGCTTTCCAGAAAGCCAACAAGCAAAATGCCTTGAGCATCCACAAAAATTGTTGCCATGACCATTGCTCTTGACTAGTTGGCTTTTTCTGTGACTCGACAATTTCCACCTCGTGATGGCCATTGCTTTGATTGTGCTTTGTCAAGATCGTACTGGTAAAGCCATGTTTCACCTCCTATTACAGTTCTTCAAAGAAATGTTTCAGGATCTTGATCCCACTTGTTTAAAATTTCCATTGAAAGCTCAGATCTTCTCTGCAGCTGATCTGGGTGCAACAGTTTTTGCACCCATGAGGTGGAAAATTTGCTCAACTGTAATTTTTCAGAATAGTATAAGTGGAACCAAGTGAGATGTCAATGGTATTGGCTGTTGTTTCTGCTCTTAATTGTCGGTCCTCTTAAATTAGGACATAGACAAGAATTTTTTTCCTTGCAAATTGATGTGGATGGTCTACCACTGTGAGCTTCCTCTTCCACATTGTTTCGTACCTTCTTAAAATGATTTATTCATTTGCTGATTTATTTGTGGCATTGTCCCCATAAACTTTTCATAAAGCATCGATGATTTCACCATTCTTCCACCCAAGCTTCCCTGTAAATTTGATGTTTGTTCTTCCTTCAATTTTAGCAGAATTCATGTCACTCTGATAGGGGCTCTTTTATAACTGATGTCTTATTGTTCCTACAGCCTAAAATTAGATCCTGTTCACACACGTTATAAGAAGTTAGTATGAGCTTATTTTGGAACAAAAAAATTTTGAAATCTATATTAGTCCATTTCTGTTGCTTATAACAAAATACACAGAACTGGGTATTTTGTAAGAAAATAAAATTTATTGCTTACAGTATCTGAGGCTGGGAAGTCCAAAGACCATCTAGTGGGGGCAACAGTGACCCAGGGATCTCGTGTTGCAAGATGGTGGAAGCAGAGAGAGCAGAGAGAGAAGACAGACTCTCCTCTCTCTTCTTTTAAAGCCCTCAGAAACATGCCCATAACCATCATTTTTAATCCATTCACTACTGCACGGTCGTACAATCCAATAACCTTTTCAAGACTCCACCTTTCAATGACCATAATAGGATTTCCCACCCACTTAACAGTCACAGTGGGGATCAAGTTTCTAATACATAAAACTTGGGGGACATAATTCAAGCTTCCTTGAGTTTGGAGGGGGACATAATTCAATCCACTACACTGGGAAAGTGATTTTTAAGGCAGAGAAATTAGGGAAGTTTTTAAATACGTGAGAGTATCAGAGAAGGCGTTGGGTATATGGGTAAAAAGACATTCCAGAAAAGAGAAGAATAAAACAAAAATTAAAAGCAAGGAAAATTTGAAATTATGAAGTTTTTAAATAGTGTTGCTGATTTCATTTAATAGATGCAGTTGGTTGAATAAAATTCAAACCAGAAAGGCCAAAGTTCTATTATAGTAATAGTTCAAGAGTACTATTAGAAGAGGACAAACAGGGAAGGACTTTAAGACTTTTTGTCTCATGCATTACATTCTAATGGAGAGGGAGGTGAAAATAGAAAATACCTGAATACATTAATCCTTTAATTTTAAAAGCAAGAATAATAATAAAAAGACAATTTATACTATGGAATAAGCCAGTCATTTTATATATACTTACTTGTATTTGCAATTGTGTGTATATGTGCATACATGAGGGTACTTCAAAAACTTTATCTTTTAATTTTGTTTTTCCATAAACTTTTTGAAGTACCTTCAAATATGTCTGTATATGTATTATACATACATATATTTATGTCAAAATATACAGATATAGATACTTTTCTCTAAGTTTTGAGTATGCTGCACTGATACGTATGATAATTAAACAATTTATTGACACCAGCACAGAAATAAAAATTCTCTAGAAAAAGTACAACACAAATCTTGCTTTTTCCTTTATGACTATCAGAGAAACTTTTAAAGCTTGTTGTGATTTGCAATTTCTGTTTGTTAAAATCTTTGACCACAATAATTCCTAACAGCCATATAGCCAGATATAGTTTTCTCCCCAGATAAAAAAAAAAAAAAAAAAATACATGGACATTAATAAACACTTAGCTTTAAAGTCAAAACTAATTATTCATATATGCATAGTTTTCAATAAATATTTTGTCACAGAATTATATTTTCTTTTATCCTTTCTAATCTGGGATATAAGATAGGCAACGCTTTCAGAAAGGCCAAGAATTTATTTCTATTCCAGCAAAATAGCTAGTCAGTAAATCGGTGACAAAAGACAATGGTGTCTCAGGCTCCACATCAGCTCCATAACCTTCTGACTGAAGCCCTTAAGGCAATCCAGCAACGGCATGGTACATTCAACACTGTAGGCAAGTACAAAGCTGGCCCTGCCTCCATTCAAAGCACAAGCCACAGGCCTTGATGCTGGAAGCGTGACCTATATTTCAATCTCTGACAGCCTTGTAGAACAGCTGCCAAGTGTGACTGCAGATATGCGACAGATTGCCCAAGGACACAGGAACAGAACAGGAATAAAGGGAATTGTGCCAACAAACAGGAAGAGAACTGACTCCTCAAGGTGCATGTGCATGTGAGTATCTTTAGTGGGGTGGGGACAAGTAAAAGTATATTCAAATGAGAAGCATTAACTCACAAGATGTCTCTGGTTCCATGTCATTTTTCTTGTGCATTAAGGCTATGAAGGCTCTGCTGGGACAGGTAACATGTTAAACCATTACCAATCATTAACAACTTCCTGCAAAGAAACATAAACAACTGTCTCTCAGGGTCCACTGCAGTATTACAGGCACGGAGAAGGAAGAGGAGGCCAGGAAGATTACCAAAGGGAGAAGACAGCCATGAAAGGAGGGTGATGAAAGTGGATTCCTCCAAATGCACAGTTTTGCTTAGATTGAGCTCCCTGTATTGCCACATTCAAGACTTTATGTGTTACACACCTGGGGAAGTAGAACAGACCTGCTGATAGTTACCTCTATCCTTTTTCTGCAGAAATGAGATATTTCAAGACTTCTGCCCTCACTTTCCTCCCCCATTCCTTCTCTGCTGTAGGGTCTGCTTGGGCTTTTTACATAGAGGATAATTTGAAGAGTAAGATATTTGTAGGCAGAGACCGTGTTAAATGTTTTTTATATATCTCAAGTGGCAGGGGTTAGGACAATGTTAAGGACCCTGCAGAGGCTTAAAAAAATACTTGGCTGACACACTGATTGACTGATGAGCTCATTTCAATCCTTTAAGTCTGATGGAACAATTTTCTCAGGGTCAAAAGACCACAGCCTAGTTTGGGCTTTTCACTAACTAGTTTGGGTGACCTGATGCCAATCACTTAATCTAGAAAATACACTTTTTCAAAAAAAAAAGCAGAAACACAATGGCTCCTGGACCTTTGGCTTACAAATTACTACTCCATAGGCTTGGTTTAAGGATCAAATAAGAAAATGTAAGTAAAGAATGCTTTAAAAAAAAAGAATAATCACAATATAAACGTTAGGCTATACTATCTTAAATACAGCTAATGAAAAAGTCATTAGTGTGATCAGTGCAGTGAGGTATGCTCATTTGTCCTATCAACAAACTAATTGTAAACTTCTTGCCTTAATATACAAACTTGTTGTCAAGAGACACAGAGAAGTCTTGCTAAAGAGGAAAAAATTGCACATATTATCAAACTTTGAATGGTTAAGACTAAGGAAGAGAACATAATTCTTCTCCAGCTTCTAATTAGAGAATGCTGATTGTAGCTGGCTTGGCATTTATTTGACCACTTTCCCCATTTTTCAGATGGAGAGGGGATCAAGGACATGAAAGAAGCTGAGTATAATATAAATTTATGGGTCTTATTGATTCCAACAAATATCACCTTATTGTCCGAACAACCCATGGAGTTTTCCACTGGTGATTGGTAACTGACATAATACTAGTACCTATGGTTATGAAAGTGTGTCATATACAGACCAATATTTAATAACTCCTTCTTTACCAAGACCAGAATAAGAAAATAATAATTTAAGTACCTGCCACGGTTCTTACTATAAAGCAGTAGAAACTACCTCTGGTTGGTTTAAGCAGTAAAGGAATTTCTTGGCTGAGGTACCAGAAAATATGTGATCAGTAGGAAGGCTGGAGAACTAGAAGTTAAAGGGACAGATAAGCTAGGGGCAGCCAGGAACAGAAATAAACTGTGGCACAAAACTGTTACCATAAAAACACACTGTGACTGCAGCTGGCCATGAACATATGGTGTGTGCTGCCATCGTCACTAGATCTAGACCCTGTCCCCACTCCTGGGGATGCTTCCACTGCTGCCCCTGGGAAGTGGATGTTACTGTTGCCACCCTCTCCAGAATGTATGCTCTGCTATTCCTGCTTCTTCGTGTCACCAACTCTCAACTCAAAATCTTGGACAGTGGGCATCTTATTGTCTGGGTCCATGTTACATGACTAAATTCTAGCTGCAAGGGAAGCTGGGAAAATGAGGATTGACACTTTTAGCTTATGTAGTGGGAAGTGAGTGAACAACTGACACAAAACAGAAAAGGTGAGGGCCACCACTACAGACACATACAGGATGAGAAGAATCCAGAGGAAAAAGAGTTCATGTTAAAAGAAGGATACAAGTAGACTCATTAGAAGATGTGTTTTTTGAGCTGGGTGGGATGAATTTCAACAGGGGGAGGTGAGGGAAGAGGGCGTCTCAGAGCTACAGAGAGTGGAGCAGACTCATAGAATCAGAGGAGAGGGCATGTATTCATTTTTGTGCTTCTATGTTATGCCACTACCTTCTGTTATTTATCTTGGTTACTTTTGAGAAATATGGGAAATGCATCCTTAGAAAATGAATGCTGAGATGCCCAGGGTCTTCTGGTGCCTATCTATTTCAGGCACTGTTTATCAAATTTCTTAGACATTGCTTATTTTGACATTGAAGAAGAAAGTCACTTTGGTTAATGTGTCTGGGTGACTCCTCTTGGGCTCATTCATTCAAAGATGAAGTATGCGCACCTTTCACATATAGATATCCCACTATAAATCATTTCATATCCTAATGCATCTAGCTATATAACACATCACTTGGTATTGTTATTAACCCTTTCCTGTTTAAACACTCTGTCTCCCTGATTAAACTGAGAATTCTTCAAAGGCAAAGATACAAGCTATACAGATTCTTAAATTTTCCAATCCCACACTGCCCTGTCCGTCCCTGTCAATTTGATTCCTAAGAAATGTACAGCAGTAAAACTCTCCCTAAAGTATGGAAAGCAGTCATGAAAGTCAAATGACATAGTAACAAATTAGTTCCGTGCCTGAAATATAGCAAATATAACACTCAATAAGAGTTTGTGTTTATCATTATTATTGATGTCATAGTATGTTCCAGAATGGTTGCGACCATCAGGATTTTTCCCATTCATGCCTATAATTATTGGAAAGCCTTAAACATGAGGATTTCCAATGAATAGAAACTATACATGGGCCCAGGCTTATGAGCCAAATTCTGGAAAGCTCTAGGGGGCTTCTTTATTAGCAAGGGCTCGGATCATTGCTCAGGATTTATTAGCATGGGCTGTCAGAGGAGGCAGGAAAAGTCACGTCACTAGAGACTATAATGAAATGTTTCTCCAGGTATTAGCAGCTTCTTGGCATAGGTCTACAGCATTGAAACTGGAGTGAAAGTCTTTGGAATAGTTGGATGACTGTGGTGGTAGCTTCCAGAAAGGCCAGCAGCATAAGTGACTTAAGGAAGAGTCCCTGAGTCCTGGTGGGCACCTCTGGGTACAATTATATAAGAAATGTCACTCCTCCCCTAAACTTAGCTACCATATTGGTGAAAGGATGGTGGGCGTTGTTATCAACACCACCTCTATGATCCTCTTCATACTGATTGCAGGGCCCTATCTTCTATTCATCCCTGCGCTGTGAACTCTGTGCTTGCAGAAGTATATCTGACAAATCTCTCTCCCACAAGGCCTATAGTGATATCTTGTGCTCTCAGCAAAGATATGTTGAATGAATGTGTTACCAAAAAGAAAACAGCGTTTGTTCATTGGAATTTAAAAGGCTCACATTGCAGTCTTACATGGATGAGCATATGAGCATATGTTGGCTGTCAAGTTTGCCTGCAGGTAAAACAGAAGTAGGTAATGCTGGTCTTGCAATTTCGCTCTTCTCTCCCATATGCTCCTTTATATCTCAGAGTTGAAAGGATTTGCTCTCTTTTCCCTGTTAAAATGTTAATTCTTAATAGTTCTGGTTTACCAGATATTGGAGGCAGGGGTAGCATAGTGGATTTGCATTCTATAAAAAGGGAATTTAAACCTTAAAGTTTTCAAGAGATTTTCTCTCAGTAGAAAGTCAAGCATTGAGATGGCACTAGAAATAAGGGTGGTGAGTGAGATTACAATATACTCACTATACATGTCTTTTGGGCTTCAATATTGTGTGCTTCTGCATCAGGTAGGATATTTTCATCTGGAAGGCATACACAGACTAAAGTAGTTGGAACAATAAGAAAATGTATTATCTCTTGTGAACAGTTAACCCAGAGGTTGAGTTGATGATTGAGCCAGCTGCTTAAACACGTCATCCAGGAGCAGGTTGTTTTCATCCCTGCTCTCTTAACACTTTTGGTTTTGTCTTTATCCTGAGGCAGATAGCAAAAGCAATGACAGGAATATCACGCAGTGGAAAAAGAAAGACACCTCATGCCTTTTTTCCTAAATTAAGAAAACTTCTCACATGCTCCTCTGCAAAGTCTTTCTCTGTCTCATTAACCAAAACATGCTCATTCCCTCATTTCTCAGCCAGCATTAGCAAATGCAGAGGATAATCCTAAAACCCTGAATTAGGCCTGCCTGGGGGGTGGAGTCAGATTCCCTGAGACACATGGCTTTGGAGGAGAAGAATAAGAACTTTAAAAAAATAAATCAGAAAACTTTTTAGTAATGAAGAAGAGTAGTAGGTAGTCTGTAGACAACCAAGGGTGTGTTCTATACACATTTTTGTATAGTCTTCTATACCAACAATGATATTTTTTTTTTTCAAGTTTCACTTTTATTTATTTTTACTGTGGTAAAATATATGTAACGTAAGATTTATCATTCTAGGTATTTTCAAACATACAATTCTGTGGAATTAATTACACTCACAATACTGTGTGACTATCACCTCTATTTCCCAAACTTTTCATCATTCTAAACATAAACTCTGTACTCATTAAGCAATAACTTTCCTTTATTTCTTCCCCCCAATTTCTGGTAACCTCCAGTCTACTACTGTCTCTAAAATTTTTTTCTTTTTCTTTTTCCTGAATTAACCCATGATAATTGTATAATTTATGGAGTGCAATGTGATATTTGGATACATTTACATAGTGTGCAATGATCACTTCAGGGTAACTAGCATATCCATCATCTTGAACACTTGTCCTGTCTCTATGTTGGGAATATTTAAAATCCTCTTCTAGATACTTAAAGTTACACAGTAATTTGTTGTTGACTGTAGTCTCCCTACAGGGCAATAGAACACTAGATCTTATTCTTCCTGTCTAGCTACAATTTTGTATCATTATGATATTTTCAAATAAAATAAGTACCTGGAGAAAAAAAAATCTTAGTCATTATTTCCAATAGTGAGAAACAAAGCTTTTAATATAGCAAAGTGGGGGAGATGGTTGGGGGTTGTATGAATGTTTATCTAAACTGAAAGTGGCCCAAGTAGGAGAAGAAAAATGAGAAATCGAATACTGTATGCATGTGGCCAATTCACCCTGCTGAGTCAGGCTTAACATACAGCCACGGCTATCATTCCACTTGAACCTTGCTCTTTGTTGTGCGATGCCCTGTTAAATCCTGTGGGGTTTCATTTACCTTAGATTCATGACAGTAGACAAAGTAGCACATTTTTATAAGTTTTAGGTAGAGTAAAGTTTCACTAACTGGAGAGTAAGATGTTACGGTTCAGCAATCAGGTGTGTTCATTGTGTTTTAGTTTCTAGAAACAGTTTTTCATTGAGAAATCCTAACCCTTTAAAATAAAAAATTAAACCAGACATGAACTAAGTTAATTTTTTTTCCTGCAGCAAGTCATATGTTTTTCACCTAGACAAAATAACCACTACAGGCAGGTGTCTGAAAAAAAAAGAAATTCAAATGAATTACATTTTTAAACAGTATTCATCCTATTTGGTCAGGAGCAAAGTTTTCTAAAAACTAAAGTGCTGGTTCCTGGTGCCTATCATCAAATTACTACAGAATATTGTCCCACATCTTGACTTATGTTATAAGTAGAATCCGAAAAAGATGAAGTCTTTGAGGACATGGTATCTAGAAACTTAAAAAACAAACAAACAAAAACTGGTGTGGATGTATTTTCCTCCAGTTAATTTTTTTCTTAGAAACCAAAGAAAAGCCACAAGCCAGAGAAGTTTCAGGGGAAAGGGTTCAGTAGATCCTTGGAGAAAATGGCCTAAAAATTTAGGTGAAATTTAGTTTGGTTGACAAAAAAAGAAGAGGGACAACTGAAAGAGTACAAATGGACTCAGTAGGAAGAGGGGAAGAGGATGAGTTACAGAAATGATTTAGGGAAATAAGAAATCATGAGAAATACAGGATTCAGCTTGTTTTCTCCTGCAGGAGAACAATCCAACTGAGCAGACATTTTTGATGCCTATGCTATGTAATGCAAGATGAGGATGACTTAGAGAGAGAGGTACATTTATTATTAGTGTTAACACAAGGAAGAATTTTCTATAAGAAAGGATAGAATAATTCTATTTGTGGGACCTTTAAATGCTTCAGGGAGGAGTTAATGTATGAACTGAACTTTGAAAATAGGTAGGCCCTTGACAGTTGACTACATGAATATAGAGCATGACAAACAAGAGGGTGGGGTATTTCAGAAGGAGTAAACATCCTATTGTGGCTATGCTCTAGGGTATTAGATCTAGGGGTGGACATTCACGTAAGAAGGGTCATAGGTAGTAAAGTAGGATGAAATTAAATGACAAAAAGCCGTGCAAACTTGGTTTTTTGTTCATGAGCAGTTAAAGTAACAAAGCAGAAAAATAATAACATCAGATAAGATTAGTAAAATATTTCTGGTGGCAGTGATATCAGAGGTAGGGTCTGGGGGGCCCAATAGATGGCCTCAACCCACCCAGTCCTCTTACCAGTTTCTTGACTCCACCACAGGAAAGAATTCAAGGGCAGAGTCATAATAGAAAGTGAGAATAAGTTTAATGTAATAGATAAGAAATACAGGTTCCACAGAGAGAGTGCGGCGTAGCTCCAGAGACTGAGCAGGACTGGCACCAAGTTTAACACAAAGTTAAGTACAGACATCAAGTTTAACACAAAAACAAGAAAAACACTTGAAGTTCAGTACAAAGTGCAGGCTGGCTCAAGAGAATGAGCAGCTGCTTGCTGAAAGCAAGTTTGACGCAAAGTGAAGTCTACACACCTCAGCCAACAAGTTTGGTTGCCTCCAGGAAAGTGAGCAACAACCCTGCCTTCACCTGGGATTTGGCTTTTATAGTTTCTCTATGTAATGAATATTCAGTTAAGGGGGTGGTTCCCGGTTATATGCACCAGGAATATTCAAGAATATTCTGTGCTCTCTATTGAGCATGCCCAGCCACTGGATTTGCAAAAGCCAGCCTTGTGGTCTCATTTTCCCTGTGTTGGTGGTAAAAAATAGGTCTAACTGGCAACGGTAACTTTCCTCCCAAGGAGAGCTCAGAGGAGGGAGCCTGACACCTCAGGGAGTGGCCGGAAACCCAGAGGCATGTCCTGAAACCTGAACCATGGGAAACTGAGCAGCTCCTGTATCAGCAGTGTGGAAGACAGAGAGGAAAACAACCATTAGGAGACTGTTGAAATCGTCATAGTTGCTGGTAAGAAGAACATGAACAAGAACTGAGTTGATAAAAATAGAGATGCAGAAACAGAAGTAAAAGGTATAAAAGAGGTAATATGAATAGAATTTGTTGACTGAACAAATAGGAGGGTAAGGAGGAGAGAAGAAGTTCTTGATGACTCTGATATGTAGAGCCTGAGCAATAGGGAATGCACTGCTTCTGGCTTTAGAACATGGATTCCATTTGGGATGTACTGAACGATGTAGCATGAGCTCACAAATTTGGGTCTGAATTGTCTGAAATACAAGGGTTCTCCAAAAAGTTTATGGAAAGATTCATATTATCTTTTATTATATTTTTCCATGAATTTTTTAAGCACACTTGTGCAAAGCATTTGCATTGATCTTCAGGGCTGTATGGGTGTAGATTCCAAAGGAAAACAGGAATAAGAGAGAAAAAAAGGAAGTAAACCATAAGAATAAAGAAAAGCAATTAGAGGGAGGTGATGGTGAAGGTCACATCTTTAAATATCCAATATTTAATAGGATTTTCTGCACTCACCCTTCTCAGCTTCAATTTTAAAACTGTGAAATGTTAGTCAATTAAAGTTTGTATTTTCAAGTTCTTTCAGGGCACTGTAAAAAATTAGCTGATTTCACAGTTATACTCAATCTCAATGAGTACATTTATGCTTCAATGGTGCTCTATAATTTGACATTATGTTCATGAAAACTGCAAACTGTAGTCTTGTAATTTTAAAGGATGTAGTAGCGATGGATAAGGCTCTTGATTGAAGGAGAAAAAAGGTTCTGTCCAAGTGATAGATTCCAGATTCAAAAATAGAAATTAATCTTAATTTACTCACATATTTACTGATGTGCTGCTTAAAGATGAGAAATATTTGTTGGAAAAACTTTATTTCCTCAGTACTAATCTTTATTGAACCATAATGAATACCATTTCTATGGCATTCAATAGGAAGGTTAAATATACATAAGCACACCAAAATAATTGAAATCTCTGATTTTAGTCAATACTTTCTTCTTCTTCTTCCCATTTCCCCTCTCCCTTTCTCAAATGCAGCAAAACAAAGCTAAGGAATGGCCCATACAAGTACCTGAGTCTGGGAGTCAAGAGAGGAGCACTGTCACCTAGTGTAGGTTGGACGGCACCCAAGACAATGCACTTCACACTTGCATCCTTCTGTGTGGAATGAACAGATGGACAGCAACATGCTTCTGATTTAGCCCCTACTCTTCAAAGTGAAAACACGTGGGTCAGAATTGCCTGACATCTTCCTAAGGAGGAATTTGAATAGGTCCCAGTGTGTTTCACTTCATCCAGAAATTTTCTCTAGATTTTCAAAGACCCTGGAGAACACCCACACAGTGGGACTAGGAGCCAGCAGGAAAATTAATCCACTTTCTCTTTGGACATCTGCTCCCAGGAGAAGCCCACCTCCTTTGTTTCCAAGGCTTTGGTTCTTGTTGTCTCCATTGTGCCTGGGCAAGACACAGCGCTATCATGCTTCCAACCACAACCACCAAGCACTATCACAACCTGTCTGGCCAACAGCCCGCAGCCAGACCTAATCCTCACCCTGACTGGAATAATCCCCCATGTGCCTCTGTCACTGCTCATGGTGGTGATAGAGACTGACAACACTCCATTAGCTTTCATTCACGTATTTCACAGAGAGTTTCCTGTTTTTCTTGGGAGGGGCCCATGGAATTTTGCTTCAGCAAATGGTACTCCATCCAAACCAGACTTGCCTGTTTAGAGAACAGAAGAGTTCCACATGCAGTTTCTGCCTTTCTTATTTCTGAAGGATTCCCTGAAGCTTTTGTCAGAGTAATAATGAATTTGAGGATAGCATTAAACATTGAACTCAGTCTCTTGCCACATTATTATAATTGGTTCAAAGCCATGAAGATAGTAGTGGCATTCCCCACCCCCCATTTATAATCATTTTGCAAATTAATGATATTTAGAAGGGAAAAGACCCAAGATACCAGGTTATGCTGAGTAAAAATAAAACCCCTAAGTAGAGGCACAGGTTGGTTATAAGCCTTGTAAGTATACATTTTAGTATCAGCTTTTTTGACTTCCTTTTGTTTGACTTTCTTTCTCTACCGATGGTAATTTTTTCTTTATGTACTGTTTTTCAATCCTGGAAATCATGTTATTTCAAAGTAATTATTTGAACACGAGCTTGAAAATCTCTGACACGTCTTTTTTGTGTCATACTAGGCTCATTCAGTCTTTTTATAAATTATGTAGTTGTCCACCTTAACACTTCAATATTTGAATTGTATCAAAAACTGTAGAATAAAAGAAAATCATAAAAATATCCCTACACAGATGACTGCCTTGAGTTATATTTTTCTCAACTTTCACTCGTCTAACACAAGTGAAAGAGCCTTGGGGGAAATGAAATCCTCAGGAGGCAGAAAGTATTTCAGAAGGTAAAAGTAGGACTTAGCTAAAAAATAATAATAATAATAAAGGAATTGAACAAAATGTTGCTAAATAATAAGAAATTAGTTTTGTAAGAACTTCGGTATTCATATAAAGAAATAGTCTTTTATCTTATTTAAATAAGGGTAAATACCTCTAAAATCATGTCCCAATAATGATTTACATAGATGAAAAAGAGATAACAGTAACTTAAAAGGCTATTTTATGAAATGGAATTACTTCCTCTGATTTGAAGCCACCTCATGGAAGTAACTGGTTACATATCAGCATGAGCAGTTGTTTAGTCAAACATGTTGCACAGGATGGATTAGGACATTGAAAGACATGAGATTACCCTCTCTAGATAAATGACTCCTTTCCCCGGAGCTCCACTTCTACCAAAATTTCAATTATTTGAAGTCTATGGGTGAAGTATGAAGTTGCATGATGAAAACTGCAGAAACAAGAGACAGATTTGAAACATTGTTTTCTAAAGACAAAATTTACAACACAAAATTTAGGCTGGACTGGATGGTTTCCTATCAACTAAGGCCTATCTAAGATTTAAATAGTGTAAGGTCTTGACAATGCATCAGAAAAAATTATAATAATCCAAAGAAAAAGGCAATAATTCCATGGGAGAGAAACATAAAAAAAAACAAAAAAAACCCTAATACAGAGAAGAAAACACAACTGTAGCGATCTTTGTTTAACTTGATGGAGGTTTGGGCTCACAATTGAACACATATTCTCTTCATTTCTTTACACCCTCTGTGTTGTTTAACTGTCCTTATTAAGGTAATTCAACTCCAACATCAAAAGTTAAAGTTTTGCTCTCTCTGCAGGGGAATCTCATCATCTCTGCTAATGGTAGAACAATCATAATCTCTGTCATTTTGTGGATCACAGTGTGTGTGTGTGCACATGCACACATGTTGGGTTGGGGAAGTCAGAATTTAGCATGACCACTGGAATTGTGTTAACTGTTTGGACAAGCCACAGACATCCCCCAAAAGGCAGTTTTTCCTAGTGTATTCATTTTCAAGAATTATAGTGTTCTTGAATGAAAAAATACAGAAAATTGTAAATGCTAGTGTCTTGCAGACACATCTTCAGAAAATAACTTTTCTTATCTTCATCTATTACTTTGTCTCTTATCTAATAATCGAAACTAGAATAATAATAGATATAATTTGTATCTAGATATTTATATTTTGAAAGTCCATATAGCTTGGATTACATAAAAAGAAATTTTATTAAACAACAGTTATCTTTAAGCATGAATAGTACGTATTTTCAGAATTGTATTGCCCTGCAAATGTAGACCTCACAAATGGGTTTATATAATTAATGGTATTACAGTTGTGATATATCTTGTATCATCCAACTATGTGCCCTAAATATAGAGGGCCATGAATCAGTATGACATATTAGTTATGACAAATCAAAAGAACACAAATTGTTCCAAAGTTGGTATGATTTTGAGACTTTTTGAAATCCTAGTAATGTTTCATTGAAGAAAAATGAAATAGGATTTGGAATTAGCTTGCATAATATTGCCGCCATGTTTCTAGAAAGGATTAACTTGAGTAGTCTTATGCTCAAATTGAGTCTATAGAGTTGTTTTATTTGTGATAACCAGGCTTCTGTACTTGAAGGTGATAAAATGCCACATAGGTGGTGTACATACGTTCTGGCAAACAGTAGAAATCAATTGTGCACCTGCTTTATTGCAGAGGATTTCCGTGTGTGTGTGTGTGTGTGTGTGTGTGTGTGTGTGTGTGTGTGTGCGCGCGCGCACGCAAAGGGAAAGTGTTTTCTAAACCTGGGAACGTCTCTATTTTTTTTCCTTTGATCTGCTCTTTGAAGTATTCACGTATTAAGCTCTGAGAAACATTTTCACGTATTTTCTTGTGTCCTGTAATAGCAACATAAAAAAGGAGACAGAAGATATGATTTCAACATAGTTCATTGTTATAACATGGGTTTCTTATTTGCTGTATAAAGAGTAAATAAAGACACACATTCCAGTGAATTGGTATTTATAATATACATAATTATGCCTTCAAGATAAAAATAAAATGAAGTTTTAACATATGCATTTGCCAGATGCACGTATATATTAAAGCTAAAAGAGGACCAACATTTATACTAAATATGTAAGTGTTTTTACCAAAAACCAAACAATTTGGAGAGCTCATATCATGCATGTGATAAGAAGGATATAATATTGGTATGGCTTATACCATGAGCAAATGTGGACAGTTAGAATATCTGTACCAAAACTACAAGATATAAAAGGTAAAATTAAGTTTTGGCAACAATTGTTAAATTTTCTTTTTGTTAATTTTATTTTGCTCTCTGTAACAATTTGAAGTTTGGTGAGGTTAACTTCAGAAATTTAACAAAATTCTCTATGTCATACTCAGGAGTGTTGGCTAATACAAAACACCTATGAAATTATATGTTTCATTTTAACAAGTTTTAGAATTTGAAAACTAGCACTAAGTATAAGACGAAATGAAAACAGGCCTGGCTTTACTAGGCTATATTCACTAATATATACAGATATTTGAGATGTCTGATTATTTTCCTATTTTTTCCTTTTTCTTAATTTCTGGTAAAAAGAAGGATTACTTCTTAAAAAGGTATTTGAATTTCCTCACCAGCTGCATTTGTCTTTTACATTTTTATTGGAAATTTTGATTTGCCATATATGGTCTTTGTGTGTGTGTGTGTGTGTGTGTGCACACCCATGCACGTGTGTGCAAGGATGACTTTTCTAACATTATGTTTTTAAATCTGACAAGGTCATATAAGCTGAAGAAAAAAAAGCAAAGGGTCATCAAAAGGGGAAAAATAACAGAACTACGGTGAAATGGCTCTCTGTCGGCCTCGGTATTGATTCAGAGTGTGTCAAAAGGGTCTTTTGTCGTGCCCCTACCACAGCATACTAATTTGCTAGATCAAGTCTGTCAGAATATCGACTGGAAGTAAAGAACTACAGTGGCAGCTTTTGTGTTTCCTACAGCAGGGAGCCTGTGTGTGAAACAGGATTATCAGGGGGTCATGAAGAGAGTCAAAGGATGTCCATCACTTCCATTCTGGTAATGCAAGGGGGCGGGCGCCTGGGTGTGATTAAGATGTAGGAGACGGGAGGCATAGCGGTGAACAAATCAGAAACACACACATGCAAATCAGGCTGGCTTGCTGTTAACCACATATTTTTAATGAAAAATTCAATAGCAGACCAAACAAATATCTAAACAGCTGCATTCAGCTAACATAGCAAATGGCCTATTCAACATCTTCTCTTGAGAAGCAAATATACAAAACATGGAAATGCTTATCAGGTTTGCATTTTTCTTTAAATATCCCTTTGCAATCTACAAGTGTTTCTTCTGCAATCTGTGTGCTCCTGGCACAACTATCAGACTATTAAATATCAATTTGGATTTTTTTAAAAATAAAATAAGATACAGTATTTACCAGGTCCCAGCTCAGCCTCACCATAGCCCTTGGTATTATAGGATTTTGGCTTGGATCTTGTCACTGGCTTTGTTGCATTAGCAAAATAGCTTCCTTGAGAGAAAAAAAAATGTGTGATGGAAAATTCATAGCTCTGTGAGAATATGATGCCTGAGAAGAGGCTTTGGAATTGTAATAGAACAGTAAATATATCAATATTTTGTATACGACATAGGTAAATGATGATGTAAGAATTTTTCATAACAGAAGCTAAGGGCTTTTTTTTTTATCACCTTTATTTCTACTTCCTTAGCACTCTGCATTACGTATTTATTCCCTCATTCAAGAAATGCTGCTTTAAGTTCCTACTGTCTTCCAGGTGCTGGCTATATTCTGGGGGTACAGAAATGACTAAGACAAGTGCTCTGGCTTTAAGGTTCAGTGATCATATGGAGGGATATTTATATTTGCAATGTAGTTGATTTCCATGTCACAATATAGACAAAATATCAAAGAAGGGCTGGTATGCCACCAGATAGTTTTTGGAAGTTTGTTGATTGGCCCTGCCTTTAATAAGCCAGCAGCTGGGAGGAAGCCAGTGTAAACTTGGAAAGTTCCAGGCTGCATTGTTAGCAAAGACAGTTCTAGCTCACTTTATAGAAGGGGAATAAGACCTACTGGTAGCAAAGACTTGTCTTCCATCCAAAGCATCTAAACAAAGGCAACATAAATCTGAAGACCTCTGGCTCCTATTTCCCTTAACTTTACCGTTTAGGGGCTGAATTTAGCTGAGAGCTACTGCATAAAACAGCCTCTTCCTCCCCTTTTCCAGTTCATGTTAGAGAAGCTTCTGGGTGTGACTGTGGTGAACAGGCCTTTAGCTAGTCGATATTTAATAATGCAGGAGGCAGAGACCTGACTTAATGTGCCCTTCAGAGGGTGCCTATTATTTTATTGGTTTGTTTTCCTCTTAATTCACCTTACCTTTGCCCCCCCCAAGTCACTCATTCTCAGCCCTCCCTGCCAGCACTTTTCCTCTCTCTCCTAACCATGCAAAGCTGGAGGCCCTGGGTTCTTATATCCTCTCTGTCATAACCGTATCTCTTTATGATTGTCTTCACTGCTATGACTCTACATGCCCTTTATAAACTCAAGACATCCAGTTGTGTCTCTGGTCCAGGTAACACCTCATAGGGACCTTAACTTCATGGATCCAAAACCTATTTTTCTCCCAGTCTTCCTCATCTTAGTAAATGTATCACCAAGTATGTATTCTGTTGCTAAAGCCACTGAAAATTGTAAAGGTGGTATGGGGGAAGATTCATGCTTGATTCTGCAAATTTCCTCACCCGCACAGAGCAGAGGCAATCCATCAACAAGTGCTGAAAGTTTTACCTCCAATGTATATCTTCGATGTGTCCATTTTTCTCTTACTCCACTACCACTACCCAGGTTGAAATATCAACTCTCAACCGTGTTACTGCAAGAGCCTCCTAACTGGTCTCCCAGTATTTATTCTTGCCCGTCCATAATCCAGTTTTCAATTCTCTTTTCAAAACACCTAAAAAACATTTGTATCTAATATCTTTGTTTTGCCATCACCTAATAGGCCTCTTCAGTGAGCTTCTACCCCTAGATTTCTACCAACATAAAGCCTAGTTTGATATACACGATACTACTTCACTGCAGCCAAATACTGCCTGATTATTGTATGCACCCAGTCTCAAATGTATATCACTAAATAATAATAATAATAATAATAAAGCATTGAGTTCCTACCATGTGCAAGGGATAGTTCTAGGTGATTTTCTTGTATGAACTCACCTTATCAGATAGTTATATTATTATTTCTATCTTATAAATGAAGAAACCCAGGTACAGAGAAGTTAAATAATAAGCTTAAGGTAACTGGTAAATGGTTTACAAAGGGTATGTCTCATATTTTGGTAACATACATAGTGCAGAATAGATTAGTAAATTAATACTTTTAGAACAAAATTGCAATAGAAATGAAGATAATTCATAGGCTTATGTTATATCTTTCTGTTCCTAACCATTCTTTAGGCATCCACTAAAGAAAACATATTAAAAAGAAAAATATCAAACAGATGAAGTCACACCAACTTCTTTCAGATCAGTTCACAAAACATTTTTACTTTATCTTGTTAAGAATTCTTAAGGAGTTCTGCAGAGACCACACACCACACAGCGCCAGTGTACAACTGAGCAGGTAGGCTTCGCCACCAATGGACCCAATCCCCAGCCTGGCCAAGTGTGTGCTGACCAGAGAGGAACCCCCTTGGAGAAGCCTGAGTCCCATGGAGACCACACACCCCGCAGTGCCAGCGCACAACTGAGCAGGTAGGCCTCACCATCACTGGACCCCATCCCCAGTCCGGCCGAACAGAGAGGCACATCCTCGAAGAGGCCCGACACCTGAGAGAACCACACACCTGAAGCACCAGCAGGTGACCGAGCAGACACTGAGACAGCCATGCCAAATTGGCAGCCCCGGCAGTATGCTAGCCAGACAATAGTGTCGAACCAGTGGACCATGAAATCCCTTGCCACAATGACTAAACATCAAAGGAAAGATAACAGAAATATGAAAAATCAAGAAAGTACACCACCAAAGGGTACTAACTCTCAAGCTCTAGGTCCTATAGAAAAAGAAGCCCTTGAAATGTCTGACAAGGAATTTTGAGTAATAATTCTAAGGAAACTAAATGAGATACAAGAAAACTCAGCTAGACAACATGATGAAATGAGGAAAAGTATACAGGACCTGAAAGAAGAAATGTACAAGGAAATCAATGCCCCAAAAAAGAATGTAGCAGAGCTTGCTGAGCTGAAGAATTCATTCAATGAAATAAAAACACAACAGAGAGTTTAACCAGCAGGCTTGCAGAAGCAGAAGAGAGAACTTCTGACCTTGAAGATGCACTGCTTGAAATAACAAGCAGACAAAAAAAGAAAAAAGAATTAAAAACATTGAAGAAAATCTAAGAGAGATATGAGACAACCTTAAGTGCTCAATTATCTGAGTCATGGGTATTCCAGAAGGGGAGGAAAAAGGAGATTGCATTGAAAACATTTTCAACAAAATAGTGGCAGAAAACCTCCCAGGTATACGAAAAGACACAGGTCTTCAGATTCAGGAAGCTCAAAGATCCCCAAATGTATTCAACCCAAAAAGGTCTTCTCCAAGACATATTGTAGTCAAACTGGCAAAATTCAAAGACAAAAAGAGAATCTTAAAAGCTGCAAAAGAGAAGCATCAAATCATCTATAAGAGAGCCCCAATCAGACTAACATCAGACTTTTCATCACAAACCCTAAAAGCCAGAAAGGAATGGGATGACATCTTCAAAATACTAAAAGACAGAGATTGCCAGCCAAGAATACTCTACCCCGTAAGGCTATCCTTTCAAAATGAAGGGCAAATAGTATATTTCTCAGAAAAACAAAGACTACAGGAATTCACTACCACATGACCACCCTTAAAAGAAATTCTCAAGGGAGGACTGGGTTTGGTACCTGAAAAATAATTACTACTGCCATAAAAACTTGAGAAAAATCAAAACCCACTAGTAAAATTAAAATGTCAACAATGAAGAGGAAAAAAAAGCTTATCTACAATCCAAGAAACCAATAAATACAGAAGACAAACAGTAAATCAGAAAGAAAGGAACAAAAGACACGTAAGACATCCAAACAAAAATCAGTAAAATGCTAGGAGTAAATCAACACTTTTCAGTAACAACTCTTAATGTAAAGGGATTAAATTCCCCACTCAAAAGACACAGACTGGCTGACTGGATTAAAAAGGAGGACCCAACTATATGCTGCCTTCAAGAGACCCACCTCACCTATAAAGACTCAGATAGACTAAGAATGAAAAGATGGAAAAAGATTTACCATGCAAACAGAAATAAAAAATTAGCTGGAGTAGTTATTCTTATATCTGATAAAATAGACTTTAAAAACCATAAAAAGAGATAATGAGAGCCACTACATAAAAGGATTCATCCATCAGGAAGACATAACAATCATAAATAAAGATGCACCCAATGTCAGAGCAGCCAGATTTATAAAGCAAATTCTATTAGAACTAAAGAAAGAAATAGACACTAATACCATAATAGCAAGGGACCTGAACACCCCACTGTCAATATTGAACAGATCATCTAGGCAAAGAATCAGCAGAGAAACACAAGATGTAAACAACATACTAGACCAACTGGACTTGGCAGATATCTACAGAGCATTCCATCCAACAACCTCAGAATATTCATTCTTCTCATCAGCACATGGATCATTCTCCAGGATAAATCACATGTTAGGTCACAAATCAAGTCTCAACAAATTCAAAATAATTGGAATTATCCCATGTATTTTTTCAGACCACAATGGATTAAAATTAGAAATCAATAACAAACGAAATTCTGGAAACTATACAAACACATGGAAATTAAACAGCATTCTACTTAATGAAATATGGGTCCAAGAAGAAATCAAAAAGGAAATCAAAAAATTTATTGAAACTAATGAAAACAACGATACATCATACCAAAACCTGTGGGATATGGCAAAAGCAATACTAAGGGGGATATTTATCACATTAAGTGCTTACTTCAGAAGAATGGAAAGATGGCAAGTGAACAACCTAATACTTCACCTTAAAGAACTAGAAAAACAAGAACAATCCAAACCCAAAGTTAGCAGATGGAAAGAAATCATTAAGATCAGAGCAGAACTTAATGATATTGAAATCCAAAAAAAAAAAAACAATACAAAAGATCAATGAATCAAAAAGTAGGTTTTTTGAAAAGATAAATAAAATTGACAAACCATTGGCATGGCTAACTAAAAAAAAAAAAGAGAGAAGACCCAAATAACAAAACTTACAAATGAAAAAGCTGATATTACAACTGATACATCTGAAATACAAGGAATCATTAGAGAATATGATAAATAACTATAAGCCAACAAATTTGAAAATCTGGAGGAAATGGATAAATTTATGGACAGACACAAACTACCAAAACTGAGCCAAGAAGATGAGGAAATCTGAACAGACCAATAACAATAAAAGAGATTGAAGCTGTTATCAGAAGGCTCCCAACAAAGAAAAGCCCAGGACCAGATGGATTCACAGCAGAATTCTACCAAATATTCAAAGAGGAATTGACACCAATTCTCTACAAACTATTCCAAAGGATTGAAACAGGGGCAATTCTCCCAAACACATTCTATGAAGCAAACATCACCCTGATACCATAACCAGGTAAAGATACAACTGAAAAAGAAAACTACAGGCCAATATCCTTGATGAATATAGATGCAAAAATACTCAATAAAATACTAACTAACAGAATACAGCAACACATGTTTAAAATTATACACCATGATCAAGTGGGAGTCATCCCGGGGATGCAAGGTTGGTTCAACATATGCAAATCAAAGGGCCGGCCCGTGGCTCACTCGGTAGAGTGCGGTGCTGATAACATATGCAAATCAATAAATGTGATACACCATATTAATAAAATAAAACACAAGGACCATATGATCATCTCTATAGATGCTGGAAAAGCATTTGATAAAATGCAACACTCGTTCATAATAACGACTCTCTACAAGTTAGGTATAGATGGAAATTATCTCAACATAATTAAAGCCATATATGATAAACCCACTGCCAATATCATTCTGAATGGGGAAAAGCTGAAAGCTTTTCCTTTAAGAACAGGAACTAGACAAGGATACCCACTATCACCACTCCTATTCAACATAGTGCTGGAAGTACTAGCCAGAGCAATCAGAAGGGAAGGAAATAAAGGGCATCCAGATTGGAAAAGATGAAATCAAACTGTCCCTGTCTCCAGATGACATATCCTATATATCGAACAGCCTAAAGCCTCTACAAAAAAACTCTTGGAGTTGATAAATGATTTCAGCAAAGTTGCAGGATACAAAATTAATACAGAAAAATCATTAGCATTTCTATTCTCCAATAGTGAATATGCAGAAAGAGAAATCAAGAAAACTTGCCCATTTACAATAGTCACCAAAAAAATAAAATACTTAGGAATAGAGTTAACCAAGGGTGTGAAAAATCTCTAAAATGAGAACTACAAACCACTGCTGAGAGAAATTAAAGAGGACAGGAGAAGATGGAAGGATATCCCATGCTCTTGGATTGGAAGAATCAACATTGTGAAAATGTCCATACTACCCAAAGTGACATACAAATTCAATGCAATCCCCATCAAAATTCCAAAGACATTTTTCTCAGAAATGGAAAAAACTATCCAGACATTTATATGGAATAACAAAAGACCATGCATAGCCAAAGCAATGCTGAGCAAAAAAAAAAAATAAAGCTGGAGGTATAACACTACTTTAAACTATACTACAAAGTTATAATAACCAAAACAGCACGGTACTGGCATAAAAGCAGAAACACTGAACAATGGAATAGAATAGAGAGTCCAGAAATCAACCCACACACCTACAGCCATCTTATCTTTGACAAAGGCACCAAGCCTATACACTGGGGAAGAGACTGCCTCTTCAGGAAATGGTGCTAGGATAACTGGATATCTATATGCAGAAGAATGAAACTAGACCCATACCTCTCACCATATTCTAAAGTCAACTAAAATGGATTAAAGAATTTAATATACACCCTGAAACAATAAAACTTCTTAAAGAAAACATAGGAGAAACACTTCAGGAAGTAGGACTGGACACAGACTTCATGAATATGACCCCAAAAGCATAAGCAAGCAAAGGAAAAATAAACAAATGGGATTATATCAAACTAAAAAGCTTCTGCACAGCAAAAGAAACAATTAACAGAGTTAAAAGACAACCAACAGAGTGGGAGAAAATATTTGCAAAATATACATCTGACAAAGGATTAATATCCAGAATATATAAGGAACTCAAACAACTTTACAAGAAGAAAACAAGCAACCCAATTAAAAAATGGGCAAAAGAGCTAAGTAGGCATTTCTCTAAGGAAGATATCCAAATGGCCAACAGACATATGAAAAAATGCTCAACATCACTCAGCATCCGGGAAATGCAAATCAAAACCACACTGAGATACCATATAACCCCAGTTAGGATGGCTAAAATCCAAAAGACTCTGAACGATAAATGCTGGCGAGGTTGTGGACAAAAAGGAACTCTCATACATTGTTGGTGGGACTGCAAAATGGTGCAGCCTCTATGGAAAATGGTATGGAGGTTCCTCAAACAATTGCAGATAGATCTACCATACGACCCAGCTATCCCACTGTTGGGAATATACCCAGAGGAATGGAAATCATCAAGTCGAAGGTATACCTGTTCCCCAATGTTCATCGCAGCACTCTTTACAATAGGTACGAGTTGGAACCAGCCCAAATGTCCATCATCAGATGAGTGGATACGGAAAATGTGGTATATCTACACAATGGAATACTACTCAACTATAAAAACGAATGAAATACTGCCATTTGCAACAACATGGATGGACCTAGAGAGAATTATATTAAGTGAAATGATTCAGGCACAGAAAGAGAAATATCACATGTTCTCACTTATTTGTGGGAGCTAGAAAATAATAAATACACAAATAAACTGGGGGGCTAGGGCAGGGAAGAAGACACAACAATTACAATTCCTTCAAGTTGATATGACAAGCGAACAGGTATGAGGTTGTTGGGAGAAAGGGTGAGAGGGAAAAGGGAAGAAGATTTCAGTAATGGGCCACAATAATCAACCACATTGTATATTGACAAAATAAAGTAAAATTTAAAAATAAATAAATAAAAGCAAAAAAAATAGATATTAAAATACCTCAGGACATTAAGCAATTCAGTTTTGAAGTCTTCCACCAGTTTCTGAATTTGCTTACGTTTTTATCTTTGTTTTATGTTTTTACTATGTTTAAGCTCATTTTAAAGGAAAACCTATAGAAATAATAAAAAACAAACTAAACATTCAAGTGATCATTTGGTACCAAGACAGATATGTATACAAACAGGCTAAACAGCTTAGAAATTTCCCCGGACAAAAATGAAAGTGCCATTGATCTAAACGACCTTTAGGTTCAGCTGGGATATAAGAGGGAAATGGCTGAATGTATAGGATCTGGAGAGGAAAGTATTTTTCATGATTCCCTAAAGCTATGGAAGAAGAAATGCTACTCAGTCATGTGGAAAAAGCCTGGCCCTTCCAGCTGTGAGATGACACTGCCTTCTGTAGCCCCCACCTCCCCCACCAAGTTAGAAGAGTCATGGTGATGACAGCATACGGGGCAGGGGGGGGAGAAATACACACACACACACACACACACACACACACACACACACACACACACATGTCCTGTAGAGAGAGAGAGATAAATATTTATTTATGAATAAATGTAAATTGTTGGAAAAATAAGATAATAAATTATAGTATATTCAATAAAGCTCACTCAATGCCTATAAACTGTTATCAATTTAGACTGAATAACTTTAGTCAGAATCATGCTGGTTTCATGCCATTTAAACCAATATTTTAATGTGAACTAAAATCCAAAGTGGTGTTTTATTTAAGAGGTTGAGGTTTTGTTCTTTTCTTTTTAATCACAGTGAATAAGATTAGATAAGATTAGAAGTTTTTCTTGGTTTTTTTCAAATGTACTTCATCATTTCCTATCATCATGAATCATTAACTCTGTTGGAATGTTTACAAAAATCGAATACACTATATCTCAGTTGAGAACATTTTCTAAAAGTTAGCTTTCAATTTAAGAGGTCCCCTGAACAGATGTGTGATTGTCATTAAAAATCTTATTAATTTTAAAATACGAAAGTTCTTTGGTCATGCCATGCTCTCAAACTGACTTTCCAAATGTTTATCCATATTCCCATGAGTTAATGGAAAATGTTTGTGAAGAGAAGGAAAATCCAGGCACACACTGAACTTCCATTTGTGAGAGCAAGTTAGGTTCTGAGAATCAATCCCCTCTGAAAGGAGATCAAAGCCACACGACTCAACACATGTTTGTGATATCTAATTTATATCAGGACTAGATGAATCCAGATGCACATTGGGACCTACATCTTGAACTACTTGCCAAATGTTTGAGAGTTAATAAAATCTAAACTCCACCTGGCATCTTTAGGTTAATTTTAAAGCAATCATTATTCCCCAGGAAACTGAAAACATGTGTTTCTGATTTGTTCACACTTAAGTCATCAAAACATTATTTTGCAAAAGGATTTTGATATGCAAAAACATTTTGGATGCTCTTTTTCCTGGATGTGAGAAATCTGGTTTTGCCTAAGGAATCTGGCTAATTCCTCTTTTAGGATAGGCTTCTGTGGTCATGATGAGGTAGTAGGTGCATTAGGTAACAACAGCCAGCAGCCCGGTTAGTGGCAGGTTGTTTATCCTTCTGCATCAAACGCCCAACCTCTTTTCAAAGGAAGATATACAAATGGCCAACAGGTACTTGAAAAAATATTCAATATCACTAATCATCAGGGAAATGCAAATTAAAACCACACTGAGATATCATCTTACCCCAGTTAGACTGGCTATAATCAAAAAGACTGAGAATAACAAATGCTGCTGAGGGTGTGGAGAAAGGGGAATCCTCCTACACTGTACGTGGGACTGTAAATTTGTACAGCCGTTATGGAAAACAGTGTGGGAGTTTCTCAAACAACTACAGATAGATCTACCATATAACACTGTAGTCCCACTTCGTGGTATATATTCAAAGGAATGGAAATCATCATGTCAAAGACATACATGCACTCCCATGTTCATTGCAGCTCTGTTTACTTTCAATAGCCAAGATACGGAACCAACCTAAATGTCCATCGATGGATGATTGGATAAGGACAATGTGGTACATATACACAATGGAATACTACTCAGCCATAGAAAAGAATGAAATTCTGCCATTCACAGCAACATGGATAAGCTTGGAGGAAATTATGTTAAGTGAAATAAACCAGGCTCAGAGAGAAAAATATCACATGTCCTCATGATAAGTGGGAGCTAAGAGATTAAGAAAGAAGGAAAGGAAGACCACAGTAGTGTGTTGGACTTGCAGAGGGAGAGAACAGACCTAGGGTCAGTGGGGATGGGGGTAGAGGTGGGGAGAGATTGGATGGGGACACAGGGAATAACTGCAAATTGTGGTGCTGGGCATGCTGATAGTATTGATCTGATCATCACATCATCGCATCACATCATATTGATCTGACCACGGGCACAGGTGCTAATGGTCAGCTCTCTGCCCCATGAATATGAATAATCAATAATAATTAAAAAAAAAAAAAAACGCCCGACCTCTACTACCTCTTTCTAATCGAGAAAAAAACAAAATGCTCCCTCTTCCTCAGCACACGGTGTCATCGATGAGGAAATATTTCCACGTGCTAGTGGAGAGAGATGAGCTTAGTTGTTGTTTGAATTTGTCCACCTAGCAGCTCTGAGACTTTTGAGAAGACTCTTAACCTCTTTGGGCCTTGTCTACCTCGTCTGCAAAATTTTAGTAAGAAATGTTATCAATTATTACAGAAACGAGGCTGAAGACTTTCCTAGCAACTTTATTCCTACAAAACATTTGTAAAATACTCTGAGTGCTCTAAAGCACAGTTCCAGATGTGGTAGGAAGAAGCAAAAAGGATAATGGATATGCCTGTTTTTAATTAAAATATATATATAAGAACAGAGAAAATCTTATTTTTAAAAACCTCCATTAAATAAACCAGAAAATTAACAGTGTGTTTTAATCCAGATTCCAAGGAATTCTGTCTCCTAAAATATTATTAGGTCTCCCTAATCCTGCATTCACCCTTGCCTTGATCCCTCTATAGTCTAGCCTCCAGACAGCAGCCTTTAAAAAAGAAATCACATTATGTGACTCTCGTGCATAAACATCCCAATGGCTTCTCATTTTACTCAAAGAAAAAATTGCATGCCCCTACCACAGCCTAGGATAAGGTCCTGCCAGATCTGGGCACTGCCCCCTGCCTGACCTCATCTCCTCCTCTGTGCACTGCTCCCTAGATGTATTCAGGGTCTTTGCTCTTGCCGCTCCCTCTGTCTGCAATGCTCTCCTTCTAGACAACCCCATGGCTCACTCCTTCCCTTCATTTGAATCTACACTCAAATGGTATCTGCCCCATGGGGTACTTCCCAACAACTGTAAGTCAGAAAGCATCTCATGGTACTAGCTATTCCCTTATTCTGGTTTGCTTTTCTTCAAGCCTTTTTTACTCCTTGATATCATATCTATTGGGCATTTTGTGGACTTTGTTCTGCATTCCTAGCACCTATAAACATTGACTCATAATCAATAAGTGTTTGTTGAATAAATGAATAAAAAAGTACACATTTTAAAAAATAGACTTCTCTTAGAGCAGTTTTAAGCTTACAGCAAAACTGAGCAAAATTTACAGTGATTTTCCCTATACCCCCTACTCCTGCACATGCATAGCCTCCCCCGTTTTCAACATCCCCCACCAAAGTGATAGGTACATTTTTTACAATTGATGAACCTACACTGACACATTATCACCCAGAGACATATTTTATATTAGAATTGATTCTTAGGCCTGGACAAATGTTTAATGACATGTATCCACTGTTATAGTGTCACTGCCCTAAAAATTCTGTGTTCCACCTCTTACTTCTTCTCTGCCTCCTAACTCCTGGAAACCACTGATATTTACTGTGTCAAAAGGTACATTTTTTTTTTTTTTTTTTTTGCCTTTTTTTGTGACCGGCCACACTGTGCTCAGCCAGTGAGCGCACCGGCCATCCTTATATAGGATCCGAACCCGCAGCGGGAGCGCTGCTGTGCTCCCAGCGCCGCACTCTCCCGAGTGCGCCACGGGCTCGGCCCAAAAGGTACACTTTTTATGTACATGTTATTGAATAACTTCGAGTAAATTCTACCAATTTGTATAACCTCCAGTGGCACATACAATAACCATTTTTATTGCACTCTCAACAACACTGGGTTATTAATCTAATTTTAGAGGGGATGCTTATATATAATTTTTAATAGAAAGCAAATGTTTATGACTAATAAATATTCTTTGGATATTAGTCTTTCTTTTTATATCTATGTCCATGCCATTATAAGTGAGGTGCACATCTTTTAAAAATTAATTTGTCATTACTATTTTACATTAAAAATATTAATGGTTTGACTGTCATATATGCAGCATTGTTTTCCAGTTTGTTTTGTGAATACATTAATATGCTACTTTAAAAAAAATTGTTGTATGAAATCTAACAATCTTATTATTATAACTCTTCCTTTGCTAATAAATGAACATTTTAATTATAGTTTCTTTTGGTTCCTTATAGTTCCATTAAAACATAAATGTTTTAAAGCAATGGGCTATTTTTAATGTTCTAGTTTTACTTTGCAGATAATTGATCCTTTCATGGACCAGAAATAACTGTAGTGAATGCTCATGAAGTAACTTAAGAGTAAATTATTTCAAATATAATTGGTTTATCTCAAAGGGTACTTTAACTGAGAAAGTGTATTTTTAAGCTTTGCAAAATATTCCATTCCAGAGGTTTTCCATGTTTCAACTGGTCAAGTTCAATCGTTTATTGATTATAGAAAAGTATTTTGTCCCAAATTCATATTTAAAGTTTAGATTCATTCACCCTATCTTAGAAGAGATTAACAACTCATTTTAGAATCCATTTAATTTACATATTCTGCAGGTATTACTACTTCAAATATTAAATTCATGATCTTATTAACTTCTTTTATTTTTCTTAAATTTACTTTGGTTACTTTCTAATATCTTTTGTATTTTAAGATGTCCCTCATTTATGGACTTAAAAATTCATTCACTTATACAACAAACATTTATGGAACACCTACCACACGCAAAGCATTCTGCCAGACACTCTAGAGGATTCAAAAGGAATTAGATGTTGCCTCTGTCCACACAAAATTTACAACCTATTTGGCAAAAGAAAACAATATACAAGATTGAAAATTAAGTTAGCGTGCCCTGTGAGTTGAAAGACAGAACATTAGTTATGTCTGGGTATAGGATGAGGAAACACTTTATGGAGGAGGGGACTTCAGGCTGAGATTTCAAAGAAGAATTTCTGGATATGCAGAGGGAAAAGAGAAGGGGATTCTAGGAAAAAGCAACAGCATAAACAAAAAGCACAAAGTTGAAAAGCACATAGATATTTACTAAATGCTTATAAAATATCAAACTTTCTGGTAGGCACTGAAAAGCAATGTCTTTAGGGGCATGTTAAAGAATTACAGTATCATGTCAGGCCAAGTATTTGAAATATTAACTTATAGCAATCAATATTGATTGAATACTTATGTTGTGCTAAGTAGATATGATCTTGTTACATCCCAACAACACTATGAGATGGGAACTATTATTATCTCCATTTTACCAATGTGAAAACTGGAGTACAGAAAGATTAAGTAATTTTCCCAAGTTCACTCAGCTAAAAAGTGGTGAAGCCAGAATCCAAACCCAGGGAGAATGTTTTCAAAGACAATTACTAACTAAACCAAAACTGCCTCAATGGAGGTAGATGATAAGAGGTGGAGAAGCATCAAAGTTTTCTGAATAGTTGAATAATATTGACCCAAACTAGGGTATGAGAAATTTATTCAAAAGCAGTGTTTAGGAAAGTTTAAAGAGAGAAAGAAATTAAAAGCCTAGAAATCAGTTCAAAGGCTTTCAAAGTAGTCTGGGGGAAAAGAGTCATGGAGACCTCAACCTAGATATATTGATCATGGCCATAGAAGAACTGACAACAGCTTGGAGCAAATTTAAAGAGTAAAATTGATGGTGTTATCAACCTGTTGGATGTGGAGACAAGAGAAAGAGTAGAATCAACAACGAGTACGAGTTTAATCCTAAATGACAGAGAATATGGTTTTTCTTTACAAAAATAGACATCCCGGATAGAGGTGCAGGCCTGGGAAGAAGATTAATGATTGATCGAAGTTTGACATCTCCACTGAAAGATGTAAACGTAGTCAGCTGGAAATGTAGCAAATAAACTGTGGAAATTGCATGGTTGAATATAAAACTTTGGGAATAATCCTCAAAGCCTTTCCTTGACAATTAATAAAATATACAAGAAGAAACAAAAAGGCCAAAAAGTGCCTGGAATGCCATGTTTAGAGCAAAGCAGAAGACAGCCAGGGAAAGATTATTTGGAAGGTGCAAAAAAAAAAATTGTCAAGAAAACCAAGAGACAAGAAAATTTCAAAAAAGATCAACAGGAATGCTGGAAAAGCTGTAAAAAGGTTTCATGGCACTGAGGATTTATTTTTTGTGTGTGTGACACCTGTAAGCCTTTTGAGAGTGTTACCGGCAGTGTTAGTAGAATAGTGCCAGCAAAAGCTAGATGGCAAAGGATAAAATGCAGCATGGTTGTTAAAGACGAAGCAATGTAGAAGGCAACATATCACTGGAGAAATGTGGTAGCACAGGAAAAGGCTAGTGGAGGAAGGTTGTGGCAGAATCAAAGGGAAAGGCATTTTAATGATGGAGAGTGCTGTGGATTGATCAAATTGTATCCCCAAAAGTTCATATATTTGAAGCTTAATTTCCCCCGTAACTGACAGTGGGAAATCCTATTGTGGTAATTGAAAGGCGCGGCCTTGAAGAGGTGATTAGATTGTAGGACCATGCAGTAGTGAATAGGTTAATGATGGTGGTCAGGGGCATGGTTCTGAGGGCTTTAAAAGGAGAGCAAGGGAGGTCTCTCTCTCTCTGCTCCAACATTTTCTGCCATGTGAGACCCCTGCGTTGCTGTGAAGCCACCACCACAGAAGACCCTCACCAGATGTGTCCACTGGACTTTGGACTTCCCAGCCTCTGTAAACATAAGCAATAAATTTTGTTTTCTTACAAATTACTCAGTTCCAGGTACGTGGTTAAAAGCAACAGAAACAGACTAACACAGAGAGTTTGGAGACTTGTAGATGATGAGAGGAACAATAGAAACGGGTGGTCTGAACATGGGGATGATAGCAGCCTTCACTGATGTCCTGCCATGTCTTAGATATTATAACAATTCACATAGAATTTTTTTCTTTTTCACAGTAACTTTAATAGGTCCCCTATAAGGCACCTTGAGGTTAAGAAACTTGCCCAGAGTCACACAGACAGGAAGGCGTGGGGCCACAGTGACAATCCAGAGCCCTTACCCACCACACATCACCTCCTTAGGCCGCTGGAGAAAGCCCAGGCAAGAGCAATGACAGATAGACAAATATGGTGAAGAAAAGGTACCAAAATATTAAGAAATATTGCTTTTTGGTAATGGGATCTAGGTACACGAGGGAAAAAGAAGGCATCCTCCTAGCTTTGATGTTATTTTTATTTTACACAGTGAACAGAATAGTAAACAATCTCAAGAGTAAAATGACAGCCTGAATTTAAATGATGAGATGTTTACTTTTAGTTCAAACTCCACCCTATCAGCTATATAAATAAATTTATTTTTGTACTATAAAAGAAATATCACACAAAGCTTAAACCATAATACTAAGAGGTAGGCTATGAAAAATAAAATCTTTTAAGAACCCTAGTCTAACTTCCAAAAAGTAATTTCTGGTGATAATTTTTATGTATTTTTTAGACATCTTTCTATCTATATATACATATAAGTGATGTGAATGTATGTGTGTGTGTGTAGATGTTTCTGTCTTGATTTTTAAAAAACGAAGAAATGTTTTCGAGAGTGTTTCACATCAACAGTTTTTCTGAACGGCTTCATAGTGGTCTCATATGCATGTACAATAATATATTTAGTCAATGCCTTATTACTGGACACTTACTCTTTGATGCTTTTCTTGTTATTAAAAAATATGACAATAAACTCTTCATCAAATTGTATGAGTATTTTTGTGGGAAAAATTCCTAGACTTGGAATCACATTTTAAATTTGTATAGATATTGCCAAATTTCTGTTCACAGAGGTTGTACTGATTTCCATTCTAAGAGACTGCTTATTAACCCAAATTCTTGCCAAATGCATGTGTTGCCAAACTTTTACATTTTTGATGATTGGATATGCATAAAATTGTATCATTTTAACTTACACTTCTAAAAATTAAGGGGGAGGTTGAACATTTTTCATGTATTTATAGGAACCACTGGATTTTATTTTTAATTATAGTAGCAAAAATATAAATATGCCTGCCAAAAAAGAAGAGGGGGAAAGAAAACTCCTATGAATTAAAAGAGGCCTGGGATAAAAAGAACAGCAAAAGAAATGACATAAGAGGGGAATGAACCTTAACCTATTGAGGTAGAAAGAGAGGAACTAGTTTCAGAGAAGCAGCGCATTCCTTTTTTCTGAGATGAGAGGAAAGGGCGAGAAGACTGACTAAAACAAAAGGATGGTTGTGAAGTGCAGAAGTACGAAAGTCAAGAGGATTGAAGCTAAATGACTTAGATGACTTCGAGCTTCTCAAGGTAGGACACAGAGGTGAGGCTATTAATTTATCTGACTTTAGTGTCTTTAAGTCTGGTCAGATCAGACAATTCTACCAACTCTGATTAAGCCAGTATCTGGATCCCATAAGGTACTGGGGGCGTTTCCCAGCATGTCTGGGTAATTTGGACATAATGAAGCAAGAAAGAGGCAGGTAACTGGAGTCGTGGTGAGAACCTCATGAGGGCCCAGGGTGACAGCGGAAGCCTGGAGTATATCAGAGGACGGATGGAGTTAAGCATCATGGGAGAGCTGAGAGCAAGCTCAGCTTGAGAGTGATAAAGTGGAGACAATGATATGGTTAGATTTTTTTTTCACAGTTCTTCATTTGCATGGATTAAACAAAAACTTTTGACAAAGTACATTTAACAGAGTTTATTGGAGCAAAGAACAATTCATGAATCAATCAGCGCTCAGAACCAGAAGGGGTTCAGAGAGCTTTGCTCAGTGGGCAATGAGTAATTTATAAACAGAACACAGAAGTAAAGTATAGAAATAGCTGGACTGGTTATTGCTAGGAATTTGCCTTATTTGAACATGGTCTGATTGGTTGGTTGCCTGTGATTGGCTGAAGATTGGCTTGCTTGTGAATGGCTGAGACCCAGTTATCTATTACAAAAATTAGACACTTAAATTAGGTTTCCATTTCTTTACATAGTAAGGTAGGTCTCATTTCCTTATGTAGGAACTCAAAATATGGAGACAACCTCAGGCCAGTGGCCTCCTGCTTATTTAGCAATGGATGAAGTCCTCATTTCTCTTATAAAGCCTCACATCTATTTTAGATATTCACAACTGGGCCACATTTCCAAGTGGAATCTTTGTATATCTGAAGAATGAAAACAGCTTTTCTCTGTTCATGAATTTTCAGATGCAAAGGGTATTGACACCTACGTGAACATCTGGTTGAAATTTAGCAGAAACTTCTGTTTAAACATAAGCCCTTTTAATTAATTTTATTTGTTCCCAAACATTGCACAAGCCTATGGGAAATGTAGTCAATGGACTATTCTTGAATGACTATACTGTCATACATATTTTGTAATTTGATAACTATAATTTCTATTTGGGGAATAATAATGTGCACATTAACATATTATATCCTTAAAGCGAGAAACATGAGTACAACATAATTGACCTGTATTTATCATACTACGCACTTACCATGTTTCAGCTACTCTGCAAGTCATTGGGACTTCAAGTCAATCAGTCACAGTCTCATTGTGGACAGAGCAAATAAATGCTAACTAATACTGGGTGTGAATTGTAAGAATTGATCTTTATAAAAATACATGGAATGTGTGACTTTCCCAGTCTCAGGAAAAATGTAAAGATTCCTGTGGAATTTGTCATTGAGCTAGAACTAAAGGATAATAAATCATTTTTTTAAGCACTAAAGACCAAATCCTCTCCTAATATAAATCACAGTGTGGTAGCTTCAACAAATGTACCACTGCACTAGGTACAAGATCTGAAGTTCATCGCTGGTGTAAAGCTAGGGCATATAGACTCCTCGAGTCTGTTGCACAGACTGGGTCACAAACCTTCCACACACAGGTCTGTGAGCTAGGTAATAGAAAAAAAAAGATCGTGGGAGCCGTGGGTATAGAAAAATGCATGGGCTTTATTCAGATCTAGAAGCAACTGTCCGAGTGGCTTTTCTGAGAGTTCTGAGAAGCACTATGGATCAGAGCTGTCAGTCTTTTATACTTAAGTCCACAACCCTGGACACCTGGGTGCCCATATGCAATTACATTAAGTAGTAACAAGGAACACCTGAGGATATTTACAGCAAATACCCGGCAAGATTCTGAACATCTGAGGGGCCCTGACCATTTTCCTATTTTTTCCTCAACAATCCACACCTTAAGGGTCCTTTGCCATACAATCTATGCGTTCAGAATCTTCCTCGATGTTCCCTTAGCAAGGATAAATGACACTTACATTCATGTAACCTACTGTCTGTCCGATATGCCTTAAGGCTTGTCCTGTAGTTTTGTTCTTTCGACTATTACCCGCACATATCCAGTTAGTAGTCATCATTGGTGTGAAGTTCAGTGTATATTCAATAAGTATATTCAATAAGCCAACACACTGGTCATGTGAATGTATGTCTGTATCCAGTTGACTCTGGTGCCTGCAGCCAGAACACTATGGGCGAAAAGACAGGGGTTATTGGTATCAATAGGGGGAGTTCTCACCCCTCTGGTAAGATACATGCTAGTTTGCCATCCTGGGAAAGGATGGTTGCAGGAATAGGTATCTTACCTGGTTTATGATACCATACATTACCTGCTAGTACTGTTAGATCTGTAGTTTGTACATGTAACAGTATAGGGAAACTCATAATTGGCCATAATGATAATACAAATGTGCCCTTTGGAATAGAGCACTTATCTCTTCCAGGCCATGTTACCTTTACTTGAGGAGGCCAAGTAATTGTCACGCAAGATGAAATTTGCAAGTCTTCTAATCTTTTCCCCCAAGGCCCTATTAGGCCTACCCAGCATATATGGGGGGCTTCTATTCTCCAAGGCCATTCCCACTGTATTGTCTGTCCCTGTTGTAAACAGGTTAGGGCTGGTAAGAGAATATTTCCATTCTTGCCATATCCTGGCTTCAAAAGCTCATCTCTAGTAGTGACTTGCAGTTGTATAGGTGCTGCAGCCCTATGCAACACAGCTTCCACTGGAGAGGGCCCGCCCGTGCAGGGTCTCATTTACAATCCTGACTGTCGGCCGTAACTGCCATGTCTACCCCTTCAGGGATGGGGGTTGGGTAGATAGCCTTAGACCCTTTTTTAAAAGACCATTGTATCACTCAATCATCCCTGCTGCCTGGGGATGATATAGCATATGTAACTTCCACTGAATAGACAACTGGAAAGCCCACTTCTGAACCTCATGTCCAGTAAAGTGGGTTCCATTATCACTCTCTATGACTACAGGCCAGCCATACATGGCCGTAAGGCTATTCAATGCCTTCATAGTGTTTACCTTGTCTGGGGCCTTACAAGGCCATACAAACAGAAGACCAGTGGCCGTATCGACAGCTGTGAAGATATATCTGAAATTCTCTGACATTGGCAGTGGTGTGGCAAAGTCCACTAGCCCCAGTCAGGGGCACCCTTCCTCAAGTTATTTGCCCACCTATATGGGGTACCCACTGGGGGTGTGGACTCTCTTGACCACATACTGGACAAGCATGACAGGCATTTACTACATCTTCCCATTTTATAGGCAAGGCCCATCTTTGAGCCACCATCCACCTGGTTTTGCTGCCAGCATGCTGCATTTGTCGATATAATCACTGGACTACATCAGTAGCTGGGGCTCTCTCCAGCCACCTTACCTTAGCCAAGGCATCGGCTTCATCATTTCCTGGACTGGCTAGGGGGAAATGTCCTGTGACATAAAAAAGGGTTACTTCTTTCTCATGCCCCAATTCCCATAACTCTTGCCATATGGCTTGTTCCCACAGTGGTCAGTAGCCCACCATCCACCACTGACATTTCCAAGTAGAAATCCACAGGGTTAAACCTTTGTATGCAGCCCAGTTGTCAGTACAGATGGTTAATGGCCCAGGCTCATTTTTTATTACCATCCAAACAGCTCTCAATTGTGCCCATTGACTGCTTTGCCCTGTGCCATTTTCATACCACATGGTATCTGTTAAGGGCTAGACAGCAACAGCTGTCCATGATGCTGAGGGTCCCATGCTAGAGCCATCTGTATACCAAGACTGTTCTGTGGTAGGACCCTGTCCCTCATGGAAAGGTGTAGCATCCACCTCCATGGGTAAGGATTTTGTCAAAGTTTCCTCCACAACCTCTACCGGGCCTAGCACAGTTTGCAGATAGGACTTTTGGACAGAGGACTCGTTGACACAGTGCTTCTTTGTTCTATATATGCTCCCCATTTAGACAGAGTGGGAGTCTGAGCAACACTGGTTTTAGGGTTGGTTGTCCATGTGTGCAGCCAACCTAGTATGGGATATGTTGTCCTTACTAGGACTTTGGCAGTTCCTGTGATAGCTTCAGTGGCCATCAAGGCAGAATACACAGCTGCTAACTGTTTTTCTATTACAGAATAGCATACTTCAGCAACCTTCCACAGCTGAGACCAGAATACTACAGGGTTCAGAATCGGTCTTGTCTCTGCCACAAACCCTATCCTAACCCCTCGTGGGTGATATTTACATCTAATTCAAAAGGCTTAGTGGGATGTACTTGCTGTATTGACCTTTTTGTAGCCCAGCAAGCCTGTTCTGCTTCCTCATCCAATCCCAGGGAGCTCCTTTCTTCATTAATGCATACAGTGGGTGTGCCATTTGAGCCATATGGGGTACAAAAGCTCTCCAATACCCCAGAAGTCCCAAGTATGTCTGTAGCTGAGCTCCAGTTGTGGGTCAAGGGTATGCCTGTATCTTATCTATAATAGCTTCTGGGATGACTCTCATCTTACCTGACCAGATCACTCCCAAGAATTTGACTGACAGCCCAGGTCCTTGTACTTTGGCTGTGTTCACGGCCCACCCACATTGTTCCAAATGGCTTATCAGCATTGGAGCTGCCTAGGTTAAATCTGTAAGAGAATCAGAGGTTAACAACACATCATCAATGTAGTGAAACATCGTAACTGTGCTGGGCTTTGTCCACTTCATTAGATCCCCAGCCACTAAACCATGACAGATGGTTGGGCTATACAGATAACCTTGGAGCAATACTTGAAAGGTCCACTGCCTCCCTTCCCAGGTGAAGGCAAACTGATATTGGCTATCAGACAAGACTGGAATAGAGAAGGAAGCATTTGCAAGGTCCAGTACCTAATGATAAGTTCCCAGCTGAGTCATCAGCTGATCTATCAGGTCGTGAACTGAAGGCAAAGCTGCACGCAAAGGAAGCACTACTTTGTTTAGTTCTCAGTAGTCTACAGTCATTCTCCAGGTATCATCAGGTTTTTCCACTGGCCATACCAGAGCATTAAATGGGCTATGAATTGGACAAATAATGCCACCTTTTTCTAATTCCAATATACTGGCACCTATCTCTGCATGCCCTCCCAGTAGGCGATATTGCTTTACATTAACCACACGTCTTGGCTGGGGTAACACATGTGGGTCATGTTTAGCATATCCCTGTAACACAGGCTTTATTGTCCATATTCACAGCCAAAACTCTCCAACTGTTGTTTGCAGCTGCACGCCATAAAGTATGTCCAGACCCAAGATATATCCAGCTACTGGGGATATATATACAGTACACACATGAGGGGGCAATCATTCTATGCTTAATGACAGTGACACAGCTTTGACTTCAATAGTATGTCCTCCATATCCATCTATATGAACTGTGGCCCCTGGAAACTTATCTGGATTGCCATATGTCAGTCTACATCCTGTGTCTGTATCTACCAATACCAAAACACTCTGCACATTAGTCCTTGACCAATGTATTGCCAATTCAATGTGAGGCACTGGTACTCATCTGCCCTCAAAAGATGAGTACCTTGGCCTGCTCCCTAATCGAACTGGAACATTTCATCCACCTCCTCAGAAGCAATCAAAAAATCCTTTAAGTCCACCGAGTGCACTTTGCTACCTGTTTCTGGACGTTTTGTGAAATGCTGTTCAGCGCGTAATTGCTGTCACAAAGCAAACAGGACCGCATTTGGCTGCCGGTCAATTTTCCTGCTATCAACCCTTGCTGCAAGCAAGTCAAGCCACATCTGCTTATGGCTAATCTTGCTTGGTCCCCTCAGGATAAGATCCTGATCATTTATTAGGGGTTGGGTCTTAGCCATCTTCCAGACCTCTTTTGCTTGTCTCCTCTCCTCTACTTCACCCAGGCTAGCTATCATGGTCATTACTTCATGTATAGGATGACCAATGTAGGGAGCCAGTATGGCCATCAGTGACCCAAAGGACATTGACGGGGCATTTTGCAGCACTATGTCTCTCATGCTGCCTATAAAACTTTCATCGTCTGGGCCACGGGTATTTACATTAAACATGGACTGCCTCACTCCCAGCTCCCAAATTATTTGAACCAAGTCAGTATATGTTTGCCATTTACTCACAGTCTTGGGCAGTTCTCCAGCATTTGCCCACATGGTTCAGGCAGCTGCACTCTCCCATTCCATTAAGGAGTGATTACCTGGCCCTTGTGCATATCTGCAGCTATTCTTTAGCCGCTGCCTCAGGGATGGGTGCATGGTAATAGATGCCAATTTTTCCATCTCCTCACCAGAGCACATCACACTGTCCACCGCTAGGTCCCATAACCACAGCAGCCAAGCAGCTAGGGACTCCCCCTGTTTCTGCCAGAACTTTCTCCCTAAATCAACTAATTCAACCTGGGTACATGGGACATAGGTAGTGAATTCAGTCACCTGTGGATCACCTGCCAGTTGTCCACCTGGTCCTATAGCCTGCTTGTGTTTCAGTTTCTGGTGCACAACAGGTCGTGCCTTGGAGACACAAAGTCTCCTCCAACTCACCACTGGGTTTGTCGTTCTTCCAGGTGTGAGAAGCAGGTGTGCCCAGTCGCAGCACGGCATCCTCCAGAAAAATTGTCCATGCTACCAACAGCTCTGCTTTCTTCTTTAAATCTCAATCAGTTTGTAGCATAGCGAGCAGTAGCCAGGCTTCAGTCAGTAGAAAAGTGGCCACTGGGCACCACATACTCAAGGATAGCCACATTTCCTCCCACTCCCAAGGGGCTCTCCAAGGCCACACTGCTTCATGGAGTGCCTGATCTATGCTGACCTGTAGTATAGTAAGCGGCAACCAGATCCCAGTCAACAGGAAAGTGGCCAGAGGGCACAACATATTCAGGAGTAGCCACATTTCCTCCCTCTCCAAGGGGCTTTTGGCTCCTGTACCTGCTCAACTATCCTGCCAACTATGCCAATTGTAAAGCTAGGGCTTACAGACCCCTCGAGTCTGTTGCACAAACTGGGTCACAAACCCTCCACATGCACGTCTGTGAGCTAGGTAATAGAAAAAAAAGGTCCTGGGAACCATGGGTATAGAAAAATGAATGGATTTTATTCAGATCTAGGAGCAGCTGACCTAGTGGCTTCTCAGAGCATTGAGAAGCGCTGTGGATCAGAGCTGTTAGTCTTTTATACTTAAGTCCATAACCCTGGACATCTGGGTGCCCATATGCAATTACATTAAGTAGTAACAAGGAACACCTGAGGATATTTCCAGCAAATGCCCGGCAAGATTCTGAACATCTGAGGGGCCCTGACCATTTTCCTATTTTTTCCCAACACCTGGCTACAAGATCTTTGAATTTCCTGTGAGATTATTTGAAGTACTGAAACTAATGGAGGAGGTGTGGAATACGTAGAAAATCTGTCAGGTTTAAACATTATTTCCTTCCAATGTATATTATTCTTCATCAGTAATTTGTATTCATCCCATCAACTTCTAGTGATTCTAAGTTTCTTAATGTAAATGTTATATAATGCTACTGACGTATGCAGAATGTATTGCTGCTATCATTGTTATAATTATCATTATTATAATTATTATTATGATTTAAACTCATTTATCTTGTCAAATAGTAACATCAGAAGATATAACCTGTATTCTGCCCCACTCCCCAAACCTAGCATCATTAGTATTTACTTTGAATTATAGAAACCTCCCTGAAATAGAAACATGTATTATCACTTTATGTTTGTAATAGCACATAGAGTGTGCATGTGATCCAAGCCATTTTTTAAATACCAGCCTCAGAGTCAAGTCAGAAAGTGAAAACCTTAGTAATAAAATAATCATTAAAAACAAAACAGAAAATGAAACAAAAATCTCATGGGAAATAAATCTAGTTAATTAAGATTCAACTGAAGCTAATTACCTTTATCTTTAGTGATATTGGAAACAGCTGAAGGATACATCAACATCATTGCAGAAACAAAATATAAGAACAAGGAAGAGGCAGGGAGTTTCAGCATCCCCCTTATACCAAAATTACAGGTTCAAATCCGGAAAGGGATGTTTCAGCTCTACTTCACTAGGCACAGTAAAGAGAATACTGCCCAGGTCACTCAAATGAGACCTTTTAAAGAAGTTTATATCCCAAACAATGTGAATGGCTATAATCAACTACGGGACCATTAGAAACAAATACACTTTGTAATTAATGAGATTGGCTTTAACCTTCTTTGTTTCACTGCAATTTGTGAGGTGTACATTCATTCATAAAGTATATTTGGGTATTAATTCCTTCAATTCACGAGAGCTCCATTATAGTTTGGTTTTGTGTTGTGGGGTTTACTTAAAAATATGGCCACTTCATAAACAAGTTTGTTTAGCTTCATAATTAGCTTTCAAGATCCTCTCAGGGTCTTAGAATGGCCCTGAATGACTTTTCCACTTTTCTCTCCCACAGCTTCCTTGCCCTGAGCCAGACTAGACTATTCACTTCTTTCCAAATAAGCCTCAAAAATTTTTTTTTCCCCTAGAAACCTCTTTCTCCTGTTCATACCCGAAATTCTTATGCCCCGTCTTAGGTTTTTCTCTTCCCCAGGATCAGAACCTGAAACAAGAACCTGCACAAGGGATTGATTGAGGAAGTGCCCCACTCCCAAGAGAATCCTAGGTGAGTGGAGGAAGCAGAACAGGGAAGGGAAAAAGTCAAGCAAGAATATGATTTTAGAAAAAGTCCCAGCCTCAGCCTGATCCTCCAGGGGAGCTCTGGAATGTGAATTATGCCTCAGAGTTTGTCGTGATTTGAAATCTTTTCTTCTCCTGCACCAGTCACTGGCAAAGGGCTGGGCAAAGGGAGGGCAAACAAAAATTTTGTGAGCTTGCACAAGCCAAAGAAGCCAAAGAACACAGAAACTGGGGGGAGAGGCACAAGAAATGGTCAGGGACCCACAGGCATCTGAGAGTACAACACCCGACAGTGTCAATTACAGATGCCATACAAATGCCACACTTTCAAATGAATCACGTGTGTACCCTTACATGGGATTATCAGAATCCCTACAGGGTGCTGAATTACTCTACAGCACAGTTCTTATTCCACCATGTGCTCTGCTGATTTGGATATTTGTCTTTTAATCACCTTGAGGGAAATATTTATGTCTTATTCATTATTGCAGTCTCTCAAATACCTGTCCTAGTTACTTGTATTCATTAGACATGCAATTAAAAACTCACTAATTTGAAATGAGGAGACAAACGTCCTTGAATGGGGTCCACAATGGGCCTATGTTATTATCAAATTCTTCAATGTAACAAATATTCTTATGACAAAGTTCCATTGCTTTTTCTAGGTGAAAGGTATCTATTAAAAACTATAAATAGAGAGAAGTTATTTTATCAAATCAATAACTAAGCAAAACACCTAAACATTGAAACCCTTAAAAGAAAATTGAGTTAGTTCTAAATTTTTCAGTACTCAAAAAAAGAAAGTGCCGACTTCCTGTTAACTCTATATTTGATGAATCTCTGCTCCTCCTTCACTCTTTTATGAGGTTTCTAAGGTTTGTAGAATAGGAGTTGGCAGAGGGGCTTTTGCCACTGAACCAAGGCCTATGAGGGTTTGTTTTTCATTACTAAGGGGTCTTTGTTGTAGCGCCCAAATCACCTAGGACTTGACCCTGCTTATGTAATTCTTTTTTTCTGTAAGCCACTATACTTTGTTTAATTGCCATGAATAAGGGGTGTGTATGCTGATACTTCTGTATCTGTGAAGAAAAAAGGGTTTAAAGTGAGATAACTCAAACACGTCATAGAGCTAGCACTGATCAAAGAGTGGGTTCAGTGCCCAGATTAATGCAAAACGTGCTGATAATGGTTTGGAAGACACTGCTGTCTGTTTTCAGATTAGAAAATCTCTACACTTGCAGAAAAGGAATTCCACCCTGATACACAGGACATTTACCCTGGCATTTACTTAATTTCTAAATCCTGCTAAGGAGAGAAGCTAATATAGCAAGTGCAAATTTCAAACCTCTCTTTCTAATTCATCCGTAACCTACCCTGTTAAATGGGAAAAGTGAAATTAAATCCATGTTTCATAGAACCAATGGGTTTATATGCTATTAGAATTCATACACCTAGACGGTAATCCAGTTAGTTAGCCCAGTCTCACAACTTTCCACTTAAAGAAGATAGACCAATAGGAATACGAAGCTGTCCAAAATCATACTAATATTGTGTCCTTATTCCCAATACAGTATTCTTGCTAGATGGCATATTATTTCCTAAGTTATTTCAAGAATTTTTAGGAAGTAATCTAATCACACTATTTCAGTGTGATCAAATTACATTCTCAAAATATAATTGCATACAGTAAAACTTCTAGGAAAAATAGTCCCAATATTAGGTGCAAACAGATAATAAATAATGCATGATTTTTACTAGAGCAGTGAATTAAATTTTAATATAAGATTATATCTCACAAAATACCTGTTTCTGATATGCTAATACCATATTTCATTGAAACTAAGATGTCATTAATGGAAAGGTATATCATTACTTTACTCATCACAAAGAAAAAAAGTCTGCAATTAAACTATGCTTCAGAGAGGTTGCAATGTTTTAAAGAACATTTATCTTAGGATCGATGAAATATATCTGATGTATATTATATATGTTAATTCATTAAGCCATTCTATCTTTGACTTAAAGCTATTGTCAAATAAATGGTCACTAAAATTTTTCAAAAGAGCTAGTTTAGAGCTCTGAGTATATTTATAATATGTACATATTAATTTCAGTGTTTTACTGTTCAGGAATTTAACTTCTGGAGGTCATAAAATTAGGTTTAAAATTTTACTTTTTTTTAAAAATGTGCTTACTGATAACTTATACCAAAAAAGGCACAAGGAACAGTTAAAGGAAGAAATTTGGAATAACCTGCTAGTAGAAAGAAACAAAAACAAAAACTATCTTTGTCAATACTTTGGTCAAAAAAGGAAAACAAATTGCAGAATATTTACAAAATAATAACAGTAAGAAACCCCACAAGTTAAAACCCATGGGCGTATGGCCAACATCATCCTTAGAGAAAATGCATGGTCTTAAAATTCTATGCAAGAAAAAACGAAAATAAAAATTAAGTATCCAATTCAATAGTAAGAAAAGATAAAATATACGGAAGAATTAATAGGGATAAAAGCAAAATGAATGAATATGAAAAAAAGGAATCCAACAGCAAGTTGCAGGAAAATCTGATGTAATAGATAAGATAATGACTATCTTATTCAAGAAAAAAATAAGAAACCATAAATATACTAAGGTAGAAGCATGATTAGGAAGATAGCAAATTAAAAATTAGATACATGTATAAATTCAAGTACAAAAGACAATTAAAATTAAAATTAGAAGAAAATTAATTGGCATAAGTAAAATAAAAATGTGTTGAAAATATAAATTTTAGTTTATGTAAAATGATTTTCTATGAAAATATAAATGAAAAAAGTAACAAATGGAAGAAACCAAATATTAAAGAAGAAACTGAAAAAAATCACAAAAGCCACTTTCGTACCACCAAAAACATTTGCTCCAAACAGATTCACAAATTAGTTCATCAATTCTTTCAAACATACAGGGAAGATGTAGAACATTTTAACAATTTAGATAATTCACAGAAGAGGAAATTTTTCAGTCTTCAAAAGCCAATGCCAAAATCTAACAGAGTACAAAAAGAAAAATTACAGAACATTAGTATTCAAGGATATTGATGCTAAAATTCTAAATATAATATTGGACATGTAAAAACAGTAAAATGTGATCAAGTAAAATTCATCCTAGGCATATAAAGAAAATTTGATCAAAGAAATGCTAAGTCAAAGGATAAAAATCATATGATCATCTGAATAAGTGGTGTGCCAAATATACTCTACTTGATGCCCTTCCAGATCCAGTTGGGTTCAGGCTCATTTCAAATCAACCTATAATACAATCCAAAGAATAAGACAATTAACAGAGTAATAAAAGTAAATGGTCCACAAACATATGAAAAATGTACAGCATGTCGTTTCTCATACTAAAGAAACACACACTAAACAAGATATGATTTAGCACCTATCCATTCGACAAAATTACAAAATTTTATAATGCCATTGTTGGCAAGAGTATACTGGGAGTGATAAAGGAATGTGAATATGTACACCTAGTGCAAATTTGGCACCATCACTCTAAATTCGAAAAGCACATAATTTTTTTTACTTCCAAATTTTATTTATTTATTTTTTTTGTCAACATACAATATGGTTGATTACTGTGGCCCATCACCGACACCTCCCTCCCTCCTCCCTTTCCCCCCCTCCCTCCCAACAATGTCCTTTCTGTTTGCTTGTCGTATCAACTTCAAGGAATTGTAATTGTTGTGTCTTCTTCCCTTCCCATCCCCTCGTTTTTTGTGTGTATTTATTTATTTATTTTTAGCTCCCACAAATAAGTGAGAACGTGTGATATTTCTCTTTATATGACTCGTTTCACTTAATATAATTCTCTCTAGGTCTCTCCATGTCGTTGCAAATGGCAGTATATCATTCTTTTTTATACCAGAGTGGTATTCCATTGTGTAGATATACCACATTTTCCGTATCCACTCATCTGATGATGGACATTTGGGCTGGTTCCAACTCTTGGCTATTGTAAAGAGTGCTGCGATGAACACTGGGGAACAGGTATACCTTCGACTTGATGATTTCCATTCCTCTGGGTATATTCCCAACCGTGGGATAGCTGGTCATATGGTAGATCTATCTGCAATTGTTTGAGGAACCTCCATACCATTTTCCATAGAGGCTGCACCATTTTGCAGTCCCACCAACAATATACGAGAGTTCCATTTTCTCCGCAACCTTGCCAGCATTTATCGTTCACAGTCTTTTGGATATTAGCCATCCTAACTGGGGTGAGATGGTGTCTCAGTGTGGTTTCGATTGGCATTTCCCAAATGCTAAGTAATGTTGAGCATTTTTTCATATGTCTGTTGGCCATTAATATATCTTCCTTTGAGAAATGCCTATTTAGCTCTTTTGCCCATTTTTTAATTGGGTTGCTTGTTTTTTTCTTGTAAAGTTGTTTCAGTTCTTTGTATATTCTGGATATTAATCCTTTGTCAGATGTATATTTTGCAAATATTTTCTCCCACTCTGTTGGTTGCCTTTTAACTCTGTTAATTGTTTCTTTTTGCTGTGCAGAAGCTTTTTAGTTTGATATAATCCCATTTGTTTATTTTTCCTTTGGTTGCTTGTGCTTTTGGGGTCGTATTCATGAAGTCTGTGTCCAGTCCTACTTCCTGCAGTGTTTCTCCTATGTTTTCTTTAAGAACTTTTATTGTTTCAGGGTGTATATTAAATTCTTTAATCCACTTTGAGTTGACTTTAGTGTATGGTGAGAGGTATGGGTCTAGTTTCATTCTCCTGCATATTGATATCCAGTTCTCCCAGCACCATTTCCTGAAGAGGCAGTCTCTTCCCCAGTGTATAGGCTTGGTGCCTTTGTCAAAGATCAGATGGCTGTAGGTGGGTGGGTTGATTTTTGGATTCTCTATTCTATTCCATTGATCAGTGTGTCTGTTTTCATGCCAGTACCATGCAATGAAAAAGGTGATATTACAACTGATACATCTGAAATACAAGGAATCATTCGAGACTACTATGAACAACTATATGCCAACAAATTTGAAAATCTGGAGGAAATGCATAAATTTCTGGACACACACAAGCTCCCAAAACTAAGCCAAGAAGACGTAGAAAATCTGAATAGACCAATAACATTAAAGGAGATCGAAGCTGTTATCAGAAGGCTCCCAACAAAGAAAAGCCCAGGACCAGATGGATTCACAGCAGAATTCTACCAAACATTCAAAGAGGAATTGACACCGATTCTTTACAAACTATTCCAAAAGATTGAACCAGAGCAAATCTCCCAAACTTATTCTATGAAGCAAACATCATCCTGCTACCAAAACCAGGTAAAGATACAACAAAAAAGAAAACTACAGACCTATATCCTTGATAAATATAGATGCAAAAATCCTCAATAAAATACTAACTAACAGAATACAGCAACACATACATAAAATTATTCACCACAATCTAGTGGGATTCATCCCAGGGATGCAAGGTTGGTTCAACATACGCAAATCAAATGTGATACACCATATTAATAAACTCAAACACAAGGACCATATGATCATCTCTATAGATGCTGAAAAAGCATTTGATAAAATTCAACATTCATTCATGACAAAGACCCTCTATAAATTAGGTATAGATGAAAATTATCTCAACATAATTAAAGCCATATATGACAAACCCACTGCCAGTATCATCCCAAATGGGGAAAAGCTGAAAGCTTTTCCTTTAAGAACAGGAACTAGACAAGGATGCCACTCTCACCACTACTATTCATCATAGTGCTGGAAATACTAGCCAGAGCAATCAGAGAAGAGAAGGAAATAAAGGGCATCCAGATTGGAAAAGATGAAGTCAAACTGTCCCTGTTTGCAGATGACATGATCCTATACATCGAACAGCCTAAAACCCCTACAAAAAAACTGCTGGAATTGATAAATGATTTCATCACAGTAGCAGGATACAAAATCAACACACAAAAATCATTAGCATTTCTATTCTCCAATAGTGAATATGCAGAAAGAGAAATCAAGAAAGCTTGCCCATTTACAATAGCCACCAAAAAAATAAAACACTTAGGAATTGAGCTAACCAAGAATGTGAAAAATCTCTATAATGAGAACTACAAGCCACTGCTGAGAGAAATTAGAGAGGATACAAGAAGATGGAAAGATATCCCATGCTCTTGGATTGGAAGAATCAACATTGTGAAAATGTCCATACTACCCAAAGTGATATAAAAATTCAGTGCAAACCCCATCGAAATCCAATGACCTTTTTCTCAGAAATGGAAAAAACTATCCAGACATTTATATGAAATAACAAAAGACCACGCATAGCCAAAGCAATGCTGAGCAAAAAAATTAAAGCTGGAGGCATAACACTGCCTGACTTTAAACTATACTACAAAGCTATAATAACAAAAAGCACATAGTTTTGACCCAGAATTTCCATTCAGGAATTTATACTATGGAAAAAACTGGGCAAGAGAAATATACGATTGTATGCATATTGAGCATTGTTTGTAATAAGATAACTTTTAAAAACTATATATTTATCCATACTATTACAAAAATTATGCCACATACATGTGATGGAAAACTAAGCAGCTGAAAAGAAAGTTACAGGTTTTTTGTGCCAACATGGAAAGTCTTCAAATACATTTTGTTTAACAAAAGTCAAATCACAGAAAAATATGAATAGTGAAATCTTTGTATTTTTTTAAAGTACATTATACACGTATGGTAATTGTTAATAATTATTACCTCTAAGGAATAGAACTCAGTTGAAGAATCATGTGTGTTTTACATTAAATATTTTTAACTATATCCATGCATTGTTCTTTATTAGAATCAATTATATCAAAAATGAATATATTAGTAAAATATGTTTGTGAAAGTGTTCTATTTTTATGAGCCTTCTATGTACTTTTTATGTGGACCACAGTTCTCTGTTTTTGGCTTTGCTTTGTGCTTTTATATTGTAGTTACACACCTAACATTATGCCTTGCACCTAGAAGGTACTCATTAATAATTTGTGTATTGTATGAGTGATTGAAAAATAAATGAATGAAGTAAAAAAGGCATGTTCTAATAAATACTCCTACTCTTTTCTTCAGGGTTCAAATTCCTGCACCGATGAGAGGACCAAGCAGATGTAGGCTTTTTTTTTTTCCCCCACTGTCTTTCCAATGACTCATTTTTAAAATGAAGTGAAACGTTATCCCTAATTATAACTGCAATTTGCTCCTCTGAGATTTTCAAGCCCCCGTTCAAACACCAAATTGGATTCCTTCCATGACTGTATTCTTTCATACAACCCTCTGATTTTTATTTCAAGGCCATCAAATCACTGGGTAATTGAGTCCATTTTTAAATCCATCACCTCAAGTTTTTTTTTTTTTTTTTCAGTACTTGCCTCTGAGATTTATATAATTTATGGAACTTTCTCAGTCACTTTATGTTCAGCTTTGAACTACTCATTCACTAGAACAAACCTTAGACAAAGTTTCCAAATCCTCCCTTTATGTACTGAATCTCAGCCTCACCCTCTGCCTCGCCCTTTAACAATTAAAAACATAGATATAGATGATATAACTATAGGTATTGATATAGGTATATATATATACTTACATGTGGACTTTGGTCTAAAAGAGTGATTTGCATTATGACTCCCTGTAATGCTATTTCCATTCCTTTCAAAGGAGGATATGACTGTGGACAGTTATCACCAAATATGCACTTCTCATTGGTGCTGGGAGTCCCTGTGCAATGTGCCCCTGTTACTGGCAGTGGGAATGTGCCTCACTTTCCAGGCTGATTCACAACCTGCGTACATTTGTTCACTTGCAAAATTTTTCCCTTTGCCCTCCTGTGATAGGCTTGTATTAGGATGCAAAGGATGGTTTTCATCTCTTGGGAGTTTGTATAGTGGCTCTGTTTAAAGGCAGAGTTTCATCAATGAGTGCCCTGGATCTGCCATTGTCTCACTGATATACAAAGACGAGATTTAGCGATTGCCAGTAATAAGTTGTTCCTCTTAATAATCTAAACATTTTGCACATATACAGCATTGTTCAGTGCTCAAAGTAGTATTCTACTTATGTTCTTTATATGTTCTCTATATTTATTTGATTGTCATAACAATCCTATGATGAAGGCAGATCAAGTAAAATTATTTCCTTTTTTGTTAAAGAGAAGTTACCAACTAGCTAAAGAAACAAACTAAAGGTCACATGGTTCTTTTATGGCACAACAAATACTAAAATCCAGGTTATCTGACTCTTCACATCACATGAATTTATTCATATTAATTAAGAATACAAATAATTTAAAAATTTCTGGACAAATTTAAAATTTACTTTTATAGAATATTAGCTTTTAGAGAGTTTATGGGTAAGTCTCATTTGCTCTAAACATGTTTCTACAAAATAAATTAGCTCATACATGATCATAGAAGGGGTATGGATGTCAATATACTTTAAATGTTGTATTGGTTCATACAGAATATTGCCTTTATCTCTGTAAATTATGTGCTTTAGGCTTTATTTACAGTTACTTTTACGGTACACCTCTCTTTTTAAGGTAAATAAATATTACATTTATGCCAATCTTTCTTTAATAGGAAATTTAGCATGTCTGCTTAACTGTGCTAGTATTTTTATTAGAATTGTTACTGTTTTGTTAAGCTATAGTTACAAGTTTAATAGTCCCTAAGTGATCAGTGGGTGGTTTAGCCAAAGGTGATGCAAGGAGAGAAAAAGAGAATGGATGGATGCAAAAGCTTCCTGATACAGCACCAGTGGGACTTGCTGATAGATTAAATGAGCAAGAGGAAGATTGAATTATGGGAGTAACCAAGGGTGGTTCCCCAGTCCAAAGAGTGGATTGTCCAGTATCTGGACTGGGTTGTGTTGAAGTTTTGATGGTATATGTTTTTAGCGTGTGAGCAAGGGAGTGGGCAGCTGAGAGGGGAGAGAGGACTAGGAAACTGGAAAAGAAGAATTCAAGGAGGAGGGCATATTGAAGTCAATAAGAATGAGGATGGGACTAGAGATGGAAAGGAAGGTTGTGAGTCAGGAACTAACGTCTTCAGTTGTCTCATCATGATTTTTTTCCATTAGCTAATGATACTGTATAGTATGTATATTCTTAGACTTGTAATGGAAATAGGCTCTTCATCTCTGCATTCTTGCAATCTCTATTCCATCACTTGAGTATACACAGCTTTGTGTTGTTCTCTAGATGTTTCATATAGAAGTAACTACTCTGATTTAGGCAGAGTGAAGTGCTCTATCCATGAGTATCCCACAGCACTTGTCCATGTTTTGTTATATAACTTGTCACATTCTATCATATTCATCTCATCTTTCTACATGTAAATCTCTCTCTGTACTGTTAGCTTGTCAGTGGAATACTCTGTTTCTTGTTTGCCTGTTTCCCTTAGTCTAACAGAGTATCTGTCATATAATAGCTTCTCAATAAATGTTTGAGGAAGGGAAAGAGATACTATAGGGACGATATCTTGCATATTGGTTTATCCCCCAATGTAACAAACACAATGCTGTTCAATAATTCAAAGCTAGACACTAGCATAAAATAGTAGCTGATAGACCCAGCTTTTGCTCCTAATAAAGCTTATTGTCTCATGTCTGGCTTTTCTTATAAGTGCAAATAAATACATTTAATTCATTTTAATGCCTAGTAAACACTAACTAATTCACTTAGATACAATTATCTAAAGCTATCTGAAAAAAATCACCATTCCTTCTTTATTACTTAATTTCACTAGATCATGTTTGCATGTTGGGATTTTCAGAACTTCCACGTAATCGGTTTTTGGGTAAAGGTACTAAAACCTTCACCTCTGTCCACATGTGTGCTCCCATGGATCCTGAATCAGGACCACCTCTTGATAATGACAGGGATAAATAACTAACATGTATACAACTAATTGTAATTTACATGGTGCTTACAAAGTTATCACTGCACTTTACAATCACAGTAAGCATGCAAAGTATGTAAAGTGTGTAGGTGGCGTAGGTGCTATTGTTTCTCCAGTGTCACAGATGAGAAAGCTAGGTTGGAGAGAGTGATTAAATGATGTGTTGTTTTTAAATTTTTTGTGAACTATAGTACACTAGGCATCTATATGGTATTGCCTAAATTCACTTAGAGCTTATCTGAACTTGTACCCAAGACTTCTAGTCCTGATTAATGGGTACTTTTCATCCTGATATGTTGTCTCTTTAATATCCAATAATAATCAGTACGTATTTTTAGCAACTATTTAGTGAGCCCATAATAAGTGCTAGGCACTGTGCAAGTCACTTAATACATATATATACTGACATCTACCATATAAGAAAAAGAGGGGAAAAAAGTCCTCTTTAAAAAATAAAGAAAATGGGCACTGAAGGGTTAAATTATCTGTAGTCTCACAACTGCATCATGCAGTTGCCAACATGGACCTCACACACTCAGTTGCAGATGTGCTGCAAATATGAGCTCAAATGTTATAATTCTCTCCATTCATAACATTCATCGTTCTCCAACGTGTACATCACACCAAAATGAGTCTGCAAAGCACACCTCTTCCAGAATTCATATCACCCACGAATGCAATGGCTATGTGTTAAACTTGAGTCATCAGCCCTTTGTGGAGAGCTCCTTTTAACACTTGGTGCCCCTTCTGCCAACAGACGTTAGCCAGGACCACTCTTGTTAACCAAACACGTTGCTCTAACTTTGAATCTTGAGACAGTCAGGGTCTCATTGAGGTTTCTTCCTTTCCAGAAACCTCAACTAACCCCACTCCCACCCTTCAATTCTGCAACAAAAGTGATAGGTGGTAATGATTGCTAAGCTACAGGGAACTAAAGACTAAAATGTATTTTCATACCCTTTTCAAAGGACAGATGATAATTACAATAAACCTACATTTGCATAACGAATTAAGTGACTCTTAATAGAGCAGAAACTAGCCCTTTGTGACTTTCTAGCTCAGGCTGAACTCTTTAAATCATGGCATAACTAAAAAATATATTATACTACACACTTATTACCCTATTATAGAATAAAATCACCAATGTCCTCCAAGACCCTGCTGCTTATCTTAGTTATGCGGGGGGTTGCTACCTGTTCAAAACCCTTCACATCTCCTGTGGCAATAGTAAAATCCTCAACCAAAACTGAACATAGGAATCTTGAGTTTGGCCAGACTAATATAGCTAAAATAACATGCTAACATTGGCAGGAAATCTGGTTTTTTAAATAAATGTTTTCTCTATTTCTGCTAAAACAAGCCGTATGTGTGTTCCTGTTTTACTTGCATACATTCTGGACATTTTGCAATATCTATGTGTGTGTGTGTGTGTGTTTGTGTGTGTATGTGTGTGCATGTATGTATCTATATATCTATACATAGATATAGACATAGATATAGATATATAATGTTTTTTTCAAATCCATCAAAAAGATTCTCATTTTAGAAAAGCTAAGTGAATAGCTGCCTTCAGCTAAGACACATTTAACTTTCTGACAGGTACAAGGATTCTAATCCTCAGGGACTAGCACTTTTCTTTTCAAAGCCATCTTCTATCTTTGTGACCCGCTGGGAGGAGCCAGCAATATTCCGTGCATTCGTTATGGATAAGGTAACCCAGAAGCATCTATTCACTTGTTTCCTAATAGAGCAGAATTGGGTTGGTAGTGAATAAAATCTGCTTGTCTTTCCTTAGAAGTACAGAATTTTGGCATGGGATCTGAGAGGTATTCTAGATCATCCCTCATAAACTAGAGATAAAAGATTTGGTGAGCAATTTTAAGAGAAAAATACATTTTTTAAATTTTCTGTTTCACATATAAAGGGTATTTTACTTAACAGCTGTTAAAAAATAATTTGTAAATAGATATTTGTGCTCATTTCTAACCCCTAATAAAAAATACAAGGTATTGGAAAATAATGAAATGATAAATATTACATTAATTGTATGTATATAAGAACTGCAACTACCTAGTTACATGGTAGATACTATAAAATAGCTTTATAAGCTCAATCCATGTCTTTATGAGGTTACCTTCGATAGACAATATTACATAGTACAACAATTAAGCAAGGTATATCCTTCGTTGATTATGATACTTCATAAATAAAAGAACTCATCCTAAAATCCAACTTCTTAGAATTGAACTTCAGTAATCTTAAAGTCACTGATAATAAAGGAAAATTGCTTAGTTACTTCTTTAAGTTTTTTGGGGGTGCTATGATTTAAATGTATGTGTCCCTCTAGAATTCATATGTTGAAACCTAACACCCAGTGTGAGAGTATTAAGAGGTGGGACCTTTGAGGAATTAAGCCAGGAGTCCTGTGCCCTCTGAATGGGATTAGAGCTCTTATAAAAGAGGACAAAGACAGCATTTTCTGTCCTTTTGCTCTTCTGCCATGTTTGGACACAGTATTAGTCTCTTCCTCCATGTGTGGACGGAGCGGAAAGGCTTCAACTTGGAGGCAGAGAGCCAGCCCTTCCCAGACACCGAGTCTACTGGCACCTTGATCTTGAAATTCCTAGTCTCCAGACCTGTGAGAAATAAATTCATATTCTTTAAAAATTACCCAATCTGGCATTTGTTAAAATAGCCTGAATAGACTAAGATAAGAGGAAACTATTTTTTTAACTTTTAATAAATATACTATATTGTGATATTTAATTCCTTTTTTAAATTCAAAGCTTAATTAAAGAGTTAATGGTCTTGCAATTGCTTGAATAAACTGATTTTGTATTATTCTTCTTAATACATGAAGAAATAGGGAATATTTAGAGAAACGGTTACTATGTTTTGAGTCTCAAATAACAGTCTTAGTCCTTTTTCTATAGGGCATGAGACTTTTTCCTCACTTCTGATGAAGAGATTTGCAGGTTCCATTCATGCAAACCTGCTGTTGTTCTGAAGGTCTTACGATCAGTCCCTGCCTTTGTTGGGGCTCTAAGCTGTGACTCCCCCAAGTAAGCCCCCAATCAAAATACTCCTACCTTCAGAAAAGGAAACTCCTCTAGATAAAAACCAAACTCCATTACTTTTAAATAAAAGAAAAATACACATTGTCTTTGGAGACTACAGTTTACTCACAGCCAATCATACACATAATACCCACATATATCTAAGAAGAACTACTCCGCTGGCATCCTGTTAATTCTACCAATAGATATTTGTCCATTTTTGTTTTATTATTTTTTATTAAAAAATTATTAATTCTGAATAAGGTATTTTTTCTCCTAATAAATTCAATTGAAATCTTCTAGTCTTGATACAATAAATTATAGTTAAGATCATGTTTTTCAGTCTTCTTTAGGTCATATGGCAGTTGAAAAGAGATTCCATATGGAAGATCTGTCTTTCTACTTCAGTACAATGATAAAATCTGACAGCAATTTCTAATGATTGGTGATAGTCATTTTTAGCTGTCCCAGTTTTTAATTTTGTTCCACTATGTGCTATGAACTTAAGCAAACTGTAAAATCTTCATGTAAGTGTCTCAGTTTCCTCTTCTATAAAAGGCGGTTACTAATACCTCTCTTTTGACAGTGGTGTCGTCATTCCAGGCAGTAGGACTGGGTACTGACTTCATGAATAGGACCCCAAAAGCATGGGTAACTAAAGGAAAAATAAACAAACAGGATTATATCAAACTAAAAAGCTTCTGCACAGCAAAATAAACAATCAACAGAGTGAAAAGACAGCCAAAAGAGTGGGAGAAAATATTTGCAAAGTATACATCTGACAAAGGATTAATATCCAGAATATACAAAGAACTCAAAAAACTTTACAGCAAAAAAGCAAATAACCCAATTAAAAAATGGGCAAAGGAGCTGAACAGGCATTTTTCAAAGGAAGATATACGAATGGCCAACAGACACATGAAAAAATGCTCAACATCACTCACCATTTGGGAAATACAAATCAAAATGACTTTGAGATACCACCTCACTCCAGTTAGGATGGCTAATATCCCAAAGACTAAGAATGATAAATGCTGGTGAGGTTGTGGAGAGAAAGGAACTCTCATACATTGTTGGTGGGACTGCAAAATGGTGCAGCCTTTATGGAAAATGGAGGTTCCTCAAACAATTACAAATAGATCTACCTTATGACACAGCTATTCCACTGCTGAGAATATAACCAGATGAATGGAAATCATCATGCCAAAGGGATACCTATGCTCCAATGTTTATTGCAGCACTATTTACAATAGCCAAGAGTTGGAACCAGCCCAAATGTCTATCATCTGATGAGTGGATAAGGAAAGTGTGGTATATCTACACAATGGAATACTACTCTGCTATAAAGAAGAATGAAATACTACCATTTGTAACAACATGGATGGACTTAGAGAAAATTATATTAAGTGAAACAAGTCAGGCACAGAAAGAGAAACACCACATGTTCTCACTTATTTCTGGGAGCTAAAAATAAATAAATATACAAAGACATAAAAGGAAGAGGGGGAAGAAGACACAATAATCACAGTAATTCCTTGAACTTGTTAAGACAAGTGAACAAATGTGTTGTAGTGGGGTAGGGGAGGGGTGAGAGGGAGAGGGAAAGAGGAACGAGTAAAGGGTCACAAAAATCAACTACAATGTATATTGAGAAGTTAAAATAATAAATAAATAAATAAATACATAAAGTAGTGTTGTCAATATTAAATATATATACACAGAGACACAATGAAATTCTGGCATACCAAAACTCTTTTTGTAATTTTTCCCATCTCTTTTTATTCAATTCTAGTCAAATTGTGTTTTCTGTTCACACTCTACATTATCATAAAACTTAAACAGTCACTTGTAAAGGCTATAATTTTCATAAATGTTTAAAAGAATATTTTCTATCATTTTGAATTAAACTATAGTGAAGTTTTATAGCATAAGACAATGAATATTTCTGAAAAAGAAATAATGATTAAATTGTATGTTAATTATTTTTATACTTACCTAATATCAATATTTTAATCACTAGGAAATATTTTGACTCTATCTATAAATAGTAATATGGGAGGAGGGGAAATCTGTAAGCTAAGAAGGAATCATAAGAATACAAATATATTAAGCTAATGTCAAGTTTACTATCTTAGAACTTGAAAGAAAAAAGCTTCTAAGTGGATTAGGAATCCAACAGGACACAATAATCTCACTAAAATTTTTAATATTGGTAACCCCCACAAATAAATCATGTATTAAATATTCTTAATTGAAAGTAATTTAGTAGAATGTTAAATTTTAATTTGTGAGACTAATACATTATTTATCAGCTAATAAGCAAAAGTAGACTATTTTGATTAGCAAGAGAGTGACATCACCAAGACGGCAGAGTAGGAGGTTTCTGCCCTTGTTCCCTCAAAGAAACATCACTCTGAACAACCGTTCATGCACAAAACTGTCTTCACAAGAGGTAAGAAATTACAACATCTGGTAGACTGCAGCACCTGGATATAGCACAGAAATAAGAAAATATACATTAAAAAGGACAGTTTTATATTACCCACATCACCCATCTCCCAAGCTTACACTGTTCATCATGGGGAGAGATACTCTCCATGTGGGAAAAGGAGAGTGAAGTGATCACCCAACTTCACCATGAACCCCAGCAAAAGGCCCACTCCAGCAAATTCTGGTTCCAGGCCTGCTCCTTCTCCCCAGGCTCTAGGCCAACCCCCACATCCCCAGACTCCAGGGCTGCCCCAATGTCAGACCTGCCTCTGCAGCCCCAGGCACTAGGCTGGCACACATAAACCTAAGCTCATGACCAGTGCCTGTGGCCCTATGACACAGGCAAGCTCCAGGCCCACCCATGCAAATGCAGATTTCAGCTGACCCAGCATCAGGCTGGCTCCATAGACCCAGGCTCCAGATTCACCCCCATGCTTCAAGGCACCAGGTCTGACCCCAAGGTCTCAAGTGCCAGGCTCACAAAGTGGACACAGGTGTCAGACCAGCCACTATAGACTCAGGACCAGGCTCATCCCCATTTATTCAGGTGCCAGGCCATCAACAGCACCAGGCCAGTCCCCATGGACTCAGGCTCAAGGCCTGCACATAATCTCCTGATAGGCTGACTGTGCAGGACTTTTCCTGCCAAACCCAGTCTGTAAAGACTGGACGAGGTGCCTACATTTTCAAATGTACATACACAAATGCAAGGCCATAGGATCATAAATAATGAGGGAAACATGAACTACTAAATAAACAAAATAAAGCACCAGTAATTGACCCTAAAGAAATGAATATCTGTGAACTGCCAGAAAAAGAATTCAAAATACAGCCAGTCCCCAATTTATGATGGTTTGCCTTATAATTTTTTGACTTTATATAGTGTGAAAGCAATGTGCATTCAGTTGAAATCATTCTTCAAATTTTAAATTTTGGAAGAATTTGAGGATGATGGAGCAAGAGGGCTGACTAGAATTGTACGGTGCCTTCTCCACCATAAAAAGAGACCAGAACAAATAAACAACTATATTTTGACCAGAATGACTGAAAAAATACACTGCAGAGCACCAGGGGAGTGATAAAATCTTTGTGGAGCACAGAAGTCTGGGATAGCACTGTAGGGAACAGAACAAGGCATCCTGCCTTTGCCTCCTTGTCTGCCTCCAGGGACCACTTGGAGTCAGGCAGAGAGAAGCCAGCTGTTTTTGCTGCTACCACAAATGCCAGCAATCTCTGCATAAGAAAGTCTCCCAGTCCTCACAGGCCCCGAACTCAGTCTGGAGAGCAGGTGGGAGTTTGAGCAGCTACATGGCCTCATAGTGGAAGCCCAGGTAGAGGAACCCCCACTCCTCCAACCTAAGTGGAGATGGTACAGTGCAATCTTGAAACTGTACCTGCTGCTAGAGTGCATCCTGCCCTGGGGACCAATGGAAACTGACTCCTTTCATCCTGAGGCCCCCACCTTCATTCTACCAGTCACACAGGTGCTAGCAGGATGACAACCCTGGCTGCCTGGAGATAGAAAGACCAAGACTCCAGTGCCTAAACCCACAGACAAAAAGACCAGACCCCCTTATCTGAAGCCACATGACACTCCCTTTACCCCCAGAAGAACAGGCAGCCTGCTCAGCAGGGAAGCCACCAATAAGCAGCTGATATGCCATATTGGTATGCACCCACCCTGCACAACCCACTGGCCCACTGAGCCCATAGTTGCCTGTGCCAGCCCAACAGCAAGTCCAGTGGTAGCCTTGCCTTGCCCTTTACCCCCAGAAGAACAGGCAGCCTGCTCAGCAGGGAAGCCACAAATAAGCAGCTGATATGCCATATTGGTATGCACCCACCCTGCACAACCCACTGGCCCACTGAGCCCATAGTTGCCTGTGCCAGCCCAACAGCAAGTCCAGTGGTAGCTTTGCCTCTCCCTGGTGTCCCTTCACCTAGCTACCATGCCCTGTTGCACTAGTGTACACATGTTTCCTGAATGTCAGTACCTTTGTCTCCCCACAGCAGGCCTCTGACAGAGCTTCTGGACCTGGCTGCACCCTTGCAGGCTTACTCTGGGCTCAAAAGCTGATCCAGAGGTCCTCCATAGAGCTGCTGGGCCCTGCTGCACTAGTGTACACTTGCTCCCTGATGCACAGCAGCTTTGCCTTCCCCTGATGGGCCCCTAAAGAGCTGCTGTGCCCTGTTGCACCCCTGCAGGCTTGCTCTGGGCTCAAGAGCTGACACGACACAGTGGCCCTCCACAGATCTGTCAGTCCCTGCGGCACTGGTGCATGCCTGCTGTCTGCTGAAGAGTGGATCAGGCATCAGCTTTGCCTCTGCCCAGTGGCCCTCCACAGAGCTGGTGGGCCCTGCTGTACCAGTGTCTCCATGCTCCCTGCTTGACAGCAGATTGGGCGGTGGCTTTGCCTCTTCCGACAGGCCTTCATGGAGCTACCAGGCCCAGCACATGCAGCATCTTGCCAGGGAGTGGCATCCACTCCTCTGACAAACCTTTGAGGAGCCACTTGACACTCCCCCCAACCCTGCACCCAGGTTCATCTGATTCCACCAAAAAATCTGATCATGCAGCATGCCACCCCTGGAAGAGACAACCTCAGAACTGCATGCCCATGTCTGGCATGATAGCTAGTAGGAAAGTGACTCTGTGCCTCAGAGAGACCACCAAACAGTTAGTGGCCCTCTTTGCCTGCACACACCAGGCCCAACAACAGCCTGGAGTCCCAATCCAGCAAAACAGAGCCAGTGTTGGCACAAATTCCCATAGTCTAAGCAACTGAGGCATTTGAAAAACATCACTGAAGAGGATTGTAACAAAAGAAACTGCACAGGGACTATGCTACTGAGTCTACTCCAAACCAAAACCAACACAGCATATCCAAAAGATACCCTAGGACTCACATTCAGGAAAAAGTTATTTCTACAGAATCTACTCTGTAAAGTTGGGAAAAGAAACTACTTCAAAAGTGCATAGATGTAAGGACACAAGAAATATAAGAAAGCAAGGAAACATGATGCCTTCAAAGGAACACAATAAGTCTCCAGTAACCAACACCAAAGAAAAGGACAGTTATGAAATGCATGTGAATGAATTTTAAATAATAATCTTAAGGAAATTTAATGAGATGCATGAAAATACAAACAATTCAATGAAGTCAGGAAAACAATTCATGATCTGAATAAGAAATTTAACAGAGATGCGTATCATAAAAAGAACCAAACAGAAATCTTGGAGCTGAAGAATTCAATGAAAAAAATTAAAAATACAATTGAGAGCTTACACAATAGACTAGGTCAAGCAGAAGAGGTGATTTCTGAACTTCAAGGCAGATCTTTTGAAATTGTCCAGTCAGAGGGAAAAAAAAGAAATAAGAATGAAAAAGAATGAATAAAGCCTATGAGACATGTGGGATACCATAAAGTGAACAAATGTTTGGTTAATAGGTGTTCCAGAGGGAGAGGAGATGAAGAAAGGCACAGAATCTGTACTTTATGATAACTGCTATCATGAAAACATGAAAAAATACAAAACTCATCTGTAGAAGTAAATCTATAATTCAAACTTGGAACACCCCAGTGTGGTAATGGTGCTATTCAAACAATTCAATCCTCTGTATTTATGAAGGTTTAGAATCAAAATGGTCAAAAAACAGCAACAGCTACAATTAAGGGCTAAGAGACACCCCAGATACAAATGTAAATGAAGACAACAAAAATATAAGTTGTGTGTGTGGGAGGGGGTAGGGAGTCTACAGTATTTTCATACTGCCAAAGTTAAGTTGCTATCAGTTTAAGATAGTTTATAATAACCACAAGTCTCTTTACTTTAGCCCCAAGATAACCTCAAAAAAAGAAATTACAGCAGATACACAAATGTGAAAAAGGAAGAAAACAAAGTTTTGCATCACAGAAAACAACCAATCCACAGAGGTGAATAACAAGAGAAAAAGAAAGGAATCAAGAACTACAAAACAACCAAAAAACAATTAATAAAATGGTAGGAATAAGTTCTCACATATCAGTAATGACCTTGAATGTAAATGGATTAAGCAATCCAATTGAAAGACATAGAGTGGCTGAACAGATAACAACAACAAAAAAACCAAGACCTAACAATATGCTGCCTGCAAGATACTCACCTATTAAAGAAAAACACAGGCTGAGAGTCAAGGGCTAGAAGAAGATATTATATGTAAACAGAAACCAAAAGCAACTGAGAGTAGACATACTTACATCACATAAAATAGACTTTAAATCAAAACTGTAAAAAGAGGTAAAGAAGGTATTATATAATGATAAAGGGATCAATTCAACAAGAGAATATAAAAATTATTAATGTATATGCACCCAACACCAGAGTACCCAGATATGTAAAGCAAACATTATTAGACCTAAGGGGAGAGATTGATTGAAATCCAATAATAGTAGGGGACTTTAACATCCTGCTTTTAACAATGGACATATCATTTAGACAAAAAATAAGCAAAGAAACATCTAAATTGAACTGTACATAGACAAAATAATCAAAAAAGACGAAAGATTTCTAATGAAAAACCTAATGATGCACCAAAAGGAACTGGAACAACAACAACAAACTAAACCCAAAATTGGCAGAAGAAAATAATAAAGTTCAGAGTAGAAATACATGAATTAGAAACTTAAAAAAAAAAGAAAAGAAAAGATCAGGTTTATCGAAAAGCAAAACAAAGTTGACAAACCTTTTAGCTTGTCTAATCAAGAAAAAAAGAGAAGACAATTAAAATCAGAAATGAAGAAAGAGACATTATAACTTATACAAAGGACAATAGAAATACAAAGAATAATAAGAGGATATTATGAACAACTATATGCCAACAAATTTGATAAAATAGAAGAAATGGATAAATTCCTGGACAAATACAATCTACTAAGATTAAATTATGAATAAATAGAAAACCTGAACAGACTAATAACAAGTGAGAAAATTGAATCAGTACTACAAAGTCTCCCATTAGAAAAAAGCCCAGGACCTGTTGGCTTCACTGCTGAATTCTAATAAATATTTTTAAAATAACTAAAATTAAATTTCTTCAGATTATTTCAAAAAATTGATGAGAAGGGAACACTTTCCAGTTCATTTTATGAGGCCAGCATTACTCTGATTCCAAATCTGAACAAGGATGCAATAAAAAAAAAAGGAAAATTATAGGCCAGTATCCATGATGAACATAGATGCAAAGATTCCCAACAAGATACTAGCAAAAAGAATCCAATAGCACATTAAAAAGATCATTCACTATGATCAAGTGAGATTATCTCAGGGATGTGGGATGGTTTAACATATGCAAATCAATAAATGTGATACCCCACATTAACAAAAAGAAAGTCAAAAATTATATGATCATTTCAATTGATGCAGAAAAAGCATTTGACAAAATTTAATATCCCATCATGATTAAAAACTTTTACCACTCAGACAACTTTCCAGCAAAAAAAACAAATAATCCAATCAAAAAATGGGCAAAAGAGGTGAATAGGCATTTCTCAAAGGAAGACATAAAAATGGTCAACAGGTATATGAAAAAATGCTCAACATCACTAATCATCAGGGAAATGCAAATCAAAACCATAATAAGATGTCACCTCATTCCAATAGAATGTTATTATCAAAAATACAAAAGATAGCAAGTGTCGGTAAGGATGTGGAGAAAAGGGAACACTTGCACAGTGTTAGTGAAAGTGTAAACTAGTACAGCCATTAAGAAAAACAGTATGGAGTTTTCTCAAAAAAATTAAAAATAGAACTGCCATATGATCCAGCAATCTCACTACTGGGTATATACCCAAAGGAAATGAAGTCACAATGTTGAAGAGATATCTGCACTCCCATGTTTATTGTAGCACTATTTACAACAACCGAGATAAGGAATCAACCTAAGTGTCCAACAACGAATAAATGGAGTTTTAAATACTATTTAAAATACTATTTTGAATATTATTCAGCCATTAAAAAAAATCCATTTGTTTGCCATTTGCCTCAATGTAGATGGACTTGGAGGTTGTTATGGAAAGTGAAGTAAGCCAGGCACAGAAAGACAAATACCGCATGATCTCACTCATATGTGAAATACATAAATAAATAAATAAATAAATAGTTGATATCTGATATCATAAAAGCAGTAAGTAAAACAGTGTTTACCAGAGACTGAGGTGGGAAGGGAGGAAAGAAAAGAGGGAGAAGTTGGCCAATGTGTACAAAATTATAATTAGATAGAGAAATAAGTTCCAGTGTTATATTGCACCGTAGGGTGACTATAGTTATCATTTAAGTTTTTTATATTACACAATACCTAGAAAAGATGCTTTTAAGTATTTTTGCCATAAAGAAATGATAAATGCATGAAGTGATGGATACATTAACTAGCCTGACCTGATTATCATACACATATATATCAACTTGTACCCCATAAGTATGTACGCAGCAGACTGTACCTCATAAGTATGTACAATTACAATGCATCAATAAATAAATAAATAAATGGATTAGATTTTCCAAACAAAAGACAGAGAGTGACTGAATGAGTAAAAAAGTAAGATACAACTATATACTGCCTACAAGAAATTCACTTTAGCTTTAAGGACACACATTAGGCTGAAAGTGAAGGGATGTAAAAAGAAATTCCATGCAAACAATACCCAAATGAGAACAGTGGTGTCTATATTTATATTGGGCAAAATGGACTTTAACTCAAATTGCCATAAGAGACAAAGAAGGTCTTTATATACTGATAAAGTGGTACATTCATAAAGAAGAGATAACAGTTGTAAATATATATGCACCCAATGTTACAGCACCTAAATATATAAGCAAATATTAACAGAACTAGGGAGAAAAATAGTCACAATAGAAAATAGTAGGAGGACCTTCCCACAGTCCAATCCTGAGTCTGGTCTCTTGCCTTCCTCCCTGGACAGCATGAACTTCTCCACCCACTCCACCACCTTCTCCATGAGCTACCGGTCCCTGGGCTTCATCCAGGGGTCCAACCACTGAGCCCAGCCAGCCATCTATGCTGGTGCTGGGGGCTCAGGCTCCCACATCTCCATGTCCTGCTCCACCAACTTCTGGGGCAGCTGGGGATCTGGGAGCTTGGGCATGGGGATGGCTGGGGGCCTGGTGGGAATAGGGAACATGCAGGTCAAGAAGGAGACCATGCAAGACCTGAATAACCACCTGGCCTCCTACCTGGACAGAGTGAGGAGCCTGGAAGGTGAAAATCGGAAGCTGGATAGCAAAATCTGGGAACACCTACAGAAGAAGGTGCTCCAGGTCAGAGACTGGGGGAATTACTTCAAGACCATTGAGGACCCGAGGGCTCAGGTCTTTGCAAATTCCATGGACAATGCCTGCATCGTTCTGCAGACTGACAATGCCTGTCTTGCTGCTGACGACTTTAAAGTCAAGTATAAAACAGAGCTGGCCATGTGCCAGTCTGTGGAGAGTGACATTCATGGGCTCCGCAAGGTCATTGATGACACCAATGTCACTTGACTGTGGCTCGAGACAGAGATTGAGGCTCTCAAGGAGGAGCTGCTTTTCATGAAGAAGAACCATGAAGAGGAAGTAAAAGGGCTACAAGCCCTGATTGCCAACTCTGGGTTGACCATGGAAGTAGATGCCCCCTAATCTCAAGACCTCAGCAAGATCTTGGCAGACATCTGGGACCAGTATGAACAACTGACTCAGAAGAACCAAGAGGAGCTGGACCACTGAGGAGCACACCATAGTGATCACCTCTCGGTCTGCCTAGATTGGAGATGCTGAGATGTGGCTTAAGGAGCTGAGGTGTACAGTCCAGTCCTTGGAGATCGACCTGGATTCATTGAGAAATCTGAAGGCCAGTTTGGAGAACTGGGGGAGGTGGAAACCCTCTATGCCATGCAGATAGAGTAGCTCAATGGGGTCCTGCTGCACTTGGAGTCAGAGCTGGCACAGAACCGGGCAGAGAGACAGTGCCAGGCCCAGGAGTACAAAGCCCTGCTGAACATCAAGTTCAAGCTGGAGGCTGAGATCGCCACCTACTGCCACCTGCTGGAAGACGTGGAGGACTTCAGTCTCACTGATGCCCTGGACAGCAGCAACTCAATGCATACAATCCAAAAGACCACCACCTGAAGGATGGTGGATGGCAAAGTGGTGTCTGAGACCAGTGACACCAAAGTTCTGAGGCATTAAGGCAACAGAAGCAGGGTACCCTTTGGGGAACAGGAGGACAATTAAATTTCAGAGGTCATTGGACATCAAAAAAAAAAAGAAAGAAAGAAAAAAAATACTAGGAGACTTCAACATTCCACTTTCAACAATGGATATATCATCCAGACAGAAAAGCAATAAGGAAACAATGTACTTAAACAGCATTATATACCAAATTAACCAAACAGACACATACAGAACATTCTATCCAAAAGCAGCAGAATGCAGTCTTCTGAAGTGCACATAGAGTATTCTTTAAGATAGATTATATGTTAGGCCACAAACAAATCTTAACAAATTTAAGAAGATTGAAATCATATCAAGTTTCTTTTCTTACCACAATAATATAAGAATATAAATCAATAACAGGACAGAAATTGAAAAATTCACAAATATGTGGAAATTAAAAAACACTCCCTTAAACAGCCAATGGGTCAAAAAGGAAACTAAAAAATATCTTGAGACAGATGAAAATAGAAGCACAACATATGAAAGCTTATAGAATGAAGCAAAAGCAGTTCTAAGAGAGAAGCTTATAGCAACAAATACCTTCAATAAGAAAAAAAACTCTCCCATAAACAACTTAAATTTAGATGTCGAGGAACTTAAAAAACAAAAGAACAAATAAGCTCAATGTTAGAAGAAGGAAGAAAATAATAAAGATCAGAGGAGAAATAGATGAGAGACTAGAAAAACAATAGAAAAGATCAATATAACTAAGAATTAGGTTTTGAAAAGATAAAGATAATTGACAAAACTTTAGCTAAACAAACTAACGAAACAAGAGAAAAGACTGAAATAAGTAAAATAAAAATGAAAGAAAAGACAATGTAACTGATACCACAGAAATAAAAAGGATCATAAGTAACTACTATGAGCAATTACATACCAATAAATTAGAAAACCTAACAAAAATGGATAAAATCTTGAAAATATACAGCCAAACAAGTCTGAATCATGAAGAAATAGGAAATCTGAACAGATCAATAACGAGTAAGGAGATTGAACCAGTATGGAAAACCTCCTAACAAAGAAAATCCCAGGACCTGATGGATGTCTTCACTGGTGAATTTTAACAAACATTTAAAGAATTAATGTCAATCCTTCTCAAACTTTTCCAAAAGATTGAAGAGGAGGAAACAATCTCAATTTCATTTTACAAGGCCAGCATTACTGTAATACAAAACCCAGACAAGGACACTATGAGAAAAGAAAATTACAGACCAATATCCCCAATGAACATGCACACAAAAACCCATGACAAAATACTAGCAAACCGAGTTTAACAGCACATTAAAAGGATCAAGTGTGATTTTCACCTGGGATGCAAGAATAATACAACACACACAAGTCACTGAAGGTAATATGCCATATTAACAGAATGAAAGACAAAACCATATGATCATCTAAATTGATGAAGAAAAAGCATTTGACAAAATTCAACATCCTTTGATGATTAAAAACTCTCAACCAATTAGGTATAGAAAAAAAATGTACCTCAAAATAATAAAAGCCATATATTACATGCCCACAAGTAACATCAAGACTCATTGATGAAAAGTTGAAAGCTTTACCTCTAAAATCAGGAACAAGACAAGGATGCTCACTCTCACCACTTCTATTTAGCATAGTACTGAAAGTTCTAGTCAGAGCAATCAGGCAAGAAAAAGAAATAGTCATCAAAATCAAAAAGGAAGGAGTAAAATGATCTCTGTTTGCAGATGATATGATCTTATACATTGAAAACCCTAAAAACCTCACCAAAAAACTCTTAGTACTAAGAATCAAATTCAGTAAAGTTGCAAGATACAATAAACATACAAAAATCAGTTGTATTACTACACAATAGCAATGAACTACCTCAAAAAGAAATTAAGAAAACAATTCCCTTTACAATAATATGAAAAATACTTAGGAATGAATTTACCAAAGGAGGTGAAAGACCTGTACATTGAAAGCTATAAAACATTGTTGGGAGAAACTGAAGAAGACACAATAAATGGAAAAGTGTCCTGTATTCATGAATTAGAAAAATTACTGTTGTTAAAGTGTCCTTACTACCCAAAGCTATCTGCATATTAAATGCAATTCCTATCAAAATTCTAATGACATTTTCCCAGAAATAGAAAAAAACATTCTCTAAAATTTATATGAAATCACAAAAGAGCAAGAAAAGAAAGCTGGAGGCATTATACTTCCTCATTTCAAAACATACTTTAAAGCTATAGTAATCAGAACAGTATGGTACTGACATAAAAAAACACATATAGGTCAATGGAACAGAATAGAGAACCCAGAAATAAGCCTTCTACTTACAGTCAATTTATGTTCCACAAAGATGCCAAGAATGCACAATGGGGAAAGAATAGTCTCTTCAATAAATAGTGATGAGGAAAATGGATATCCACATGCAGAAGAATAAAATTAGACTCATATTTCACACTATATAATAAAATAAACCCACAATGGATAAAGACTTAAACATAAGAACTAAAACTGTAAAACTATTAGAAAAAAACATGGGGAAAAAGCATCTTGATGTTAGACTTCACAAGGATTTTTCTGGCTCTAACCCCAAAAGCACAAAAGCAAAAGCAGACATATGTGATTGCATCAAACCAAAATGCTTCAGCATAGCAAAGAAGCCATCAACAGAGTAAAAAGACAACGTACAGAACGAGAGAAAATAATTACAAATCATACATCTGTTAGGGTTTAATATCCAAAATACATACGGAATTCAAACTACTCAACAGCAAGAAAACAAATAACTTGACTAGAAAAAGAGCAAAGAACCTGAGTACTTGTTTCTCAAACACACACACACACACACACACACACACACACACACACACACACACACACGGCCAATAGGCATATGAAAAAATGGTCAACTTCACTAATCATTAGGAAAATGCAAATCAGAACCACAGTGAGATACCACCTCATACCTGTTAGAATGGTAATCATGAAAAAGAGAAAAGATAACAAATGCTGGCGGGGATGTGGAGAAAAGAGAACCCTTACATATTTTGGTGGAAATGTAAATTATAGAAAACAGTATGAAGGTTCCTCAAAAAATTAAAAATCGAACTATGATATGATCCAGCTTCTGGGTATAGGAATCAATGTGTGGAGGAGATATCTGCATTCCATGTTCATTGTGTTCATTCATAATAGCCAAGACATGGAATCAACCTAAGTTTCCATTAACAGATGGATGGATTTAAAAACATGGTACACATACACAATGGAATATTATTCAGTCTCAAAGAAGAAGGAAATCTTATCATCTGTGACAACGTGAATGAACCTGGAAGACAAGATGCTAAGTGAAATAAGCCAGGCACAGAAAGACAAACACTGCATGATCTGACTCATATGTGGAATCTACAAGTCAAACTCATTGAAACAGAGAATAGAATGATGGTTGCCTGGGGCTGGTGAGCAGGAGAAATGGAGTGATTTTGGTCAAAAGGTGCAAAGCTTCAGTTATGCAACATCAATATTTCTGGAGATATAATGTACAGTAATATTGATATAATTTATTTTAGAAATCCATCTAACATAAATGTCATATGTCACAACATAAATAAATACACATAAATCTGTATTTATTTAGATATAAATATTTTCCAGATAATTCATAATTGTTCTCATTTTTCACCTAATTTTTATTGTCTATCTATTCTTGTATTTTAGTAACTAGGATAAAGTTTAAATAAAAATAATTTTTTAAATAATAATTATATATGTTATTTCTATGCTCTTTCTCTGAAGGTATAGAAAATTACTAGAAAAAGTTGGACCCTTGTAGTGGGGCATTGTTTTAGTCTGTTTGTGTTGCTTATAACAAAATACTTGGAATTGGGTGATTTATAAAAAAAATGACATTTATTGCTTACAAAAAAAAAAAAGAAAAAAAGAAAAAGTTGGACCCTGACCTAGAAGCAAAATTAATCAATTTGTGAAGTGTAGGTTTAATAAAAATAGAACTTTAAGAATGATGAGCCCTTATATTTCTGTTTTTCTTAATATTAATATACTAATATTTTCATCTCCCCATTTTTTGCTTGATTCATAATATTAGACTATATAATTTACTAGGCTCATAATTTTAATAGATTAATTTTATTTAAAAATTAGTAACAATATATCTGCTACACAACCACAGATATAGTAACTGCACTTGAAGATAGGAAGATTGCAGACTAAGAATACAGAAATGAATGAATTATCAACCACAAAATCATTTTTAATAATCTATGAGTTTCTAAAAAAGTAGTGAAATTGTTAAATTTACTTTTAAATTTATGTATGTAAGAGAAAGTGAAAGTTAGAGAGAGAACTGGGGGAAAGAGTGAGAGAGAGAATAGAGATCAACTGAGAAATGGGGTAACATTAATGCACCCATAAATGTATATTGATTATTTAAAGTATCTGTGTCAGAAAAATGTGATGAACTTTCTTTGTAAGTTACTATATCACTAAGATTTTATTATTTTAATGAAATGCACTATGTTAATTCAAATGCAATATAATCATAAGTAACACTTGAGTATATAAACCACACTTGTCAAAGTAAATGAACAAAATATTATTTTGATGTAGGGCCCTTGAACTCCTTTATAGCATTGGTTTTGTTTACATTGTAATTTTCAAAATTAAGTAATCTACATGGTTTCCTAGTGTGAATTAACAAGTAGCTCTCAATCAATGTTTCACATTTTCTTCTGCAAACCCATGGAGGAAAACAGTGCCTGTTTTCTTTCTTGTGGTATAAAATTATTGTAGACCATAACTCTTTGTGTTTCACTGTGAAGATTATATTTTTATAATATATATTACGCTGTAATTTCCAGAGGTTTCTTTTTATGTATTCAGTAAAGAAAAGCAAAACTATGTTCAAAATAATCCCATAATCATGAACCACAGATTAATATATTTTTAATATATAAATCCTAAAGTCTTTTGATTGAACCTATTTTTTACTGTCTCCAATCAATTACTTACTGAGACAGTCACGTGAACAAACTGAAGCTATTTCAATGAGCTGACTGGAGTTCCCTTCTTACTCTCACTAGAAAGCAAAGAACCAAACATTCACTTTTCAGAAGTCTTCATCTTTCACATTTCCCAAACCTAAAATATATTCTTTATTTTTTTTTTTTTTGAGAGTTCCATTCTTCATAACATAAGCAAGACTTGCCTAATGATTTCAGTAAAGAAAAACAAGAGAATGAAAAATAACACTAATCCATAGAGGCAATCTCTCTATATACAGGAAATAAAACATTAACAACTGTAAGAGGAAGCAGTAATTTCAAAGACAAGTATTTCATGGTTGGTTGTCATTATTTATTGGAAAAGCCAAATGTGTATCAATGTAGCATTTCATTAGTTACTGTGACTTGAGAGAATTTGAGGATAAACCAAGAGTGTAATCAGTAAAATATGCAAGAGTGGGAGGGGAGGACACCTGTTGTCATAGATTTAAAAAGCTATGTCTTCAAAGACATGGAAGGACAGAAACAAAAATACAAAGTTATTGCTCTGTTCTCATAGCCACCAGAGAGAAGCTAGAACTAACGGAATGATGATCCTGAACTAATTAGATTTTAAATCAAGATCAAAATGCAGCATGCATTATCCAGAAATGGAAAAGTCTAATTTAGTAATTATGGGATTCACTGCCATTGATTCCATCACAGCTCTCACTGTTTCAGGCATCAGGTCCACCCCCAAGTCTCCTGGGATGGCACAGCCATCTCATTTTATGCTGTTAGAAAACTTCCATCAATGCTTTGCTTCAATTTCTTTTTCTCTTATCTCCTTTGTATAATCCTCTTCACTGAATACAGATTCCAATCAATAGAATAAAATGGTATCTGTAAATACAATTGAAAATTATTACACATATCCTCATTTCTGGTAAATTCTACTTTGAGCCTGGGAACTTTAACTCTTATTTTTCTCTACAAACTAAATCACAGAAAAAAGAAAAACAAAGAAAAACAAACTCATTATTGGTTATGACATGTGCAGAGAAAAATAAATAGAATAGAGGTAGACCATCATTGAACTTCCAATATTGAATGGAACTCTTGAACTAACTCTAGCAGACTATAAAGTATGAAAGTAAAATTGATTGTTGCAATATTTTAATAACAAAATATAGGAGATAGTGTTCTCTTCCATTTGCAAATCAGGTTGTATTAAACAAATGTAACATCATGTGTACCAATGAAAAAATAATAATATTAAAAAATAAAAGAAAATGAAATTTTGGCTACAGTTTGGATTTGGATTCTAGGTCATCTGTATTCAAAAAGGATGCTACGCTGGGAGATGGCACAGCAGAGTATTAGACAGCACACATAGAATTTGGAGGTAGACTTGAGTTTAGGCCCACTGACCAGCCCTGTGACATTAGACAAGGTACTAAACGTCACTCAGCCTCAACTTCCTCCTCTGCAGAGTGAGATTAATAATAGAACCTGTATTATAGGGCTTCAAACATTCAATAGTATGAAGAATGCAAAGCTCTTACGATGGTGTCTGGCTCATAGTAAATGCTCAGTAAATGCTAGTCTTATGCTGTAATTATAATTATTCATTCAAATATTCAAAATTATATGACTTTGCTATATAGTAAAGCATAATACCCTCTTCTATTTGGTCTCAACAGTAGGGAGAGTTGAAATTTAAAAAATAGTTTTCACTTTAAGCCAGTATATCACTCTTGTAAGGACAAGGTAGTTTTCCAAGGCAGAATTTCTAGGTTGCCAAGATGAACTAGAGATTCCGTTTTGTCAGTTTACTGAGTTCATTGTTTTGGACAGTGGAGGTTATGAGTAAATAAACCTTTGAAGCATTTAGGTATCTAAACCAAAATGCCCAAAAATTAATTTCCATTGAATCATATGTTTACATCTCCTGTCCAGCATTTCTCTCCATAGAGGAAAACCACATTGAAGACAAATTGCAATGAAAAAGTTGCCTAGAGTGTATGGTCTTAATCCAATATAAATATAGGACTTCATTCTGAATGGTTTAGCCTAAGAAGGTCTGAGGCATGCACCTCCACAATTCGGAGAGATGACTACCACTGACAAACAGCAGCTTAATCCATCAGACAAGGCATCATCTCCTCCCAGCCAGTATAGCTGTGGTTAAAACTGATGGCACTGGAACCAGACTGCAGATTTACAAACTTATTCTGCCACTAACTTGCTCTCTATCATCATGCTCAAGTTACTTATTATTCCTATGCCTCAGTTTCCACAAATGTACAATGGGGTGATAGTATCCGCCTCATAGTGTTGCAGTATAGGATCAATTAGGTAAACATAGAGAATGCATAGAGCAGTGTTTGGTGCATAGGAAGTACACATGATTAACTCATTATACTCATTATTATTCATCATCGTCATTATTATTCATTATTCATTATTTTTGTTACATCATTATAGCATCATTTATTTATTATTTATTATTACAGACTCCAGAATTCTTATGAGAAGTATATCCATCCATTTGTCTGATGCTAAAACCCACCATTCCTGGCCTTAAATACTTTCTCAGAACTCACTACTACAAGGAAGTAAAGGGCAATGCCTTTCTTCTAAGAAAGAATTTTACTACATCACAGCATCTCTACATCACAATATCTTTCATTCATCCAGTCATTTGATTAATATCTCTCACTCAACCTTTTATGTGCCTGGAATAGGTACTAGGATACAGCAACAACCACAAACTACAGTCTGGATTTCAGCCCTTTCATGATAACTTTTCAGGTTATTTCTAAATGTCATAATTAGTACTAGGAGATGCCTGATCTTCAAATGTAACTCAAATTATTGGCTTAGCAAGAAATATCATGTATAATATTATTATATTGTGTTATAATAATAATATCATGTATAATACTATTAATAGTAGTATCATGTAGAAATATCATGTTTATATTTTTTGAGACTAAGTTCACACTACCTCCTTGAAAATACATTTTAATTTCTATTGACTTTGAGATAAATATTTATAAAAACTGGACTTGTTTTACTATGAATTCATGCTTCAGGGAAACATGAGTTAGTTGCCTTAGAAATGGTCTCTTTGCTTACATATCTTTACAATTACCTAGGTCAGTATATACTTTTTCTATTGGCTCCAAAAGGAATATTTCAGAAAACTGAAAGTACAGTGTTTGAAGTTGCTCATGTTTACAGCTTTCTGTTATTTCTGGGAAAAACAGAAAATCCATTTTTTTGACCTCCAAGACATGGTGCTGTGCCATGCTGAAAACAAAGTGTTTACAAAACAGGAGCTAAATTCAGATTTAGGAGACGAGTTTCCAGTCATGAGGGAGTAATAGGGCTTGGAATTAACTGCCTGCCATAAACAACTAGAAAACTGGACAAAATATAGGAAATAACTATATTCATACTTTGAACTACAGACAGCACAGCACTGTGATCCTTAAGAGAAAGGAAACAAACGAAATGAGAACCACAGTTTTTCAAGATTTCTGTCTAGAGAAAACTTCTAGACTGCAGTACAGGGAGGGGAAATCCAAATAGAGCCTGGTAGCCTCCCTGAGTGAAGTGACAGGTAAAATTGGCTGGGCAGTACAGGAGGAAGCTATGCAGAGAAAGAGCTCCAAAAATAAGCTGAGGAGGCTCCTTGAATCTTTAGCTTAATTCCAACTTATATATGCATATAGTGAAACCCTAAGAGGCTAGGCAAAAACAACTTCTGAGGAAAGTACAATTGAATAATTGATGAGGAGTGTGTACTAAATAATTGCTAGAGTTCACACAGGGCCAAGAATTGTTTAGTTCCCACTAGCCAGAATATAGAAACCTACTCAAATACTCAGAACATTCAGTAGAGGCCACCAAAGATCCTGCCTTAGAAGTAGAGCTAAATTAGCTTTAGGGAAAAAGGTTACCCTAAAAGAAATTGAAAACAAGTCTCAAGGGCCGAGCCCGTGGCGCAGTCGGGAGAGTGCGGCGCTGGGAGCGCGGCGACGCTCCCGCCGCGGGTTCGGATCCTATATAGGAATGGCCGGTGCACTCACTGGCTGAGTACCGGTCACGAAAAGGACAAAAAAAAAAAAAGAAAAAAAAAAAAGAAAACAAGTCTCAAAAGAATAAAACTTAACCACAAGTAAACCATTGCCTGCAGGAATAAAGTCCAGTGCTCTTTATTAGAATACAACAAAATCTAGCACTCAACAACGTAAGTTTATACAATCCAGCATCTATTACATTTCATTTAACCTTTAGATTATATCAGGAGGTAAATATGGAGTCATTAGTATTTTTACCAGATACCTGCACTCTTCCCAAGCACAAATATGTATTTCCAAATGTGCCTTACAATTAGGTTTCACTAGGCTCTCTTTCCTAATGCCACAATGACAGATGATGATCTAGATTGTGGCTGCTCTGCCCACTGGGAATCACAATGAGGAAACTGTGGAGCTAAGTGTGGAGCCAAACCTGAGTGGACGTGTCACATAAGGAAAAATAACTTTTGTTGTTTGAAGTCTCTGAGATTTGGGGGTGGCTGTTAACCTCAGCATAATTTAGCCTATCTTTACTGATAGAATGAAAATAACAATGAAAAAATCACTTAATCTCTTAACTGTAAAAAAAAAAATTAGCATTTATGATCTATCTTAGCTTTTTCCAAGTTTGTTTCAGTATGTTTAGGAACTTTGAATTAAACAAAGTTGACAGTTAATTGGGTTCCTTTTGTTCAATATCTTTTCAGGATCTTTAACCTGCTGACATGCCCTTGGACTCTCCAATTAGAGGCCATGTGATAAACAATGCTTCCGAACTTAATTGTCCATTAGTTCCCTTGCTGTTTAAAAGTATCACCAGCACTAGTGCTCTGAGGAACACCCTTTGGGAAATGTTGAAGTAGTTCAATGCTTTCATTTTCCAAACAATAAACTGAGGTTAATAGTTAATGTATAAATCATAAAACTAGAACCTAGATCTCTTAATTCTCAGTTTTCAGCTTTCTGCTACACACCACATTGCATTACAGTAAAGGACTAAGATTACATTTTTTCTTATGGGGTAAGTGCTTTCATAGAAAAGTGTGAAGATTTAAAAAAGTGAAATCCCTCAAGATCTTAGACTTTCAGTTTTTCTTGGATAACAGACAATGGGGAATAATTATTTTTTTTTACAATATGAACTTCATGAGAGTGAATCTGTATTGATAAAAGTGAAAAAAAATCAACTTAAAATTCAAATAAGTTTCATTAACTGTTGAGCTCATATAAGATGATTTGAAAGCTGAAGGACTTGTTTGAATGCTATACATAAATTTTCCCTGAGATCCTTCACATAGTGGTTTAAATGTCTCCTTCTCAGGGAGGCTTTCCTTGAATTTTCTAAATGAAATTCCGCATCTCCGCCTTATCTGCTAGCTTGGACACTATCTGCTCTCCCTGTTTTGTTTTCCTCCATAAACTTATGATATTCTGACACACTTCATGTTTTCTGTATTTATTTGCTTACCATCTATATTTTTTCCCTTATAGAATGCAAGTCCATGAGGTCAGGAGTATTTCAGGTGTTATACCCAGCACCTAGAACAGTGCCCAGCATGTTGTAGTTACTCAATAAATATTTAATTTATGGATGACTTTTTATTTGTCCCATATAGATTTGGGTAAAATCTTTGAGTTCCAAAAGGATGCAGCTTTACAATGTTGTTTTTTGAAGCATTTTATAAGGTGATAGGTAACTTCAGTTTGCTAAATCTATTCAAATACCAGGTATTTAGAGAATACATAATAAAAATAAGTCTGATAAATAAATAAAGTTTTCTGAGCATGATCTCAGAAGAGATGTGAAGTTGGTAAAACTTATCTCTAAGCTCTCTTTTAGGTAAAATATTTCCAGTACCCACCTAACTCCTCCTAGTTGCTCAAATCCCCTTACTTCTAAAAACCACTAAATCTACCTCTTTGGAAATATTCTATTTTCTAGCACATTCCAATACTCTGTTCTACTGTACGTTTTGCCTAACTGGTCCTGGTCTTGGCCGTTTTCTCCAAAAAAGAGCTATTAAGTCTCATCACCCTGATCCCCTAGTCTGTCCAGATGTGCTGGGTATCATGACCTCACTCGCCCTCAGTAAACTGGCAAAGACATGCATGAGCATAGAATGACATCTTATCCTTAAAACTACTTCAGTGACAGAGAATATACAGCAAAGCAAGACTTTTCTTAAACTCATGGTCAATTTAATATTTTAGGAAAGATTGTAGGAATAGACGAGCATAATTTTATCAGAAGATGGTGGAAAGCACCCCTATCTATGATTGTCTTCTATTCTTAAATCTAGTTGCTAATCAAATAGAAATTTGATTATCACAAAGTGGCTGGACAGGAAAAGGTCTCTATTTTCAGTGAATTCAGAGAGGCATTCTATTTACTATCCCTGGTTTTAACACATATCTGTATCCAGGGAGCAGTGCACATACTAAAGATAAGCCTTAAAAATTCTGAGAGTGAAAGACTGGAGGCAAGGTGCAGACCACTAGAATCTGCGGTTTTCCTGTGTATTCCCATGACTGTGTGAACTACTGTTGGATAGGTGGCTGCTGCAATGTGTCAAAAAGTCATGATATCCTTTCTCTCTCTTTTCAAGATTTTTTCTTCTCATTGAAAACCTCTTGTGACGAACTAGAGAAATTCTTTATCTGATATGTTTCTGTTTCCACTATCAAAGTTAATGATTTTAATTAATTCATATTGCTGACTGCACTTTTTAGAGATGATCATTTCCATTTTGAATGCAAGTAGTAACCAAAAAGATGACACATTTTCTCTTCTTTCTACACCCAAATGTAAATAATTATAACCTCTTGCTAAGTGGGAGGCAGCTGTCTAAAACCATTATTAAATTATAGCTCCTGTATTGTATTCTCTTTGGTTAATGTTCATCCTAATTCAATAGACTGAACTGTATGTGATGTGGAAAATTCCTATTTGTATTTACAAAATATAGTTTAGCAAATTACTCTGACACTGTTCATTTTAATTCATGAACATTTGTAGTGGAAAATGAATACAGTTCTTCTTCTTGGTTGTATGGAGTTCTTCCATATAAAGAGACTAAAAACCTTTTATAAATATTATAGTCTTGGGGGGAAAAAAAACCACATACAACTAAGGGAAGTAGTAAGTGTTATTTCACCCAGCTCACTGTGGAGAAGTTGATATATAAAGGCTGATAATCTTCTTCAACATCACACATCAAGTTAAAGACAGAATCAAAGATAGAAATTGCTTCCCTCAATTTGTTGGCTCCCATTTCATCTGTTGGATCGTACCTGGACTCAGCTACAACTCTTCCAAATGGTAGCTTTTTCAGCCAGAGTGGCTCTGAGTCATAGAGAGTTTCTTTTATGTCATTTTTCCCCTTTCACTTCAATGTCTGCTCAGTCCTAGGTTAGCATATGCCTCCCGCCAGAGAACACAACAGTTGTTAGTGTCATACTCAGTGATATGTACATTCTGACGGTGTTACTGACCCTGGGAACCGTGATTCATATTTTATTGCCACCTTTCTGGGTTGCTTTTATGGCTGGTTTTATTGCCCCATCTATTTATTCAGAAGTGTCGTTCTGAAAATATAAACCTTAAAACGAGAAAGCAGGTGAGGAGAAAAATAGCATCTGTACTTCTTTGGAATAAGTTTAACAAACTGTATATTTCAGAGCATTTCAACTCTTTCAAATTTATTTCTCTGAATGCCCTCCCACTCCCTGCCCCAAGAAATAAAGATGTAAATGCGTGCAGATACCATGAGAGCTCAAAGGAATCTTAGAATTAACCTTCCATCACTTTCACTTTACAGATGAGGACTAGAGCAGGTGGGAAAGGGATTTGCCCAAATGCATACAGTTAAGTTGTCATCCTCACCAACCCCTTTCCAGTTCAGGCCTATTTTGCACATTTCTGTGCCTCTTAGAAAAAGCACTCAGTAAGTCCTTACTGACTGAAAGTGAACCCATCGATAGTTTGCACTTTATTGAATGGAGTGCCGTGAGGACAGAGAAGGGGAGTTCAGAAGAAGAGAAAGATATTTTTACCTTGAGGGAGGCTTGTTGATATCATCACTGTCGGGCTTGACTCCTGGAAGCTGAAAAAGGAAAAGGAGCTTGTGAAAAATAGGACGTGTTTTGTCTGTTTTCTTAGACGGCATTGTAAATATCTCACAGGACAAGAATCTCGGTTAATAATTGATCAATCTATTTATCATAAAGTATTAAGTGTTTAATATATATACAGCACTATACTCCGGAAAAGTGAAGAGGGTCAATGAAATAGTGACTGAAATGAAGGGTTTTTGTTTTTGTATTTCCATTGACCATCACGTACAAAGGCTTCTTTTCTGCAAAATAGGATAACCCCACAATGTGGTTGAAAGAACCAAAGGTAAAATTGAGATTATGTAAATAAAGTCTTTGTCAAGGGCTAATTGCTATGTAATCAGTTTTTATTATTAAAAATTTTAACTTAAAAAGAAATGTATGTTTAAAAATGCAAAATATGAAGTGTCTAAGGCAAAGGTATATATATATATATATATATAATTATAATTTTATGTGTAATTGTTCAGGCTAGTTAATTGTATGTGGGCTACTTTAGAAAGAAATTGTGTAAGACACTTTCAAGAGAGACCTCACAATATTGTAAACAACTCATCTTCCACTTAGAAACTTCAGCTCTGAAATTTTTATTTCACACATATCTCTCACGTCCTATAAAACCTACTAAAAATGCATGCCTACTCTTTTGCTTTAGTTGAATATGATCGTTTTTGTTCATTGATCCTGATTTCTTTATTCCATGATGCTTATACATGAATTAGTAACGTTTAGTTTTCATTCCCGGATTTCTACCTAAGTCATCTGTTTACCCTTTCCCAATTTAACAATAGACCATAAGCATCAAGAAGACATTGAAGAATTTTTAATAAAACACATATTTTCAAATCATTGAGTTACAAACCAGTAACATTAAAACAAAAAAGGCCCTGCTGTTTTTCTATTAGAAAAATTTTTTAAATCACTTAATATTTCTGTACATTTTTAATCAATTTAAGCTTTTCAAACTAGATGATAATCAAATATTTTTCTTTTTGAGTTTTAAAAGGTTAATTTTTATTAATTTGTTTCTAAAAATTCAATATAAAATATTTTATATTTTTAAATTTCCCTTAAGACATTTTTTACTCTCCAGCAGTTCCCATTTATCAGATTATAAATGGAATATACATATATAAATATATATATGTAATTCATAAACATAGACACAAAGACACAGAAGACTCTCACAGGAGAACCTGGGATGCACCAAAAGGGATTGCAAAACACAGCAACCAATGTTCTAGATAGGATGTAAGCAAAGTCAGTTTTCTAGCTGTAATTGCTATACTATCAAATTGTATTATTATAAAAAGTTTATTTACTAAAAGCTAATGTATATCATGTATGTAATAGTTTCACTGTTTATTATTTCTCTCTCTCTCTCTTTTTTAAGGACTGTATTTGTTTCTTCCATTTCACGTAATTCAACAACAGTTATCTGTTCTGTACAGCATAGGGCAATTCTCTGTATTCGATCCTACAACTAGCAAGATCTTACATTTTGTCTTTTTTCTCCCATATTTTCTGCGACTTTGTCTCTTTAGGTCTAATGCACTCTGTTTTGTTTGGAGATTTGCTCTCTTTGGACTCTGCTCTGATGTTTCTGGATCTCACAGCCTCCAGTGCATGCTCCTTTGTTTCAGAAGAGCTCACTGAACTGTAGCTATGTGGGAATTGATTGGGAGTGCACCTGTAGCTTGGCACTCAGCGGGGAAGTACTGCCAACCAAGTCATCAATATGTGCTCCTGTACAGCTGGTTCCTCTTAAGTCCACTCTAAGATTCTGTATCTGAAACATCAGAGTGAGAATGTGCTCTCTGGAACTGGGGCTCTGCCTCTTTGCAGTTTTTTTTTTGTTTTTTTTTTCTTTTTCTTCTGATGATACTGGAGCAAGCCCCACATAAAATAAATCTGAGATATAAGAAAAAAGACTAGAAAAATTAAACCATGCCCTATCATCACCAGTTGATGTGTCTATAAAAATTGGGGGCAATTACTCTGTTAATGACGTCACTGAGGGTAAGCCGCCCAGAAACTTTGGTCATAGGATCACAATGGCTGCAGCTGCATGAGGCTGGGTGGTTTCAACTTTCAGGCAACTCTTTGAACATGGTATTTTTATTTCGGTTTATATCTCCTGGTTTTCAATATGAATAAACTCTAAGACTCAAAGCAAACCTCAGCACACTGAAGGTTAGTAATGGTTCCATCTGAAACCAGAAATCACCCGTAGTGTGTGCAGGCAGTGACCCAGGTTGCTGGAAAGACGTTCAGACCTGTTCGAGCTGTTTAATGAACCTGAGCTGCATATTGAAAGGTATTTTTTTTTTTTTTTTTAGAAAAAGTGGTGAGTTTTGCCTGGTTTTTGGTTTTACTGTCATGGCTGTATGCAGATGTAACTATGATTATGGATTTTATTAAGGGAATATGTTTGCTCTGCACCAATTCCGATCATCTCCTACTTAGGAAATAAACTTAAGGGAATAAAAAGCCATCATGTCAAAAAAACTTGAGAACAAAGTCAGTGTATGTGTCAAGAAGAAAAAAATGGTCTGGTGGCCTTTGCAGCAAATAAATTCTCTGGTGAAATCATGCACAAAAGTTGAAAAAGAGTCACGTAGCCTGGGTTTGTATTTCTGAACATAAAATATCAGAAATCAAAACCAGAAATAAAGCCTTAAGTTTCCTCTCAATTTGAGTTCCTATTTATTTAGAAACATAAAAAAAGATGAAAGGGTTAATTATGACTTATTACTAAGAACATGCTAATGGCATTATACAAATTAAATTTGAGAAAGAGAAAATTTTATGAATTAAACACATTTCTCCGGGCTTTGTGTTGTGGTGGTTGTTTTGATGATGCTGATGTTAGCGTTGCTGGTTTCCAAAGCGTCAAACTGAAACGTTCTATGTATAACCCAAGAGTCTTGTAAAAGTCAGTGTCTATCCAAGGGCTTTATGAGAGTGTATTTATGAATCTTATTTTGATCTGAGTTCCTGAATATTTTAAGTTCCTCTAGTCCTATCAGCTAAATGACATTTAGTTTAGCAGATTACTTCTATGACCAATCAGTTTAGCTGTATGCAATAAGGGGAATTATTACAATATAAAATGTACATTTATCTCATTTCAAATTTGAAATGTTTTTGAAAGGTAATTATTGAGTCTAACATAAGCATTTTCAAAGCCCATTTGTTCTTGAAATTTGAAATACGTGGTTTGGTTTCAAATATAGCAGCGAGGCATTAAGTAAAAAAGATGGAATCACTAAATTTAAAATGATTGCTAATGCTTACGCACTCTAGAAAGTCATGACTAAGGGGAAAAACGTAAGTATTTTAGTGGATATTTACAGTCAGTCTTGCAAAACCCTATATCAACTGAGAGAATTCTATAAAACTAAATATTTTGTCTTTGGACATAAACACATTTTGAAAATTTTAAGTATCTTATGTGAAGGATAAACAAATTGATTTGGATTTGTGTAAAGATTATGTTTGCAGTAGCACTAAACAGTACACTGAAGGATGCAGATAATTCATAAGGAAACACTTTAGAGTATAAATACTATATCCAGTTTTAAAACATGCATAATGCACTGTACTTGTGATTCTGTGACAATCATATTCACTTGCAGTTCTGATTCTGTCTTCACCTCCCATTCTCTTAATCATACTACCATGGAATGAGAGGAACATAGCCTAGCCCCTTCACTTTACAGACGAGAAAATAGAGCTAAAATAAAATTTAAAATACAATAGGGCAATCCAGTGGGAAAATTCCCTAAGCAGTTAAGAATAATATGCTTAACATGGAGACCTTGATTTCTGTCATTCTCTTTTGTGATAAAAGTAACTCTGCTGTGCTGGAGATAAATCTGAATGTACACCCTGAAAGTACAAAGACAAGGAAATAAATAAGAAACTGTAAGTCTAAAGGTGATGCAAAGAATATGCTATAGCTCTATTTTTGCTTGTGTTACTTGAGGACTGCCACGGAATTAAAGAGCAACAAGTTCGGTGTTAAGAAACTGAAATGCCTGTTCCAGTTTTATTACATATTTGCTGGTTGACTAATTTGTGGTCTCTCAGTGTTTGTTTCCTCATCTCTAAAATGGGCATATTAATAGCTGCCCTGCCTTTGTGCAGGGCCTTCCTGAAGTTCAAATGAGAGAATGGATCTGAGAGGCTTTGCAAATTCTAAGGCACTACAAAATGTGCGTTTATGTAGTGTGGTGTCACTTATAAATCTGTATTGCTGAAGGTCAGACTTTATGACAAATGAGGCCAAATTAAGGTTCTGAGGAGCAGCCAGTTGCTAAACACTGAAACTAAGATATGCTTTCAGGATGTCACACCTGTAGCCATTTCTCAGTGTTCAACTGACAACTGGACCCTGCTTCATATTACTTGGCAAATCTTATTTCTTCTACCCTCCGCGGACCAATGGAAGGCTGCCATGGGTAGCCATCCTGTACCCTCCTTGCTGTTTTTTTGAAGCTCTTTGCTTACTCATTTATATTTTAGATTGTTTTTTAATTGCACTTCAGCCTTATATCCTTGCACTATTCTGCTCTGGGATTTTTAAAACAAATAAACAACAACAAAAACAATAAAGGCAACAAGTTCTATAGTGGAAGAACTACCACAGAGTAAAGGGCAGAGCCCGCGAAAAGCAGAAAACCAGTGCCTGTCAGAATGACGGGGAGGAGACGCTAATATAACCAGACTCTTGGCTTACAAAGGAGTTAAAAATGAAACAGCACCCGCTTAAAATCAATATGAAATTCTATAGGCAGCCTTTACAAAGAAATCAAGGCAAGCATAATATGATCTTGGCAGCTCACTCTCGGGAAGGCAGGATCACTCCAACGTGCCGCTCAAGCTAAATGCACAAGCCAAGTCCTCCTGAAAGCCCCACTAAAATGGAATTACTGCAATCAGGCCCCGTGGTCAGGAGGGCAGGGATGAGACTGATGGGGTTATCAAGAGACAAATAGGGAGCGAGCCTATGCAAATTGCTAAGCAGAAAAGGAAACATGTTCACATAGCATATCATTACCAGTTTTCTTTCGAAGGACAAAATCAGATTTCTGCTTAACCTATCAAGAGACTTCCAAACATGCATCCTTAATTAAACAAGAGCAGGAAGGTGCATCAACATCCCACTCAGAGTGTCTCCGATTCGTTAGATTTTGTGGTGGTCATAAGCTGCCCTTCCTGTCTGACTCGAGTTCACTACTATGGATGCTCACAGATGTATGGGGCAGACAGTATATAAAAGCAAAGAAAGATCATATACACTTCACCTAGGGGTATGAATATATTTTTTTAAATGGCTTAAGGTAAATTAGAAACATTGAGAAGTCAAGAATTGCCATTTTTGTAATCTCTTAGGGTTTACTTTTTGCAGACCTTTTTTCAGTGTTGAAGCTGCTATTTTTTTTTATTGAAATGTATTGATTATACACATTTGTGGGGTACAGAGTTGAATATTAATACATATATACAATGTATGATGATCAAATCAGGGTAATTACAAAACTTAATATTTCTTTGTGATGCTGACATTCAATCTCCTTTCTTCTAGCCATTTGATAACATGCAGTGAATTATTGCTAATTATAGATGCCCAGCTCGATTGCACACCCATGGAGCATATTTCTGCTATCTGGCTGTTATGTGTCCATTTACCAACTTCTCACTATCACCCTCCCCCTCCCCCTTTCCTGCCTCTAGTAACCACAGTTCTGCTCTCTCTTTCTGAGAGTTCAACTTATTATTATTATTCACTCTTTTTTTCTTTCTCTCTCTCTGTTTTATTTTTTTATTTTTATTTTTTTAAGTTTCAACTTATGAATGAAAACATAAAGAACTTCTTTCTGTGTCTGACTTATTTCAGTTAACTTTCTCCAAGCTCATCCATGTTGTTGACAATAGCAGAATTTCATTCCTTTTTATGGCTGAATAGTATTCCATTGTGTATATATACCACATTTTTCTTTATTCACAATCATCTGTCAATGGACAATTAGGTTGGTTCCATGTCTTGGCTATTGTGAGTAGAACTGTGATAAACATGGGGGTGCAGGTATCCCTTCAACATGACAATTTCCATTCCTTTGGGTAAGTGCCCAGTAGTGGGATTGCTGGATCATATGGTAGTTCTCTCTGTAGTTGTTTGAGAAACCGCCATACTGTTTTCCATAATGGCTGCACTAATTTACAGACCTATCATCTGAATATAAGAGTTCCCCTTTCTCCACATCCTCACCAGCATTTGCTATTCTCTTTCTTTTTGGCAATAGCCAGTCTAACTGGGGTGAGATAATATCTCAAAATAGTTTTGATTTGCATTTCTCTGGTAATTAGTGATGTTGAGCGTTTTTTCATATACCTGTTGTCCACTTACTTGTATGTCTTCTTTTGAGAAATGTCTATTCAGCTATTTTGCCCATTTCTTAATCAGATTATTTGTTTTTCTTTTTTTTTTACCTTAAAGTTATTTAAGTTCCTTATCTATTCTGGATATTAATCCATGGTTGGATGTGAAGTTTGTAAATATTTTCTCCCATTCTGTACATTGTCTTTTTGCTGTGTTATTTCCTTTGCTGTGCAGAAGCTTTTTAGCTTGATAAAGTCCATTTGCTTATTTTTTCTTTTGTTGCCAGTGCTTTTGAGGTCTTATTCATAAAATTTTGCCCAGTCCTACATCCTGAAGCACTTTCTCTGTGTTTTGTTCTAGGAGTTTTGTAGTTTCTGGTCTATAATTTAAATCTTCATTCCACTTTGAGTTGATTTTGGTAGATGGTGAGGGGTAGAAATCTAGTTTCACTGTTCAACACATGGGTATCTAGTTTTCCCAGGACCATTTATTGAAGATACTGTCCTTTCCCCAACGCACATTCTTGATGCCTTTGTTGAAGATCATGTGGCTGTAAGTATGTGGGTTCATTTCTGCGTTCTTTATTATATTTCATTGGTCCCTGTTTCTGTTTTTATACTAGTACCATGCTGTTCTGATAACAATTGAAGCTGCTATTTTGTACAAAGCCTTTTAAACATAGACTTGTAATGCTAGGAGGAACCCCACAGAGTACTCTAGCTCAGACTCCTCCTTTTACAGCTGGGGAGACTGAAGCCCACTGAGACTGTGTCTGATTCCAAAAAGTTAGCATTGAAGTCTGTCCAGGAACCTACCTTTCCCAATTTTCTTTTCTGTCAGCCTGTAGTTTTTCTCCTCTCTTGTCTCTTATCCAGAGTTATTTCTAGGCTCATCAATGAAAGCAACAAATGATGATCACAAAGGCTTTTAGTAATTAGTACATCTCTAGTTAAAGCTTTTTAAAATTACTGACCAGAACCATATTTTCTCAGTATAATTTGTAAAATGACAGCAAATATTGCTGTCATTTTTTTTTTTTTTTGACAAAGAGAGAGGGCGAAATTTTCCCATTTGAAAGTTTTAGCTCAAGAGAGGAATAATTTAGATCTATTTTAGAGGTGGCCCAAGTTTTATTTCATTCCTTGAAAATGCATGCTCTCATCAAATTTCCAAGTGTTTTTTAAAAATATTTCTTTGAGAATGACCCTGGAAGTCTAAGACTGGACTGCAAATTAGTTGTGTCTCAAATGCTTTTATCAATATAAACATCAAGAAGACCCAGAGAAGCAGCTCTAGCTTATTTCTGAATTAAGAATGTGGTTTCTTTCTTTACTGATAGTTACCAAGAGAAATGGCATCACAGGGGAAATTTTAAGAGCTATATGCTTTGGTCTGTTACATTTATAAATTAGTTAGGGTCAGACTTTATATTCCTGGTACCCTTTTACTTCTGGAGATAGGAAGAAGAAAAGTAGTCAATTCAATTTATTGTCTCTCTCCTTACAACAGAAGAGCAAAGGAACTGTTTCTCTTTCTTCTAAGTTCCTTTGTATGATAACTGAGACCTTCTTGGAAAGCAAGATGGTGAAGGCCATTGTCAAAAGGAGAGGTCACATATATGCCAAAACCAAATGAGCCCAGCTCATGGTGGAGATTAAAACCTGGGGAAGATAAACATGGCCCTGCTGAGCTAGGAGGTACTCATTTTCCCTGGGTTCAGGTTTCAGGACACTCCTCTGGGTTTTAAGCCTTTGCCCAAAGTCTCAAGCCCTTCCTCTAAGCCCTCCCCTAGAGGAGAGTTATTGTTGCTTTTTGCACCTATTTTCAGTACCAACACAGGGAAATTGAGACCACAAGAGGTGCATTTATGCAAATCCAGTAGCTGAGGATGCTCAATAAAAGGAATTTAAATAGGCTTATATGACCCCAGTGACTGGGCATGCTCAGCAGAAGGGAGTTTGTCCTTTCAATGACCTTCCACTAGGGGTGCTAAAGAGCAGAGAATATTCTTGAATATGTTCAGTGTATGTGATAGAATTTGACCAATGAATATGAGACCAGCCAATAGAAGGAGACCAACTGAGCATGTACAAGACTATGTTATATAACTGGGAACCACTCCCTTAATTGAACATTAATTAGATAGCAAGAATATGTATTAGACAGCAATACTACAAAAGCTGGATCCCAGCAGAAGCTGGGGCTGTTACTCTCTCTCTGGGGCCAGCCTGCACTCTGTATTAAGCTTTAAGTGTGTATTTCTTACTTTTATATTAAACTTGGTGTGGACCCTGCTCTAGGTCTCTAGAGCTAGGCCTCAAGCTCTCTGTGAAATCTGTACCTCTTATTCATTAAACCTGTTCTCACTTTCTACTATGACTGTGCTCTTGAATTCTGTCCTGTGGCAAAGTCATGAACGTGGTAAGCGGATGGAGTGGGTTGAGGCTGGCCCTCAGGTTTCCCCAGACCCTCTCCTCTGGTATCACTGCTGAATAAAATATTCCCAAAATTAAATATTGGAGATTCATTTATAGAGGATTTCCCATGCCCTCCTGTACTTTCTTTTTCCCTGCTTTAAAACCTCATTTCACCTATACCACATGTTTTGGGTATGGCATCTCTACTATTTGGGAAGTGACATATAATAGTACCATAAAAATAAAAATTAAGTTAAATTTAAAAAGCAAGCAATATTCATTTTTACACAGTTTTGAGAGCTGAAGATCTCATATTTATTTTAAGTCTTCACTCTAAAGGCTGTTTATATCATAGTTAACAATATTCATGATAAATGACCTGGGAGAGATGAACATTTTTTCTTTTCTTTAATTGCAGCTTCATTTTTTCCTGTAAAGATGATTTTGATAAGTGTTCTTCTTTGAAAGTTGGGAACCTAGGGGAAGATTAATCTAGCCCAGCAGAGGAACTAAAGTGGCAAAAATTGATTAAGGCATTAAAATACCTACAGTATGTCTAGAAAATATGAGCTGTCTCCAAATGGTCCCAGTAAATCACAAACCAAACACGAAGGAAGCAGTTAAGAAGAGCTACCCCAAGTAATAGAAAAGTTTTCAGGGTAAAGTATTTTGAAAGTGTCATTTTATTTTTATATACTGTGCAATCAGAGAGAATATTTATACAGCTCAGCACAATTTTTTCTCCCTAGGTTTTTAAGAAAGAATAACCCTAATGCCCAAGTAATATTTATATATAATGATGTAGGTATTTTATATACATATATACACCCACAAATATATTTTATATTTCCTGTGGCCAATTATATGATGTGATGTGATAGAAGAAATCCTTCAAAATCCATTGCTAACAGAAGTTGCAAGTCCCCCATTTTGCCTGAAACTCCCCAACTTTGTATTTCTCTTCTGGGGTATAGAAATATTTTCTAAATTACCCTACTAAAAAATAATGTTACTTGGGAGGGAATGATAACAGGTCTTGTAGGGCTAGGCAAAGCAATTACTATCCCTTTTTATATTAGCACATTTACCACATTAGTTTGATATGGTGCAAGAAACAAATGAAATTTGATTTTGGAAGTGATAAAGATTTGAAACATGTTTTTCTTCATGAGGCAAACAGGCCATGGATGACCTTACCATGGCAGTTCAGGGAGAAGGCAGAAAAGTTGTGACCCTTTGGGAGATTTCAAAGTGGGTCAAAGCAGCCTAAAGATAGAATCAAAATCAGAGTTGTCTCATTTGAACTGGGCTCACAGTGGCTCTCTCAAATCTCTTTATTGAACTCTTCCTCAGTCTTTCATGAATCTTCTTACGTATTGCTCACAGAAACAATTCTAAATGTCTTAGCACTCTCCAATCCCCAATTTACCATTCTTTCTTCCACTTGGAACGGATAAATCCACCATTTACTTTCTTAGAAGGGCAAAACCATCCCAGTGAATTCCTCCCCTATACTCAAGGCTCAGCCCAACTGCTAGAGCTCAGGTTATTCCTTTGCAATAATCTAACCCTCTAGAGCTTCTTGGAAGCTTGTCCATGGTGACCCTCTTTTCCCACTGCCCTTGACACCATACTTTGGATAAACATTTTTTTGTTACTCAATCCTGAAGTTCTTCTCTCTTCTACCATCTTATTTTTCTCTCTTTGTTCATTGCTAAACTTTAAATGGCTGTCTCTATTGCATCTACCTCTTGTCCAGTTTTTCCATTCTAGCTCTGAAATCCGCTTTCTCTACTCACTAGCCTAAGAAAGCTAAATAACATCTTTGATCCACAAGCCAATTTTGAAGAATATTTAATATTAACTTCTGTATGAATGAATTTTTTCATAAAGTGAATATGCTAGTATTTCCTCATTAAATTTATTCTGTAGTTTAATGTTGATACTCCTGAGTCTAAACATTTAATTGGAATGGTGAGCTCAGAGATTTAATTAGGCTGAGATGGAATGAGAGTTTTCTATAATACTGTAAGTAACCTATTATAGTGCAAAGAATTCAAAGCACTCTGTTTTAACTGCCTTCTCAGAGAAGTTTCCCCACTAACGACGTTTCAACAGATCTAGGCAGGCCCAAACATGCTCCGAATACTCTACTTCTAGGGTTCAGATAGGAGACTGGTCATTCCTTCTCTTGATACCAGCTGCCACAAAGCCAGAAATATCACAGTAAAGTAGGCAGGATATACTCTCAAACAGATTCAGCAGAAAATGCATTAAATGCTTTCTACATATTGTATTTTTTTAAATGGATTGTAGCAAACTTCGGTGGAAAGTTCAGGGTTTCCAAATTACTCAGCACAATAATTGAGAAATTGAAAAAAAGTAAACTGCCAAGAAAAAAATCCGATGCCTCCTGAACTGTGTAAATTCTCTTCTGAGTGATGGACACCTATTCCCACAATCATATTTATTCTGCCTCCCAAGTAATAATTTGTTAAAATAGAAATAATGTATAAATTGATAAATTAACAAAAAAGGAATTCTTCATATGCTAATCTATATACATAAGGGGTCACTGGATTCAGCATCGAAGCTTTTTATCCACTTTCTTCTGACTAGCTGACAAGTCTGGGCTCTCAGATTAATCTCCTGCATGAGTAGCAGGCTGCCTTCAGGCAGAAGCTAACCTACGGTTCATCCAAACACTCTTACATCTTACTGAGAAAATGCATAACAACAACTTAGAATATTTATTACTCTGTCATCAATCTTTGTTTCTCTAAATCTACGTATGAGCCAAATAGTAGTGATAAAATTCCCATTCTAATTTTCCTGAGAAACTTTTCTCAAAATACCAACATAGTAATTAGAATAGCTATAAATCGGTTATCAAAAGTAGGTCAAATTCTTCTCTCAAATAATCTAATCAGAATATGTTCCAGTATTCTTACCCTTGCACTTTTCTATAAATAGTTTAATAACATATTTTGAACAAGGAGATAAAGCTTTCCTAGGATAAGAAATATAAAGGTAAATATTCTCCTCTGCATCAGTAATAGCATAGAGGGATACGTCTCATGATTTAACTCCCATAATTCAGAAACTTCTTACAAAGTCAATTCTCTTGTTTATTTAGAGTGGAAAAGAAGTTTTCAACATCAATGATGGCAGAATCACACCAATTTTATCTTCCTCCTCTTTATCTCTTTCATCGTCACCATCATCATTGTCCTCATTCTTTTTGTGTGTGTGTGTGTGTGTGTGTGTGTGTGTGTGTGTGTGTGTGTGTGTGTGTGTGTGTGTCTTTTTCGTGACCAGCACTCAGCCAGTGAGTGCACTGGCCATTCCTATATAGGATCCGAACCCGCGGCGGAAGCGTCGCCGTGCTCCCAGCACTGTACTCTCCCGAGTGCGCCACAGGCTCAGCCCATTTCTTTTGTTTTTTTATGACAGCATATTTGTCAAGAATATTGTTATTTTGGCTATGTCTATACATTCGATTTGACCCCTTTAACCAAAATGGTCTATTACTAATTCAGTCAAAATAACCAAAGCAGATGTGTTTTGAGAACCAATTAAAAAGCATATATCTTATTTTAGATAATGTAATTTAAAAAATTTGTTGTGTGATAAATTATTTTGTCTAATGATGTTTCTTAATTATCTGGATGCTGAAAAATGAGGATCTAAACTTCTAACAGAATATTCTACAAAAGAAGAAAAATATTTATTAAAATCATCAGTTCCAAACTCCCTAAAATGGCCCTCAAATTTTATAAGAGAACACAGCGTGATCTTCCATTGTTATATGAGATAATTCCAGTAAGGATGTAGAGGAAGTAGCAAAAGCTGTTTAATGGTAGTGCTCTCCATCAACCTCCTTCATAAAAATAACCTAATTATTTTATTATCCTTAATGTTTTATTATACTTAATGTTTTCCAGTGCTTGTTGATGTGGGTTCTAATTAAAATATCTTGGCTTTTTAAGAAGTATTTTCTGCATTTCACCTCAAATACCTTTTAGATGAAGGGATATAAGTAAATCAACGTACAAATGATCTCTGTAGTATCTGAAATACATCTGAAGGCAATTCTAAGAAGTCTAGAGCTCCTTGAAAGTAAATAAATATCCGATATAATAGTAGACATTTCTATAACAAATGTGAACAAAAAACATTTGCTTTCATGGATGAAGCAATCCTCTGCAGAATACATACATGCTGCCCATTAGTAAATACTAAACATTCCCATGGTAAGGTCTGATTTACTTGATTAAAACACAATTCATTATTCCCTTGAGCATTCATATTCTAATAACGTAAATATTAAGTCATTTGATATTATCATTAGTGTATTTTAGTACTGTCACACACTTTCAGAAGTTTTTTGTTGAGGATGACGAATCGAAGGAATGCACATTCCAAAAATGACGCATCTTGAGAAGTTTTCAAAGCGTATTGGACAAGCCTGCCAATAGCTCACGCAATACTTTCCTTTCTCTTCCCAGGATGTTTTGTTTATGATCGGAACAGGTGCTTAATTACCATTGAGGGGTCTTTATGCAACCTCATCACAGACAAACAAATTGGCACTGTCACACTCTCAATTCTTGGAAGATGACTTTTTTCTCTCTCTCTCAAAAACACCATCTTGTAACCTGTGAGGAAATGTTTAAGCGGAGGCTTTATACTTCCTACTGAATAGGTACCCTGCTTGGAGGCCGGCAGAGGGTGTTACAGGAATTGCTACTGTTATATTTGGTCATTTCTCTACCTTTGTTTCTGGAATGGCTCCAGAAGTGCATGGTCACATGTCACCATATGTAGAGCATATCGTATATCATCAAAACAACTGTTAGCAGTGCTTGTGGAGAGAAATATGCTTAATTGCGATGCTGAGCTTTTTTATCTTTTTGTTCTGGGGTTTGGACTGGCTAGCATTTTATTATACAAGCAGGGTGATAAATAAGACCAATCTGTTCTCCACCCTCCCCACGCCCCACACCCTCACACATGTCCCCCACCCAACCCCACCCCTACTCCCCATGGCACGAGTGACTTTGACTATATTCTGTAAGGAATCATTTGGTTTTGGCCTCTCTCACAGCCAAAAGCTCTCACTTCTTAGGAATCTCTGCAAACAGCTAGTTTTATTAAAAACACATTAGGACAAAATATTTGAGAAATTAAGGAAGTCACTGATGAGTGCTTTTATAGTGTTCAATTGCTAAGTTTGACTTAGATGGAACGTGTCTTGAAAGCCTGTTTTTCCCCATCACTACAACCCAAAGTGCACCAAAGAGGCCTTCTGCCTTAGAACACGTAGTACTTACTGTATTTGTCTCAACAATGAGGAAGACTTATATTGAGATATTGAGAGGGTTTTTTTGTTGTTGTTGTTAATTTGTTTTATGGGGGTTTTTTGGTTGGTTTTTTGGTTTTTTTGCTTTGTTTTTGGTTTTGTTGCCTTTTTTGTTTTCTGCTTTTTTTTTTTTTTTTTTTTTTTTTGCATCTGCCTCTGAGCTGCCTGTACTGTAAACAATCTTAGCACAGAGGCTGAAAAAAATACAATAAAGCTTTGAGAGTGGAAATTGCCCAAATGCTTCACTAGAGGTTCAGGCTGATAATGACAAGAAGACACAAACCAATTGTTTATGTTTTTCTGCCTGCAGCAATATTTTTAGCTTACCACATATCTTTTTCATATGGATGTGATTTTTCCCCAATGAAAAATATATGCTAAGAAGAAGAATGTCTGCAATTAACTAAAATAAAAGAGCAAACTACAGCATGTGCTCCATGGTGCAATAAAGGCAAAAGGGCTCTTTGTGAAGAGACATTGCTCCAGGAAAATTCCTTTCTCTAACTGTGATGCATTTGCTTCTATTCTGCATTGTGAACCTCCCGAAAATAGAAACTTTATGTTTAATTGATTTATTTGTAATGAATCTGGCTCGGGGTAAGGACTCTTTGAAGCTGATTGATTACTGCAACAAGCTTAAGATTTCATACCACAACAAACCTTTTTGTACTAATAAACAGTGGGACAATAAAGCTCTAGGGCATGGTGTTTCCCTTCACATTAAAGTGAGGATTTGCAACTTAAGTATGTGAGGGACATAGTTTATGTGCTCCCAAGAAGCAGACATAATGAACTATTTCTTTTAATGGCAGATTATCCCTGTTTCTATTTCCTGGAGTGAAGACCTTGCAAATTGATGTATCTGTCCTCTGAGGTTTTCAGAGAGGCATTATGGCATTTTAAAATATTAATATGAGAGTACATTTAGCTGAAAGTAGCTAGTCTAGGAGTCTCTTGTGGCTGCAATCCGGGTCACCAGAGACCTCCTGTCTCTCAAGGCAAATGATTTACTCTAAGTGTATCATTAAGATACACTTTTTGGGAATTTATGATGGTGCTTTTTCACCAAGTTATACCTTTTCCATAAAAATTTAAGTATTTTATGCTATTTTCCCTCACTCTTATTCCTTAAAAACCTGGTCAGTGTCACGGGCAAATTGTAAGTGCCACCTCCTTCACTGCCACTGTGGGTTTGGGCTGAACACTGATTAACTAGGACTGGATGTCACATCTTGTTACAACTTTGCAGAGTGGAAGACTATCCTAGGAGATTTGAAAAGAACAGCAATTATTCCTCCAATGGGGAAAGGCGGGAGGGAGTGGAGATAAATCCAGATTCAATGCATGAGTTGGACAAGAGTCACAGAAAAATACTGATCAAATAGGCAGATGCCAAATAAACTATTCAGGGAACTTCCCAGGACTATTAATTTTAAAAGTAATCTCCATATAGTTTTAAACTTTCCTTTGAAATAACAGGTGACTTGTTGGTTTAGCCTCTGGCTTTTCAGATTTTAAGAAATCAGGAGATAGCTAAGCACGTCTGAGAGAGAGAAAGTGACTCAACACCGGCTTCTCTTCTGTTGTTCATTATTCCCAATGATGATAAGATATTAAGGCCTTGAGATCTGACTTGATATCAAGAAGTAACCTTTTCTCGACTGCAGTGAGACAAAGTAGGGCTGCCTCTCTGTAACTTAGTGGCTCCTTGAATAAGTTTCTTTTAGTTACCTAAATTCAGGCACAAACGATGCCTTTTATTGTGTGTATGTCAGGGGGTAGGAGGCTGTCTATAAATACTCTTCAATTCCCATCTTCAGTTTGACTCTGAAGTTACTATTTAAACACAAAGACACCAGTTCTGTCATATTTTTTCCCCTAAGCACTGTGATATTGTAATGACAGGATAGAACAGAAGCATCCATGGTGCATTTGTCTTTTTGTAATCATGCAGTTGAATTTTAAAATTTCTATGTCTAAAGATAAGGGCTCATTTAAATACTAGAACCAAAGAAAGATATCTTTAAAATAGTCATGAAGACTCCAACTTACAGTTAAAGTCCTATTTTTTTCCCCCTCTGGCAGAGGACAAACCATTTAATTAATTTATTTAGGTTAGGAATCCTTTTTCAATTTATATAAAGCTAATATGACATCACAGTAGTAAATATTAAACTTTTTAAATGTCACTCCGCAAGATTCCCTGTGAGGAGATTATCGTTTTGCTTATGATAACCATCAACAGCAGAGAAACTAGTAAAAGCAGAAGAGGATTACTCATCAAGCAACATTTCCTAAAATAGTCTGTATGGTTCTACTAGTGGTGTCTCTAAATGCTATTTTCAAAGCAGCATTGCAACTTCCTTGCATAGGGAGATTATGACTACTGTATATGCATTCTGAAAATGTATTTCAGCTTATCTGTAAATCGATGCAAGATCACAAGAATGATAAATGACGAAGATAATCTTATTAAATGACAAAACCCTATCTGTTCTACCTGCACACTTAATGACCCCAGTTCATTCTTTCCATAGGATTTATACAAGTGCTACCAAAAAAAAAAAAAAAGGGATGCAATGTATTAAATGGCAATAATCTTTTCTTTATGCAGAAACTGGCTTTCTTGTATAACATCAGGTATAATATAACAATGGCAGTTGTATTTTTAAAGACGGGATGGGATTGTTAAATATAAGCTTACTCTGGATAGAGTGTTTACACGATTCATATTTAAATTTTTAATTAAGGCTAATATGATGATCGTAAAACGAAAGATTTATATTTCAAGATTCAAACTAGTGGTACCCAGTCACCGACATTGTTTGCAAAAAGCTGTCAGTGTCTACTTCACTATCCAAATTTTATTACTTTCTGTCTAGACCAGATTCACCTAATACTCTATTGATAAAAACATTTTGTGTTTATATCTTAATTCTCATTTAGAGAACTCATAAGGCTTCACAGACATTACCTCATTCAAATGTTCACTGTGTGTCTCTGAGGTAGAGATGTGACAAGCATTATAGATGTTAATGATGATACTAATACCAATATTTATATAGTGCCTTTATTCATGCAAAGTTCAGAGAATTTCCATTATATATACTCTTTTGTTTCTCACAAAACCAAAATCATGTAGATTAAGAGCAAGAATTATTGACTCTAAAGTTGATATGATTTTCTTGATATATATGCTACTTCCTAAAATTGGTAGGAAGTTAGGAGGCACACTGAGCCTATGGAATTGACAATATCAGTGTGCACTTGGATTTGTTGTGATAATATTTATAAAAGATTTGTATTTCCATAATCTTTCCAATCCCAGCAATAATTATGTGCTTAACAACTCCTTTGCTAGTCTGCTTCCTTGAGTGCCTGTTCTTTGCCCACCCAGCATTTTACATTATTAAAGTCATACCACTCAGGAGTGAATACCTGCTATGCCTCATCTCACTTTTTACCTTGGTGAAATCATTGAAACTTCCTCAGCCTCAGTTTCCCCATATGAAAATGGGAATGTAGTATCTGTCCAAGTTCTTAAGCTAAGTTGTTTGGGGAACCGAATGAGATTATATTTGGGAAAGCTAGTCGTGAAATGTAAACACCCTTCAAATGAAAGTGGTGTGATATTATCCAGCACAAAAAAAGTCTTGCTTCTACAGGTACTGAACTTAGACCTCATTCCATCATTCATATTAACAGAGTTGATATGACAAATTGAATTAACGATTAGAAATAAATAATAAATAAGCCTTTTAAGGTATTTTTCTTATTATGATGTAGTAATAGGGACCTCAAAAGGTTATTGAAAGAATCAAATAAAGTAATACACAAAAAAAGAAATCCGTGTTTTGTAAGTCTGGTTATTATTTCTGTAGTTACCACATTGACTTATTTGATTTACGTATTTCCCAAAACACCATAAATATTTTTCCCCAGTGAAAAAAGTTACATCAAAACTTGTCTGCTTTTCTGTTTTATAACCAACATTGAACTTAGTGAAAATTCACTAATAAAAATGGCAAAGTTCAGGGGACTTAGGGAGAATTTGGTTGAATATTTCTCACTATTCCCCATCATGATAGAAAATTAAAGAAAGGTCATCAGCAAAATATGATTTTTTAAAAAATTGGTGTTGCTTTTGTTTACTTAGGTAATTCAATGAGAACCTAATGTAAATCAAATTTAACTAGAAAAAAAAATTAAGGAAAAGTAACCCATAAGTATATTTTATCCAAAATGAAAAAATGTAAATAAATGGCCTATTTTGAGGCTGGATAAAATGTTTTTTCCTTTATATTCTTCCAAGTTTTTCTAAGAGGATATACTCATATGAAACATCTTCAAATCTTTGTACTACCAGGTTTCACATCAGAAGTACGCTGTGAAATAATATAGCACAGTTTACCTTCCTGTTTTACTTCTTTTTGTTGTAATTGCAGTGGGCCTTAAACTTCTGTTTTTTAATAATCTACATCTGATTACTGGGTGGATAGATCACCTAATCTTTTCCCCACAGTTTCTTTTTGCAAAACAAATAATCTCTTAAAAGATAGTTTCATTTGTGTCCTATAATTAATATGCTTATGTCATTCAACTATTTATAGGATTATTTTTTGTAAAATCTAAAATGTCCAAGTGTAAACACTATATGCTTTTAAGGAACTATAAAATAATTTAAAATAATAAATTTTTAGAATAAATATAAACAAAGTTTCACTTTCAGACACTTAAAGACTAATGTTTACCTAACTGTAACTTTTTAAAATCTTTCAATGAACAGTTTCTTCATCATTATAAAAATCATTAAATTGTCTAATTTCCCCCAGTGTTAGCAAGTTTTTAATCTTTTATTAATTACATATTTTGTAAGAAACTTTTAGAAGCAGTGGAGTGGGAGAATCTCAAAATTGAATCAACTGTAAAGTGCTGCAATTATAAAAGGATGAAAATTTCTGATCTTGACTTCTATTTTTGGCATATTAAGATTTTCAATGATACTGTGCCAAACAATGCCATAAATAGAATTTTGGTGTCCTTTATAATGATTATTGACCTACCAAGCCGAAGGTTGATTGCACAACTCCTACTGGGGGGGTTAGAAATTGCTGTATTTACATTCAAAACATCTAAATCTATTGTCTGTTCTCTTGACCAAAAATCTACATAATTCATATTCCTTTCAGAGAGCCACCAAAAGGTAAAATAAAAAAAGCAATTATAATCATGATTGGTAATTGGAGTCTCATGGATTAAACCTGAACTTCTTGGAATTAAATTGTTAAACAAGAATGATTAAAGATAATTCCCAATCAAATAAAACAAATGGTGGGTTCAACGGATGAATTTCTTACCAAGCTGCCACACCTAATAGCTACTCTGGGTGAAAATCAGAAAAAGCATATGTGAGTCATTTTTCTCATACTGAACAAAGATCTCAGGTAAAAAAAAAAAAAAAAAAAAAAAAAAAAGATTAGTAGTTTCTGTTTACTTCTGAGCCAGCTGAATTAATGTTACCCAAAAGAGAACCGCGGCCACGACAATCTGTCATCTTGGCTTTAAAAAGAATGCCAAAGACAAATGTGCAAGTGGACAAAAATACCTTCTTCATTCATAAGAAAGTGATGGAGGTGGGGCCAAACATGCACAGATCAAAGTGGGGTTGACATCTAGAGCTTATTAATAAATCTTTTAATTTGGTAAAGAGAAATATTTCTTCACAAGGACTCCAGACACTAATTCTAGAATCATTACATGATAGATAAAGACCCTTGGAAGTACTGAGTGGCCAGAAAATAAATATAGAAGAAAGAATGACAATACCTAAGAAATGTATTCATCAGACACTCTAAAATACCATAAGAAGAAAAGTCATGGTACTAATTCTCCAGTATCTACCCTTAGGGAAGTTGACTGGAGAGTACAGTAACTAGGTCACTTTTTACTGTTTATTTTAACAAATGGATAGGATGGCATTGGCATAGGACAAAGTAAGTATTGATTTGAGAACCTATAACATACAATAAAACAGCAACTTTTCTAACCCTTCTAAAGAAATCCAGTCATAAATGAAGTTCATCTCCAATATATTTTTTCAAGAGAAAAATTGATACATAATTTATCTATAAAGTATGTTCATCATTATCTTCACAGATCACTACCCAAATGTCCTAGTCATACTAACATTATAGCATATAGATTGCATTTGTCTACCCTTCTAAAAGGATGTGCTGCACCATATACTACAACCCTGTTTTATTTATGGGACAATCTATAAGGGCAACTTTTAATAGCTCCACATGAGCTGAGTGCTAAAAGACAGAGATGACAAATGTTAGTATTATTCTAACCATGATAAAAATAAAATCAATAATTGCACTTTTGGAATCAGGAAAAATAACATTGAACTATTCTGGGTCATGTCTTGTTCATTTATCTCCTATATCTCTGTACAAAAAAAAAAAAAAACCCATAATCAGGCTAAGAGTACTAATGTTCTACAACTACAAATAATTCTTATGATTAAATAATCTTTATTTTAGTGAATAAATTCATCACAATATTTGCAATGACAATTCTTCAGACACATATGTGCATTAAAATACCCTCAGCAATTTCTTCGAGGGCCTACTATGCACCAGGCATTAAGCGAAGTCTGCAAGATTTAAGATAAATAAGACATGATTGCTGCTTTCTAGGAATTTTCAGTCTAGTTGTTGTAGATGATACTTAAACAAATATTTGAACAAGTACTCTGTAATGGGTAACCTTGTCCTCCTGACTCATCTCTCTCCTCTTACAAGCCATGTTCAATTAATCAGAAAATCCTGTTAGCTCTCCCTTCACAATTTATTCAGCTACTTATTACCACTTTTATATCTACCATCTTGGTGCAAGCTACCACCAAGTACTACCTGGATTATTATAACAGTCCCCATCTTAGGTAAGGATGTATGTCTAATACCAGAGTATAGGACCCCAATGGCAGGGCCACTTGAAATGCAGCCTGGATCTGCAGTATAGCCCTTTGCTTTTCTAGGTCTCTCTCAAAACTGGCAGATTTTCTTGTACCCAGGACGTGGATTGGAGCAATAGTCCCAAGAATAAAATATGTTGTCTTGAGAACCTGCAGAGGCCTGACAAGTGTTGTACCTCCTTCTCAGTGGAGGGAAATGCAAGATGCATCTTCTTTAATTTAGAGAGAATTCTGGTATGCATCAAACCACTGGACTCGTAAAAACTTTACTGATGTTCAGAAGGTCTATCAGCACTCTGTGTAGCACACAGGTCTTACCAAGGCCTCCAATATACTTGCTACTTCTTGTTCATCTTGTCCAATCGACATGATTTTATTAATATCGTGGAACAACATGATATTCCGCAGAATGTCCAGAGTCCAGATCTCGTTGAACTATATTATGACAGAGGGCAAGAAAGTCAACTTACCCATAGGGCAAGATATTGTATATACACTGCTGTCTGCCCCAAAGGGATGCAAATTATTTCTAATCTCTGATCAAATGATTTCTTCCCAATAGGGATAGAAAAGAACCACATACTATTTGCTTGAGGCTGTGTTAATATGTTTAAGAAAATATGCCATGTCAGCCACAGCATTTCTAATTCAAGCTACTGTCTGATTGAGTTTGTAGACCCCAGTCTGGTGAATTACAGTGAAACACCTCTGCATCCTTTATTTCCTTAAAGGTGTCACTGATCTCTGCCATTCTCCCTGGGATGCAATACTATTTTCTATTTACTGTACTGGCTGGAGGACAAGTAGTTTTAGAGTCTTCTGCCTAGCCTTCTCCACAATGATAGCTCTTACTCCATACTCCCGAGAACGAATGTTAGGGCACTGCCAAATATCAAGCCTACTCCAATTGTGTATTTGGGAGCAAGAGAGATGTCTGCATGTGTCCATGAAGCCAGTAGACCCACTGTGAGATGGGCCTTGGCCATAACTTTATTTATTACCTGGCCCCTAAATCCCCCCACTCTAACAGGATGATGCTTTGAATCCCTGGGTATCAATATCAACTCAGACCTAGTACCCAAAACTCATAGAAATATTCTGTATCCTCCTTCCCTCAGTGAACAGTTGCTCAAGTAAATGGCTATAGTTCCATTTGGAAAAGGACTGGGGAAATCAATACCATGTGTACTTGCTATAACTTTGCAGGGTGCTTTTTCTGGGAACCATTCTTTTCTTCAGTCAAAATATTCTTGTTCTAAAAATTATCTTCAGTCCAAAAACTGGGGAAAAAAAGAGTGTGACTTTTTATTGTAGTGATTGCCCTTAGTCTTCAGATCATCAATTCCTGATTTCTTTTCACTGAATAGATTGAGAAATAGCCTATGGGCTGCCCATTTATCTTGTCCGTAGAGGCTAAGATCCCCTGCTGCCACTCCACCCTTGTCACTCATTATGATAATTGTGCTCCCCTTGCTTCTGATGGTTACGTGCCACCACACGGTCCCTATTATTCTGGGAACCTTTCACCCCATTGCCATCATGAACTCCACTGTGTAATGGCATCTGCTAGTGTCAGCACTGGTTTTCAGAGTGAAGGCTTCTTTCCACGGAGCTTCTTAAGGATGCTAGTGACCTTCTCACCAGTGCATTCCTTGATCCCAGCAATTCCGTTTTTAGGAATTTAACGAAAGAAGATAACTGGACAATTATGCAAAATTATATACCTAAGGATATTGGTGGTGGCATTGTTCACAATCAGGACTGTTTTAAAACAACCTAGATGTTGTTTGGGGGATTGGTTTAAGACATAGTATATCTAATTCAGTCGATATTCTAAATCAGTAGATGCTGTGCTGCAGTGTACTGCTCAGATTCCCTCTTCAGGACCCAGTCACTTATTCCCCCAGTTGCAAAGAAAGTTGCCTACCAACAGTTTACACAGGTGTCCCTTCTCAGTCATACCAAATATTCTCCCAGTGCTGCAAGAAGATCGTCAAAGTATATGTGAGGAACCAGAAGTTTTGGAGAATGTGTTATACGTTATAATGGAAAATGACATCATTTATCTTTCCACTATTCCCAGAAATTTATCTAGTTTCTGCATCAGAGCCGCACGATATTCACTCCTCCACCCCACCTCCCACAGTAACGGGTAGTGGTTGATGCTTAAAAGATTCCAATCTGCTGTCACTAACTTAAAGTCAAAATGTTATTACCAGAGACATTTTAATCATTATGGCTACATGTTGTTGTGTGGGTCTTTAGTGTTCCCTATAAAGCTATGCATTTTAATAAATTGCATTTCTTCGGAATGTTTGTCCTTCACACCTCAATAGGAGCTTGCTTTGAGAACTTTATGATAGTTATTTACATAATCAAAACCAATAAAATGAGGAAAAATAGTCAAGCCAATATGAAGAGAGTGTCAGCAATTTACCATTTGGAAAGAGTTCTTGTGTAATGATATAAAAATAACTGAAAAAAAGCAGTTATAAGATTATAAATACTCTTAGTACTCTGAACAGAAATAGAAACTGAATCATCATGAAATAACTTCAAAAATATTATGAAAAGATTTCCAACCTTCCAGTATTTCTATAAAGCAATCACTGGAAAATCACCTAATAAGAAAATGATTTGAATTCGAGCCCAAGCCTCAGTCTGCATTATTTAAGCAATTTTCTGTTTTGCTGGGCATGTCCTCCACTGGTTCCTTTGGGCTGACCTGAGCTCTTGGCTAGTGCTTCCCTGAGAGGCCAGGCCACCTGGAAAATAGTCATTGTGCTCAACATAACAAAGGACATTTTTGGAAAACCTCTGTCTTAGTTGTCCTGTTTTCCAGTAAAGGTAAGAAACACCTATAATTCACCCTTAATAATCATCTTGAAGTTTTCACCCGTTACTTTAGTCAAATTCACTTTGGCTAGAACACAATCTAAATTAACCCAGTTAAAATTAAGCAAAATAGTACTTATGAGAAGTTGCCTCTAAGCTATCACTTTGCAATCAAAAAAAGCAACTGCCATCTCTGTTCAGCCTCAGAAGTTTAGTATCTCAAACTATCCTTTCTCTTTCCCTCTCTCTGTCCCTCTCCTTCTGAAGGTTAATTCCTCTTCCTAGCTCTAGATCTTCATGGTCCCTTCGGTAACTTCTTCTGTCAGTTATTCCCTTTGCTTCCTGTATCATCTAATTCTCCCTCTCTATTAACTCTTTTTCTAAGCCCATGACATTTAATCTGTTGTTCCAATGACTACCCAGTCATCTAAGCCAAAGAACACCGGTGCATTTAAACTTTCTTTCCATCTTTGTTGCTTTTCCCTTAGCTTCTCTGACACCACTCCAGTCCTTCTTTCACATTTTTGCCAAATCCGTTGCATTAACTCATATATTTGATCACATTTAATGCTAAAAGACTATCAGAAGCTTACATTATCCACAGTATGAAATTTACATTCCTTAACACGTCACTGAGTAACTTCTTTATCTCTGGCTGCTCTATGCAGCTGGTTCAATGGATAGGCTGCTGCTTAGATTAACTCATACATTCTCATAGGCACCAGTGTGAGGCCCATGGAAAAGATTCATGGACTGTGGTGCTGCAGCAATTCTGCTGTTGGTGTGGAGGCAGAAACGACTCCCTACTCTTGGGTTCACTCTTCTGTGCCTCTTGTCAACATTAGAACTCTAAGTGCCAGAGAAGTGAAATCAGGATTTGGACATGGGAGGGAAGGTAAGAGGCACCACCTTGCCAGCATCTAGCCCAATTTTTGTTTTTTTTTAGTTTTAAACAGTAAGTTTTTTTAAAGTTACCTTTAATTGTGGGGGGAGAAAAACCACATAAAATAAAATTTACCATCTCAACCATTTTCAAGTGTAGCATTCAGTAGTGTTAACTATATTACATTGTTGTGTCACAAGTCACTAGAAAATTTTTATCTTGCAAAACTGAAACTCTATGCCCATTAAACAATTCCCTATTTCCCTCTATCCCTAGCCCCTGTCAACTACCATTCCACTGCTGTTTCTATGAGTTTGACCAACTTTAGATACCTCAAATAAGTGATATAAAGTATTTGTCTTTCTGTGACTGGTTTATTTCATTTAGTGCATTAGTCCGTTTTCTGTTGCTCATAACAGAATAACTGAAACTGGGTAATTTATAAAGAAACAAAATGTACTTCTTACAGTGTGGAGGCTGGGGAGTCCACGGTCTAGGGAATACATCTGGTAAGAGTCTTCTTCTTGATGGAGGCTCCCTAGAGTTCGCAGTCATTGCAGAGCATGTGGAGGTGAAGCTGAGCTGGGTGCGAGGTTGGATTGGAGAGGCCGGATCCTGCGGGCCCCAGGCAGCTGGGAAGCTCTTGCCGTCCTGGCCATGTGATACCCTCGTCACCATGGGAGCCTGTAGAGAGTTCTCATCCACAAGAAGGCCCTCACCACATTCACCCCCTGGACTGTGGACTTCCCAGCCTCCAAAACTATAACAAATTTCATTTCTTTATAAATTAACCAGTTATAGGTATTCTGTTATAAGTGACAGAAAACAGACTAATACACCTAGCATAATGTCTTCAAGGTTTATTCATATTGTAGCATGTGACAGGATTTCCTTCTTTTTTAGAAGCTGAATTGTATTACAATACATGCATATAAAATATTTTTTTATCCATTCATCCATCGAAGGGCAAACTTTAGGTTGCTTCTACCTCTTGGCTATTGTAAATAAGGCTACAATGAAGATGGGTGGCTATCTAGCCCAATTCTTGATCCTCCACAATACAAAAGAAGTCCTTTGGCTCACAGTTGATTAAACAAATTACGCTGGGTAGAACTGTGTTTGAGGATCAAAATGTGTATAACAATAAAAATGCAGCTTTACCTGGAGTTGTTTCTCTATCTTTCCCCCACCCCCATTCACAAACACATCACAGCTTTTTTTGGGGGGGGGGGGCATTTACAGGGATAGTATAAAAAGAACAGTCTATCTGTTCATACAGATACAATGAAGCAACATCTTGTTTCATCTTGCCTTGCTTTTTTCCTAATCAAAATAAATACATTGCTTTACTATTGTATATTGGAATTATTAAGGATCCCAAATGCATTGACTACATGGTAGAAAAAATCCTGGATTTTGCTATTTGGGGGCACACTATTTTATTCAAATGCCTGTTCTAATTTCCTAGTCTATGCTTAAACACTAGGAATACAAGGAAGAATAAGACATAGTCCTATCTTCAAGAAGCTCAAAATCTAGTAATAGAAATCAAGATATGAACAAATGGTTATAACACAACACGGCCAGTGCACGGACAGAATAACCCATTGATATTATAAGGGTACCTAAGGGGGGCACTTTGCCCAGCCCAGGAGGATGGGGGAGGGTGACACAAAGCTATCCTGAAGGAGATGACATTTGCACCAGGATTAATGGATGGATAAGAAATAGTGATGGATAAGTGAACAGCAGAGAACCAAGTGCATCAGAGGCTTCCAGTAATTTAAAGACTAAAAAATGGATATTGAAAGATTTGTCCGCTGAGGAAGAGCCAATTCTCAAGCGTGAGACTGGGACAAAAATAGGATTTTGAGAACTGAATTAGAAGTGAGCCAAGTGGAGGCAACTAGGGGAAACTATAAGCCAAATTTTTTTAAATAGGTTTTTTAGTATACACAATTTTGGTCAAAACTGTATCTGAGAGATGACCAACCAATCTCATATATGGAGACCAGTGCTCCCAATGACAAGAAATCCCTACTCACTACAAATTAATGTCATATTTACATCAACCCCCCAATTATTTACTACTTGCAGTGCCATCTTGAAAATACTGTTAAAGATAACTCAGACTAACATTTCTTTACAAAGATGTAGCCATTTAAAATAGGGATTTACTGACTTGAGTGAAACCGAATTTTAAAAATTGAGCAGGATATTGAAGTGTTTTCTCAAAGGCTATCAGAGAACAAGGACAGAGTGAGATTTAGAATAGCCGAAGTAGCTGGAATCATGTTACTTAAGTCATTTAAAAGCATGGTGAATAACATACCTAATAATATGTAAGTGAGGGTAACCTTTATTGGCTGAGAATGGATTTGATAACCTAGCAGGTTTTTCCATTTGGCAGTTAGCAAAGCTGCAGCTCTCACTGTGGCTGTGGCGAGGTGCAGTTATTGACTAGATGGGAAAACGGGTGACATCATCAACACCATGACAACAAGGTGATCATTTCCAGTTACTCTGAGTGTTGCGAAACTGCTGCTAATTACTCCCATGTGGTGAAGTCATCTCAGGAAGAGAATTGAAAGAGAAGACAGAATTATTCATGAGATGTGTAGGTCATGTGGCTGCAAAGCTGTGTATTAAATATGGAGTTTTAAATTCCCAGAATTTTAAAAATAATGTCTACAGCCCTGAAATAAAACTTAATGAATAATAAGTCAATAAAAGAGCTGGAGGCCTGCCACATAAATCTGATCAAGAACTTTTCCACAGACATCAAAAAAGAATCTTCTTTGCATTTTTAAAAACATGGCATTTTTCAGAAAAAGAGAACTAATGTTTTAAAAACATTTAATTATTCAGAAAAAAAGAGAACTAATGACTGTTTCCTGGTGTCATTAAATATAATAAAAGTATCTTTGAAGTATTAAAGCATATATATAAATACACATATATAAAGTATTAAGGTGTGTGTGTGTGTGTGTGTGTGTGTGTGTGTATATACTATGCATATATCTACATATATACTATACATATATCTCACTTGACCAATAGAATATCTCCACTTAAAATATTTTTTGTTTTTCCTTAAATGTGTTTATACCAATGGAAAAAATTTCAAATGTACTATTTGATTCTCTTTTCTCTTTCACCCTCCCTCTTTCCACACAGCTAGTGCATGGCTGACAAGATTTGAGGATGGAAACCCAGCTTGGTAAGACATTAATGCCAGGCCATTCTAACCTTTCTCCATGTTGTTCATTTTTCACCTTCCTCGAAGAATTTCACACTTGCCTCAAAGATTTCATCTCCAATCTATCCCACAGCTTGTTTCAACATTGCAGTTGATAATTTGTTCAACATCTTAGATCTTCATTTCCTCTATTTTCTTTTTTTTTTTTCCCCCACTGGGATAACCTTTTGCTTTATTCTACTTTGGAAATCCACACACAGGAAGCATCCATTACAAGCTATCAGCATAGGGCCATTTTCTTTTTTCTACCACCAGGCTTGCATCTGACCACTCTAAATGTCACGTCCATTCCCCTGCCACTCTGCTTCTCCTCACCCCACCTATCCGTGTTTGCTGTCCTCTAGACTCTCGTCTGTCTCTAGACTCTTCCCTCCTCGCTGTCCTCCTCTGTTCCTTGGCCAGCTTCTGGCTTCAGTCAGCTCACTTGTTTCTCTGCCTCGCCTGAACACCATGGCCACTCTCTTACTAGCACTCAAGATTCTTCAGTGCATCTTGAACTTCCTGTGCAGTTCTCCTGCCAGTCTCCAGTGTTGGGCAAATCAAACCACATGTTCTCTCTGCTTTTGTTATCCTACTGCCAAGTATTACTGGAGAAAGTCAAGAAACTGACAGGGCTCCACTACAAATGGATGATATCTAATTTCAGTGAGCTCCCAGGACTGCTTGGAAATCCTTTTATTCATTCTCTCTCCATCAGATTCTCCACAGTGACTCTTGCAAATTTCATCCATTCTCTGCAAACCCTAGAGCCCACTCCTTCCCTTGCTTTTAGCAAATGACCTGACGTCCTGCTTCCCTGAGGAGATTGAGGTCATCCAACACACATTTTTTTTTTAGCTAACTTCATAAATTATTTCTACCTGGTCACTCTTCTTTCATGCAGAGCATAAGACCAGAGGGAGATCCAGCCAGTGTGTCCCACCAGGGATGGGGGAGGCCATGGAAGTTGTGCTCTTTGCATGGGGTTGTAGAACACAGACACAAAGACCAAATGTGGAGAGTCTGATAGTGGAGGAGAAACTCAAGGATATCAAAGGACCAAGAATGCTGAGCAAGATGAAGAGCTTCACCAATGCGAGGTGGTCTACGTGACCCCCACAGGTGACACAGCAAAGGCCTGAGATGGAGTTTCTATACCACCACAGTAGTAAGACTCTTGTATGACTATTCTGAGTTCATTTAAATTTTCATTTAAGTTTGTTTAAATGGATTAGAGTAAGTCCTACAACTCTTCAGTTCCTAATATTTCACAGAAAGTTGCTTTCTTTCTTCTTTTAAAAACTTTCATTTGTACACTGGAGCCAATCTCCACCATCCAGAAAATTATTCTATTTTTTACATTGTCTCTCTTTTGTGTCTTCATCTATTTCATTTTTTGTTGCTCCTTGTTGGCCTCAAAAACACTAAAAAGAAAAACACAAGTAAAAACCTCTCTTAACTCCCAGTCCTCCCCAATTACTTACTTGCCTTTCCTTCTTGCTGTTCAACAGGTACAAAGTTTTAGTTATGAAAAATTCTAGAGGTCTGCTGTCCATTGTGCTTTTAGTTAACAATACTGTACTGTACACTTAAAATTTTTTTAAAGAGCAGATCTCCTGTGTCTTTTACCACAATTTTAAAAAATCAAAGTTTGTGCTTTCTCTCCTCCTTACCTGCAAGCATAACCCACCTATTGATCTGCAGCTTCTCTCCAGAACACTTACCTGAAACTGCCTTCTGAAAAGACATGAACTCACTCTTAAGTGCCAGATCTCATGACCTTTTATCAGTCCTTGACCACCTTGGTCTCAGTGCTGAACACATCTTTCTTTTCGATGGCATCTACTCTTGAATTCTTAAGCATGTGCTTATCTTCCTCACCTGACTTGTCTTGATTTTCATATCACTTCTGAGCCCTGATAAGAAACATTCTGTAAGGTTCAATCCTCAGTCCTCTTCCCTTTTCACTCTACTTTCACTTTACATGTTACTTTATGTTGCTGAATCTCATTTCCACATCTCTACCTTTCTTCTCCTTCCAACCTTCAGAGCTTCAATCTCTAACACAGGAGGCACCACCCATATGTCCAAATTAAATACAAGGGTAGGCAAAAGTTAAGAATGCATTCTCTTGAACCATGTTGTCTGGGTTCAAATTCTGACTCTGCTTCTTACTAGCTGTGCAACCTCGGACAAATTACTTAAACTCTGCATTTCTTAATTTCTTCATCTGTAAAATGGAAATAATGAGAGTACTTATTTCATAACTCTATTGTGAGGGTTAAAGAGTAAATTCACACAAAGTACTAGAATGAGCCCAGTAAACAAATGCTCAGTAAATATTAGCTGTTATTATTATCACTCACCCTTTCTTGCATAAGTCCTGTTCTTCAAGCTGTATTTTCTCTCTCAGTTAATGGCAGGTCAGTTCAACCATCTGTACCAAAATCCTCACAGTCACCTTCTAACCTCTTCCCACATTCTGTTGTGCTTTATATCCAGATTCTACCAACTACAGAAGTATTTAATCTTCCATTTTTCTTTACTACTGCTGAGATAGTCCGTTTTTGTGTTGCTATAACAGAATACCTGAGACTGGTTAATTTATAAAGAATAGCAGTTTATTTGGCTTATTATTCTGGGACAGCTACATCTGGCGTGGGCCTCAGGCTGCTTCCACTCATGGCGGAAAGTGGAAGGCAGCCACAGGTACAAGCAGATCACATGGTGATAGGAAGCAAGAGAGAGAGAGAGGAGAGGTGTCAGGGTCTTTTTAACAACCAGCTCTCACGAGAACTAATAAGCAAGAACTCACTCACTAACCCCCACCCCCAGGGAGAGCATTATCCATTCATGACGGATCTGCCCCTGTGACTCAAACAGCTCTCAACACTGCCACATTGGGGATCAGATTTCCACATGATTTCTGGGGAGGACAATACATCCAAACGCTATCAACTGCCCAAGTCCATGTCTTCATGATCTTGAACCTGAATTATTGCAACAGTTCTCTGTAGAACTGCCTGCGTTCAATCTTTATCCCTAGTTCATCCTCAGATTAGTATTACTTTTCTAAACACAGACATCTTTTTAAACCATTTTCTGTTTTATCATCACCTTCAGAACAAATTGAAATGTTGGATACAATCTAGTTAATTTTCCTTCTTCCTTCTTATCAGGTGCCTCTGCTGCCTTCCCCACTTGCTCAAGGACACTGGGAACATACCACATGCTTTAATTCACCTTTGTATTTGCAAAAACTCTCCTCTTTGCCTCAATATCTCATCTACCCCATCTTATTTATCAAACTTCTATTTATCTTTAAAGACCAATTCCAATGACATTCTAGTAAGTCATCTCTTTTGTATCTCTGTGCCCTGAGAAACATGATATATAGATATAGATGTCTTAATTACTTTGTTTATATTTCTATACTTGATTAGATTGTCAAGTTTTTCAGTTTTGATCTATGATCTATATTTATATATTCCTAGCCCATAGCAGAGTTCCTATCAAATAATTCCAAAAAATATTTGAAATATTTCATATTTCAAAAAAATATTTGAAATATTTCATATTTCAAAAAAATATTTGAAATATTTCATATTTCAAAAAAATATGAAATTCTATTAAATAAATCAATGTTCCTCCCAAATGACCGATGCCTACCTGTCCCTTTCTAAGCTTACAGAATTTGTAGCAGAAATGCTTTGCCTACTAACCTTCCTTTCCCATCTCACTGCTTTCTCTAGTTCAGACCTTTATCACCATTCACATAGATTATTACAAGAGCCACTTACCTATCTGATCACCAGTTTTAGTTTCCCTTACTCTCAAAGCCAGCCATGATATATTGCTTCCAGAGATATCTTCACTAAGCACTGATTCTATCATGTTATTCCATTACTCAGAACCCTTCAAAGTCTCCTTTTAATGAGAGAGCAAAATGCAAGCCCTTTAGCACTGGTCCATTTGACTCCGCAGCCTTATCTCAAATTATCTTCTCTCCACCCACCCACACACATACACACTACACTTCAGCACTCTGAGCTGTTGGCTATTCCTTTAACCTAGATTGCCCATACTCCAAAATGTTGCTATTTTATCCATCATTCAAGGCCCAACTCAAATGGCCCTGTTCCATAAAGTTTTTCACAAACTCCCTCATCAGAAATAGTTTTTTTCATCTTATTTTTCCAAAATTTACATAAAGGCATTTGTTTTAGCACATAACATTCTCCCTTCTGTATCAGCATATGTTCTTCATGCTATAGGTTACTAGATAGTATTTTGTCTCCTTCAATTATCTGCAAATCACAAACCCATTCTAGGCAAAAATGTTGCCTTATCATCATTGAATCTCCCACAACACATTATAGAGTGTCATAGTCGAAAAAGATTGCTAGTTAAATTATGAAGGTGTGGCAAAGATAGCAGAGTTAGAACATGCACGAAAGCCAGAAGGTATCTAAATAGTGGCACAGAGATGAGGCGGTGTCATTGTGGCTGGGCCTGATAATTACTGTCAAGAAGTAGTAAACATGGGAGTGCAGCTATCTCTTTGACAGACTGATTTCATTTCCTTTGGAAACATACCCAGAAGTGATATTGTTGGACCATATGGTAGTTCTATTTTTAATTTTTTGAGGAAACTCCATACCATTTTCCATAATGGCTGTATTAATTTCATCCCCGGCAACAGTGTATAAGGGCTCTCTTTTCTTCACATCGTCACCAATGCTTGTTATTTTTGTATTTTTGATAATGGCTATTTTAACTGTGATAAGTTGATATCTCACTGTGGTTTTGGTTTTCATTTCCCTGATGATTAGTAATGTTGAGCATTTTCTCATATACTGGTTGGCCATTTGTATGTTTCCCTTTGAGAAGAATGTCCGAATGTTTACTCAGACATTTTGCCCGTTTTTAAATGGGATTATTTGGTTTTTTGCTATTGAGTTGAGTTCCTTATGTATTCTAGGTATTAGCCCCTTCTCAGTTCTGTAGGTTGTCTCTTCACTCTGTTGATTGTTTCTTGCAGCACTGTTCTCAAAAGCCACGATATGGAATCAACCTAAGTGTCCCTCGGCATACAGCTAGGAGACTCCACCCCCTCCTCCATGCCTATCAGAATTCTGCATATTCTTTAAATTCCAGTTCAATTAACACCTCTTGTCCAAAGGTGTCTCTAGTTAGCATCACCCCATAGTCTCTGCCTCCTCCAGATGACTACATTTATGGTCTGTGTCTTAGTACTTAAGATTTAAATGTATACTGTTGTTCACTACTTTCTGGGTCACGGCTGTTGGTCTCATGTATAAAACTAACTGGTGATATGCTTCTGTGTATGCACCCACTTTCTACCATGCTCATGAGTCGATAGTGGGTGCTCATAAGTTAATATAGGGAAGGAGAAAAAGGGAGAGAGAGATGTTCTGGCTAATATAACTAAAAAGTCAGGCACATCAGCTTCACTTTCCTTGATATTAGCTTCAGTCTTAGGCAGGCTCATACAGGTGTGGTGCTCAGCAGCTCCAGGCTTACTTCTTACCAGCTAAGTTACACTCACAGAAAAAGCTCTCTTCTGCACAGGAGCAAACCTTCTATAAATGTCCCAATTTTTAGAATCCCAATGGAACCAGGATAATAGTTACTGCCTAAAATAGATGAAGACTAAAAGCCAATCCTAAGCAAGTATTACCTCACCTTCTTGGGCTGTCTATTTTTAACCTCAGTTTTACTCCTGAAGATAGAGGTGAATAACTTTGTATTTCATGTCTTCTTACTAAATGTGCATCTGACCTCTTCTCTGTACTTATTCATCAGATTAGCTCTTTTGGTTCCTAATCTCTTTCAGCTGTTCTGAGCACCTTAAAGATCCTTAATAATTCAAGGACACTTCTTAATGAAATACTGTGTATGTGTCTGTACCCACAGAATATTTGGGAGCTGAATTTTGTGTTACAGAGCGAATGCTGCATAGAATAATGTACAGTGGTTAGTTGCTCTTTTGTGGATTGCGTCTTTTGCAATTTTGTGGAAGTTTTCGTAAAATAGACTGGGTATTTCTGAGATCCCCAAACTACTAAGGCATGATTTTATTTACTTGTCTATCAAAACGTTGTCTAATAAATGTCATATTATGATTTAAAGGTAAAATAAATTTCTTTTTTTTAAAAAGAAAGAGCTTTTATTTCCTAATTGTTGCTGCTGAAGTCCCAGGTCTTATTCTTATTGGCCGAGGTTGTGCACATGTCCATTACTAGACCAAGGGGTAAAATTAGCCCTACCTGAAAGATTGATGTGAAGAAAGGTGATTTCTCAAAAGAAAATTGACTGGCTATTACCAAGAGTGATGGAGGAATAGTCTCTGGGAAGGAAAAAATAACTGATATCTATGCCTCCAGATTAGACCTCTAGTGTTCACATAAGAAAAGTCACCTTGGAAGCAAATAAAGAAGTCAGTGTTTCAAAAGACAGTCAATAAGAATGAAAAGAAAATATATAATAGTTGTAGTGAACTTGTATTTTAAACCACAGGACTTGGTGAACAACGTGAGTTGAGAAACATTTCTTAGATATATGCCTCACATTAAACATAGTAAAAGGAACATGTAGTTAAGGGAAATTTGGGAGGATGAATATGAGGTACGAAAAGTAGGCTGGAATTGCAGGGATTGGGCTCCAGATAGTAATGACTTTATACCCAGATTGTCCAGAGAGGCAACTAGAAAGTCGCCAGACAGAGACATTAGGAGCAGTTAGGATACAGAAACTGGAAATGAGTATAAAAATCCTGCTGTGTCAATACAATGCTAACTACAATTTAAAACATGGCTTGACAAGGCAAATGTAATTTACTCACATGAAATGACATAAAATCTCTATGACAGTTTGAGCTCTTTCAAGAACATATGCAATCAAAAACCAGCCATAACACCTTACTCAAGATAATCATTTCCAAAATCCAGAAAAAGCAAAGTCATAGAAGTGCATGTGTGTGTATTGCTCCTTGACTTGGAGCAGGAAACATCACATATTTGAAATGTAGTTATGTGAGAGTATAGTGCAGTCTATTCTCTAAGTGTTTTATGAAATGCATTGCATTAGTTTTTGTGTTGCTATAACAGAACACCTGAGAATGGGTAATTTATAAAGAAAAAAGGTTTATTTAGCTCATGATTCTGGGACAGCTGCATCTGGTGCAGGCCTCAGGCTGCTTCTGCTCATGGCAGGACACAGCAGGGAGGCCAGTGGGTGCAAACAGACCACATTGCAAGAGGATGCAATTGACGGGAGAGGTGCCAGGCTCCTTTTAACAACAAGCTCTTGGGAACTGAGTGAAAGCTGATTCACCACCCCCACCCACCTCAGGAAGAGCATTAATCTATTCATGAGGGATCTGCCCCCATGACCCAAGCACCTCCCAACGCTGCCACATTGTGGATCAGATTTCAACATGAACTTTGGTGGAACAAACATATCCAAACTATATCATGCATTAACTAGTGCAAGGCCACACCTGATGAAATTTACAGAGATTTCCTCTCTTGGCTTGGTCTATAACAAAGAGAAAGTCTTAAAGTTATTGTCAACAATATGATCTTTTTAGCTAAAGACAAAAGGGGTCATTTCTTTGATCTTCGGTTGTAGCCCATTCTGCACATTCTCTAGAGATGAGGTATTAAAACAAAAAAAAAGAAGAGGAATAAGGATTCGCTTGATAAAAAAAAAATCCGGAGAGTAAATTTGACAATAATAATTAAGTAGATGAAATTCCTCTATCTGGAGTCTAAATGCTTTGAGCCTCTAAAATTTCTCCAGGAAAAATATTCTAGTTGGATGCAACTAACATTTGACAAGAGCTTTGGACATTGTATTCGCTGGTGTTTAACTATGTTGACATATAGGTGCATGTGGTGTGAGCCCCAGAATTTCCTCTTCCATGAACCAGTAGTACAACTTTTTTTTTTTTTTTTTCTTTTTTTCCATGAAGCCTAAATTTAGTTTAATTAGTAGGTAAGTAAATTCTAGATCTCTTCAGTGCTTTCTTTCTTTCATGTTTACAGGATGCAATAAATCTGAAATAATGAACCTAATTCTCAACAGTGGGCAGGAGAATATCTTACATATAGCACCTATTCAAGGTGGGCCAAGACCGTCACTTAGCTGTGGCCTCACATTCACGAAGGGCCTCAGATTTAGACTTTTGACATTATTTTCACATGAGATTACATAAATATTCCCAGAGACAAACTGCTAAGATTGAAAAGATGTTCTTCATACAACTTTAAATGTTCATGCCACTGCCCATCACACTTTATAAATTACTATACTTTTAAATAAATCCTGTAATTATTATTTTGTAAATTACCTGGCTATGTTGTCTTGAATTTGGTTGGTTAAAGGCATTATTAAATGCAAACTTTTAATATATCCTTAAATTTTTATAACCTTGGGTTGGCTTTTCTTAATCTTTTTTTATATTCAGGATATTTTGACAGGTCTCTCCAGTGACTTTGAAGAGGCCACAATTACATACAGCAATGGGAAAAAAGCTCTGTACAGATTTATTTGCAGAGGAGAGGGCAATGTGCTGTCAGAGCATTGGCTGCACAGCAAAGAAAGGCACCTGTGTCATCACTGAGGGTATCACTTTATTGCATCTCCTTTGGGGCTGCATGAGCTTTCCTAGAAGTAATGTTGAAACCTGACTGTGAGGGGAAATAGATAGGTATAAAAGAGAAGAGAAGAAAGCTAGGAACAAACACATCCGGGCTCTTCCTTGCAGGTAGCCATGATGTTAACAGCATACATTTCTTAGAAAACCTGCATCACTAAATCTGACACTTACAATGGTCATGTGTCCTAGATTTTCTGGGACAATATTAATGTTAAATATTATATTATATTTCTTAATCTGAAGTTCTTATACACACATGCATATGGCATGTTATGCAGAAGTAAGAGGAGCAAAAAAAAAAGAAAAAAGGTTTTTCTCCTTTCTACAGCTTCAGAGGGATTTGGAAGTGTGTTCTGGAGCCAGAGGGGGCAAAAAAGGACAGTTAGTTTATGTCCATTACCTCTTATAGATCACGGTATGAAAGGTGAAGCTTCTCAGTGAACATCAAGGAGCCAGGGGCAGAGGAAATTTCTTATTTATACATATATGAGCTCAAATGGCTTGGCAGTATATACATAGTTTCACTTTGATAGCAGAATAACCTTTCAAGAATTCTGAAATATAAATAAGAAATCAAATAAAAATGATATAGCTCCCATTAAATAAAAGCAGAATGTGCAGCAATGTAACACAAAGCGTTGCTTCTAAGGGTCTGATGACAAATCACTTGAGCCCTGCTCTTAAGAATTATCTCAGATCTGGAGCCCCACACCAGAATTATATATTATATGGCACATTTATTTATCAGTTAGGATAATGCAGGGTTGATCTCTCTGAAACAGCTGTCCATTTTGTGCCTTCATATTTTAATGCATCTTGAAGACGCAACCAACCAACCAGCTTCAATCTTCTATCAGCAGGACAGCATCATAACTTAGTTTAACATTTCCTCTAGTGATTTTTTTTTCTCTCTGCAGTTGATGTGTATGTCAAATAAAGTCTGTCAAAGCTCTCTCTCATAACATAAATTCCAGATGTTTTTGGCTTCCCAAAAGGAAGATGAAATAGGTTTGCTTTTACTAATACACTTAGATAATGAAAATAGAAGTATGGCTATAAAGTCCTTTTATATGCTTTTCATGTTGAAGTATGTAAGCCATAATATGTGTTCCTTTTCTTCCTAAATGAGGTCTATATACAGGGGAAAAAAAGAAAAAGAAAAAAGAAAACGATTTAAAGACTCTTATGTATCTGGGTGATATGTCTAGTGTGTCTAAAAAACAAAGTCTTCACTAGAATGATTCCCAGAACAGCCCCTAGTGACAAAGTCCCATCATTTAAATCTTTTGCTCCCCAGCAAAGTCAGGAAAACCCGACTTTGGGCAAGGTCAGTAGAGAATAATTTTTTTTTTTTCTCTCACCAGAAAGTCATGAAGTTGAGGGACATGTCGCTTCCTGCTGCTACAGGATTCTAATCAGTGACTGATGTAAGTATAAACTGACCTAACTATAGCTTTTAGTCTCTCTGGGAAGATTTTCAAGCCCATGATGTGTTTACTAAATTCATTTAGGCTGTTACAAAATGTGTCACGGTCAAATCATGTGGACCTCGACCTAAATGGGACGTTTCTCTCTCTTTCTCTCTCTCTCACATCTACTTTAAATATGCTTGCATTTCTTCTTCCAGCCTCAGGATATTATTGAAAACTCAAAGTTACTTTCTCCACAGAGTTCTGAAGATTGATGCATTCTAAGTGTTTTGTGTGTGTGAGAGTGTATGTGTGTGTTTTAATTTGGGATATTACAAATTTGTCTTATGCCCTGGAGATTTTTTCCCCTGTGTAAATATACCACATTTTCCTTATCCAATCGTCTAAAGATGGACGTTTAGGTTGGTTCCAACTCTTGGCTATTGTGCCTGGAGATTCTTTCAATTTGCCTGAACCACTTGGTGATAAGTGCTATGAGACCTACATATCTTTATCTTTGTTCTTTGGATGTCCTTGCTGTATGACCTACCTTTGGTTTAGACCAGCAGTTCTCAACTAGGGGCAATTTTTGTCCCCTGGAGACATTTGGCAATGTCTAGAGACATTTTTAGGTACCACACCTGGCAGGTGGTGCCACTGGCATCTAGTGGGTAGAGACCAAGGGTGCTGCCAAACATCCTAAATACACAGGGCAGCACACCCCGTTTACACCAAACAATGCTCTGCCTACAATCTGAATAGTGTGGAGGAACAGAATGCATGGTTTTCACTCTATAAAAAAGAAAGTCGAACCACCAAAAAAGCATGGGATCAGTAGGATTTAGCAATGTGGATGTTCCTGATTTTTCAGGGGTTCCTTTATGAAACCAATGTTGGTTTCACTGTGTCTAGCAACCTCCCTTTTAATACTGGAAATCCTTTCTCTTATGAAAAAAAAAAAGAAAGAAAGAAAGAAAAGAAAATTGTTGGATACTTGCAGAAAGTGATGGTTGGGCAACTTCTTAGTCACAGAGCCACAAGTCATAAAACTTTTGAATCATCAACTCTTCAGAGATCCCTTCAACCATCACCACCACCACCGTTGCCATCATTTTATAAATTGAAAGCTGAGGTGAGGTGTCCAGTGAAACCCACCTGCTTGCCTGGTGATGGGGTCATTCAGACCTCTCCTTGGCCTCTCTGCTTCTCTCCCTCCCCCACCAGGTTCTCTCTTCTTGCCATTCTGTCCTTATCATTTCTCCTGTCCTTGCCTCAGTTGTCTGCCTCCCCATGTCTCTCCACTCTCCTGCCCTTTGCCTCAGACCACATTCCACCACACCCTTAACCCTGTCCTTGATTTTACATTTCTGACTCTGAGTACCACATACCTTTGTTCACGTGCAGGTACCTGGGTTTGGGTACTGTGAGAGTACATTCTTTGTGTAAAGTAGCACACAAAGAATTATAATCACTCAGAAATTAACATAACTTTCATCACTGTCCATTTTCAAGACCACAAGATTTCCAGTCTTATACCAGAGGGGAAAAAAACTGGACCCTACCATGAAAATAACCTTGTCTTCAATTTAGAAAGAAACCAGAAGGTAGGTGAGTACTTCTCACTGTATCTTTCTCATTCTAATCCCCATGCCCCCCCCCAAAAGGGTTTTCAATTAAAAGGAAATTAGTTGCTCATGGGTTATTTGTCAATAGCAGTAAAAAGAAAGTTTGCAGTGGTTGGGCATCTAATGACAACAATCAGTTGAATGTTCAATCAAATAATGGACTTCCATTTATTTGGCTGTCTCATTTCTTCTTTGTCATCTGTCACAGCTTAAGTTCCATCCAGTTTATTCTGTTCGTGTACTATATTGTGTACACATTTGCAATTATCTAAAAGATCAATAACTATTTAATTACAATTTCACCATATTCCATGGCACATGTTATGTTTGCATTGAGTCATGTATTTGGATGCACTACATTTCATATTTTCCATTGCTGTACAGCATGCTGTTCACAATGACAAAGAAGCAACTCATCTGCCATGTTCTGAATATTAATGTTGACTATACTGGCTTTTATTTGCTTGGGTCATGAAGATTTAATAATTTAACAATAGGTCATTGGAGTTCTGTTGTGTCATCAAATAATTATAAAATTTATGTTTTATCAGCAGCAAAACCACCCTAGTATTCTAAATTCCACTTATTGTTCTTTAGCTTAATGCTTACTGTTACCCTTTCTCAACATGTTTTCCCATCATGAAAATTAACCCACTCTATATCTTTCTGGAAAGAAAATAAACTGCTCCCTTGCCAAGCCTTTCATTATGCTGCTTCTTTCCTTCATGAATTGTGATCTAACCGTCACCCAGCAAAAAGCCCAAGCCTTTGAAGTGTTGTGCTAATTTGATTAATACGTGGTTACATCCTGTTATGATGCACTTTGCCTTATGCATTTTAAATGGAAAATGCAGAGTGGATTACATTTGTGTTAAAAACACAGCATACTAAATGAACAGCACTGAAAGCAGTCTATAATAACAAGCCCTGCAACCACTTTAAACATGCAGGTTATTGTTTGTAGGTTAATGATAATTATATGAAAACACATGTTTTTACAACAATTAAGATGTCAATAAAAATACTGGTGAGGTTAATACAGCTGCACTTAAAAATATTTATTCTACGAGTAATTAAAAATAATTAAATATATATCCATACATATATATACATAGTCTAAGTTATGTGTGTATGCATCCATACGTATATAAGCAGTCCATAAATTCTTTGGAAAAAAGTCCATAAGTCAATCCTAAAATACTTGCGGAATCAGAATCAGAAGGGTAAGTTACGGGCTACTTCCCTAGAAAGAAGTACATGTTTTCATGCTTATTACTGGAAGGAAACAGGCAAATTACCAGGGTTACTAGAAATAATAGAGTTACCTTTATGAGTTTCTTACTAAGATTCAGGGGCTCAGGGTGGGTTGATGAAAGGAAGAATGAATCCTGTAACCAGATTTGCTCAAAATTCTTCACGTTGTCTCAATCTGATTTTCATCTCTAAAGGCATTATAAAATATTGTGATACTACATTCTTAATATACACCTAAATGGATGCTAATTATCTTAAAATGTATAAAAATGTATCTTTGTAGTATGATAAAAAGTTGTCATCTATCTTATATCTCCATTTTTTAGAGACATATGCTAAACTATTTTTCCATTTGGAACACACATTTTTATGATTACAAAATGTTTTCCCTTCCATTTAACATTTTATGATGACTATAGTGGTTTACAATAGTTTACAATGGCTTAATCTTTTAAGTACTTTCATTTGGACTTTTTTCTGCTCACACCATGACTATATTGAATCCTGCACCCAAATCTATCGAATAAACCCTCTGGCAGTTGTGCTCTCTATTGGATTAAAAGCTCCTAAGGAGCTGGAGGAAAGCAGCAAACATTTCCGTAGAATCTCCCCAAATTTGCTCTCTAGTAACTACTGTCTGTCCCCTTGTGTTTATCACCTAGAATATGTTCAGAAAAAAGAAAATCACCACCTACCCTTCTAAAAAAAATATGAGAACAGTTGCTATGACTAAAACCTAAAATATGACTAGAAGAAAACTTTATATCAGTATACTTTCATCTCACTTTTATAGTCTATAAAGTCCTATACAAAAGGATCTATGAGGGTATAAGCTCTTCAACCATTTCTGAAGTTGAAGCAGAATCTTTTCTCCAGATTCAAGTGTAGAATAGTCGAGTTTGAAATGCAGTAGTAGCATAGTGTAGTGATGCTTGGAGCGGGAGAGGTCATTCAGTTTCTAGGCCCACTTCTTTTATTAATCAGTTCTGTAGCTTCGTGGAAATATTTAATTTTCCTGGATCTCAGACTCATCATTTTGATGGTTACCCACTAAAATGTATTTTATAATGTTCTTCAAATGTCCACGATAAGAGATATATATTCCATGGTGACCCAGTACACACATACACACGCACATACACGCCACACATATACACACGTACAACTAAAGCCAGATTTTCATGAAGCAGTGCTTATCCTTATAAATTGCGATGAATATTAATATTTTCTTTTTAAAAATTCTGGTTATGACTTATTAGGTTTTGCTTTTGGTGTTTGGAAAAAAACTGGCCTGAGGATGTCTAACACACAATCCATCTCCACTCTCCTTTCAGTGGGCAAGTGGATGTGCTGTTTCTCATGGACTCTGATAATACATTTGCTCACTTTTGCCATGACTGGTGTTATACACGATCAATTATCTTTTGGTTTGAAATGGGTTTTCTATTTTCTCTTTTAGAATCTGTTTTGGTATTATAAATTCTTGGTTAAGACTGACAATCGTTGGTCTCTGTTCACATTGTATCATTTCTTTACCAAGCATTGGTAGATTATATTATGTTTTTTAAAAATATCCTTTTTAAAATGTCAAAGGCTATTACAAATATTGAAAGCTGTGGATATCATAGAAAAAATTTATTTAATCATGCACAGCTAAATAAATTACCTACTTGTGATACCCTGAGAATTTAGTATTTGACAACCACAGGTCAATATGAGTCTCATTTCATTATTATCACATTTTTCCCAAAAAAGAACAAATACAGCATATTTATTGCAACTACTAACAATCTATCCATTCTACGTAGTAAGTTTTACATAAGGTTAGCCTTATACTTGGCCCATCTAAACCCAAAAAGAAATATAGCTAATATTCTCAGTAATGTAGAAAGAGAAAAGAAAAAAAAAATGAGATAATTCTGAGGGCTGATTTGAAAGTATCTACATGATAAGAACAAACTGGATGTAGGTTTGGAGCATTCACTCCATTTAATTTATAAAAAGCACAACTTCTGTATCTTAAATGTTCTTGACCTGTTCCACTTCTTCTGTGTGGGCATATCAGGCTACTATAGTAGTAGTCTCCCCTTATCCACAGTTTCGATTTCCACGTGCCATCAACCGTGGTCGAAAAATAGGTGCCAACAGTACAATGACATATTTTGAAAGAGAAAGACCACATTCATATAACTTTTATTACAATATATTGTTATAATTGTTCTATTTTATTATCATGTATTGTTAATCTCTTACTATGCCTAATTTATAAATTAAACTTTATTATCTATCTATCTATCTATATATATGTATAGGAAAAAAACATAGTATATCTATCCCAAATTTCAGGCATCCGCTGGGGGTCTTGGAAGGTATCCCCCATAGATATGGGGGGACTGATGTAGCTGAATATGCTCTCCTATTTGCCATCTCCTCTATAAAATACGAAATCTGTTCAGCTTGGAGCATCACATAGTATAGTGCGCTGCACGTAGTAGGCATTCAGTAAGTATCTGCTGTTTAGATAGGGTTGATCTCCCGTATGTGTTCTCAAACACTAAATGCCATCATTTTAGCTCATGCCAAACCATCTCCCAAATTTTCTCTGAACTAGTGAGTATCACCACTCTATAAGACTGTTTATACATTTTCTGGATAGTCTGGTATGAAGGGGGAAAAAAATGCATTCAAACCAAATGATCCATAATTTAATGTTTCTGCCATTTTCTGTCTCTGCCCATGCAACCCAAGCCAGTGCTGCTTTCTAAAACCATTGCTTAAGTCTATGAGATCTACTGATTAATCATAAATTAGCATTATAATTAAATTAGGATGAGAGTAAATACTGACCTAAACTTTTACTGCCTGGGAGGGCTACTCAGTTCTTTCAGATTGGTGCGGTCTAATAGAAATATAATGCAAGCCACACAGGTAATTTTAAATTTTCTAGTAGTCCTATTTTTAAAAAGTTAACAAGTGAAATTCATTTTAATCATATTTAATTTAGTTCAATATATTCAAATATTATGGATTCAATATGTAATCAACAAAATTATTAATCAGGTATTTTAAATTCTCTATTTTATACTAAGTCTTCAAATCGCAGTGTGTATTTAACACTTACACATCTCAAGTTCAACTAGTCACATCCTAAATGCTCAGGAGCCACATGTGGCTAGTGGCTATTGTTTTGCACAATGCAGCTCCAGACCATTCTGCTCCAGATGACTTTGGAGGTGAAACAGGACTGATCTTCTCAAACAGGAGTAATATTTTAAATTTTCAAATTTAAAAGCATATTTGAGTTAGTTACTAAAAGACAGAAAGCCCTTGTCAACATTAGGAGATTATGGCCTCTCTCCCCAACACTCACATCCTTTCCAAATTTCCTATTGATTACTTCCCCAGCATGAAAGAGGCAAGAAACAGGAATATGTTTTCATGGATGTGGTTGCCATCTTGACGGGTGTGGTTAGCACTAAATCCATTAGCGTTGTTACTCCTCATAAGAAGCTTTGGATAAGTAGCTTTAAAACTCTGGATGATCAACAAAGAAATAGATTTTCTTGGGGTAGGGTGAAATTGTTAAAAGAAGACAGGAAGGAGGTAGAGATGCCGAGTCATAGTTCGTAACACTGATCCTGAAAAAAATATGGGGATCCAGGGCTAATTGGAGTAATTGCCAGGTTTGGGGGAGACCTGCCTTCCTGATGGCCCCATTTTCTTTCTTTTACCATCTCTGCCTCTCTTAGACCCACTCAGCATGTGAGTAGCCATCACAGCATGATGGGCCATGTCTGAACCAGATGCAGTGAATGTGCCCAGGGTAAAACCAAACAAGAATCTTAGCTTGTCACAGTGCTTGCCTAGGATGAAATCAGTGTGGATCCCACAGAGCAATGCTTTTCAAACTTTAATGTGCATGTGAATCACCTGGGGAATCCTGTTAAACTACAGATTCTGATTCAGAAAGTTTGGAGGGTGGATAGAACTCAATCTCCCAGATGATGCCTATTCTGTCAATCCTGGGACCACACAATGAATAACAAAGTCCTATGCCAGTATTTCTTTACCTTCTATCCATCTTAGAATTACCTGTGCTCCAACCAGATCAAATTAAACCAGACTGGTGACTGAGGGGTAGCAGGTGAAGTAAATAATAATACTTTGTAAAAGCTCCTCGGGGGATTAAAAAGTACAACCAAGTTTTTTGAGACCCACTAATGTATTCTAAGGCTAATGAAATCAAATGGACTTCATATATGTGCTCCATTCCACTGGTGCCAAATCTTCATAACAAGCTGTTAAATCCTTCTTTCCACTCTGTTGGCTCAACCTCCAGTTTCTTACTCCCTATTACACTGTTCCCACCCCTCTACCTGGTGTTCAGCTCAATTCAGTAGTGTGAGTTCTGCTTAATTGCCTGGTGAGTACCACAGAGGAGTCAGGAGAACCAAAACGCCCCCTACATCTAGGAAAGTTGGATCGTAGGTGGAGAATTTGAGAAATTATTGTAAAGTACTGCAATTCATCATATTCCATCCCCACCCAAAACAGTGTAGTTGGTTTCCAGGAAGTAGTGGTCTTAATTAAGTTTATCAGAAAAAGCTTTTTAAAATTGGTGGAACTCAAGGTCAGAAAGTGCCATTGAAAACACTCAAAATCTCTTTTAGAAATTTTTCAACATACAGTAAATTATTACTAACTGTAGTCACCATGCTGTGTAATAGATCTCTCAAACCTTTTCCGCCTTACTCTAACTGAAACTTTGTGCCCTTTGAACATCTCCTCGTTTCCAGTCCCCAGCACCTTCACCCCCACAGCCTCTGGTAACCACTACTCTAACTCTCTACTTCTATCGGTTTGACTTTGTTAGATCCCACATACCAACAAGCTCATACACTATTTGTCTTTCTGTGCCTGGCTTATTTCACTGAGCGTAATGTCCTCCAGGCGCAACCATGTTGTCACAAGTGACAGACCTTCCTTCTTTTTCAAGGCTAAATAGTATTCCATGGTGTTTATATACCTCATAAGTTAAGCAGCTTAACAATTCTACATGTAAACTTATATCAAACATAATGTTGTACCCTATAAATATATGCAAGTATTACTTGTCAATTAAAACTTTAAAAAAGAAAGGGCCATTAAACCCCAACTGGAATGCTCTAACTGAGTTGACATTGGGAAGAGCTGAACAATTGAGGAAGGGATTTTAAGGTCAGGTCTGGGAGAGTGAAGATGTAGCAAGCTTGGAACACTGTTGCCAGGAGGAAACAAGGGAAGAGATAACCACATGAAATTATGTGAACCATTTAGAAACAGGGACAATAGGGACAACTCTAAAATACCACGGAGAATCCTTGAGTCCTATGTCCTTTTCCTTTACTAAGATGTAAACAAACCTAGTTGTACTGGATTGAATTACGCTCCCCCCAAAACTCACCGAAGCTTGAATTGTGTCCCCCAAGTTTTATGTATTAGAAACTTAGCTTCCACTGTGACTGTTAAGAGGGTGGGAACTCCAATTATGGTAATTGAAAGGTGGAGCCTCAAAGAGGTGATTGAATTGTAGGACCATGTAGTAGTGAATGGATTAAAGATGGTGGTCAGGGGCGTGGTTCTGAGGGCTTTGAAAAAAGAGTGAATGAGGAGATTACTCTCTCTCTGCTCTCTCTGCTCTCCCATTTTCACGATGTGATACTCTGTTGTCACTGTCACCACCACCAGATGTGTTCCTTGGACTTTGTACTTCCCAGCCTCAGAAACTGTAAGCAATAAATTTTATTTTCTTTCTAAATTGCTCAGTTCCAGGTATTTTGTTATAAGCACCAGAAATGGACTAATACAGAAAATAGACCTTCCTTCTTTTTTAAGGCTTAATAGTATTCCATGGTGTTTATATACCACATAAGTTACACAGCTTGATTAACAATTCTACATGTAAACTTATATCAAACATAGCATTGTAACCTCTAAACATACACAAGTATTACTTGTCAGTTTAAAAAACTTTTAAAGAGAAAGGGCCATTAAGCCCCAACTGGAATGCTCTAACTGAATTGACATTGGGAGACCTGAACAACTGAAGAAGGGATTTTAAGGTCAGATCTGGGAGATTGAAGATGTAGCAAGGTTGGAACACAGTTGCTAGAAGGGGACAGAGGAAGAGATAACTACGTGAAATGATGTGAATTATTTAGAAATAGGGAGGGACAATTCTAAAACACCAGGAAGAATCCTCGAGTCCTATGTCCTTTTCCTTCACTAAGATGTAAATGGACCCTGTCAGTTGCTTACTAATTCATCTACCTTTCCAGAAACTAAAAATGCAAGTATACTATGATAATTTTTAATTGGCCTCTCCTAGATACCAGTGGTGGTACATCTGGCCAATGTAGGCCAACGCTGTTCACCCTAGGGGACTGTTCAGTTATGCCAGGAGTTTCCAGTAGCCTCAATCTTCTAACTGAGTGAAATCAGCCTTGTAATTCCCATTTTTCAGCTTGTGGTTCTGTACTCTGCTATCTTAAACCAAATGTTTACCATCCAGCAGAGCATTTTGCATGCTAGATAAGTGTAGCCACCAGCATTTTTCAATGCCAGAACTGGTATAATTATTTATATAATCATACGTTCTTTCGTTTGTCATACACAGATAGAGAGATATATGATAGAAGATAGACAGATAGATAGATAGATGAAAGATTTAAATGTTTGGGGCTGACATTCATCATTTTTTTTCTCTTTTCTTTCCTGAGTGGGTGGAAGGATTTATAACCATGAAGAACCTTCTTCAGTAAAGAGAAGTGGGATTTGGTAGATGACAACATATAATCAAACCACTTCTCCTCCTAATATCTCCAGCTGAGTTATCTCCCCTTATTTGTCTTGGTGTCCATTACAGCACTTATCCATTAATATTTCCCAGCAATAATCTAGATCAAAACCAGGAATAGCTTGCTAGAGAAGGGAAGTAAAATATTTCTTTCCAGATAGTCCAGTTTTGTACTTTTAATACAGCTATATAGTAATAGGTACTTTTAATACAGCTATATAGTAATAGTAATACAGTGTTTAATAGGGTGTGGTAGTGGTTAAAATTTCAAATAATCCTAATTTTCATTATTATTGGTCCTCACTGTATTCAAAACCATGTCCACCAGCACATTGTGTTAGTAGGAAATCAGCAGATCCTGAGTATCTCTACTTTTATGCTCCAAAAAGAAATCTGCATCGTACAATTTGTATTTTTCAAAGAAGATAAACACAATTTATAAAAAAGTATAAATATTGAAAAAATATGGAAAATTAATGCAAATAAAATGTCTTTAAGTGTATCATAGCAGCTGATACTGAATTTTTGCCGATGACATAAAATTGCAGAAATTACACAAAGCGCTGTGGGAGAAGCACACTGTTAATCAAATATGTCAATGTATCTTCAGGGCTGATAGCTAACAAGTAAGTACTGACCTAAATTTTACTGGAGAACATTTTAAAAGCATTAAGCATATGCTGTTTACTTAGTAGGTGCAATAAATATAAACATGCTTTGAGCTCACAGTAAATTCAAAGTACAGACCTTAAATAATCCTTACATTTTAAATCAAATTGATTAATCACTAAAATACATTAGAAGAAACCATTTCAGCAAATTTTTTGTGAAAAAAGGTCTTTTAGTCAAATTCAGTTTCTCCATTTCTATCCAATGCATGTGTAATTCATGAACCTTTAAACAGTATGAGATTATAGATAGCTAAACTGACATTTGTACTTTCACTTAGCAGCCTGAATAATCGGCACACTCTAAGCTTTTTAAATGTTAAAGCAATCATTGCTTTGAATTCATCTTGTGATGTCATTGCCACTAACAACTGACATAATAAATTTGAAGTATATGAAAGCTTGAAAAGAATATTAGATATATGTCTCATTTTAAATACATAACAATTAAATGATATACAACAAGAAGTATGCTCTGATCCATCTATTAATGAAATGCTCTTTAAAAGTGTGATGTATCATTGCTATTTTTGTCCTTCTGAGCTTGCAAAGATTTTCATTTAAATGTGTTGTGCTATTTATTCAGTCAGAAGGAGCAGTATTACTATATGCCTGATAAGAAAATTAATGAATGTGTATACAAATGATAGTTACATTTGCAGCCCATGGAAGGGACACCAAAGGCATACACATTATTTGTATTATGCCAGGCCAAATTTATATAACTCATATTCACAGATGAAAAGGGACAGTAGTCGTTAATTATTCCATGCTAAAATAATTTGAACTGGTTAACCATAGCTTTTGCTCTTAAAAGTGGTGTGTGTGTGTGTGTGTGCATGTGTGTGTGTGTGTGTGTTTGTTAAATTTAGAAGCTGAACATTTTCATGAGTGGACTCCTTTTACCAATTAAATGGGGCCACCCATGTAGTCAGTCAGGATCCTTTTAGTGAATCCATTTATCTCTCCTATGAAGATGGGCAGTAGTCAGCCATTTGGAAGAGATGTAATAGGCCCATTTCCATTATCATCAGGGATATTTGGAGGACACAGCCATGGTTTACTTACTTCTTTCCCACCCACACTGACCTGAGTGGGACATATTTGCACAGTGTCCTGGTCCACATTCCCATTAACAAATAAGCAGACCATCAGACCTGTCTTACTATGTTTTTGTATATGTCATAGTAACATTTTAAAGCAAAGTTTACAGATGCTCTTGCATAACGAGAAGATGGCATGTTCTGTTATCCCATATTCCAAATGTTTTAAGCAGATCAGACCAATTGGTAAAAGCATATCAACAATGGAGCCAAAATAGCCATACAGGATTGTAAAATTTCCTCTAAGGAAAATGTGAACAATGTTGCAGAGCTAAACTGGGACACTGATGATCCTTTAATCTAAATTCTTACTCCAGAATTGATATTTCAGATCTTGTACCAACTCTAAATTGGAAAAATGTTCACCTATAATCAAAAAAACCTCATTCATCCTCCCACTCCTAATCATTATACACTTTCACTTTCCAACTATTGGTATAAAATTTAAAAGAGGTTGGAATTTGAGCTTTCTTTTTAATGGACTGCGATAGTAAACCTCCATCAAACTGAACCTCATCCTGGAATCCTAGCTACTTGGAGATCAAACTTCAGGTAATTAGAAAGTATCTTTTAAAGTCACATAATTCCTGTCTTGGACACTTGGACAGAAATAGATTGATTCTGATTCAGTAGATTCCTGTTCAAAATTCTCCAGAGTCATTTCATCTAAAATGATGTCCAAATCTATCCCTCTCATTTTCAATCCTATCATTCTTATCTCCCACCACTGTCCCACACAGACCTTCACACACACACACACACACACACACGCACACACACACGCACACACACACATGCACACACATGCGCACACACACGCACACACACGCACACACACTCATGCACACGCACACACACGCACACACACACATGCACACACACACACGCACACACACACACATGCACACACACACGCACACACACACGCACACACATATGCACACACACACACGCACACACACACATGCACACACACGCGCGCACACACACACACGCACACATGCACACACACACGCACACACGCACACGCACACACGCACACACACACACGCACACACACACATGCACACACACACGCGCGCACACACACACACACACACACCCATTCTACACACCACATCTAACTGAATTAATCCCCATATTGTTCTTGGTCATGCTCCTGGAGCCTCTCCTGCTCCACTTCCACTTACCACAGTTCTATTCATCCAGCCTCAACTCAATCTATTCCCCTTCTCCTGGCTCCCTTTCCCCACAGGAACCGTACTTGTCAGTTCTAGTCTTGCCAGTAATAGATCTGTATCATTCCACCTCAGATTATATTATTATATCATTATATTTAACAATTATATATGTATGTATATATGTGTGTGTGTGTGTGTGTGTGTGTGTATATATATATGTATTCTCCTTGAAGAGAGAGTAAGCTCCTTCTTAAAGACAGAAATTAAAAATCATTGAATGTCCCCAAATGCTCTAGCACATTAGCTTTTGCATGGTAAATGATGAACCAATGCTTGTTGTTGATGATGACAATGATGATGATGATGGTGATAATTAAAGAAGAATGGGAGCACAGGTGGCTGGAGAGGATTTTCTCACAATATGAATGGTTAAGATGTTCATGAACACAAAGGAAACCTGCTGGCTGTCAGATCCTATTTAAATTAATCTGTCAGTTTACATAAAAACCTGGGAAACTTTACACTCGATGTTTTAGGAAATTAAGATTAAGTTAAAAATATATGAGCATACTTCAAAAAGTTAGGGAAAAAATAAAATTAAAAGATAATACAAATCTTTCCATGAACTCAATTCACTTATTCACAGAAGGGAAAAATAAAGTAGTTCAGAGTTAAAAGGACCCACCAGTTAAAGCATGTGAGTATACCTCTTTTCTATGGAAGTAACTTTTAAGGTATACATTGTTCACTGTTTTGTATAGAAGAAAATAATTTATCTTCCCTTTTATTTATAATAGTTAATATTTGTTAAACATTATTCGTGTGCCAAGCTCTGTGCTATCACTTCTATATTTGTCTTATTTATTCCTCAAAACAACCCATAGAGGTAAATACAATTGTCATCAAATTCAAGTAAAGAAATTCTGGCACAGAGAATTAAATAATTGCTCAGGGTCACATAGATGGATTAGGTGTCAGGATTCATAGATGTGTCTGGGACCAAATCCCACTCTTTTAATGATGATTCTAGCCTCCAGAGGAATAGTAAAGGGAGATTTTTTTATCTCATCATATTCTTGGTGAGTGTGTCTTACTGCTGCTATGACAGTGGGCAAATTTCTTTAATCCCTCTGAGCCTCAGTTTTCTCATCTATAAAATGAAAGATAATGATATAAAAGCTTTATTATAGTTCTTCAAACATAGTATATTTTTAGATACTTGATAAATGTAGTTTCTATTCTCTTGCTACAATAAATCTGAAGTTAGTTCTCACAGACCTAGATTTTTACATCATTGCTTTTCACTAGTCTCTCCATTCTCTCATGTTGTATTGATATGTAAGCTGGCATAATAATTCCAGAAACTTCTGCACATATAAATTTTGGCCAGATTAGTCAATATAATCAGGAGAGGCAAAAAAAAGAAAAATGCAACCAATGAAAAATACTGACCGATTAGACTAAATGTAGCATTTAGCATGCAGAATGATTCTATGAAACATTCTCAGCACGAGCATAGACAAGTTTCTCCTTTATGTATTTTCAGTCTCATGCAAATAAAAATATACATGTGAAAGGATACTATTTGTTTGAACCGTGACTCATTCCACAGAAGATTTAAAGAAAATTACAAGACCATATGTAATAAAATTATGATAAAAATAGAAATATGAAAAAAATATTAAAGCCTATGTAAGCTTAGGCAGAAAGTCAAGAGCATGTAAAATTAGAAAACAAAAAATTAGAGTATATGGGCCAATATAAACACAATAGTAGAATTTTTTTTAATTTTATTATTTATTATTAGCATATTCATTCTTACAAATCGTGATCTTTCTTTATGCCCTTTACCCAACCTATCACTTAGCCACAAAGACAGGTCAGGTATATAATACGCACTGTCTTTTACAGAGGAAGAAGGGGAAGTGGAGTGGAGAACATTACTGACTTGTTTAAAAAATGAAAATTTATCCTTACACTAAATTCTAAAAACAAACAAACAGAAAACTTTACATGAAAATTTATAAAAGGAATATTGATTAATGTAGTGGACAATGTCTTTGATAAGATTTGTACCATTGTTTCGGTGAATGACTCGGCTTGTGTGAGTTTTCTACTTTTGCACATTAGTGTGCTTATTTATATGTGAACATATATGTTCATGAACTTAGCGTGTCAAGTGTGCACTTATATAAAATATCAAAACAATAGGAAATTCAGTATCATTGTCTCTATACGATACCCCCTCCAGGCCAAATCTGTGTTTGATTCATATTTATCCCTAATAAGAGTTGAAACTATTTACAACCTCATTGAAAAGAATGATTATTTGACTATCTAAACTGACATTAAAGTACCCCAAAACTCATTACATGTTAATAACCAGCTTGTATCTGTTTAAATTGATTACATAGCCATGAAGATTAGTTAAATGATTTTGCACAGTAAGAGATCAGAATTATGAAAGCTCTACTAAACAAGAATGAAAGTTAAAAGGTGATTAAAAGTGGCAAGACTTCAAACTAAAATCAGAATTACTCATTGACGGTTCTTTCTTTCTAGACAGGTTCCAGACAGTTTACTAGTCTTCCCTATCAGTAAAATAAAGGTCAAATACAAATTCTAGTTAGTTTAAACACCAATAGGCATCATTATATATTCGAATTGATTGTTTATAAGCCACTGACTTAAACCTGCCCTTTGATTCTACTTCATTTATTTATTTAATCAACAAATATAGAGAGCATATACTACGTGCAGGCTGCATATATAACAATAAATAAGATATAATTCCTTTTATCAAGTCTCATGGAAGAAGGTAGGCAAGTAAACAGAAGATTGCAATAGAGCATAACGGTGCTTGATATAAATAAGAGAGAACACAGGAGGGCTCTTGACCCAGCCTCAGGTGACAGGGAAGGCTTGCTGCCATTTAATTGGAACCTCTATGAGTTACCCAGATGAAAATGCAGGAAAGAACATTCTAAACAGAGGAAACAATTTCGGCAATGATACAAATAACACTTTGAGCACTTCAAATGGATTAAAGCACCAAATGATGGGAGGAGAATGTTGAGACAAAAAAAGGAGTGCAAAGCAAGGACCACATCGTGAAGGGATTTACATTTTACATGATATACTAAAGTATTGAGATTTTATCCTGAGCAACATTGTTGAAGCTATTGAAGAATTTTTTCCCTGGACAGTAAAACAAACAAACAAACAAAAAAACACTTCATTTGGCATTTGGGGTCAAATCACTATGACTTCTTTATTAAGAACTGATTATAAGCATTTGAGGCAGACATTAATAGTTTCCTATCTTTCTCCCCTACCCAACCTTTTTCTGTTTTTTAACTTAAATGAACCCAGGCTAAAATACTTATCTTCCAAGACCCTCTTGCAGCTAGAAATGTTCATGTAACACAATTTTGACTAATCAGAGGTAGGCAGAATTCCCTTGGAAAGGTCTTACCTTCCTAAATAAAAAGGCAAAGCTTCAGAAGTAGGGTTTTGTTTGTTCTCTCACCTTTCCCCTCTCTTCTTTTCTTCTTCTTTCCTAAAATGTAGACCGGATTCTGAAAACACTGGAACCATTTTGCATTTATGAGGTTAAAAGCACAAAGGTGGTGAGGCACAAAAAGAAAAGGTGGGGATGTAACTTTTTTATGTAATATCAACATTTTAGTGATGAGTGGAGGAAGACCAGTCTGTTATGCAAATGGAGGAGATGTCATAGAAGTAGGAGAAAGAATATGAAAGAACAGTGCTAGGAAATAGGTCAAGGAAAGAAAACATTCAAGAAAGAAGGAATGGTGAACATCATGAAAACCAGCAGACATCAAGAAAAGTCATAAACAGAGACCCTTGGTGTGCCTTATTTTTTCATCAGTTATCTAAACTTCTACATAAGACCCCACCCTACTAGGAAATGGGGAAGCTTAGATTTTTCAATTAATGGCGACATACAAGCTCTTCTTGTTTAAATTTCTACTTGCCTTTTACAAAAGTCCCTTTCAAATAAACTCTTTATTCTTTCAAATTACTTCCCTCACCACCTTTATGCCCCCACACCCAGAGGATGTGGGAGTGTACAAGAGCTTATGAGAACTCATAATAGACAGGGTGGAGGGGCCTTGGACCCATACTCTTGTCCCTGCAGTAAGGACCTACTTTACTCTAGAACTGATCGCTGCCAAGGTACAACTGAATGCATATAAACTTCTGGCCAAGCACCAATATCCACCACTGCTCAGAACCAGCCATAAAAACCTTCTCCTCTTGTCTTCAAGGTTCACCTGTTCTAGGATTCCAGCTGTGTTCTCAGCTCACCAAGATGGGTTTGAGATTTATGCATTGGCTGCCATGCACTTGTGGCTATAGCCTCTGCAAAGCCACAGTTTGTTGTGATGTATGAGTCTCCTCCAGGTTTTGCCTGGCAAAGCACCCAACTCATCTACTTACCTTCCCCTACTACATTCTAAGGGTCTTTCGTGACTCTCTGGAGGCTTCTGCTACACCTCTCAGGCCTTATTTTCCATCCCCAACCTCAGCGCATGATATTCCCCATCCTCATCCCACCAGAAGGAATGGAGCAAAACAAAGACCTTAGAACCTTAAAACCTCATTCTACCACTACCCCTTTTCTTTTCTACTTTCTCTTGCTACTTGAAAAGAGTTTTCCCTTCCTCAATAGTTATCAAACTTCAGCATACATTTCATAGCCTAGAGGATTTATTAAAATCCTGGTTCCCAGACTCCATCTGCTAGAGCTTCTGATATAGCCGGCCTCAGGTGGATTCTGAGACTTTGCATTTTGAGCAAGCTCTCAGGCTATGATGTTACTGGTCCCAAGGCCACGCTAAGAGAATGACCTTTCTTTTCTACAGCCTGTTGTTGGGGAGAGTGGGGGCAAAAGAGATTGAATTAAGCCTCAAGGCCATCTCAGTCTTAAATTTGGAAGACACATCCTCTCTAAATAGTGAGGAAAACTATTATTCTGAGTCCTTCAATTAGGGCTCTTGATATGGAAGCTAAGGGACAACTAGAAATTAGGGACTAAAAGAAAAAAATTATAATAATCCAAAAATATGCTCCCCATTATAGCAAAACAAAAGATCATTGTGACTTTGAGTGTCGTTCTAGCAGAAAGAGAGAGCAAAAGGCAGATTCCGGTATGCTAACAAGTAACTGGGAGGCAAGGAGGTGAGTGGACAGTGAGTATAAATGATGCTTTCAAAATCTTGACTGTGACTGGAAGATAGAGTGGTGGGTCTTTTCTCTTTTTCTTTGTTTGGAAGGAGGGGGAAATAGGGGAGACTTGTGCACATAAACATGTTGATGGCAATGACTAGCAGAAGACTTGATGCAGAAGAGAGTTAAAAATTGATGATCTAAATCCCCTAGTGAGAGGAAAGGAGATGGAAACCAAAACCCAGGGAGGGTAACTACCTTGAGAGAGGAGAGACACTGCATCCATGGTGACAGAAAGGACAGGTGAGTTAGTATTGGCAGTTGAGGAGTATTAACAAGTTGAGAATATGAGGGGGCACGTGGTGGCATGGGGAGTTTTTGAGGTCTGGAGAATATATGCAGTTGCCATTCTGAAGAACGGGAGGAGACCCCTGCAGAAAGGAAGAAGGGTTGAAGTTCAAGTTGCTATTACTGAGGATTTGAATGGTTTTTCTGCATAGCCAAACTCTATTTGGTCTCATATCTGTTTCTAGACAGTCCCTTGTTTTGGAAACAGTCCTCCTGCCTTTGCCCTTCCAGCCTGGAAGCAAAGTGCTTCCTGTTTTTGCTTATCTTTAAGTTCATTTGCAGTTTCATGGGGCGTTTTCGGTTCTTGCTAACCAATTCCCTTGTTTTAAATATTTAGATTGGTTTCTATCTGCTGTCTGGACCCTGTCTCACAGCACCAAGCTCTTTGGTTGTGAGATACACCAATGAATGTGGACAGTTGAAATAGCCCCTAAGGTATTGCCAAGAAGGAGTGATGGTGGGGCAAAGGGACAAGGGAAGTGATTAATGGCAAGACACTGATTACAGCAATAGATCTTGCATTTCCGGTCTAACGCAGTGCCAACACTGTAAAACAAGGAAAGTCATTGGCACCATGAAACCACACAAAATAAATTCTACTCTACGTCTCAATGATTTAGAAATCAGGTTTAAGTGTTTTTTTAAAATGTTGTAGATTTGATCATTACTTAAGACAATAGTTACAGGGCTTATAGAATTGTTTTTACATTGACCAGGCTCTGGAACTATGACAGGAAAGGTTTTTCTCAGAACTATATCCACCAAAATTCTTGGATGCATGAGTGATAGAAAAAAAGCTGCTTTTTTTTCTCTTATACTTTTAGTGGAACTGCAAGATTAGATGATTTACTTTTATCCAACTAAACAATCTTCAAGCAGAAATCAGACATACTACTTTTATTTTTTCAAAGTGTTAGGACTGTCTGGGATAATGGCGGATACAGAAGTGTAAATGACAACCGTAAACCTCATTGCCATTTATCTTGGCTCCTATGCAGCCTTGTGGTGTGTGTGTGTGTGTGTGTGTGTGTGTGTGTGTGTGTGTGTGTGTGTGTGTGTGTGTGTGTGTGTGTGTGTGTGTGTGTGTGTGTGAGAGAGAGAGAGAGAGAGAGAGATTGATTCCAGCTTCTTGGGTCAGGATGTTGAGTAATAAGTGAGATAAAGTAGTTTGTGTGAGAGGATGAGACCAGCACAGTCTGGTTGGTTGTACGTTATATAATCAGTTGGAACTGATGACATATATGTATGTGTATGTGTGCATGAATTATAACATACATTTTGAGGAAGAAAGAAAAACTCAAAAGGAGCCAAGAAAAACTCTTCACAAGATTGTTTCCAATAATAACAACAGAAAAATAACAATGTCATTAGGTATTTAATGCGTGATTTTTAACTTCTTTAACTTAACAAATAATTGAAAATCAAGGTTATTATTCTACCCACAGCTGTGCCAAAGGATTAATATTTGCTTAAATATTTTCTGTATTTTTCAGAGAATGATATGGTTACAAGATGCAAAAGCCTATCCTTTCACACAACAACCTTTTACAGAAACAGTCAAACAATTAAATAGAGAATCCTAAGTCCCTTAGTTGCTTTTAATAGTTCATGTACAATTTTAGGTCCAATTGGCCAAAATACTGTATCAAGTGTATCTTGATAAAATGCTGTAAAAAAAAAAAAAATTTCCGAGACAGTGGACAATTAAACAGATAGTTCTGTTTCTTAAACCAAAGATATTTTAATAATTGAAGAGTCACTTGAAATTTTTGTATTTATTTTCTACCATAATTCATTTCTATCCATTTTTCCTATGGCATTTATTTTTCCCAGAAAAGCACTTACGAAATACACCGTGATAAAATTTGTTCTTTCATTATTAGGGCTCTTTTCTCCCTAATTTAACAGATAACTCATCTGTAGTAAAAGTTTACCCCAAGGTTTAAATCTATGGATGTTACTTGCATTTACAGACTCAGCAGATACACACAGCAAAGGCAACTATATCTACTCAATGTAAATTTGATTCCTAAATACCCTTCTCTCAGAAAGCAAAACAAACAAAAAACCAAAAAAGGTTAATTTCTAGCTAATGATCATGACAGAAAGGAACATTTAACAAAGTATTGATCTGTTCTTGGTTGATTACATAGAAGTCTACATTTAGAAGCTTAAGAACGGTAACCTAGTGGAAATTATTAGTATATGCATATATATTTGCAATTCACAAATACATTTGAATTTCAAAAGTTTTTCAAATCACACTGGGGAACTAGGCTGTTTTCTTAGCTGATTTTCTGCAGATAAAGATCAGAGATGCTATTTAAATGAGCATTATGGGTGTTCAGGCTCAACTACTCCTCAGACCCAGCCAGGCCAGCCGCCCTTGTAATTAGGCAACCCCAACCCTCACACCATTTTCCCACCTCCCTTTTCTGTGTTTTCAGTGAACGTATTCCTATCAGAAAATATTTGGATTCTTAAATAAGTGTCCAATCACCTTCGTTTGAGGTGATTATGCCCATAATTGAAATACAGAGCCACACAAACATGCCTGAAGTATTTCAGAAAGGAAAATGGGGCCTCTAAAAAAGAAATCCCCAGGAGTAAAAGCAAATTGGAGCTGGACTCAGCAGCTGACCCTGGATGGTTGTAGGAATGGTTTAAGGCTATTCTTGACCACCCCACCCTCTCCACAATCTTGGAGAGCCTGTCACTCTGCAAAGCCAAAGGTTGTGGTAGAAATGGCCAGAAGTCATCCTTAAACATCTATGAAACTACTATTCATCACCCTCCTTTCCTCTGCTCCTTCCCTCATAAGCAAATACAAAAAGATTTGTACATAGAGTTCCAGTCAAGATGGTGCAATAGACGGTCCCCAGCGTCACTGTCTCACACAAATCAACCAATTTACAACTATAAAAATGTAACAACAGCCAAGCTGGGGCTGCTGGAGCTCAGGGGAAGAGGAGGAGAGACCTATGGAGTTCATGAAGGGGGAGAAGCCACAGTGAGAGAAAGAAAAAACTGCTTGGAGCATTTCATGCTGCGGCTGCTTTAAGGCTGGAACTACTGAGCGCGTGGAGCAGGAACTGCCAGAAGCTGCAGCTGTGCCCTTCAGATGGAGTTACTTGGAGGCAGCAGGGGAGAAGAGGGCTTTGGTGGCCCCCAGGACAGCAAGACCATTAATAGGGTTCCTGTGGACCCATGCAGGAGCGAAGAGCCAGAACAACTGAAAAAAAAAGAGCCATTCAGAGTCTGGTGAGTTATCTCAAGGGACTGGCACAGGGCCCGTCCCATGAGAAGTATTTGGAGCATGGGTGGTGGGGGAGACGGGCCCACCAGGAGAAAACTGGGACACAGCAAGGACAGCCGATCCACATCCGCAATCAGTGAATGACCACTCAGAGGAGACTGTTCTGGAATGCAGAACTGCATGAGGTGCAGTTTGATGAAAAGACTCAGGCCCAGATCATTTTTTCTACACGACCCAGGTGCACCAGTTCTCTGGAAAGCCGGAAGTACCTATAAGGTCAACCATTAAACCCTTGGGAAGGGACAAAAAGGCACAAAAAGCCTTCCCTAGGGAAACAGCAGCAAAGCAGCAATTTAGCTCAACCACAGAGTTCAAGTACTGGTCCCCACAGGAAGTTCCCCCATTTTAGAATTAAGCAAAGGACAAAAAATTAGTTTCGGCTCAGGCACACCATCAGCGCTTCAGGGCCCACCAGTGGACCTGAGGCTGGACCCCCTGCGCACAACCAGGCACACCACCAGCACCAAGGAGCATGCCAAAAATATCACTTCCATGTGGCTGCCGTGAAAGTGGCTAGATGTCATAACCACCAGGCAGATGGTCTGCCAGTCACTGGAGTGCATTGACACAAGAAGACTCACCAGCAGAGATCAAAGAACAGGATGTCTCTCTTCACAAAGCCCATTCCAGAGTGACAGAAGAAGCATCTGCTCTATGATAATATTGGGGGATCTGAACACACCTTTCAGCATTGGACAGATCACCTAGGCAACAAATCAACATAATAACTATTACTCTTTCAGAGGGAGAGAGGAAATCTAGGGTTATCAATGGTAGGAGAGGGGAAGGAGAGGGGAGTAGGGAGAGATTGGACAAGGGGCATAAAGAATAAGTACTATTTGTAATAATATGCATACTAGTAATATTGATTTGATCAACATACGTCAACATTGAATCCCAAAAATCTGTATAATCAATTATGAGTCAATTAAAAAAAAAAAGATTTGTACATAAAGGGATAAACCATTTCCTAATGGTCAAAGACAGAAAGACAAGCTGCAGAAACCCAGGAGCACACTGTGAGAGCTCTGGGAAGTGAGAGAGAGAGCAAAGATGCCCATGGCCAAGGTTACCACTGGGGTGGTCTGAGCACAGGACTGAATTAACAGCAGACAGCACAGTGGCCCACAGACTCTGTGAAAGTCAGATGCCTGAAAGAAATTAACAATTGGTGCACACACAAGGTCCAAGATCAGCAACACAACAGTGGGCCATGGAACGAGGGAATGTGTCATTTCAGAAATGTGCCCTGAGCCTCTGAAAAGGGAGGTGACCATACTTATCACCCAACCACAGGGTTATACATCCACAATCCTGAGGTGTCCAAGAAACACTTGGGGACAGGAGCACCTAGAAAATGTGGAATTCCCCTTTCACTAATTAGGTAGTATTTCAGAACAGAGAGATTAGTGTATTACTCAAAATGTCATATACGTTGTTCTCATTGGCTAGTGAAGCATGACTGATACATATCTAGATCAAAACAATTGTATTCTAGTGTATCAAGCAGCCATCCCAAGAATTAGTTAATTGTATTTCCTGGCTGTGGCCATTAACTAAAAATAAATACAGATATAACACTAATTGTATCATGTATTAGTTTTCTATTGCTGCATGAGAAGTTACCACAAATTTACCAGCTTAAGACAATACACATTCATTAGCTCATAGCTCTGAAGGTCAGAAGTCTGATACAGCATGGACTGGGTCCTTTGCTTAGGGTATCCCAGAGCTGAAAGCATGCCATGAGCCAAACTGTTTGTGTCGGAGGCTTCAGGGAAAAATGCACTTCCATGTTCATTTTTGTAGCTGTCAGAATGAAGTTCCTTGCAGTTGCAGGACTGAAGTCTCTGTTTCTCGATGGCTGCCAGCCAAGGACTGCTCTAAGCTCCTGGAGGCATTCCTTGCCATGTGGCCCCCTCCATCTTCAAGCCAGAAATGTTTTGGTCTCACATTTCAAATATCTGAGTTCTCCTACTTTTGAAATCTAAATCCACATTTAAAGAGCTCATGTAATTAAGTCAGGCCCACCTATGATCTTATTTTAATGTCAACTGATTTGGGACCTAAAGTATATTTACAAAATACCCTTATAGCAGTAATAGGTTAGTGTTGGAATAACTGAGAAAGGATGTGTGTACCCCAGGGGCCAGGAATCTTAGGGCCTATCTCAGAATTCTGGCTGCCATGGATTGATTCCCTTTTCACCTAATTTCACTACAAAATGTGTCTTGTTTTTCCAAAAATCACATATAATTGAGTGCATAATTAACTCATAAATAGGACAGAAATAGCAGTCTTAAAAATTAAAATTAGACCAAAAACCAATTTTTCCTATAGCTCATTCATTTATTTATTCAATTATATTTATTGATCATCTGTTCTAATTAGAAAAGAATAGTGGTGCCATTTGCCTCAAAATATTTTTACTACACTCTTTTCCTACAGTTGAAAGGAATACTAATAATTCAGCTGCATGGATTTCTAGGAAAGAAAAAATTTAACGCAGGAAAGGGACCTGAGAAATCTAGTCCTAACAAGATAACCTTATAATTATTGGCCTTAGAGATGGCCTTAGAGCTGTCTATTTACCTGAAAACGTTTATAAACCAAAGACTGTATCATGAACTTGCACATCCTGTTAAAAAGGCTAGAATTTAATGGATAGCTTAAAGTGAAACTGTCATTCCTCAGAAAGCAGCTATCAGCAAATTCCCTACAGAAGGAGTCTTGATAGCATACCCTTTCTCTCTGAACAGCAATATAATTTCTTCTCAGGTGGGTGCACAAATATTTTTGGTGTCCCCAAAATCGACTTGGATGAATATGGTATATTTTTTCATATTCCTCAAAAGCCCAATCCAGCCACTGTTCTTTCCATTCATCAAATCTTTCACCAAATTCCCATTCCAACAGTGGAAGAGCAGAAAGAAGAAAGTATATAAAACTGGACACTTCTCTATGATCAGAATATCAAGAAAGCTAAGCACTGCAGGACCCTAGTGCCAAGTGCAAGCCAAGCTGACACTCAGATGGCATCCGATTCCTCTGCAGGAGGCCCTGGGCCATCTCTTCAGTAATACTCTTATCAAGAGATTTTGTGTGTATGTGACACTTTTATTTGCAAAGGAACTTACAAAAATATATTTTCAATACTCTGTAAAAAATCTGAGCTATTTTTTTTTTTTTTTTTTTTTTTACTACGTAGATCAGAAAAATTACAAAAAGTGAAAAATCCACCTCAGGTCATAAAATGAATAAAACATTAAAATATGACAGTCCAAAAAAAAAAAATTAAAAAATATGACCATTCAGACTGCCAACCTTCTGCTCATGCTTAAACTTTTCTACCAAGCTTTTTTTACTTTATTTTCCTATGTGTCTCCAGAAATGCTTGAGAAATGCTTTCTCTAATGATCTAAAGGAGAAAAGGGAAAGAGGGAAGAAGGAAGGAAGAAAGGAAAGGAGGAAGGGGGGGAGGGAGGGAGGGAGTTAGAGGTAGGAGGGACGAAGAAAGAAGAAAGAAGGAAAGAACTACTAAGCCTTATTAAAATTCCTTATTTCCCCTTCAACACTTCTGTTAGAATTACTTAGATACACCATTTAAATGATTGCCATTCATAAAATCCTGAGTCTCACTTCCTGAAAAGGTATTCTTGTTGGCAACTACCAAAAAATAAAAATAAAAAAAGAGTAAATGCCCTCAATTTATATGAAGAATATGTAATTCCTTTTTCATCCCAAGGCGTCCACAGATAGAATAAAGTCAGAGGCGTTTAAGACCCAGGAACTCTTACTCTGCACACACCTCCTACGTTTAGTATAATTTATATATAATTGGAAAAGTTTATTTGAGTTGCAGTTGGCTAGAAATGTTCTGTAAACATGATATTAACTATTAATGTCTATTTTGTAATTTCCTTTTCATTTTTGTAAGTTTAGTACAATGTAAATATTTTTTATTTTCTAATTCTATTTCTTTTTTTCATACTTTTTGGAATCTTGTTTTAAATTTTTAAAAAAATTTTCTGATATTATTTGTTTTTAATTGAAAAATAATTGATCAAATATATTTATAGGGTACAGAGTTGAATATCAATACCTGTGCACAATGTGTGTGGCCAAATCAAGATAGTCATCATGTTCATCATTGCAGACTGTAATCATTCCTCGTGTCCATTAATCAATTTCTCACTCGACCCCCCTCCCCCTCCCTCCTCCCACCTCTAGTAACCACGTCTCTGTTCTCTCCTAGGCTCTTGAAGAGTGTATAGGCCCTGACTGATGGCTATCTCATTCCTAGAAGTGATGTTGGAGGTGGTGGGGCAGAGATCCTCAAGCCACCCTTTTCTTGACTATGCCACAGGAAAGAATTCAAGGGCAGAGTCACAGTAGTAAGTGAGAACAAGTATAATATAGTAGATAAGAAATACAGGTTCCACAGAGAGAGTGCAGCATAGCTCCAGAGACTGAGCAGGGCCCACATCAACTTTAACACAAAAACAAAAAATACATACTTAAAATTCAGTAC